>NC_140501.1:44467483-45067483 GCF_964271855.1 Acomys minous | reverse complement strand
ACACATGTGAGGTACTGATAGTAGTCAAACTCATTGAGATGGAAAGTAGAGCAGTGATAGCCAGACATAGGAGGCAGGCACCATGGGACAGATTTAATTGGGATTTCATCCCATTTCCAAAGGATGAGAAGGGTTTTGGAAGTATCCGAACAGTGTAACAGTATGTACGTACTTAACACAAACTGCAACTGTATGCAACTGAAATGTGGCTCAGAGAATCTATCATGGTCGCGTATACATTCACACATCATCATCTGGAAGGCCAAGTGAGGCAGAAGGTCATGAGTTTAAGGTCAGCCTGTGCTACCTACCAAGATCTTGTCTCAAAAAATTTTTATAGGTAAAAGATTTTGTTTTATATGTATTTGACCACAATTAAGATAGAAAACTTTAAAAAAGACAAAAACAGCCTGGCTAGGGATCACAATTTCCATTAGATAAAAGCAATAGAAAATGCCCTACACTGAATCTAGTAGTTTTATATGAACAAAGCCAGAGGTCGGTCCAATGTTCTCACTGAGCCCCCCCACACCAAGGTTCTCCAGAGACGCTGCACAGTGAGTGAATCCTTGGAAAGCTGTGGCCACTGTGCGCCTTTGTGTGTTCCCTTGAACTTTCTCCTCACACAGGGAAAATGTCCTGTTTGGGCCAACACTGGCAGAGAGCCACCCTGGAGTGGTACATTTCCCTATTAGGGAAAGAGCATCAGGCTGTGGGGCATAGGGGCACATCTTTGTTGGTTCTGCTGTGTCTTTAGGACCAGACTTTCCCAGAGGAAAGTGTTCAGAAAACACTGAGGCCTTCATTGCATCAACTATACTTTCAGTGCACAGCAGTCAACATCTAAACTGTGTGTCACTGCAAATCACAGGGAAATCCATGAAAACAGACTTCCGGGTGACAAATCCAAAACAACGTGACCCAGTTCTTCTAGGTTTTAACTAGCAGAGACATGGGCGTTTTCGGCTTCAAGATGAAAGGTCACCAAAACATGTAGTTCTTCAGAACACAGAACAGGCTGACACTGGCATGCTTATCTTTTTTTTTTTTTTCTTTCTTCAAATTAGGTAGCATTTAAGAACTGGCCTGCTCATAAAACTACATCTGTAGTCTCTAAAGCTGTGCTGGGGCACTTCTGAGTAATGCGCGCGCGCACGCGCACACACACACACACATACACACACACTGGGGCACTTCTGAGTAATACACACATACATAAACACACACATAAACACACACACACACACACACACACACACACACACACACACACAGTGACAAACACATGCAGGGCCCCAGGCAAGGTAGGATAAGGAGCATTCTGCCTTCTGGTTTCTGTTCTCACGGTGTAAACTGAACAAGCATTGCTGTTGGTCCACTTAGTGCCCATTTTCGTATTTTTACTTCATGGTTTCAAAAGGGGCCCCAAATATAATGTCGAGATGCTGGCTGATTTTCCTACAACAGCTACCAAGTACTATATAAGGGAAAGACATGGTAGGTAGCTTTATCAAGGGCATGGGGAGGGCTACAGCATACTAGAGTCTCGAGCAGCATAAATGAAATTCAGCTTATTTTCCTCCCAGTGACCTTGATGGCGATGCCCAGCAATGCTGGGTTAGGCTGGGTCAAGCTGGGTCAAAGAACCAAACAAACCATCAGAAAACACAGATAAGGCTTCCTGTCCCGGCCACCATCAGAGAGTAGCAGCTGTGGCTCTGTCTACCCCATGACCATGGGGCCTCAACAAGGGCCACAAGGTAACGTCAGCAGGGCAGGGCACAGCCAGGGCCTCGGGATGCTTCACCAAGCACACCAAGTTCATGTGGGACATGATCAGGTAGGTGTGCGGCTTCGTGTGCACCATGGAACTGCTCGAGGTGTCCAAGGACAAGAGTGTGGGCATGCACATGGGGTGGGGGGGGGGGCAGGGACAAGAGGTAATGGGAGGAAGGTGCTGGTAGCCAAGAGGAAGGCAGCAGCCAAGAAGGACTGAAGGCCCCTCCCCCAATAAACATTTGTGCTGAAAAAAAGGGAAAAAAAGATAGATAGAGAAAGATATGAAGGAAGGAAGGAAGGAAGGAAGGAAGGAAGGAAGGAAGGAAGGAAGGAAGAACAGACGAGGGGCAGGCACGATGGTGCAATAGGTCAAAGTGCCTGCAGCAAGCCCTAGGACCCACAGAGAAGGAGAGACCTGACTCCCACCAGCTGCCCTCTGTACAGCATCCACTTGCCCGCCCCATGGAGCTGGCACTTTCTGAGCCCCATAAACTTCCACATTTGGAGCATTTTGGATTTCAGAGTTTTGGATTAGGAATCCTCATCCTGTGATGTGTAAGTGAACATTCCAGACTCTGAAGAGCTCGGCAATCCAGGACATCCCCACTTCTAAAGATGTTGGATAAAGGATGTTTAGCTTGGGCTCTACAGCTAAGCATCCACCTACAACGTGTTGAGAAAAATGTGAGTGATTTTGAGCTCTTGAAAGTGATCATGGTCATTCTGGTAAATCTGTTAACCTGTGAGACTTGGTGAGTTAAGAGGAGGCTTAGCAATTTCTGAATCAGAAAGAAAAAAAAAATCACTTACAAGCAGACAGTCTAGAGACAAGCAGGACTGGGGCCACGTCAGAAAAACAAAAACAAAAACAAAAACAAAACCAGCCGAGCTTTGAGAAGACATGCTAAGGGTTTGGGGAACAAACAGTAAGCTGGGCTGAGAAGTTTGACTGAAAATTTCAAATTTGAATTCTAAGGTGCCAAGCAGAGGGAAATGAGTTGAGGTGCAAAGCCTTGCCTTGATACTGTAGTTCACAAATCCTGAGCGGAGAACATCCGTTCCGTCAGCAAACGGGTCTCTTTCTTGTCCTGAGTTCTTGCTGTCACCCAGAAGGGAAGGCTTCGGCTGAAACTCTCCTGTCAGAAAAAATGCAGAGAAAGGAAAAAGAGTATGAATTCAAGAGCAGAAGCACAGAGTACACAGCCAATCCCTCCCTCACCTCCTGTGGAGGTCCATGAATAGCCTATAGTTTATCTTCCTTAAAGAATGTAAAGGAAAAAGTAAACAGAAGAGGGAGAGAAGAGGAAGAAACAGAAAATAAACAGAAGATTCCACCCTGAATTTTACAAGTGAAGGCTTCTTTATGGCTTAGCTACCCATGTAAGAAATAAAATGTCCTCTCGCGTTTTTAAAGTATCGAGAAAATTATGAGAGAGTTTCTGTGCTCTCGGCAGCATGCGGCTGGTCATTACAGATTCTAAGTTCAACATAATGTCCTGACCAGCTGCTCCGTGGACGCCATCATGCCATCTACAGATGTGTCTGCGAGGGTGTGTCAGCGACTAAATGCCTTCTGTCCTCACACAACCAATAATCTCAAGAAAATGGTGGACACGACTAGAAAAGATCCCCCAAACCTACCAATAATAGAAATTACCCCCACGAAAGGCCCTGCAGAAGCATGCTGGGGTGGAAATCATCTGCCCCAGAGGCAGAGTGCAGACAGAGGACTCTTCTGACTGAAGGAGAAACAGGAGAAAGCACAGTGCCCTGTACACAGCGAGCCCGCAAGATACCCATGTTGGGGGGGAGGCAAGGGAGCTATTAGTAACATATTTGTCATTTCACTTGAAAAATATTCTCTCTGGGATGTAATATATGAGACAAGAATGAATGAATGAATGAATGAATGAATGAATAAATAAATGGAAAATGAGTCTCAGACATGACCCCCAACATGACATGCTGCTATACACTTTATATGAATGAACATATTTGTAGTTAAATCTTTTGTAAGTGTCCAGTTGTATTTTGGGGCCAGATATGGTTTTCATCGTTGTCTTTACATTTAATGCTTCCCTCAGGCTCTAAAATGTAAATATCTAAACCTAAGAGTGAGGGGTGATGATGCTCCCCTCAATCCTGGTCCTAAGGAGGCTGAGGCAGGAGGTAAGATGTTAGTTCCAAGTCAGCCTGGGCTACATAGAAAGCCCTTGTTTGCAAACAAACAATAGGAAATACAAGTGTCCTATATGTAATAAGTGACAGAAAACATGGAAATGTTTGAGTAGCTTCAAAATAGCTCTCAGACCGGGTGTGGTGGCGCATGCCTTTAATCCCAGCATTCAGGAGGCAGAGGCAGGAGGAGCGATGTGAGTTCGAGGCCAGCCTGGTCTACACATCTAAGAAAAGAATTACTGGGATTTGCTCTATAATTGATACAGGTCTACACTACTCATAGACCATTCTCCCTCAGAAGCCATGAACAGTAAATGTCGGTGTTTTCTGCTAACGTCACTGAACAAACAAGAGCCATCAAAACACTGCTACAATCATCTACGACAGTGTGGCTCTGACAGATCAAAAGGCACTCAAGCTGCAGTGGTCAGTGGTCAGCTGACTGACTCTCCAGAGAAGCTTGGAGGCCAGCTACTCTAACCATCTTTAAAGAGGACGCCTGAGACTGACTGACTTGGGTTACAGTCATACAGACACCCGAGCTCAGACCTCAGGTGCATTTTCCACCCACGAGTGTATTAGATGTGAGCATGGGATAAAGTCTGACTTATAAATGTTGGGCACTTCTAGGTCCAGCCCACAACCCCGCCCCCATCCCCAAGAACATCGATGCTCCACCTCTCTAGCTTAACCCACATGGATGTGGAGACGCTGGGAGTCCATGCTAAAGGTGACAAGTGGAGTGTCGGTTTGCTAGTCCACACTTGGAGGGCAGTTGTCCTAAGTCTTATCCATCACGTCAACATTTTCTTTTCAAAGATGAATTTCAAGAGTCTCCTATAACCTTTAGGATGAGGACTCTTCTTGTAACTGTAAGGAGCAGAGCTGGCTTGTGAAACCACAGGTAAGTAAATTACTTAGACTCTCTGAGCTTTGGTTTCCCCAACCTCCAGTACAGTCAGCTAGAGTTTGGGCATGACAGCTGGCTCACAGGATGTGTGATACAAAGAGTGACAGATCACCTCCACATCCACACACGGTGCCGTTAAGCCCTGTGTCTAGACCGGAAAAGCAAGCACTCGTTCCACCCGTCACTCACAGACCTTTAGGTGGGGTGAGATGATGGCGCGCATCCTCCTTGATGGTCTGGTCTTCCTCCATGATGTTAGACATGGGCACATTGAGGCTAACCGTGTCCTCATCAGAGGGCTAAAAAGATACAGGAGGGATTACATCATTCAAGGGAGAGAGAGGCCTTGTCGAAGCAGGTAAGAGTGGCGTCCTGATTACAAACAGCAGCAAAGGTAAATTCTCCCTATACAAATGCAGGAACAAGCAACTTGGTGGTGATACCTAAGTCAGGAGAGAGGCTGTTCACAGGGATGGGGGAGGCAGTCACGTGACACTTTCAGGACACCTGCTGAGGCTCCTCCTTATGGATGGGAGTGGGCTGTGAGTGCAGATTACAGGGCGAGCACCTCTACAGATGCTTTGGGCTGAGTCTCCTCGTGTTTCTTCCTTTCTGAGCTTACAGCCACAGTCATGACACTAAAGGACCATGTAATAGCCAATGTGACACGGAAATGTTTGGAGACAAACTACCACACATTAGCCCCAAGTCACGATCCTAGCAGGAAAGGCGCCCTGAGGTCTGACAAGAGACTGATTTACCAAAACTCCATGGAGGCTTCCTGTGGCTCGCCACCCAAAACAGGCAGTTACCAACGGGTGCATTTTGTTTAAGATACTGAGGCTCAGTGTCCAGCCTTGATTTGCATTGAGGAAGCCAGCACCAGGCAAGTGGCAACGCTATTAGGTATCAGGTATAAGGAGATAAGGAGTGGGTTGGTTCTGTGTGACTTTCAGAACAAAGGTGCTATGAAGTGAAGGGAGCAAACTTTCTGACGTCTCCCTTACCACACTAGCTGACAAAGGTTATACCAACAACAACAACAACAAAAATCTGTAGTTCTGCCACAAGTTAAGCTACAGATCCTCAGTTATTTTCCCGTCTCCATTTTGGTGTTGCTATTTAGTGACGCCAAGTGATAAGCATGCCACGCCACAGGGAGGAGCCAGACCTCCCCAGAGCACATGCAAGTGTGTGGCTGGCTCCTGAAGTCTTGTGGCACGTGCATGGACTGTTTAGAAACAGCAGAAAGCAAGCATGAATTCCACTTAGTAAACAAATATTCACAGATTCCCCCACAAGTCCTTGCTTAATTAGCTTGAAAAAAATATGTGTTTACTATGAAAACACTAATTTAAAAAAAAAACAAGTGGAAGTGATCTTGGCAAAAAAGAAAAAAATGCAAATAGCACACCATGCACTAAAATTCAAAACCTTACCACTTTAAAAAGAAAAGACCAAAAACAAAACAAAACAAAACAAAACAAATATCCGTAGAGGTCTACTCAGACAATAAGGCTAGCATGTGAGATAAGAAAAGCAAAGGAAAGACTCGTTTTATTCTACTGAATTATAATCATTTCTACAGTTTTCCCTTCCCCCACCCACCCCCTACCCTTACAGTTAGCAGACACGGAAGATATGCATTTAATTAAAGGGGGAGAATAAATCCTTGAGCTCTCTTCAGAATACTATTAGCATCCACTTACAAGTGAGAGAAGGATAAAGCAGTTCTTTGTGCCATGGTTTATTGATGAACTTTTTTTTTTTTTTTTTTTTTTTGGTTTTTTGAGACAGGGTTTCTCTGTGTAGCCTTGGCTGTCCTGGACTCGCTTTGTAGACCAGGCTGGCCTTGAACTCACAGCGATCCGCCTGCCTCTGCCTCCCGAGTGCTGGGATTAAAGGCGTGCGCCACCACGCCCGGCTATTGATGAACTTAATTACTCGTAGAAGAGAGATAAAGGGGAGCTTGTTTTAATTCAACGGAAAATAAGCCCAGGGTGGTTAGTTTCTGCAACAATGGTCCATTTGAGGGAACTTACGAGTTTTCATGAAGTCGGGGGGGGGGGGGGGGGGCCGGGGCTAAATAGAATGTAACATAGAAAGCCATGTGTTCAGCATTGCCACCCCACCTGGGAACAGCAGCCCAGTGTCAATGTGCCTCCCTGTGGGTGGCTTCCTTACACTGACACCAAAAGCCTTTTTCTTCCTACTAATTCTTCTTCGAAATGTTTATAAAAAAGAAAGCTTCTTTATCAGAAAACTGCTGAGGAATTTTAATTTGTTTTGTGTGTGTGTGTGATGTGTATTACCATCACTCTCCAAACTCCTGAGACAGGGTCCCCTCAAGGAGTCTGGATTTCACTGTTTTGGCTGAGCTGGTTGGCCCACAGCTCCAGGGATCCTGTCTCTCTCTCTCTTCCCCACAGGGAAATTATGGGGGGGGGGGGGGAATGGGGGTAGGGGGCAGGGTAAGAGGCTCTTATACTTCTAGGCCTGGCTCTTATGGGGGCTCTGGGTTGAACAAGCATTTTACAAAACTAACCCATCTTCCCCAGCCAACGTAGTTTTGTTTTTAAATATACTACTTCATGGAACATTTTGTGGAAAATGAACTTTTCTGCTTACTAAAGCTCAAGACCAGAGAACTGAGGGAAGAAAAATTTCTTCCTGAAGTCACATTTGATTAAAAAAAAAAAACAAAAAAAAAACCCGTGGTTTATTTGGATGAAATAAGTAACTGACTAAACCATTACAGCCTCAAGAACTCCCGGTGGGATCTAACGGATTATACACGAGATGGTACACTTCACCAGTAGAGAACACTCTATCACACTAGATTGATTAATTTTCTGAACACAACACAGCTGAAGTGCCAGAAATACAAATGTTTTTAAAACTGTATGTTAAGGGTCAGCGAGATGGCTCAGCAGGTAAAGGTGCTTGGTGCTAATCAAGCCCGATGTGACCTGGCTGAGTTCAATCCCTGGAACCCACACGGTGGAAGAAAAGAACTGACTCTCACGCACTGCCTTCTGACAGCCACACATGTGCTGTAACACATATGCACCCTCTGAACACACGGATTAATTTAAATATTTTAAAAAGGCGGTGGCCAGTTGCAAACATTTCAGTGAATGAGCTTCTCAAACACAGTGCACGTTTGATTCCTTCACACTTGAAAATGTGGATAAACTACACTCCCCTAAATGACTGTTAAAGACAGGCATATGTATAAAAGCACTTCATACTAATATGTGCCCTCTCATAATATTTATTTAGCACCGAAGAATATTCTACATAATGTAGGAGTGGATAGGAAAAAGGCAGGGCGCCCCTATTTGTAAGTTATTCCCAAAATACTAAGGCATGCAGAGTGACAGCAGCTCATATTTATTTACACACCATTTATGGGCTCCAAGCTGCTATCACAAATGTGACTGAACTGTCCCCTGAAATCACTCAAATGCACCAACGGCTTCTTCTAGGAAAAAGGTTGTAGTGGACACAGACGGATGGACCCCGAACACAGGGCAGTCCTGTGTCACCAGGTTTACCTCAGTGGCAGAACACAGGGCAGTCCTGTGTCACCAGGTTTACCTCAGTGGCAGAACACAGGGCAGTCCTGTAGTGGACACAGATGGATGGACCCAGAACACAGGACAGTCCTGTGTCACCAGGTTTACCTCAGTGGCAGAACACAGGGCAGTCCTGTGTCACCAGGTTTACCTCAGTGGCAGAACACAGGGCAGTCCTGTGTCACCAGGTTTACCTCAGTGGCAGAACACAGGGCAGTCCTGTGTCACCAGGTTTACCTCAGTGGCAGAACACAGGGCAGTCCTGTGTCACCAGGTTTACCTCAGTGGCAGAACACAGGGCAGTCCTGTGTCACCAGGTTTACCTCAGTGGCAGAACACAGGGCAGTCCTGTGTCACCAGGTTTACCTCAGTGGCAGAACACAGGGCAGTCCTGTGTCACTAGGTTTACCTCAGCGGCAGAACACAGGGCAGTCCTGTAGTGGACACAGACGGATGGACCCAGAACACAGGGCAGTCCTGTGTCACCAGGTTTACCTCAGTGGCAGATAACCGCTTGTCTCCGTTGTCACTTCCAACACCGGAATCAGAGTCCTTCTTGCTGAGGTCCATGTCACCATCATCCAGTTTGTTTAGAAAAGAATTAAAAATCACAAAGTTGACGCCAATTAATAATGTGATTACGGCTTCATTATATAAAACTTATTATTGTAACTATTATTATTAGCAAGCCAGTCTACTTCTAAGAACTATTAAGCTATGAGCACAATGAAAACCCCACACCTAACGAAAATGGACACCTGCTGAGAACGTCATAAACTCTCTGTATTCACGGTTTCCTTCTAGGAGAGACAACTTATGTCTTTGAAACAGTTACCAATTTTATTTTATTGGGTTTTTGTTGTTGTTGTTTTATTTTTCGAGACAGGGTTTCTCTGTGTAGCCTTGGCTGTCCTGGACTCACTTTGTAGACCAGGCTGGCCTCAAACTCACAATGATCCACCTGCCTCTGCCTACTCGAGTGCTGGGATTACAGGCATGCGCCACCAAGCCTGGCTTTATTGGTACATATACAAAAATAGTAAGATGCAGAGTTGTTTTTACCTCATAGGTAGTAAAGTATTATTTCAATAATTTTGAAAACATTTCTGGTGATTAACTATGCCTTGTAACATAAACATAAAATAAGCAATACATATTTTAAAGCATTACTTTGAAAACGCCATTAGGACAGTACGAAATTCCAAGTCACTCTGTTTGGCAAAAGGCAAAGGAAGTGATCTCTGCCCTGGAGAATTCTCAAAGAGGAATCGGTATTTCTTTAAGGGGGTCCCTTTGGCTACCCTGTTCTCTGCATGTTCACGGCCTGCTTTACACCACAAATGGCCCAAGGATGCTTGAACGGGTTCTAACACTTCCACGTGAAACTGGAAATGAGAAGAAATTACCCACGCTGCATTTTAAAAACGGAAGCCTGCAGTTAGTCGTTAACCTATCCCTAGCAGCGTGAGGGCACACGGAAACTCGGTAACTCCTAACGTGTTTCAGCTTGATACAGTCATGATGAGCAAGAGCAGCAGGTTTGAGACAGCATCCCACTATGCACACAGCTCAGGCTGATGACCTCAAATCCATGAACCCCTCAACCCTGTCTCCTGAGTACTGGGATTACAGGTGTATGCTGCGACGCCCAGCTTCATAACAGCAAGCTTTAAAATTTACCAGTTTTTACAATCGGTTGATATGGCTATGCAAATTGTAAGCCTAAAAACCCATTATAAATCCTATTTATAAGCATGCACACATACATGGACTCAGGAAGAACTGATTATTGATCAGGAGAGGGTACATTAGAGGAAAGAGCCTCTCAGGCATCGATTTTTTTTGTATGCCATCACTTTATCCAGTTCTAAGTCGTAAATGTGAGCAACACAAATGAAGCCCGTGGATTCTGGCATCATCACCTGGGCAACTGTGGCTAAGCACAGCCTAAGCAGGCTCTCTCAGGAGGGAAGGCACTAACTCACCTGTCAGCACAGCCTAAGCAGGCTCTCTCAGGACGGAAGGCACTAACTCACCTGTCTTCCACGTGCTGGTGTAAATGCGGCCTCTCAATAGAGGGGAGGTAAAGGGAGTCAGTTGTCTTAATCTGGCACGCTTGTATACTCAGGTACTTAAATATGTGCACTTTTCCTTTTGTGCAAATCTATGGAGAAATCAGTAATAGGAGTTTAGTCCTGAGTGACAAAACAAGGCAAGTTCCAGGTCCCTGCCCGTGTAATTTAATCTTCAGTGCATCACAGTGAGTAACCCCCCGAACAATGGGCATTAAATACACGAGAAGTGTTAGGACGGTTTCCTGCAAATTCTACTTTGAACAGAAAATCATGCTGAAGAAATCCCTAACCTTTGAAACTACTAAATTCTAACAAAAATATCTTTAAGTGAAAATTCAGACAATATTGGTAATAGTCCAACTACAAGGGGTGAAGAAGCACATTTATTTTCAAATCCACACAGAGCAGTTAAGAGCTTGAAAGAGGGCTGGAGAGAGCTGGCTCACAGGTTACGAGCACAGGACTGCTCTTCCAGATGTGCTATGTTCAATTCCCAGCAACCACATGGTAGCTCATAACCATCTATAATGAGATCTGGCGCCCTCTTCTGGCAGGTAGGCATACATGCAGGTAGAACATTGCATACATAATAAATAAATAAATAAAAATAAAATCTTAAAAAAAAAAAAAGAGCTTGAAAGATAACGGGGCACACGCTTTTAATTCCAGCACTCAAGAGGCTAGATCTCTATGAGTTTGAGGCCAAGCTGCTCCACAGAGTGAGTTCCAGGACAACCTGGGCTACATAGTAAATCTTTGTCTCAAAAAAAACAAAACAAGAACATTAAAAACAGTTTAAAAGATAATCATAGATTTAATAAGTCACTATAAAATTTAAAAAGTTAAAGAACTGTGAAATATTTCCATTTGTATATTGAAGCATAGACACTTTGTAGAGTTCTCACAGTTTTGTGTTTGAGTTTAATCGCTGTCTCAAAAAAATATCGTATTTTAAGATGTTTAAGTACCACTTCCCTAGCTAACGTTCACATAAGGAGCGTATCCCCTGCTTTGTAGGCCCTGTGCTCTATGACAAAGCTTCAAATGCGTGACTGAGATGACACAGATACAGACAGAGGTGCGGGCACAGACGCGATGCTGCCCAAGGCAACTCAGTAGTAAGATTTACTGAAACTTTCACCGTGCGGGGTGGTGGTGCTGACTGCATCTCGTTGCGCCTAGTGCAGTTTGGGGTGTACAGGGCATCACAGCAGGGGCTCTGCGGTGAGTCACGTGGCCACTCTATGCAGGCCTGGCCACAGGGATGGCTCTGGGCAAGTCCTCACCTGAGCGGGAGGGGACTGCAGAGGGTTGTTTTCCAGCTGCAGCACCTGCAGCTGCTTCATCTCTCTAAAGCAGATCGGGATCACCAGCACTTTGTTGCAGGAAAAGTCAAACTTTACCAAGGGGAGATCTACTAGTTCTGAAAGAATAGAGAAAAGAGGGAAATTAGAAAAAAAGAAAAAAGAAAAAAAGAAAAAGTTATCTCAGAAAATCAGAAAACAGCAGGATCACACACAATCAAAAATCAACTCTCTGTGTATCTAGAGATGCACAGCTTAGGAGAATTGAAAGTAAGCTGTGCAGACGCTAGGAATATGTGGTGTGCGTACAGAGTATTTATTTCCCTGAATGGGGGCATCTTTCCCTGGGTGCCCAGTCATTACAAACTGTACTGGGACCACCGGCCACTGGTCATTCTTTTATCTAAAGAGCCTGTTTTCTTCCAGCAAAGGAACCGCACGCGCCACGTCGCACAGAACATGTTTATGCTTGCTTACCACAAACAGTAGGCTGACTACAGAAAACCCTTATCTAGTCAATGTCCCCGAGTTGGCACCGGCCCAGAAAGAGCTTCAGGAAACATGTTCCTGATTTTGTCAGGGGCTGCGACCACCACCAATCCCGGCCCTAGCCACGGTGTTATCTAGTTTAGGCTTTTCCAAAAAGGACCCAGAATTCCCCCCATCTGGCTGGGCTTCCTCGTTCTATTGCTTTTGAAGTTTGTCCACAGCTCAGCTCCCAGGGGAGGATGTCGCAGTTAGCCTGAGGATCCCGCCCAGTGGCACAGTAAACACTCGGTCATCTCAAGCACTCCGAGTCAACGCTGGCAGCTGCTCGGCATGACAAGCGAAGCTGAGCCACTCCAGGGCCTAGGGTGACGCTGGCCGATCTCTGAGCTGGCTGGGTGGTGACCACATTGGGGTGACTCCAGAGCAGCACCCAGCACTTTCGGTATGGGAGCTGTTAAGGGCCAAAATAGAGTGGCTTCAAAAACTTCTGGCCTTCTAAAGTGGAAGGGAGCCAGAAACTAGATAGGATGAGGACCCAAAGGAGAGGACCAAAGCCTTTAAGCAGCAGTTAGCTCTTCCTCCTCCTCTTCCTCCTCCTCTTTGCCAACATGGCTGAGGCTCTGCAGTAATTTCTTTAACTGCCTCAACACCACTCTTTTGGGGCGAGTGCTGTATCTTCTCAGAACACAAGGTCCCGGGAATGACAGGGGCTTTCCATCTTCCACACCTCAGGGCATCACTTGGACTTACAGAACTGAGGAAAGAGACCAAAATTCTAGGAAGAGAGCGCTCAACTACAGGACAAACTCAGGAAGTGTATTTTTTTTTTCAAAGCATATGCCAAGGAATCTCTATTTCCACATTGCCCGGAGCAGCTCGTTTCCCCCGTGGGGCAGCCACTGCATCTCAGGCTATCTTCCTAAGGTTGTTCTGATGAAGGGCTGTGGGCACAGGGAGGAATTATGGGGCAGCAATGCAGAGTGGAGGAATTGGATGCTTGAGGATGAAGGAGATGGAAGGAGGAGCCTGTCTTGGGTTTCTGTTGCTGGGATAAACACCATGACCAAACCAACCTGGGGAGGAAACGGCTTGTTTCAGCATACAGCTTACAGTCCATCTTAAAGTAAGTTAGGGCAGGGACTGATACAGAGATCACGGGAGGGGTGCTGCTTACTGCCTTCCCCTCAAGGCTTGCTCAGCCTGCTCTCTTATGGGATCCAGGACCACGGACCCAAGGATGGCACCACCCACAGTGGGCTGGAGCCCTTCACACCAAACATTCCTTCAGGAAATGCCCCAATGGACTTGCCAAATCTGTTGGAGGCATTTTCTCAATTGAGTCTCATCCTAGATGCCCTAGCTTTTGTCAGCTTGACAAAACAAACAAGGAAATAAACAAAAAACCGTAGTCACTGTGGTTAGGTTTTTCATAGTACACTTTTTGTAAACCAGCTAAAAAGGGTTGGGATTCCTAGGTCAGGATGACTTCAGAGTTAGGCTATTTCCCCAGTGTTAACATTTTTTTTAATAGAATACTGGTCATTTTTTAAAAAATACTTATTATTTATACAGTATTTTGCCTGCATGTGCCCCTGTCTGCCATAGGAAGGTACCAGATCTCATTACAGATGGTCTTGAGCCCCCATGTGGTTTCTGGGAATTGAACTCAGAACCTCTGGAAGAGCAGACTGCGCTCTTAATCTCTGAGCCATCTCTCTAGCAGTGTTAACATTTAATGGGACTGTGTTCTGTGGGAGGTGCCTTGTGTGACAATAGCTGTTACACAGCCAAGTGTTCCCAGCAATTGTTTCCCAGCTAAAATGAAGACTTTGGATCCTGACCAGAGGACTATTGGGGGGAGCAGAGAACTCGCAGGTAAACAGATGAGGGACGCTTTTACAAGAGCCCTGCCTCGCCCGCGTCGTGGTGTAGGAGAAGGAAAACCCTAGTCTCACAGCAGTAAAGCATGGGAAGTAATAACAAGCTTGCAAGGCTGGCCCGGAAAAGGTCAAGAGGCAGAACAGGAAACGGAAGAAAGCAAGCCAAGGGGGGCGGGGGTGGGGGCCCGAAGGAGGAAGTGGGCAAGCAGGAAAACAGGAAGAGGGAGGCAACTGGGAGGAGGAAAAGAAGAGAAAGAACAGAAGCAGGAGAAAGACGGCTGGGAGGAGGAGGAAGAGGAGGAACGAGAAAGGAGAGGAAGAAGCAGAGGAGGAAAAGCTGAGGAGGAACTCCACGCAGAGAGGCAAGAAGTAACTACTCAGTCCCTGCAATTACATCAGATGTAGGGGAGAAAAACACACAAAACTGACTGGGGTAACTGGGTTGAAAACTTCTATTTTTTCCCCCTCTTCAAACTGAAAACATATGAGGAGCGATTTCTCAGGAGAACACACTTAAGTAAATGTTTCCGGAAGGTCACTCATGTGCTGCCTGTGGCATCAACGCTCTTGTCAGCAGAGTTCTCCAGACCGAGGCAGAAAGAAACTTGATATTCACATTTTGCCCTCGCTGTTGTTGTTTTAACAGAAAGAACATTCCAGAAAACTTCAGTTTTAGCTTTTGGGTGTATTTTAAAATATCAAAGCTGAGAAAACAAAATTATGGAAAGAAGGGTAAGTTGTAACTGATTTTTTTAGGGAAAAGAATGTCCTCAAGGTGAGAGAGAACGTGGTGCAAGAAACGCAAGCCTCGGGTCTGCAGGTGCTCCCTCTTTCCCCTGTGCCGCACTGTGGCCACACAGTGACGTAATGGGTTTTCCCTTCTGGAAAGGGGTTCAATTATTTATGACATTTCCACAATGACTATCACAGGTGCTCCAGTGCAGAGGGGTGCCTTAATTCCTGAAAGGCTGTATTGTACAGATGTGCTGTGAATTAAAATTTTGTTCCTTCGTAGTTAGCATCATCATTATTTGTAGTTACTATCAGGGAAAAGCTCTATACATTCAAAGAAATGAGACTGCGCAATAACGAAGGGGAAAAGTAAATCTCTCTATATGAGCTCATTCCAGATAAGGCAATGCCTGCTACACAGAAGCATTTTCTAATTTTCCTATGAATGCAAGCTAGCATGTGCAAGGTAAAATAAAATGGCAAGCAGACATCTGACCCTTCTACCACTAAGCAGTTTACAAAACTCTGCCACATGGTTTTTGGGAGCTCTTCCCATGTCTTGAACAAGCATCAACAGGCTGGCAAAAATCAGGCAAAGTTTCCAAACTGACGCACTAATAAACACCAAAGGAACCAGATGCCAACTGCTTTCAAGAATGCGCTTTTGCACCAAGATGCCTTTCAAAAAAAAAAAAAAAAAGAAGTCATATGGAACTCTGCTACTGCAGCAGATTCCTAAATGTGCCATACATAGAAAGAGTTAATAATCCAGGGTTACCTTATAACCTATAATGGGTCAACAATGCCCCTAACTAGACACCAACGCCAGAGGAGGAGAACCACAAAACAAAAGCCCAATGCCAAGAATGGGTTACTTCTTCTGGAGTTGCTGGCCAGTGAGGTCCCCATTGGTCCCCAAGCATCACAGGCTACTGCCAAATGCTCTTGGTTACTCTCCAGAACTTGACAGTAAGATCCTGCTTCTGAAGGTGTCCCAAACTTGAGGCACGTAACATAGAAAAATCTAGCTGGCGGGCTGACCTGGAAGCGTCATCCCTACTGGCTAGATTCATAGAGTTTGAAAAGTGCTATGCACGCTACCAGAGGAAAAATGTCATCGATCGTACCCAGCTCTGAACCCTGGGAGACACAATAAGGATGAAAACCATAAACCATAAACAAGATGAAAACCATACCTAGTGCCATTATACACAGGTCCGAGAACCTACGGCTAGACAGGGAATAGGCCCTAAGGTAGAACTCACTATTACTATTCCATTCAAAATTGGCATTGTACTGAATTGACTCCTGTAACTTATTGTCATACCCAGAGCTCAGTACATCTCTCAGCTCTCATCTGAGAAACAGTAGATGACCTATAAATGGCCAAGGTGAAGTGAATAAGAGAGTCAGCTCTCAATGGACCACTATACTCCACCCTCCCCTCCCGAGGCTTAGGGGATCATTGAGGAGCAGAGGGTGAGGAGGAGTATAAGACCCAGACAATGAGGACCACAAGGAAACTACGATTTCTGGGTACAGCTTAACACATGACCCTGCAGCAGCTGCAACAGCACACACAAGACCTGTGTAAGACCAAATCCCGGGTGGAGGTGAAAACTGACGGTGAAATCCTAGCCATAAAGTTACTGGCAACTGTTAGCCGCTGCAGGGGGGCGAGATAATTCTCCCTAAAGTGCAGCCCCTGGTAACATGACCACGCTCCCAAGGGAGGCCGTCCATCCAAGGATACTTGGGTACCACAGATTGGTCTTGATGAATTAAAAGAGTGGAAAGGACAGGACACAAAGCTGGCTGGGTAGGAAAGCAGGATTTAATTTGTTAAGAACTGGGGAGGCAGAGTAACATGATCCAAACATGTTGTATGGAACTCTCAAAGAACAAATTAAAAAAAAATTAAAGTATGTTTTGGACACCAGAGAGCCTTTAAACAAATGATCTCTGGAAAGCAGGGTATGTTTTTTGAAGACGTGCTTGGCACTCTGTTTCTCATCTACTTACTTCTGAGGTGTGTGTTTGTGTGTGCATGAGTGTGTGTGTGTGCGCGTGTATGCGTGTTGGTTAGCTGTAATTGTCTTACCTAGGTTATGGTAGTGTGGGAAGACCCAGCCCACTGTGGGCAGCGTCATTCACTGTACAGAAAGTGCTGAGCTATGCGCGCGTGGTGAAACTTAACTCAGCATAAGCAAGTAAGCACACAGGCATGATGCATTTACTCTCTCTCTGTACTTGACTGCGGACATGACCAGCTCCCTCAAGTTCTTATCACTTTGACTTCCCCACATGATGATGTGTAACCTGGAACTATGAGCTAAAATAATCCCTTTTGCCTGGGCTGCTTTTTGTCAGGGCATTTTATCACAACAGAAATGAGACTAGAGTGTGTGCATGCATGCATGCATGCGTGCATGTATTCCTTCGTGTCCAAGTGCACACGCATGCACAGATGTTGCCCATGTACCAATATACACAGATGGATGGCAGAGTCTGCCATCTCTATTGCTCTCTCTCATTTGTTCTAGTTTGTTCTATTTTTTGAGACAGACTCTCTGCTCTGGTCTCCATCCTGTTGCCGTGCTGACACACGGGTGAAAAGCAGCAGCTCAGGGAAGGAGAGGGTTTCCATTCCCACAGTCCACTGTTAAGGGAGGCCAGGGTAAGAGAAACCATGGCGGAACACTGCCTGCTTTGCTCTCTGCCTCCAACAGCCGTTCTCACAGCCGGGACCTCTGTGTAGGGATGGTGCTGCCCACAGTGGGACGGACCCTCTCCCAGCAATTAGCAATCAAGACAACCCCTCATATTATATAGGCCCACAAACCAACCTTACAAGGATTAATGAGGAGACTTTCTTCAGATGGTTCTGGGCTGTGTCGGGTTGACAGTTAGTGCTAACTGGGCCACTCTCTCACTGACCCTGTAGCCCACCAGTTTGGCCAGGCTAGCTAGCATGTGAGCTCCAGAGACCAGTGTACCTCCATACCTCATACCTGGCTTGTATGTGACTGCTGGGGATCCAAGCATGTTTTTCTGCTTATGGAGCAAATCCTTTACACACTAAGCTATCCCCTATACCCCTTAAGTCCACTTGCAACTTCCAGGTAAATATGCCTTTATGCTTAAACCCTCATGCCCTAAACATGGCAGTGCTGTCTGGAGGATACTACTACCACTGACTGTGCTGGGGTCAGGGGAACCAAGCACCCATGGGAAGCTTTAAGGCCATCACAGGAACAGTTAAGAGTGACCCCAAATGCAAGGACGATTCAGCAGTAGCTTCACCCTCACCTTGAGGCTGAGAACAGACATTGTGGGTTCCCCACCAGTGTCCCCAGATCCCCAAAGCTAGAGATCCTGACAGCCACGATCCACAAGACCAAGACTGTTCCATCTGGACTGTTAGCTTCATGTTCTGGAACATCCCATGCCTGTCTAAAAAGAACCCATGCTGTCCCTGGTATGGATTGGCCAAGTCCCACACCCCAAAAGTCACATACAGAACTCCTGACCCCAGTATTTCAGAATCCGATGGTGCGTGGAGACGAGGCCTTTAAAAGGGTAATTAAGTAACACCACGTTGATTAGGGCAAACCTTAATGCTCTGCTGTGACAGTGAGGAAAGATCAGGATACAAACACAAACAGCGGGAGGGGAGTAAGGACCATCTATGAGGCACAGAGAAAGGCCTCAGGAGAAACCACCCAGAATGGTGAAGAGATACACTCTGTGGTCCTTTTATAGCAGCGCTAGAAAACTGACATACGTCACACGAACGGTTGTGCTGCTGTTAGCCTTGACTCGAATTACAACATGAACACCACTGTTCTCCTATCTGCTGGTGAGATTCAAATTATTACTAGCAGCCAGGGTGTGTACGTACGTGTGTACACACACACACACACACACACACACACACACACATCACTCCTCATAAAAGTAAACCAAGAAAAGTGATGTATCCCGTTCTCTTCACCTTGGCCTCCTTTCTTACCTGGTGGTAAAACCTTAAGGTAATTTCTTCGGACGTTCAGTTCTCGCAGAGACTTCAGCTGGCCTATCTGCTGGGGCAAGGCTGTGATTTCATTGCAGCTAACATCCTGCAGCAAAAGGAGGGTTTGGGGAGAGAGGGGCGTCAGATAACAGGGATAACAACTGCCCTTTCCCAAGCATTTCGTGTGAATTCTCCTCAAAGAACTTAAATGTTTGGACAACTCCACATTGTACTTTTATCCTGGCCTCCAGGTCCCTAGTCAGTGGGGATCAACAGTGAAAGAAAGGAGTTTGCTTCCCAATGTCCTTTGAGGGGAGAAAAGACATCAGTGTCACTTACTAGCTGTTCTTGTCACTTTTGCCTTTCAAGCACTCAGACCTTACTCAACTCCCACCACAAACTTACAAGGCAAAGCTCTGAATAGTCACAGCTTGGGGAAATGAGGCTTTGTGGCCCCAAGCAGGCAGATGCCAGTTGACACTAGGAAGGAAACATCAGCTGACACCATTCAGAAGGCAGGTTACACAGCCACCCACCGTGCCAAGCTCTTACACAGAGAAATAGCAGCACATAGACTGGATGTGCGATTTATTCCAAATGGACTTGCTAGCACATGGCTGAGAGCTGTGGCCGACCACTGCACACATTTGGTAAGCAAGTCTGTGGGGTATGAGGATCTTGCCATCTTCGCTCTGCAAGTACAAGGCCCCACTAATCCTGGATTAGAACCAGCTTGTGTCGCGTAAAATAAAGACACAGTTCTTATCTCACAGAAACTCATTATCCCCCACATCTTCCCTTCAGCTCCCATACGTTGCTGGGCTTTGCTTTCTTCTCAGTTCTGGAACTTCCTTCAGTCCACACTGAGCTGTCTCTCTGAGGGACTCTTGCACATGACAGCCTCTGGCTGGCTTCTGTCCCTCACTGCCCCCTCCCCCAAATCAAGTCCATCCTTGACTAATGGAGCTATCCTAGTGCAAATTTCATTCTATTGGTCATCGGCTTAGGCTTTTCTGCCTTTGTGAGGAGGCCTGTCAGCTTCTCCAGGGCCATTCTTGAAATATTCTCTCTTGCACCCCACACTCAAGCCATGCATGCAGTCACCACTTGGAGCTGCAGTGGAAGCAATTTCACAGTGCCAAAACCCACTCAGGCTTCCCCCTGCCTCATAGGCAAGCTCCAGCACTGCCCTCTTGGCCTCCTACTCATCTGTTATGGCTCAACCCAAGCCTCGACTTTTCACATGGAAACCATTCCCATGATCCTCTCCTGCTCTGATCAACACCTGGGGATGGGTAGTTCCCTTCCCCTCTGCAGGCAGTGTGTACCTGTAGCTCACTTGCCCCCTTATCCCTCCTCTCCTCCAAGAAAGCTGACAGTTTCTAGGTGAGAGGACCCATGTCACGTTCGCTCCATTTTTCTGGTGCCTAGCAGAGTGCCAGGGGTAAGGCAGGTATGAAATTTCTAACTCTCACTAATGTGGACACCCCACGATACTGTGGTTCCTTCTCCCTTGCAGCTGGGGCCCCAGAATGTTTTACTCTATCAGTCAAATTCTATGCTGGTCCCCCTTGCTATCGCAGAACCAAAGACAAATTCAGGCTATAATCTATCCCAGCGAGGGTTAGTCTTTAGATAGACATGTTACTTATGAACCTGAGAAACACCTTTTACTTTAGAGGTCACCGGGGCCTCCTTCCAAAACTCTATTCCATGTTTCTTCAGACCAAATCAATGCATCTCTAGCCAATCCAACCCTCCCTCCCTACTCCAATCCCAAAACCAGGATCCCTGTTAGACCAGAGCTGCAGCAGTCAGTCAGCCCTTTCCTCTAGCTTTGCCCTCACATGATCCTCGACAGTCAAACGCCTGCCCAACGGGCACTACCTCACAACGGCACATTATCACCATCGGTACAAGAGTACAAGACTGCAGCCCATCAAAAGGGTGCGTAGAGTAGCTGACACATTGGACTCTCCTATCTTCAACAGTCTGAGGACAAAAGTAGGGTGACAGAGGTACAGAATCTTCAGAGGTACCTCCTTAGCTGCTGCTCTTGTCCTGAGCCCACCCCCACTCCCACCCCCAAAAGCCACATACACCTCTAGTGCTTAAAACAAAATAACAACAACTACAACAAGCCTCCACCAGCACCCCTGCAGAAACCAAACTGTGCAGGAGAAGTCAGCCTAATTCTGCTCAGCCACGGAGTCCAAAAGCAAATGCTCCCAGTGAGAACTGGGTCTTTCCACGTCTTGGCTAAGTTATGGCTCAGCACCTGGCCCGTTCCATACTAGTTCACAAGGGCCCTCCCTCACCAGCATGGAACCCGGGCAAGCCTGAGAGGCAGGGGTCACACTGGGTCACTCTCCTGCACTCCAGACGCACATCAGGCCTGGCACAGGGCTGTCGATGTCAGAAGTGGAGGCAGGCTTGTGGGGAAGAACCTGTTGACATTATTTTCTGTCTGTGGAGAGGATTTATTGAACTATATATATTACTTTCCTATAAATCTTCTAAGTGATCATATAGAAAAAGCTTTTCATTGCTGTGGAGATCCATCTCAATGTGAGATCAACACTTTCCACAAGTTTCAAAGGCATTCTAATATGATTTGTTTCCTTTAAAAAAAAAGTGAGAAAAGGGAAACAAAAGAATAACTTGTATATTTAAGCAATATACTCAAAGAATGCCCTCTCCTGAGACAAACTCAGCCCTGCTCCATAAATAAATAAATAAATATAAACATATATATATATATATATATATATATATATATATATATTCTCTCTCTCACACACACACACATACACACACACACACACACACACACACACACACACACACACACACACACACACATATACTTTGCCTGTGTCAACTCTTCCTAGTTAATAGCAGCACAAAAGCATGCTGGGCCCCTTAGGCCAAGGTGACCCTTCCAGCACAAACCCCTAACACTGTGGCCTTAACAAACAAAACCAACTCCTGCCAGCCATATTTAAACAGATGCTAGTAGAGGCAGCCCCTACTTACTACACATAAAACAACGCCTCATCAGCTGGGTACCCCATTTTTCCGTCTAAGAGTCAGGGTACCTATGAACAAGTGCAAGCAGAGAGGCCACCATCCTGCCTAGATCCTAAAGAGTATATAGTGAGGGTCAGTTATATAATAATACTCTACATTCCTACCAGCTATGCCCCCATAACATAATAAATGGAAAATTCCCAAGCAAACCTACTACACAAGGGAGAGACAGGCTGTCCACCACTGTACAACCAGTACGGTAAAAACAGGGCAAATCCAATTCCCCAGGGGCCGCGGAATCTCACCAAAACTTAAAGAGGTTATGAATTTCATCATAAAAATATACCCATGGGTACTTATGTCTAATTAGTTGGAGGAGGAGGAAAAAGAGCTAATAGTCTGCATGCCGGGGGGTGTTTTAGTCTTGAAAATGCACAAGCAGGATTTCTAAAACGGCCTCCTTCTCTAGGGCATTTCTGTACAAATTTACCCTAATTAAGGCATCAAGCTCCTTCACAGATTATTTGGAAAAGATGATGTTTAGAAAAAGAAATTTAAAAACAAATAGCAATACTGTACATGTCTGCAATTACTGCAGGTTATCAGACTGTAAATTCTACCTTTATTTACTTACGAGAATATTCGTTAATTCCTTCTGGCTTTTCTATTAGCCCCAAGCTACCCTCAGAGAATAACTAAGTTTCATTGCAACATCACAACTGAACACGAGGATCAGGAGCAACTGTTACAAATATTTGCTAACTTGATTCTTCCTGTCAGAGGAGCAATTCTAATTACAGCAATACAAATACTCAAATGTAAGCTTTTTCATGGACCGGCTAACCCAACTCCATCACTTAGATTCTAACAATGACTTAAAACAGCACTCCGTGATGGAGTGACACAATGCCAGCACAAGAATGTCTATAAGAAAATTAGGTCTTTATGTAATTTGTGGAAAAGCAAATTATCAACAACAATCTCCAAGCATCACAGAAGCACGCCTTTAGTATGTATGCCTCACTCTGCAACTTTGGGCAAGCATCTTACTTTTGGTGCGCTCATATAATAAAAAGAGAGACAAGCACCAGAGAGACGAACCAGCTGGTAAGAAGCACCTGCTGCCAAGCCTGAGGACCTGAGTTCAATCCCTGACACCTAGAAACGACATGGAGAAGAAGGAGGAAGCTCACCACCAAACGTTTCCTAATCTGCACACACCAAACAAACAAACGAGCAAACGAGTATTAAATAATTCTAATTTTTCTCTCAGTACCAGGAAAATCCACTGACTACACAGGACTGAAAACATCGACGGGTACTCAACCTCTGATGTGATAAATGATGTCCCAACACCCGTGCCTCTCCGTTGAGAAACTCCACCTCCCCCAGACCTCTCCACTTACCACAAACACATGTTCCAGCCCTGTTCTTGATAATCAAGGCAGAAATGGAAGCCACAAAGGGGCTCTGAGTAACTCCTGGGTCTCCACAGAAACCAGAGAGGTCAAAGACATTTCCAGAGACCACTAATGGACAAATGATTACCGCAGGCACACTGCCACACAATCCCACACCTGCCTCAGAGGCAGGGAACACAACCAGACAGTTCATGAAAACTGAATTTAAAAACTGCGTGTCTAGTTAGGGCCTAGAAACACATCTTCCAACCAGTGTGACTGGATCCAGCCCTGTGTTCTCTTGTATGGATGGCAGGGTGCTCTCACCCGGTGAGGGAGTGAGTGGGGACAGAACTGAGAAAAAAACAAATGAAGCAACTCAGCACACAGCACCACGCTGGAGCTCCTGGGTCTTTGGCAAAGGTCTCATCCATAAAAGGCCCCAACTTCACTAAACTGTTAGTATGCTAAGCTTCACGGCTGCCAGTTAACTATAACACGTAGCATTTATATAGCACCTCACCCAACACACCTCATCACTCAGCAGGAGTATACGGGAAAAGACCTCGTTTCTAGAGATGGCTCAGCCAGTGAAACCCCTGTAGGAGCCTTGAGTTTGTATGCCCAGCAACTGTGTACAAGTTTAGCACAGTAACCCTAGCCCTCGGTGGGAGGGGGGGGCACGCCAGAGCCTAGAGGATTCCTGGGGCTTGCTGGCCAGCCAGTCAGTCTAGCTCAGTTTCAGGGAAAGACCCTCACCTCAAAACATAAGGCACAGGGGCTGGAGTGATGGCTCAGCAAAGTATTTGCAGCACAAGTATGAGAGCCTGAGCCAGCTCTGCAGCAGTGATGTAAAATCCAGGTGTGGTGTTGTGTGCCTGTCACCCCTCTGCACGGGGGGCGGGTGGGGGGGAAGGCCTGCTGTCCAGCCCGTCTTGCTGAAATTCGGCGAGTCCTAGGTTCTCCAAGAGATCCACTCTCGTGGGAATACGGCAGAGTGATAGAGAAAATGTACCATTCTTCCCTGGCTTCGCCACGCACAGGCACAGACCACAGTTATGTGTACACACAGACACGCACATGCTATAGCCACACTCACACGCGTACACAAACACACAAAGAGACACATACAAACGGAGAACCCATTGAGGAAGACAGACACTCAACTGATCTCTGGCCTACACACACACACACACACACACACACACACACACACACACACACACACCTCATTCTCAACAAGTTTCAAGTGTTTTAACAAGTTAAATGAGATCTGGTCTACACACATCTACAGGTCCCCACACAACCTGACCTGGTTTTACCGTAAGGGGAGAACGTGCCCTGCTCACCTGCAAGCCATGACTTTTCATCACTTTAATAAGAAAGTCACAGCAAACTGAACTAAGGAGCTCCAGAGAAAGAAATCACAGTGCTCGGAACTAGATGCTAGAGTCTAGGCGAGGAGAGAGGGGCCATCTTGTGCTTTAGACAATGTCTATACATCCGCCACCTATCAACTATCAACTCTACCTATGTATCTATCTATGTATCTATGTATGTATGTATGTATGTATGTATGTATGTATGTATGTATCCTATCTACCTATCTACCTAATTATCTATCTTTGTAGTTCTAGGAATGAACCCTGGAGAGGCAAACACACCAAGCCAGTTCTGTACCACTGAGCTCAGTCTGGTGTGGACTTTAATCAAGCACACAGCTCCATCCCCTTAGGTAAATAACTTGAAACCAACTATTGACTATAGCGTATCAACATGATTCCTGCCTTGCTGGGGCACTTTACGGCTTTATGAAGTGATGCAGGTAAACGTACTAGTCAACAGCCAGATAGGAGCAGACGCTGAGTAAGCGGTATCCTCCTCTCTTCCCTCTTTCCACAAAGCAGCACTCACATACACAATGTCTATGCTGCAAGAGATGGTGAGCAAGGTCTGAAAAATGTAGATTATTGTTATCAGTAGTGACTCTAAAAGGATCAGATATAGAGTTAGAATTCCATACACACCCTGCACCAGTGCCTGCGTCCAGGTGGAAATACAAGTAGGCTGTGTGGGGCAGTGGTCATGTGGGGCAGTGGTCATGTGGGGCAGTGGCTGTGCAGAGCGATGGCTGTGCAGGGTGACGGCTGTGCAGGGTGCTGGCTGTTGTGGATAGTGTTTGTCTTAAGACTCAACTGTACTGTGCTGGCAAGGTTAAGGTGATGTTTTGCAGTTTGCCTTCCTTGTGAAAGGATGAAGGCATAGCTGCTCTCCTTCTGATGGCTGAGGTATTTGGACTTGTTTCTAGAGTGGACACTGACCCTGGAACGCTCACCCTCACTTAGAAAAAAGTATGACTCTATTCAGAACACTCTGATGTGAGAATGTTTGAAACCGCTTTTCCAAAACAGCCAACAAACAATGCTTATAGTCCTATGGGATGAGTGACTTCCTCAGCACGCAAGCCTTAAAAGGCGAGTTGTCTGAATGCTCAGGGTGTGCCCAACATTTTTTTTTTCTTAAACAAATTGCTAATCTGTAACCTCAAAAACAAAAGCCTCCTGCTCCAGAATGACAGCTGGCTCCCCAGGGAACTCTTTCCCCAACTGATAACTAAAAATAAGTTGACACGGCATGGTTACCTATAACACTACTGTTTTAGAAAAAAAAACAAAACAAATAAATAAAACTAAATCAAGGATAAATGAGAATAAATGGAAAATACTCTTTCTTTTTAGTCTATGACCTTAACCAAGGCTGGCCATAGCATTTCTTCATGGTTAAGAAAGCTCATCAGTCTATTTCACCTGCTTCACAAGTAACTGCTGTGCTTTGTTTTTTGTTACTTGTTTTTTAAATTACTGTGTGTCCATGCATGTAGAGATCAGAAAGCTGGTTCTCTTCTTCCACCACGTGGGTCTAAGAGATTAAACTCAAGTCATCAGGCTTGGTGGCAAGTTCCTTTACCCACTGAGCCAGTGCACTACATATTTCTCTCTCTCTCTCTCTCTCTCTCTCTCTCTCTCTCTCTCTCTCTCTCTCTCTCTCTCTCTCCTCCTCTCTCTCTCTCTCACACACACACACATACACACACACATACACACACACACACACACACACACACACACACACGTTTTCTACTAAAAGCACACTTGCCCAGCCCCAGGGGGAAACAGAAGAGACCACACCAAAGCTGCAGAGTTGTCATCAAAGTGGTGGCCCAGCTCTGGTGGCACTGAGCACCCAGGGTCTGGCTGATCCTAAGTGTGGCACATGGTCCCTGCGTGAAGCATACCAGACTTGGTAGGAAAGGCTTAGTGCAAACAGTCTCGATAGTTTTCTGTCATATACATACTGGGGTCATAGCACTTTACCTCTCTACAGTGAAGTATAATGTTACAAAAAAGGACTTTTTGTTGTTTCTCTCAACAGTTTCAACATGGCCATTGATACACTGAACCCACGTGTTTTGTTTGCTTGGATGTCTACTGGACAGTTGCAATGGATGAGGCTGTTTCCACTAACGTTACCATAAGGGGTCAAGTTCCATGTCACTGTTCCCTGGCCTAGGTTCCATCATTTGGGTCAAGAGCTCGGACTACCCGGCTTCTACAACCTGCTGGCTCTCTGACACTCTGTATCTTGCGGGTCACGGGGAAGCAGGACAGTGGCAGTACTAAGGCGTGGGACGGGAACTAGGATCAGCTCACTGCATAAGGGACACACAGCTTGCATCCAGGACTGGAGACTGCACTGTTCTGACATGCCAAACTGCTCCCAGAATCACAGCACCCTGCTCTCTCCCTGATCTTTGAGTTCATTATGGGTGACCTCCTTTCTTGTGAGAGGTGGTTTCTAATTTAACCATAATTTTTTTTTTGGACATATGTGCAATCTGCAAGAATCACATCGCTATGATGCCATAACCTATCAGCTTCAGGAACTGCAAAGCCTGTGAAATTCAGGAGGTGTGACCCACAGGCAACCTACACATATCAGGAACCATGACCCAGCACAGCACGGTTGCCAGCTTCATGTCTTCTCACTTTACAACGCACTGCCTCCAAGGGGCAGGCACCTGCTTGTTAGTTTCTGTGTTGCTTCCAAGGGTTGACACACTGGAACCTTAGTCTCCAGTCTGGTGGTGTTAGGAAGTAAGGGGATCCTTTAAGGGGTGGAGCCTAGCAGAAGGTGATTAGAGCACTGGGCATGCTCTTAGGCAAGGATGATCATCCTGCTGGGTCCCAGTTACAGCTAAAGAGAGCAAAACTGGTCCCTCCCTCTCCTCGGCATCCTGTCTAGCCATGTGCTCTGTCCCCTCACACATCTGTTGCCAGCATGATGCCATCAGCTATGGATAAGGAAGTCCCTCAGCAGAGCCCAAATGGATCCTGTGTTTTCAGCCTCCAAAACTGTGACCTAACCACCCTGTTGTATAAAATTCCCAGACTCGGGTATTCTGTTATAGCAATGGGAAAGGAAGATCGCAGACTTCTCCTTAAAGGAAGTCTTTCAGAGGACCTTTAATGGTTATGGCCAGTTAACGAACAAGAGCATCTTAGAAATCAGTAACGTACCAACTCCATTAACTGTTTGAGCTGACCTAGCTCCTCAGGCAGTGATCCAAGCTTGTTGTTACTCGCGATTAAGACTTTGAGAGGCAGGCCACACAGGCAGGCAGGCAGGGCAGACAGCTGATTTCGACTGTAAAGACAATACAACAAAAACACATGTAAACAGAAAGGCCACGTCATGACGCTGCCCATGAGTGAGTTCTCTTTTGTTAAGGAGTACATTTTTACTTCGGGTTGTTTGAGATAGGGGTGCTCTATGTATCTGTGACTGGCCTGGAGTCCCTCCGTAGTCTAGGATAGCTTTACACAGTATATATAACCTTCTGCCTCTGAATCCAAAGTGCTGGAATCACAGACACACAGCACCATGCCTAGCTATGAACATGAGAAGACATTCCGTAAATATAAAAGCTCCAATACTTCAGTCTATGAAATCACTCAAATTTTAAGCGCACCAGGGGGTGGGGAACACATAAAAACGAATAGAAGCATGGACAGACAAGATTGGATAACAAGGATCAAAAAAGCAACAATAACTATGGTGAGACTTCATCTTACACTGTCAGAGTAACCAAGACTGGTAAGACAGCCCATGGTGGTGGGGATGCAGAGTAAGGGGAACACTCATCCATTGCTGGTGGGCATGCCACTAGGGAAATCATTGTGGCAGCTCCTCAGTAGGATGGGAACCAATCCGCCTCAAGAGCCAGCTATAAGGCTGGAGAGATGGCTCAGAGGTTAAGAGCATTGTCTTCTCTTCCAGGGGTCATGAGTTCAATTTCCAGCAACCACATAATGGCTCACAACAACCTATACCATCTAATGTCCTCTTCTGATATGCAGGTATATATGCAGATAGGGCACTCATACACATAAAGTAAATTAAAAATAGAATAATATTTTAATAAAATTAAAAATAAAAGAACCAGCTATACCACTCTGAGCATACAACCAAGAATGCTGCATCCTACTACAGAGGCTCAACCATATTCATTCCTGCTCTCTTCATCACAGCCTCAACAGATAAATGGATATTGAAAATGCGGTGTATTTACACAATGGACTATTACTCAGCTGTTTAAAAATAAAATCGTGAAATTCCCAGGGAAACAGATAGAGCTAGTAAAATTACTGTTTGTTTGTTTGTTTTTGGTTTCCAGGCTGGCCTTGAACTCACAGAGATCCACCTGCCTCTGCTTCCTGGAGTGTCAGGATTGCAGGCACATGCCATGACACCAGGCTGTAAAAATTATTCTGAGTGAGATAACCCAAACCCAAAAGAACAAATACGGTATATATTTGCATATATGTAGACATGAGCTATTACGTCTTCAGTAAGCAGGCTACAATTCACATAACCACAGAGGTCAGGTATAGAGTGAGGGACTAAGTGGGGGGGGGGGGAAGAAGGGGAATCATCTCCTACAGGAAGTGGAAGTAGAATAGACAGTTATGGATGGACAAGGCACACTGGAACAAAAGTATCAAATGGGGAGGAGAAGGGAAGAGTAGGGTGGCACGGAGGGGACACGGAAGGGACAGCTAACACTAAGGGCTATTTGCAGGGTCATCTGAAAATCTACTGCATCAGAAGCTTCTTAAAATACATACAAATATGGAAAAAGATAAATTGACTCAGCAAATACCCAGGAGACAAAGCCCCAGCAAGACATCCCTAGTGCTAGGAACAGGTTACCTCTAACTGATTTGTGGGTCAAAGGAGCCCCATGGAAACCCACAAACAACCCAGGCTACTGCCAAGGCTATTGGTGGCTGAGAGTAAGGCCAACTGCTCCGTGAGACTCATGGAGCACGGAGAAGCCGAGCTGGGGCCTCTGCCCCTGCTGAGTAGTCCTATGACACTAGAAGATACAGCACACTATAAAAAGAGAAAGGAAAACACCACCGCAGCCACGAAACCTTCCATCTACAGTGGTGCTCTCCTCGCAAGACACACTGGCCCAACAGTAACACAGAAGCTGTGGGAGTAAGCAAGCCCTGCCTGGTTGGGTTAAAGGCCCTTTTTCCATGAGAAGGAACTCAGGCCTGCTACTGCTGAGGCGGCCAATAATCTGATGCCAGACAGGCCATGGACCTAGGGGAAACCCAAACACTATTCACACTGTTCTGCTAAAGGACTGCAGCAGTGCAATGACTCCTAACAACATTCTGCTACACCCATAGGTCAGTGTCGTGGCTCAGCCACCATCAGAGGAGCTTCCTCCTGAAGCGGATGGGAGCGAATACAGAGACCCACACAGCCAGACAACGTGCAGAGAGTGAGAGACTTTGGAAGACTCAGTTCTAAGTGGGATGTCCCCATCAAAGCCCTTCTGTCAGAGCTCAGGGAACTCTGGAAGAGGACGCAAAAAAACAAACAAAAAACAAAAAACAAAAAAAACAAAAAAACAAACAAACAACAACAACAAAAAATACCATGTAGCAGCCAGAGAGAACAAAGACACCAAGAAAACAAGGCCTTCTAGACACAACAGGGCTGACACACAGAAGAGCACTCAGGCTGTGGCAGCATGCACAGGTCCAGGCCAGACAGGGTCCATGTGGTGAGAGGAAAATGGACCCAAGCCCCATCCCTAACCCAGAAGCTGTCTCCAACTGATAACTGCTTGGAAAAGAAAATTTAATTTTCTCCAATGGGAGTCTCACTGGGTATACAAACTTTTAAGGGCAGGACCCTGCAGTAGACGGCCAACAGAAAATGAACTGAATAGTGATTTTAGAGAGGTGGGTTTTTTGGGGGCGGGGCACGTAGATCTACAAGAAAGCTATTTCCACAGCTGGCCAGAAGAGCTCTTCCATAACGCTGTAACAGGAGAGAAGAGGGAGGTGGCGGTCCTCCAGGGGGCCCTGGCTCTGGAGGACCAGGTGTCTTCCTTCCCAGGTTAGAAACAGACTATGTCGTGCCACAGACACTCTCCCTAGTCTCGGGGGACAGCGGAGGTAGAAGTGGGCTGCAGCCTGTCTCCCTGTTCTCTCACATTCCTCACCCACCACAAGGACCCGTCTAAATAAGGGCTCCCTTGGTGTCGTGATGGCTTTTCTTAAGCTCTGAGAAGGGCTCTGTGGCCACCTCTGGAAAGACAACTCAGTTATTAAAAGGTGGCGAGTAAATAATTCATAACGTAATTTGTGATTATGAAATATTTATAAATATGTAAGCCAGGCACGCGGTATACACCTTTAATCCAGCACTAGGGGAGCTGACAGAGAAGGAAGGCCTGGGTTACAGGGAGGCCCCTCTCTAAAAGCAGAAAGTTTATAAATATCCTATTTCACAAGGTGAAAACTGGCCCAAAAGAATGTTAACAAGGCAATTCTCTTTGTACAAAGGCATATCTCAATTTCCTATGGGGGGGGGGGGGTGAGGGGAATGGATATTTTCAAAGATTTCTACTTTCCAATCCCCCTTGAGATTTTTCCTACACTTCTGTTCTGGGTCTCACCAGCTGATGCAGGCGCCTAACCAGGCCAGTGACACAGATGACAGAGTCGTTATCACAAAACCAAAAAAAGAAGCAAAGAAGGCTCTGCTGGGCTGCTTCATTCTCTCTGGAGTTGTTTGAGGTCAAGCACTACCTTCAAACGGAATAAACTCTACCTTTCTGGACCCTGGAGAGGTGGTTCAGTAAGTGCCTGCTGTTCTTCCGGAGGATCTGAGTTTGGGTCCCAGCATCTATGGCAGGTGGCTCACAAGCACCTCTAACTCTACTCTAGAACCACCCTTTCTGACCATCAAAGACACACACACACACACACACACACACACACACACACTAAAATATATATATTTATATAGCTTATATATAAATATATATACATATATATATACACACATACATATATACATATACATATATATATACATACATACATACATATATATATATATATATATATATATATATATATATATATATATATACATACATACATACATACATACATATATAGGCTAGCCGGGCGGTGGTGGTGCACGCCTTTAATCCCAGCACTGGGGAGACAGAGGCAGACGGACCTCTGTAAGTCCGAGGCCAGCCTGGTCTACAAAGTAAATAGGATAGCCAAGGCTACACAGAGGAAACCCTGCCTCGAAAAACAAAAACAAAAACAAAAACAAATAAACGAAATAAAAATCCCAAGCTTATAAAAAACATCTGTGGCCTATTTGGTGGAATGAATGCTTTTTACACCACAAGCTGGCTCAGCACTCAAGTCCACGAGTTAATAATTTAGTCGTAGTAAAAGCCGGCATAGACATGTTTCCTCTGTGCCACCCATCTGTTCCTATAGTGTCTGTTACATATATTTTGTCACAAGTTATTTTTGGATTATTTGCAGTTTTCAGGACAGTCGGAGGAAACAAGCATAGATAACAGAGGCCCGTGGTCCCCAGGGAAACATTCATAAAGGAGATAGGCAACTTATCCCTGCAGTGCCCTGTCCACTGCAGATGTCAGCAGCCTTTGCTTCCTGAAGCCACTCATCTGACACCTGTGCCTCTCAGGGGCACAAGTCCTCCCGCAAGCCTCCAGGCTATAAACAGACCCTTCCGGGAAAGAATGTTAAGGAATAAAGTCACAAGGTACCTGATAAGGTATAAACCAGTGTTTATCCTCAAATCCAATCAGCGAGGTCTGTCTATTAATTTTATTTATTGTTGTTTCTTTTTGTCTCTCTTTCCAAACGTTGATTTGTATAGTGAAAAGGAGCATGTTGAGTTGATACAGAATCAGGGGTTCAACTGTGGTGGCCTGAGATTTCCTGTCCTCACTGCAGGAGAGCCTTCCTTACCTCCTCAGGCCGCCACTGTCCCTGACCTGCCTGGGCAGACGAGGACAGGGGGCAAGGAGAGGGACGAGGGCCTGGCGCTCTCAGCTTACCAACATGATGATCTGATTTATTTTTTCACCGGGACCAAACTGCAGAAGAGAAAGCAGATGATCTATCCAGGATGAAATTCTAGTGCTCAGCCAAACACTAAGCCCACTTATACAAGTGAAGCCATCTGTATCCAACTACTGAGATGCTTTATAAACGAAAGTTAACGAGAGCACTTGTGTGCTCAGCTAGTTCAATTTATTGTCCTTAACTGCTAAAATCCCGGCTGACAAGCAAGACACCAGAAGCAGCGAGACCATTGGAGACCTAAGCGTTTGTTAAGTATGGGACTCATCGAGACACCCCACGTCAAACAGCACATTAAAAAATGTATAGGATAATTAGGAGAGTTTTACTAGGTTAGTTGTTTTTTTTTTTAATAATACTAAGGAGTTTACTGAAAAATAACTACTTGGGTTTTTTGGTAAATAAGGCTGTCCTACTCTGAAACAGAAAGACAAAGGAATAAACTATGATTCTATGTCATGATCAGTGAACGCAAACACCAGCTAAAAAGAAATACAACCATTCAAAGACCTGTTGAAGGGAGCCAAAGTGGGCTCTAACCCCAACCTACTCCTGGTTTTGAGTCCAGTCAGTCAGGACTAGCGCCTGCTCCTGCATGTTCCCATCAAGCAAGCTTCTCTCCACCTTTTCCCTAGCAAAAACGTGAATCCTGAGGTACACAGCTAGGTCTACAGACAGCCACAGGAACAGCGATGTGAAATTATTAACCTTCAGAGAACTGGTAAGAAGAAAACCCCTCAGGCCTCAAGTGCCACAGGGCTGGTTTCAGTGTGGCCACACCAGGCTCAGCCTCTGCTGCAACGGACAGAGAGATGACATAAACATCTGTACTGACCGCAGGACCAATGCTGTCCACACTGGGCACCTGACCTACAGGAAGCGGCAATAACTTCAGCCAGAAGTTTCCTTTTTTTTTTTTAACAGAACACCTCATCTGGTTCTATTTTTATTCTTTGGTGTGAAATCTGCTCACCTTCCATTCAAGTAGCACGGCTTGCCTTCTGTTCTGCATATGGCACCTGCTAGTTTCCAGACACACAGGGCAGTGAACAATATCCATAAAGAACCATTTCCTTTTCCTGCTTCCTGCTTCCTCCTTCCTGAAAAGCCGCCCTGGCAAGCGCCCCGCCCCCTCACCATCCCTGAGTGACTAACTACTTCCCTTCATCACAGCACCCCCTCAGACCCACGTCCTTCATTCCCACAGCAATGTGTCTCAACGATTAACTATAAAAGCCTGCCTTTGAGGAAACTTTTGATGCACCTGGAGTTTATGCCATAAAGCTTAAATCAATTAGTAACTGCCTTTTTGTTTAATCGTAGAGCCAAAGTATTCCGGTAAGTTCTTCAGTCTGAGAGCTTATTTACTTAGCAGAGTTGGGGATCGAAGCCAGGGTCTCCTAAGTGCTGCTACTGTGCACTGGCCTCGGCCCAGAGAAAAGACTGACTTGGCGTTAAACGCACACCTCCAATCTGGGAGCCCAAGTTTGAAGCTTGCGCTGAAGTAAGTGACAGCCTCACTGTGACCCTCATTCGCAAACTTGAAATGCCTTAAAACTAGAAACACACAGTGATCCTTTCAATGCAAATTAACTTCATGCCCACACATGTAAACGGCATGTTTTGAGCAGGTTAAGGACTTAGTTTGAAAAGGAGAACTGCATCAAAGCCAGTGCCCCCTTCCCCCCCCCCCGCTACCCCCCCCACAACCCAGTGAACCTTTAAAGCCACGCCTGAGAACTCAGGCCCGTTTTGCAGTAGCTGCTTCGTGCTCCTTCAGCTGTGCATGCCTGGACCATATTTGGGTACCACAACTGCACTGGTTTCCCACAATAACAGCCCATCAGTCTCCTCTTGAGTATAAATAACTCAAAGTATTCCATATTTCTATACCCTAGCTCCATAGCAACCACTGCTAAGCAATGCCTCACACTTTGATTAATGCCTCAACCTCAGATAACTGCGTGAAATCTGTTTGTTTAAAAGGAAAATAAATGCTTCAGAATCAAGGGGAAATTTTCAAAGTGAAGTCAGTATCAACATCAGCAAGAATGTTAATTTACCAGACATTTTCAGAACCAACAACATAGGTTTTGGGTTACATGTCTGTGTGTGTATTTACAGGGAGGATGCTCATATATGGTGTGTGTGTGTGTGTGTGTGTGTGTGTGTGTGTGTGTGTGTGTGTGTGTGTGTGTTTAGGCAAGAAAGCAATCTGAGGAGTTGTTAACACCTCAGGAGCCATCCACCTTATTTTTTGTGACAGGGTCTTTCATTGGCCTCTCACTTACCTAATAGGCAAGTTCTGATATCCAGCTGCCTTCTTGGCAATAGGATTACCAATGCCTCCTGGCCATCCCTCCATACATTCATTCTAAAATTAAAAAAAAAAAAAAAAAAAAAAAAAAGCAAAAGAAAGGAAAGCCAGGAAAATGCCAGGAGAGAGGCACAAATTTTCCAGCAGGAGGCAATAAAATGCTATACTGGTGTTTAATGATTGATTAGTGCAAAAGAAGATGAAGAAAAAGAGTCAAAATAATTCTGAGATCTCAAGCAGACGTGATGGAAAAGAAGAATAAAAACATGAATTAGAGTGAGAAAGAAGCCAAGATGCAAAAGAAACAGCTTCAGTCTTACTATTCTCTAGCTATGGTAAAACATCACAACCACGGCAACAGAGAAGAAAGGATTTCTTTGGCTTTATGGTGCCAGAGGTCTATGATGGGCCACGATCTCAGAGAGGACATAGCAGGCAGCAGGCAGCTGCAACTGCAACTGTGAACTCACATCTTGAACCACAAACAGGAAGCAGAGAGAACTTACTGGGAATTGTCTGTGGCTATGGACACAAAGCCTGCCCCCTAGTGACACACCTTCTCCAACAAGGCCACACCCCCGGATCCTTCCCAAACAGTATCAGAAACAGGGGACCAACCGAGTATTCAAACATGTGAGTCTACAGGGCCATTCTCCTTCAAGCCTCTACACTTGAGTTTTGCTCATGCTGGATTTTGAGGTGTAAACGAGACATCCAAGAGGATGTGCGGAGCAGGCAAAGAAGGATGTGAGGAATGGCGCTCAAAGGCGTTTTTCTCCAGATGGAGAAGAAACTTGGGACTTGAGAGACAGGAGGTCTTAGAGGAAGCTGAGGGCCAAAGCTTTGGGATCCTCCAGCTTTAAATAAGTGCAGGGAGGGAGAGAGGGAGGGAGGGGGGGGAGGGAGAGAGAGAAAATAGTGAGACTTGGGAACAGTGAAGAAAGAGAAAGAGGCAGAAAGTCTCCAGGAAAGAGCCATCAAGACCACAGAAGGAGGGCTGGAGAGACGGCTCAGAGGTCAGGAGCACTGACTGCGGGAGGTCCTGGGTTCAATTCCCAGCAACCACGCGGTGGCTCACAACCATCTGTAATGTGATCTGATGCCCTCTTCTGGCCTGCAGGTGTACATGCAGGCAGAGCACTGTATAGGTAACATTAAATAAATAAATAAATCTTTTTTTTTTAAAAAAGACCACAGAAGGACAATGTCGCTGGCATCATTATCAAACAGGATTCCATTATTTTTAACACGCCCTGAGTGCTTTCGGCTCACAAACCAGCGTGAAGCTCCTAGAAACCATGAGAGGTATATGAACCCTTCCGCTTCATCCCCGACAGGACCAGGCAACATCATTCTGAGCGACAATCAACTATATCCTACCTGAACTGTGATGGTGTTTTTCTAAAGTAATATAAAGCCGCAGAGCCTCCCCATTGGGTTTCTGAAGATCTAGATAGAATAGGTTGATGACTCCCGAGGAACAAAGAAGAGAAACTTCTAGATAAAACTGTGATAAGGGGACTCGTAGCCAGCCCTTCGGATTCTATGTGAGTGCCTGCGGGTGTCAGCACTGCTGTCAAGACACCCAGTGGTCACCATGGTGATGTGAAACTGTTTTCCAGGGCACGTTCCGGCTGAGGGCACAGTGGTTTCATAGTACACATCATCTACAAAGGGGATAGCGCTCATAACCAGTTGCTTAAACTCCCATTCTGAACAACAGAAAGCACACGAACTCTCCTCAAAGACTACAGGTCCTCCGCTGGTTCTGCTCCACCACCACCTGCCTTCAGGCAACAGGGTCCCTCACAGTCCTCAGGAGACTTGATCTAACAAGAAAAGCATTCACGACCTCCAGGAAATATTTTGCCCATCTATAGCCATGTTCAGTGAGCTCACTGCTGTGCAACTGTTCCATGAGAGGATAGAATTTTGAATTAGTGCCCAGAATGTAGAAGGCACCGGCTCACAGGCTGAGGACCCCTGGGGAGGACTTAAAGCAGGAAGAGGGAGACATTAGCACAGGCTTCCCCTCCAGCTGCTTCCTGGCTGCTGCTACAAGGAGAGCAGCCCTGCTCTGCCACTCCCTTCTGAGCAGGACCGGGGCAAGCTTCCGAAACCCTGAGCTGAGACAAAGCTTCCCACACACATGCTCAGTTATTTAACCACAACAACGAAGATCTCAGTAACACACCAGCTACCGACACAAAATGGGTTGCAGTGGAAGAGAAGCAAATCACAGAAAGTCATTCACAACTTTATATATACACACACACACATATATACACACACATACATACATACACACACACACACACACACACAAACACACACACACACATAATTTTCCCCCAGCAAATGCACATGAGTTACTCATGGCATTAATTGCACAGGCTATAAAGAAAACCTTGAACAATCTAAAGAATCCACAACAGAAAGCAACCCTTGAAACAACAAATCAAATTCAAAATGAATTTTAAAGAGCTACCTTAAAACAACTCTATAGAAATGTAGAGTTCACTGGTCAGAGTAATACTGGAAAGAAGAAACAATTCAAGGGTGATAAAACATCAACAAAAAATAGTGTATACTATGTTTTGGACAACTGACACCCAAATGTCATGTGTTAAAGGCTGGGGTGGATAGTGGGGCGGGGAAGTGGTGGTGCACGCCTTTAATCCCAGCACTTGGGAGGCAGAGGCAGGCAGCTCTCTGTGAATTCGAGGCCAGCCTGGTCTACAGAGTGAGTTTCAGGACAGCCAGAGCTGTTATACAGAGAAATCCTATCTCAAACCACCACCTCCCCCCCCAAATGAAAAGGCTGGGGTGGTGAGGTTAAGGGTCTTGAGAAGGTGGGTGGAGCTTTTGGGGGGTACCCTTAAGTCACTTGGAATATATTCTGGAAGAGAGCACCATTTTGTCTGTTTCATTGCTTTCTGGTTCATGAGATGGGTAGTTTATTTGTTTGTTTGTTTGTTTCTGTCGCACGCTTTGGTGAGGATGTACTACCCACATCAGAGACCCAAATTTATGGAGCCACCCAATCTTTTATTGATGCCTCAATAATTACAAGTCGTAATCATTTTACATTCATTGTCCTATAGTTTGCTGTAGTGTCAGAAACTAAAATACTACATATAAAAATATCTAGCCTAGGGGCTGAAGAGATGGATCAGTGGTTAAGAGTGCTGGCTCCTCTTCCTGAGGATCCAGGTTCAATTCCCAGCACCCACAAGCAAGCTCACGACTGTCTGTAACTCCTTTTCCAGGGGAACTAACTCCCTCACATACTCTGGCAAATACCAATGTATGTAGCATAAAAATAAATTATAAAAAAATATTTAGCATCCTCCTAGAGCTCTACGTATCAAGGCACCCATACCTTGAACGCTTTTAGCAGAGAGGAAAAGTAAAGCCAGGCACAGTGGCATAAGACTATAACCCAGAACTGGGGCCACTGAGGCAGAGGACTGCAAGTTTAGCCAAAGCTTAAAAAAAATGAATAAACCCGTAGGTAAAATAGGATGAAGGAAACATGATAGATCAGACCAGAAATGAGTGAAATAGAAAATAAAGGATCAACAGATAATGAAACAAAAAACTAACACACACACACACACACACACACACATCTTTAATTAGAAGTAACTCTGAGGGCTGGGCTTGGTCACGCATGCCTTTAATCCCAGCATTTAGGAGGTAGAGTAGGGCAGACCTCTATTGAGATCTTGTCTCAAAAAAACAAATAATAACCTTCTGAAGGGAAAAAAAAAAGCCAGTAAGAATAAAAGGGAACTATAGCAATACTCAAATACAAAGGTTTTTTCTTGTTTCCATGCTTGGGCTGTCCCCTGAAAGTTTCTCTAACAATTACTTCCAGGTTCCTGACATGGTTCCACAGGACATGGAAGGCAAGGGAGATGATGCTCAGTAAGGTTTAAGTGCTCAGTAATCTACGAAATGGCAGAGTATGGATGCACCCATACCTGTCACTCCTCGTAGCGTGACTGGAATCACTCTTCTGCCTCACACCTGCCACAGATGCCACCGCACGCTCATCTAGTGCCGTCATGGCCAAATGGTGCTGGCAGTATTGGGGATGATGACTCTTCCCCAGACCCAGAATTTTCTTTATAGGTGTGTAGGGGTGTGTGTGTGCGTGTGTATGTGTGTGTGTGTGTGCGCGCGCGCGCGCGTGTGTAACATACGTAGGTATGTGTGTGTGTATAGACAGAGAGACAGATGATATGCATTTTTCTCCTATCTCTCCTCTTATATACAGTGCTATATTATACAGCACAATATATGCAGCAATATATTAATTGCAAAATTTTTAAAGGAAATACAAAAAGTTTATTATCAATGAAATGGCAATGTTTCAAAGGGCTTTTATTAGTCTAGTTAGAAAAATAAATGCAATTTGGAACTACAGAATAAACACGGAGAATTACAGGAGGCGAAGAGAAATGTCTGCAGTGAATTCAGAATAAGCATTCACCTCATTTCCAGAGAGCTACTCTGGGGCACAAAGATCTTCACATCCCTTGGAAGATCAGAAACAACAAAAACTCAGCAAACCCAGACTTCCCTCTGTAGAGAGTACAATGTTGCTTTTGTGTTGGGGCCTTTTTTTTTCCTCCCAATACAAACAGTGAGCTAAAACATCTGTGATCAGGTGTGTATAATGGAAAAATCCTCCACGGAAGTCCTGCCAAGTATGGGCGAGGCTAAAAGGAATGGAATTTGGTAAGAAATAGCGCACTATTAACGTACTAGTGTTTGGAAGCCTGCCAGCACAAAACAGAAAGACACAAACAATTCATAAACGCATTCAAAGGTGTAGGGCACACTGGCTGTATGTTCAGCCATATTAACAAATGCCTGGGAAGCCCTAGAAAAAACAAGACTTTAAGCCATATGTAGACAGCTGTGCTACTATGTAGCCTCGCTGTCCCCATGGCCTTTTTTCACGGCTACCATTTCATGGAAAATGTATTCACATTTTAAGATTAACAGTGTCAAATTCCAATCTGGTTCACTGTGCTTTGGTGTCTCTGTGTAATAAAATTTCATAAGACACAATATAAGCATCATACACACACATATGTGTGCACATGTATACACATGCATACATAGATACACACACAGATACACAAGCACACACATGGACACACACACACACACACACACATGGAGTGTGCACACTCTCTCATTTTCCTTTTGAATAAAGCTTCATAAAAAGGAGGGGATTTCATTTTATATTAATTGAAACAAAACTCCTTCCAAGTTGAAAAAGAAGCATCGATTTTCAAATTTTCTAGAGAGAAGATACACTGTTTTACCCCAGATGGCTTCTTTAGGATTGGCAGCGCAAGGCAAGAGAACAATGAAAATTAATTTTTGTTTCACAACCAAAAAATGAAACAAGTGTGTTTTTTAAGGCTGCCCTTGGCCCAGGGTCCCTCGAATAAGAGAGCAAGTGTTCTGAGAACTAAAGATCCTTTCTGAGAATGAGTCTCAGAAGAATGCGGGGGTACTGGTTATGTGACCATCAGGAAGTTGGCTCTTTCTGCACATTGCTTAGCAGCCAAAAAGGATACCAGGCAGAAGAGATGGCAGCCAAGCTGCATTCCTCTTACCGTGTGATAACATTTCATGCACTAGACAACCCTCATCACAGGCAGCAGCTTCAAACTCACTCAAAAGATGGGGAGCACAGGGTTTCTGAGGCCCAGCTGTTCGCGTCCCCTCTAAGAAAAGAAGACCCACTCCCTCTCATCCTGGAAGCAGTCTGATTAAATGCTAGAAAGAAGTGTAGTTTTTTGTTGTTGTTGTTGTTGTTGTTGTTATTGTTGGGTTTTTTTTTTTTTGTTTTTTTGTTTTTTTGGTTTTTTTTTGGTTTTTCGAGACAGAGTCTCTCTGTGTAGCCTTGGCTGTCCTGGACTCACTTTGTAGACCAGGCTGGCCTCGAACTCACAGCGATCCGCCTGCCTCTCTGCCTCCTGAGTGCTGGGATTAAAGGCGTGCGCCACCACACCCGGCAGAAGTGTAGTTTTTGACACCTCCATCCTGGAGCATCTCTGAGGTGAGCCTCCTCCTCCTGTGCCAAGGTCTCCATCCTAAGATTCACACAGTAACGCCTCCCAAGTCCTCTGCTCCTCTGGGCTATTCTTTTTTTTTTTTCCCCTTAACAGTACACTAACACCTTTCCAACCATTTAAAATAGATTTTAGGCTTGTCAGTGTGTTTCCTGTTCCAAGTGTTTGTTGCTCTAGAGCAACAGGCTTGCTCAATCACTTTTACTGTTCTTGGCTGCATTACTTGGACAAAGATATTTTCTAACAGGAAGACACAGGGGCACATACACTAAACTAACATAACCTTTGGTTGTGAGGACTAAGAAGTGAAGATTAAAAGCCTAGATGCTTCAAACACAGGCTATATAAACAGCAATAAGTCAATATTTTCCACAAATGTTACACTTCCATCATGTGAGAAGAAGTAAAAAACAGTTTCATGTTTCTAACTGCATGTCACAGTGCACATGTTTTCGTGTGTGAATTAATCCTGCCCCTGGAGAAGACATAAGGGTTCTTGGCACAAAACAGTCATTTGAAAATTAAAGATAACATGAAGAAGAGAGGAAGCTAGCCAAAAACCTGACTAAGCAGCTGCAACATGTCCCTGCCCTACCATAACCACCACCACCACCACCACCACCACCATCACCACCACCACCACCACCACCACCATCACCAGCATCACCACCACCACCATCATTTTCATCACCACCACCATTACCATCCTCAAATATTTATGCCCGTTTAAACTGCTAGCATATACAGTGTTTCTCAGGAAATGGAACCAACTTTGACCACGTCCCATAAATTCAAAGTATCTTTATATGGAATCTTTTCTATTTTAGAATGTACAAAAATTAGTCATTCCTGCTTATAGCTTATTAAGAAAAGGAGAACATTTAAACATAGCAGGGGGGCTTCTGCTGTGGCTCCAGGACAGAGCACAAGCTTTCTACGCACAGTGCCCTGAGTTTGATCCCCATCGTCACAGAAACAAAACAAAGCAAAATGAAAAGACACATGAAAATAGAACAACACAAGGGCTTAACTTTAAGTAGAGAAACGTGGGATATGGGAAAACAGTTACTTTACAATATCTAAAAAGCCTTTCTAATTAATGTGAGGAGGGGGGCTAGAAAAAGGCATCAAGCACTAAGCACCACAAAAAAGGAAATATTTTAGTTGTTTATAAAAGGAGATGAACACATGGCTGGCAAATGGCTTAAAGGTCCTACCCGCCTAAATCCAATCCCTAGGATGCATATGTCAAAAGGAGAAAGAGGATTCTCCCCTCCCCCAAACTGTTCCACACCGACAGACAAATAAATGAATATTTAAATTTTATTAAAAAGCAGGGAACCCCTGTATTTGTTAAAGCTGTCGGCCAAATATGACATCCTGAGACTCTCCGGTTACCAGCTTGCAGCCAGCTGGAGTGGGAGTCTCTGAGTCAGGAAGATGTCACACAGGCAACACAATTGTGTATTACTCAATGTCACAGAGGATGCCAGCAACACTGTCTAGACACGGTTACCTATTTGCAAGTAAACATATATGCCAGTCACCTACTGTTGCAAACACTACAAATTAAACTCCCAGGCAAGAGCTGAGATACATTCTACCAAAATCATCCCCAGGCCTAGAAATAACTCAAGCTCAAGAGACCAGTTCCCAGCAGGCACAGCTCTGGAATCTACTGATCAAGCAGGAATTAAAGTCTCCCATTGAACAGCATGATGTAACTCTATCTTCTTGGTCAAAACTCATCATGTTTATATATACAGATCCAGACTAGGTTCTAAAGGAAATTTCAAAACTGGTGACTTGTGCTGCCTAGTGTTTGTCAACTGGACATAAATTAGAGTCACCTGCGAAGAAGAACCCTTAAATTGAGGAACTTCCACCATGGGGCTGGCCTGTGGGCAAGTCCTGTGGGGCATTTTCTTGATTGACTGATGAGTGATGTGGTAGGGACCAGCCCACTGTGGGCGGTGCCACACCTGGGCAAGTGGTCCAGGGTTGCATAAGAAAGCAAGGCTGAGCAAGGTGTGGGAAGCACGCCAGTAGGCAGCGCTCCTCCATGGCCTCTGGTGTCAGCTCCTGCTTCAGATCTGACTCCCCTCAACACCCGACTCTTAACCATAAGCCAAATACACCCTTCCCTCCCGAGTTGCTTCTGTGTTCATCACAGAAAGTGGGGATGGGAGTATTATGAGCTCTCAAAATGGCTTGTGGGTAAAGGCTGCTAACCCTGAGGGCCCAAGTTCAATCCCCAGGACCCACAGAGTAAAAGGAGAGAATAAAATATCTATAAAATAAAAATAATAAAATATAGTGATACTAAAGTATCTGGCTTTTTAAAAGCTCAGAGGCTAACCACAAATGTTATATATATATCCTCACATAAAGCTTCTAGGAGTAAGAGGCACACTTTGTCTTAATTTTTTTTTTCCTTATAGCATGTTTCTTCAGAGAACAACTATTTTCAGTGCAAGAAAGTAAGTCCCACCCATGTTAATACTACTCAAAGTAGGAATGTGAAAAAGGAGAAACAGCCAAAATTTTAAAATTGCCAATACAATTGGGAGATGAGACATCAAGCCAGAAAGCACATTTGACAGTCTCTTCGCTTCTTTCTGCTTCCCTTATGTGGAGATTCATCACAGAACGTCCACTGCATCGGTCTTTGTCCATTACCAACAACTTCTTGGAGTGTTTTTTTGTTTTGTTTTGTTAAGCTTATAATTCTTCCCCCCCCCCCTTCTATGTGTATAGGTGTTTTGTTTGCAGGTATGTCTACCCAAAGAGGCCAGAAGAGGGGATCACATCCCCAGATCTGGAGTTGTGAGCCCCTGTGTGAGTGACAAGAATTGAACCTGGGTCCTCTGACAGAGCAGCCAGTGAGTGGTCTTAAGTGCAGAGCCATCTCTTCAGCCCCTTTCCTTGTCTTAAGGAATTCTGAGGTCCATACTCCAGTCTGTTCTTCCTACTGATCTGAGGACAGCAATAGTTTACTCTCAACTAAGTTCAGCCTAGAATTCATCAGAACAAACTCAACATTTCTATTTTTTAAAAAAACATGTACGATTAGCAGTCACCTACACCCCAGAGCTCAATGCCTATGGACTTAGCGTGAAGTTAAGTTACGCTGACTGCCCTATTGTGTGCTAACTATTTGGATGACATATGTTATAACAGGACAAGACAGAAGAGCTGCATCTGCCTTGGCAACGACTGCAATTTATGCACAAGTAAATCTCTTGAGAAGTTGGGGAACCAGAATCTGCACACAGTGCTGTGTGGGCTCTCAGGCAAGTCCTCTGGGGTGAGCTTCTTGCTGTGACAGAAATAGCAAGAAAACTAGATGGAGGAACCAGAAATCTGCAGGACTGAAAAATTAGATAGATGAACCCGCAGATTTCTTTTTTTTTTTTTTAAGAAGTTAAAGTCAATGACAAATACACCTAGGCATGTTTTTACCCTGAGGAAAAACCTGCACTCCTAGAAACATGACAGACGCCTTCTTTGTTGTTTGGTCCACAAAGAATGCAGAAAGCCCCAAATTTTTCAGGAGCCAACTAAAACAAAAACCAAACCAGAAGGAAAAAAATAAATAAATAAAAACCCACTGTATTAGTATCTGTTATAAGGAATGGCTGTTATCTGCTCTGCTGGGAACTTTGAGCTTTAAAACTGGGTGCGTCTGTTGACAGCACAAGCCTCACTGATTGCGTCCTACCCTTTACACACCAAGATGCCAGCGTCGTGAGAAGGCTCGGGAGCGCGTCTGCATTAAGACGGAGGGAATAAAACAACTGCGCCCTCTCTCCTGAAATCCTGAATGTGAGATAGGGACTGAGGGAACAGGGAGCCAGAACCCGACCAGAGCAGCCAACTGCACTGTCTGAAACCAAGGCTCAAGAGAAACTCTTGAAGCTCTAGAGCTAGTCAGCAGCAGGAACTTGCTCACCACGTTATCGAGCGCAGTCGACCAAGGCATGCTCAGCAAACGCCGGCTGAACTTAAGCAGGCAAAGTGTCTATCTCACTAGCGAGCTCACTGGTCCTCTACAACTTACACTCTTTCCTTTTTAGCTTTTGTTGTTGTTGTTGTTTTGTTTTTCGAGACAGGGTTTCCCTTGTGTAGTATTCCTTGTCCTGGAGCTCACTCTATAGATCAGGCTAGCCTCAAAGTCAGAGAGGCACCTCTGCCTCCCGGGTGCTAGGATTAAAGGTGTGTGCCACCACACTTGGACCCTCCACAGCTTTCGTAAAGTGGGCAAACTCACAAAAAATGGCTTTCCCCCATTTTCTCTTGTATTGCCTTACCAAAGTCACTCGTGTTCACTTTCTTCTCCCTTCTTCTTTCAACATCAATATGAATTCCTGAGGACAACACACTAGCATCCTTATACACACCATCACATACAAGCATCCTTATACATAACATCACATAAGGGCATCCTTACATATATCATCACTTAGGGGCATCCTTATAAACATCATCACACAGGAGCATCCTTATACACATCACACAGGAACATCCTTATACACATCACACAGGAGCCTCCTTATACACACCATCACACAGGAGCATCCTTATACACCATCACACAGGAGCATCCTTATACACACCATCACACAGGAGCATCCTTATACACATCACACAGGAGCCTCCTTATACACATCACACAGGAACATCCTTATACACATCACACAGGAGCCTCCTTATACACACCATCACACAGGAGCATCCTTATACACACATCACACAGGAGCATCCTTATACACATCACACAGGAGCCTCCTTATACACACCATCACACAGGAGCATCCTTATACACACATCACACAGGAGCATCCTTATACACCATCACACAGGAGCATCCTTATACACACCATCACACAGGAGCATCCTTATACACATCACACAGGAGCATCCTTATACACATCACACAGGAGCCTCCTTATACACATCATCACACAGGAGCATCCTTATACACACATCACACAGGAGCATCCTTATACACCATCACACAGGAACATCCTTATACACATCACACAGGAGCCTCCTTATACACACCATCACACAGGAGCATCCTTATACACACATCACACAGGAGCATCCTTATACACACCATCACACAGGAACATCCTTATACACATCACACAGGAGCCTCCTTATACACACCATCACACAGGAGCATCCTTATACACCATCACACAGGAGCATCCTTATACACACCATCACACAGGAGCATCCTTATACACATCACCACACAGGAGCATCCTTATACACCATCACACAGGAGCATCCTTATTCACATTACCACACAGGAGCATCCTTATACACATCACACAGGAGCCTCCTTATACACACCATCACACAGGAGCATCCTTATACACACATCACACAGGAGCATCCTTATACACACCATCACACAGGAGCATCCTTATACACATCACACAGGAGCATCCTTATACACACATCACACAGGAGCATCCTTATACACACCATCACACAGGAGCATCCTTATACACACATCACACAGGAGCATCCTTATACACCATCACACAGGAACATCCTTATACACACCATCACACAGGAGCCTCCTTATACACACCATCACACAGGAGCATCCTTACACACACATCACACAGGAGCATCCTTATACACCATCACACAGGAGCATCCTTATACACACCATCACACAGGAGCATCCTTATACACATCACACAGGAGCATCCTTATACACATCACACAGGAGCATCCTTATACACACCATCACACAGGAGCATCCTTATACACACCATCACACAGGAGCATCCTTATACACACATCACACAGGAGCATCCTTATACACACCATCACACAGGAGCATCCTTATACACATCACACAGGAGCATCCTTATACACATCACACAGGAGCCTCCTTATACACACCATCACACAGGAGCATCCTTATACACACATCACACAGGAGCATCCTTATACACCATCACACAGGAGCATCCTTATACACACCATCACACAGGAGCATCCTTATACACATCACACAGGAGCATCCTTATACACATCACACAGGAACATCCTTATACACACATCACACAGGAGCATCCTTATACACACCATCACACAGGAGCATCCTTATACACACATCACACAGGAGCCTCCTTATACACACCATCACACAGGAACATCCTTATACACATCACACAGGAGCCTCCTTATACACACCATCACACAGGAGCATCCTTATACACCATCACACAGGAGCATCCTTATACACACCATCACACAGGAGCATCCTTATACACATCACCACACAGGAGCATCCTTATACACCATCACACAGGAGCATCCTTATTCACATTACCACACAGGAGCATCCTTATACACATCACACAGGAGCCTCCTTATACACACCATCATATAGGAGCATCCTTATACACACATCACACAGGAGCATCCTTATATACCATCACACAGGAACATCCTTATACACATCACACAGGAGCCTCCTTATACACACCATCACACAGGAGCATCCTTATACACACATCACACAGGAGCATCCTTATACACACCATCACACAGGAGCATCCTTATACACATCACACAGGAACATCCTTATACACATCACACAGGAGCCTCCTTATACACACCATCACACAGGAGCATCCTTATACACACATCACACAGGAGCATCCTTATACACACCATCACACAGGAGCATCCTTATACACATCACACAGGAGCATCCTTATACACATCACACAGGAGCCTCCTTATACACACCATCACACAGGAGCATCCTTATACACACATCACACAGGAGCATCCTTATACACCATCACACAGGAACATCCTTATACACACCATCACACAGGAGCCTCCTTATACACACCATCACACAGGAGCATCCTTATACACACATCACACAGGAGCATCCTTATACACCATCACACAGGAGCATCCTTATACACACCATCACACAGGAGCATCCTTATACACATCACACAGGAGCATCCTTATACACATCACACAGGAGCATCCTTATACACACCATCACACAGGAGCATCCTTATACACACATCACACAGGAGCATCCTTATACACCATCACACAGGAGCATCCTTATACACACCATCACACAGGAGCATCCTTATACACACCATCACACAGGAGCATCCTTATACACACCACCACACAGGAGCATCCTTATACACATCACACAGGAGCATCCTCATACACACCACCACACAGGAGCATCCTTATACACATCACCACACAGGAGCATCCTTATACACACCACCACACAGGAGCCTCCTTATACACACCATCACACAGGAGCATCCTTATACACCATCACACAGGAACATCCTTATACACACCACCACATACAAGCATCCTTATACACCGTCAGACAACATCCGAGCCTCCTTATACACACCATCAGGGAGGACACAATGATGCTATCTAGGTAACGCGTCCCCTTTAGAATCTTGCCCTCCTGACATCTGGATAAGCCCAGCACCAAGGCCCTGTACATTTAGGACAAAGGGCATTTTAAATCATCTTCATGGTTTACTTTCAAGTGTGGTCAAGAATTGTAAAGGTAGCAGACATGAATGTGTCACAGTTTTGTGCTGGCCAGTGAACAAAGGTGATCAGAAGTTTCCTAGTTAAACCTACCTCAAGTTTAGGTGGGTCAGCATCTGCAGGTTGACAATGGCCTCAGGAATGACTCTGATACAGTTGTGGTATAGGTTGAGAATTTCCAGTGATACAAAATGGCACAGCTCCATTGGCACTTCTACCAGTCTGTTTTTAGATAGATCTATGAGGCGGGAGGGGGAGAAAGGGAAGAACGCACTGTCAGTCCATTATCAGCATCCTCAATACCTTGTCCTGGCCTTCAGTGCTATGATCTAAACTATCAACATTACTGCTCTTGTGCCTCTACTGTGATTTCTATTTCTTGGGCAAATTCAGAAGTTATGTCCATAAGGGAAACAAAGGTGCTGGATTCAGACTCGGGACTAGCACCTAAGGTGACTTTTTAACAAAGTGGGCCGGGCCTCCAGGTTCTCCCAGCATCCTTCAAGTCCCTGCATGTGACAGGGCAGGGCTACCATACTCTGCCCTCTACCTTGAACTTTCTAGCCCAGGAGCAGGGCTTTCTCTCCCCCAGAGGTACTTCACTATATAATTCATCTCTGTGGTATCTCTCTCTGTCTCTCTCTGTGTCACTGTCTCTGTCTCTGAATCCCTCCCTCCGTCCCTCCTCACCCTTCTCTCTCTCTGCTCTGTCCACATGCGCTTTCTTTCTCTCTGGCCCCCATTTTTCTGTCTTCCCCTGCATAGCAACACTTCACTGATCCCCCCCCTCCTATGAGGCCAGCGAACCCACCTGAGAGCTGCCCCCCCCCCAATAAACCTGCATTGATATACTCTACTTTGACTCCAACTGGCTCATTTTGTCGGCGGAAATAATCATCAGTAAAGGCACTCACCACCAAGGCACTCACAACAGGAGCTCAGTCCCCGAACCCACGTAGTTGACAGAGAACCTACTCCTATAAAGTTACCTCTGACCTCCACATATGCCATGGTACTCACTGCCCTGATTTAAAAATAATAATAATAATAATAAATGTAAAGCAACGTGTTAAAAACAAACCAAAATAAAAAGGAGCGGGAGAGATGGCTCAGTGGGTAAAGGCACCTGCTGCTCTTGCAGAGGGACCCAGGTTCAGTTCCCAGCACCTACAAGCAACCAACTGTAACTCCAGTTCCAAAGGATCTGGCACCTTCTCTAGCCACCATGGGCACCAGGCTCACACTTAGTTCTTGTACACATATGCAGATGAATATCATAGATATTAAGTAAGTCTTTAACAAAAGACCATTAGGACCAGCAAGATGGCTTGGTACATAAAGCCTAATATCTGGATTTATTCTATGGGACTCACACGATAGAAGGAGACCGGATTCCTGCGGGCTGTCCTCTGACCACCAAAACTGAGTCACAGCATGAATGCACATGCATTGCCAAATATACGCACAATAAACCTTTTTAAAAAGAAGATGAGGGTTCAGGAGGATGGCTCAGCAAGTAAAGAGGCCTTAGTGAAGGCCCAGCAACCTGAGATCCATCCCCCAAATCCATGTCAAAAAGGTGTGAACCAACTCCAGAAAGTTGTCTTCTGGCTTTCACTCATGTGCTGTGAGCTGTGCACAAACCCCCCAACCCCCAATACATACACAGACACAGACACACAGACACAGACACACACATACACACACATACATATACACACACACACACAGACACACAGACACACACACACACGATATACCCATCCACAATAATAATAATGAATACACAAATAAGTGTGCTGCAAGAATCAAGATGTGAGGTGGACAGGCAGCTCTTCCTGTTTGAGATGCCCCCTGGGTCCCTCAGATGACTGCCTGCCCTCATACCTTCTTGTTGGTTTGGAATTCCACCTTTGCCACATACTTCCTTTCATTGTTGTGTGTAGCTCTGACCCGTTTTCCAGCTTGGTAATTTGTTCCCTGGACTTTTTCTTGTGTTCACTAGGCTGCTTTCTGATGTGCTCCCTTTTAAAAGAATATTGTATACTGGAGATGTTCTAAACGATGTTCAGTACATCACACACATACACACACAAACACACAAACATACACGTCAGCTATGTGAGATGATACATAAACTAATTTGCATGACTGTAGTTACTGTCATAAAGGATTATATGTGCACATATACCAAAACAGATTAGATATCTGACATATATACATGTATGTACACTTTAACCCAATCTTTTTTTCACCCACAAATATGGATGTAAAAATGATATATTTTTCAGTAGAGTCCAACATCATACAAGTCAGAAAGAAATTTAAATGTCATTGAAGGGCTGGTTAAATATTCATTCTCCATTAATAAATACCATAAGTAATGCTAATATTAAATTAACCAATAAATATGAATGTTAACAACCATTGCACTTCCTGGGGTACTATGGAATAATGAAACATCACCTTCTGCAATGAACACTGGGGCTGTGCACTCATGAGAGTGAATGAAAGTGTGTTCTGTGGCTGATAGGGCACAATCTCTAAGATAAACTGCCCATGCTGGTAAACGGCCAGGTATAAAACAGGGCTTGTAGCATCTGTGGTTTTAGAGGGTGTTTACACATTTACTTACTGTAGGTTATTTCTGGAGTGTTAAGAAACTGGTGAAAGCTGAAGTTTCTAGACAAATGCCAGAGATGGCTAGATGACTAGGAAAGTGGCTTCTCACTTGAATGTGTACACACACACACACACACACACACAATAAATATATACATATATATGCATATATATGATATGTACCATACATACACTATTAAAATATTAAACTCTATATGTATATAAAAACACATCTAAAACATCCATATTCTGACTCTCACTACAGGATGAATTTGTGCTTTAACAAAAGACAAAAGTGACTGTCAAGTCCCAGGTAAAACGGGGGAGAGGGAGGGGGGCCGGCCTGTGAAGCAAATTTCCTTTCATGGCCGTTTAGGACCAAAACACAAAAAACAATTCCAGAAGACATGCAGATTTTCATGTGCTACAACAAAGCAGGAAATCTGCCCAGAAAGCATGCTGTTTCCTGCGAGTTCGGTTCGGAAAACCCCACGAAGTTTGCTGAGAGACAAGTGAGAGGAGCAGTCTGGTGTCTCCAGTGTTTACAGTACAGACGACTTGCTGTCCTCACTCTGATCTCCTCCATGGTCTCCAGGTGTGGGGGAGAGTTCAGCTGCCCCCCTCCCCCTGCCCGTCCCACCCCCTCCCGTCTACCTGCCACATGACCTCTGCAGAGATCCGCTTAGTCCTATCTGCTGACGGGCAAAGCCTTAATTCTTGCTCATTTTAAACTAGTTCTAATGTTTTCCTATTGGTTTCTTGTTTTGTTTGCTCCTTTGCTTGGTTTGGGGGTTTCCGCTGTTCTTCCTTTTGGGAGACAGGACATTACAGCGCAGGCTCAGGATCACCTAGAACTCAGGTGCAGCTCCCAGGGTTGGCACTCGGCCATAGGCCCGTTGCAAACTGTTGTGGTGCGCGCGCCTTGGTTTGAAACAGGATGTCATGTTTCGAGGTCCAGGCTGACCTCGAACTCTACATAGAAGTGAGTGGCCTTGAATTTTGATCCCCCTGCTGGGTTCAAGACAGGAAGTTGCCATACCTGACCGATGAACCTCGGGCCTCAGGCTTGGGGCCTGTGCACACTGAGCAAACACGCTACCAATGTTTTTAGCTGTTCTAGTCTCCATGTACCTTGCCAGTGATCCTTTTTCTACAGGAGTTAAGCTATACATCACAAATAAAATAAATTTCTAAACTAGTGGCTTGTCATCCTTACTAACATTGTGACCCTTTAAAACAGTCCCTCCTGTTGTGGTGACCGCACCCTCCCCCCCACCATAAAAATTATTTTTTTTGGCTACTTCCTATCTGTGATTTTGCTACTATTATGAATCATAATGTAAATATCTGTGTGTTTTGATGGTCTTAGGTGACCCTTGTGAAAAGGTTGTTCGATTCCCAAAGGGGTCGCGACCCACAGGCTGAGAACCACTGTAAGCTGTTGCCAAGCTTGGTACCCACCAGGGCCAGGCCCTCACTGCACCCAAACAAGTTGATCTAAATACCCACCAAGCCAGTGAACAATTTCCCTGTGCCATAAGCTCCTGTATTTCTGGATTTTTGTCCGTTTCTACATTAGAAGGTCAGATATCTATCTACACACAGCCTAGACTCTCCCAATGCGCCCCCCCCCAACAAAAGCAGCTGCCCCAGTCAGCAATGTGGAAATTAAAACAAAACAAAAAGAGTCTATTTGGGTTAATTAACTGCATGCTGAAATATTTCCACATTCATCAACATTTCCTAACTATATGCTTTCTCCACAAACAGGGAAACCACACACATTCAAGGGGCGTACACGTTTAAAGGAAAACTGAGGCAAGTTCACACACACAAAAAAGTGGGCATATCCTAGACTACGCTTCTAATGCAGTCTAAATCGGGGGCTGGAAAGATGGCTCAGCAGCCAAAAGACTGCACTGCTCTTGCAGAGGCCCTGAATTTGGTTCATAAAACCCATATTGGGGCTGACAACCAACTGTAACTCTTGCTTCAAGGGACTTGCATTGCTCACATACACACACAGACACATAAATAATTTAAAAATAAATATGACTGTATGAGTGCCCATGCTCTAAATCATGAGCTGAGTACTGGCTGTAAGACCAGATACAGTTGGTGCCATCTGCCCAGTGTACAGCAAACACAGCATGCAAATCCTACATGAAACAGGGTCTCCTGTCGCCTCCAACATGCAGGTAAAGAACCGGCTTGAGTCACTTGCCAAACCACAGAGGAGACTCCTTAGCTGGATTGTGCTCCCCCAGGAAACCAGCCTTCTTCATGAAATGAGGCAACAAGACCAGGACAAAGAGTCAATCTTCCAGTTTGATTTGTCCAAAATTAACCAAAATACAGTCACTATGTCAACCTGAGCAAGGCCGTGGGGTGACATGGCTGTGCCTCATGCACAAACAGGGAAGTACTGAGCTTGGCAGGCTTTCAAATATATTGACTGTTTCTTCTATACGCCTCTTAGCATTGCTTAATTCTCAACTTCATTAGTGGAAGACAGAAGATGTGTCCTCCTCTGAGCTTTATATAAGTTTGGGAGCAAGCCATCAGATGCCCAGAGAGGAAAGGAAGTCTGCACTATGGTGTTAGGACTTATGTAACAAAAAAGAAAACATGTTCACAATGTTTCCTGTTACCTGAAAACCGAGAAGTAAAACAAGGAAGCAAGGGAAACGGGAAGGGGATGGGGAGAAATGGAGTGCCAGGTGTGGATGCACTGGTCCCAGCACAGAGGAAACCAGGACAGGAAGGGCTGAAGGCCACATCCGCTATTTTCTGTCCACCTCCGAAAGGAAGGAAGGAAAGAAGGAAGGAAGGAAGGAAGGAAAGAAGGGAGGGAGGGAGGGAGGAAAGAAGGGAGGGAGGGAGAGAGAAGGGTCAGAGAGGAGAGGAAGAGGGGAAGGGGGAAGGGAGGGGAGGGGGAGGGGAGCAGAGGGAGAGCAGAGGAGGGATTGGGAAAAGGGGGAGGAGAGGGGAACAGAGCTAATAGGAGAGAAGGAATGAATTTAGGGCTTGGTTGTAATCAAAGGCACAGGGCAGTGAGCACCTCCCCCAATCCAGACCCCTAACAGATGGCATCAGAGTCCAAAGCACACACCCCAAAATCTGAACAATGATGGTTAGAGAAAGAAGAAAGGGGGGAGGAAACAAAAATTCTAGATATCAAGTACAGGGTAAGAGGGCAATTCTTATATTAATCCAATGACGCCCAAAGCCAAGGGTGCACATGGGTGAGAGACTCAGGAAGACCTGAACCAGAGACAAACAGGCCTTTTGCAAGGGACTTGGACTTGGACGAAAGGTTTGTATTAGTTTGGATTATTTGCACCTCCAGTGCTTTTATAAATATAGAGGGATATCAGTGAATGCAGTTAAGGCTGTCTTCCAAGTAAATCCCTGCCTAGAGCCCCTCAGCCTGCTGGCACGCTAGGGTCATCCTCAGGTTTACAGAAACCTGGGGTTCATGACAGGAAACCTTCTTGAGATGTCCACACGATGCCCCACACTTTTCAGGAACAGGGAGGAGGCCCTGTCTGGCCTCTACACCAAGCCTCACCAGTAAATATTTGTCGATCCACCAGCAAGAATAAAACCACTAACACAATTTTAGACCAAATTTGAAACAAGCTTTAATTAAATACTGGCCAGGATGATGGACTCTGATGAGCTTTCTGGATCCCAGAAAATGGCTACAAATCACAGTTTGCAGAGGGTTAAAAAGCCAATCCCATAAGGCTACATATCCCACTACATCCAATCAGGGGCAGGCATATATCCTGAAGTACTGCCTGCCTGCATGTCTTCCACCTACATCCAATCAGAGGCAAGCGTGCATCCTAGCATTTCCTGCCTAGGTACCGCCTGCTTACATGTGACCAAGCACGTTGGTGCAGCTGGGTCAAACAAAAGCTGTGCGGCTTGTCATCTTACATAGCCTCATGCATTTCAGGAATTATCTATCCTTGGACAAGGAGCTTACAAGGTAGAGCATTTTTTTTTCTTTTTTTTATGGATCTCTTAGACACAGTAATCAAAACTTAAAACATAACTTTAGCCCTCACACACTCTCCCAGGCCCAAGAGGATGCTGGTTCGGACAAAAAAGAGACCCTTACCAGGATCCTAAGACGAAGGTGAAAATACTGCCAAAGCTGAATCTGCTGGGAATAAGCTACTTCCTTCTCAGCAAGTTCCAATATAAGCAGGGCAACAGAATTCTGCCCAGGAATGAAACTTCACATGTTTTGAAAAAACCATGGACACGAAAAATTAGTTTAAAATTTTTTCTTCCTTTGTTTGCATGTGCACACCACACACAGAGAGAGACCAGAGCTTAACACCGGGTGCCTTCCTCAATTACTCTCCACCTTTTTTTTTTTAAAGAAAGAAAGAGAGAGAGAAAGAAAAAGAAAGATTCTCCTCCTCCTCTGTTCTCTATTTTGGGTTTAGGCCAGCAAGCCAGGAAGCCCCAGGGAGCTTCTTGTCCTTTTTCTTTCTTCAAGACAGGGTTTCTCTGTATAGCCTTGGATGACCTGGACTTGCTTTGTAGACCAGGCTGGCCTCGAACTCACTGAGATCCACCTGCCTCTGTCTCCGGAGTGCTGAGCTGTGTGCACACAGGTGTGTGCCTCCAAGCCCGGCATCCCACACTTCATTTTTTTAAAAAGCAGGTGTTGGGGATTGAACTCAGGTCCTCGTGCTTGCTGAGTGAACCATCTCCACAGTCCGTAACAAGAACCGGAGAAGGCAGATGCCCCCGTAACTCCCAGTAAGGTGCTGACTGGTTTACACAAACAAACAAACAAACAGAAAAGCAGAATGGATTCCTAGCTGTGTGAACAGCCACCAAAGTTTCCTGAGAGCCCTTCCTCCCTCAGTCTCACAGGATTGGAGTACTAGGAAGATCAACTATCCATCTGAGTTGTGCATCATAAAAAGAAAAAAATATTAACAACGGGCCCATAGCTAGGGCCTGATCAGCAGACATCCCACAGCCCGGTAAAAGCTACGTGACCTCTGGCCAGGTCTTTAATGTGTCTTCCAAACGAACAGGGTGTGTCATGGGTGCCTTTGTTCCCCACCCAGCCCATGTAGCCAACTGTCCTAGTTTGAATCCCACCCTGGGGTCTTGCTCTGCAGCGGGGAGTCAAGTACGCCCCAGCACAAACACACTTAGGCAGCAGACCAGCACCCCTAAGACATGTCTGCCCACATCCGCTGCTTAATTGAAGTATTCACACGACTGCCAAGCAGCCAGAAATAAAACAATAAGGATCCCGCTGCCAAAACAAGCTTTGCAAATCCCTAAAATAAAGTGGCCAAATGAATAAAAATAAGAGGGGTAGAGTAGCAAAACAATGTGTGGTATCCAGTGTGCAGTCAGCAAGATGGACTGCAGGGAGGCACGGGGCTGTTTTTGTATAAAAAAAGGAAAGTGGTAGCTCATGAGGAACTGCTTGAAGCCCCCGAGTGCCAGCAATAACATCAGAAGTTTGCGATCACTAGCATCCTCGATGTACAAGCTCTGATGGACCGGGACAACTGAGGACCTCGTATACCACGTCCTGATGGGTGGTCAGAAGAAAAGGCCCACTCTTGCAAGCCAGTACCGTGACCAGTTTCAGGAAAATCAAATAAGGCCATAAATATACTACCATCTCAATGAACTTTAGAAGCCAGCATCTCTTTCTGTATCCAAGAGGGTTGCAGCCCCCAGAATCCCAGGGGATGCCTAAACAGCCCAGGGAGTACTGAGTCCACCCATCCTTCCATTTGTCCTTCCATTTGCATGCCCGTGATAAAGCTGGATTTACAAACTAGACAAAGCAAGAGAGTACCAATAAGGGGTGATAGACTTAAACAGTTTCCATAGACAATGATGAAAGTTGTATGGCTGTGAGAAAGAGTGAGACGGGGCGAGGGGGGAGGGGAGGGAAGGGGGGTTGTAAAGACAAAAGTTATTTTTGGATCACAGCTGACCACAAGTAATTGAAACGCAGAGTCAAACAACATAGAAAGGAGCTACTGTGTTAGCACCAGCCATGATGTCCTGTTGACTGGGCGAGATGTACGCCCATCACACCAAAGTCGAAAGCCCTAGCTAACTCATGCATGAGACCCTGTGCCTCCTACTGCTCTTGAGAGCTGTTTCCATTTTCGTGTTAGGGCTACCGCTGAGATCACCGCCTCTGCAGACGGTGTTGGGTGGAAAGATGCCCTGGGGTCAACAGTCTTCTCCAATGAATTAGGCAAGGTCTCCTCTTTCTCTCTACCTGTGCTGAGCTTCCTCTCTGCCCCACAAAGCCCGCAGTTGGGAAACCCACTTCCTCACTTCCTAGTCTAATCTCCATAAACATGGGAGTCAAGGCACATGATTCAACACCCACCCACAGGAGAGTGTGTTTAGAAAGGACCCCGAGTAAGAGACCAAGGCTCCAGGCAACCGGACAGAGCCCCATGGCTGACTCAATCCTGACTCTGCAGATTTAACCACCAGATACTCCGAGGGCCAAATAGGCAGAAATAACAGGCAGATTCCTGAAAGACTGGAAAGAGTCTGGCTCTCAGGCAGATCTCTAAGAGATCCACCAAGGAGGAGGTCTCGCTGGTCAGCTTCCGTAGGCTTGAACTCTCTGTCACAATGCTTTTCTGTTCCACAGCTGCTTTTTCCTTTACCACTTAGATAATCTATTTAATTGAGTGTTATGGTTGGTAATTTGTCTCCCCCAGCCACAAAGCCAGGTTCTACAATGGGGAGACCCTCAGACACACAGCTAGAGCACTGGGAGTGTTGCTGAATAAACGGGATGGTGACCATGGTTGGAAAACAACAGGTTCTTGGACCACACGATGTAACTTCAAGCCCTATCCCTACCACTCAGCTGGGAAGTCTTAGAAATGACAATTTACCTAAGCCTTGGTTTCTTCACCCATAAGAGGAAGAGTCCTGAAAGGTTTAGAACAAGGTCATACAAATCTAAGGCCTCAGAGCAGCTCCCACAAAGAGCAAAGCGCTCTAGGAAGACTAGACACAAACATGTTGACCCTGTCGCATTCCACTGGGCAGCAAGAAATGACGTACGGTCTGAGTTACAAGTAGCTTAAGATTAAACTGGCAAGCATATTCCATATGAAAAACCAGCAAACTAATACCACTTTTTTTTTCACTAACTAAAACACAGATACATACAGGTGTGTGTGTGTGTGTGTGTGTGTGTGTGTGTGTGTGTGTGTGTGTATTATTTGAGGAGAAGGTGTTTGAGACAATATCTTATTATTTATGGTTTTCCTGCCTTAGCTTTCCAAGTGTTGGGATTACAGGTGCGTGCCACCGTGGCTAGCCAAACTAATTATGCTTCTGTATAATGAGAGGGGGGAGGGGGACCTCAAAATCACTGTGATGGCTTCTCCACTAAATCACCCTCAACAATTTTCTCTAGCTCCATCCATCGCTCAGCCCATCTCTCCCTTCGCTCCTCACACTGCCAGCCATCTCTGTGTGCCGCTGGCCTGCCCCGTGTCCTGCTGGGGAGTGAAATGACTCATAGGAAGCAGTTAGCAACATCCTGAGCTCATCGGCTGACAAGCTGACTCAGGTAGGTTACGGCTTCCCCCTCTAACAATCTCAGTGTCAAAAGGAGGCACACACAGCTCAGCCAGGGTGGGGTGGGGGACAAACCTCTAGAGCGAAGGATAAGTGGCGCACACAGGCACAGATCGCTGAAGGAATGGGCTCTCTCCAGAGGCAGAGAAGCCTCCGGGGGTGGGGGGGTTGCCTGGGTACAACACAACTTGGGGCAGCTGCTCAGTGGGTGGGGAGAGGAGGAGACTGGGCTTCTTGGAGTGCAAGCAGAGGCCTCTGGAAGTTTCCATTCTACGGTCTTTCTCTGGTATCGCGTGATAAAGCACTTGAAGTGGAGGTAACGCCTCACTGAGTAAGCTGAGCAGCTGGTGACAGACCAGCAGTTCTGATACATGCCTGATAGATGGGTTCCTAGTGATTAAGGCATCTAGCAAGGGCTGCGAGGCGAGCCTTTCTGAAGTGCAAAGAAAGTGGTACCCAGGGATGCTAAGGACTCTACGGTCCAGTGCTTTACCGTCACTGCAGGCTAGCTGTCAAGGACAAAACAACTGCATACTGTGAGGATCTTGACAGAGGGACTGTCCTCAGCACAAAAGTGAGGGTAATATGCTGGGGAAACCTAAAACAACAACAAAAACAAAAACAAACAAAAAAAAGTATAAGAAAATGATTATACCAAAAAGATCTTCCTTTTTGGTATACTTTGTTTACTTTGGTTGGAAACTTCTGAAATCAAACACAGCATTAAATGCCTAGTTAGCAGTCACTGCACCGAGACCACAGTTCATTGGATACTTTATTATATACACAATGGGAGACACACTAATAATAATAAGTGAATGAAACACCAAATAGCCTGGGCATAAGAGTACGCATCTGTACTCCCAGCTACTTGGGAAGCTGAAAAGGAGGATTACGTGAGCCCAGAAGTATGAGGACAGGCTGGACAACACTTTTCTTTCCAATGATAAAGATAAAAAGGTAAACAAGGCCACTGAGAACATCACAACCCTGCCCCCTCAGGCCAAGTGTATACAAGGCTACTGCACCCTATGAAACATCCACATCTACTACTGCTCTGATTTCTCCCTTAAAAAAAAAAAAATCAAAAGGCTTATAGGGACAAATCAATATGATCTTTTTGTTTTTCTTTTTTTAAAAAAATATATACTGCAAATTATCTCAGGGATGAGACCACATACGTCAAGCCTTTCACCATCAAAGAAATTGCTGGCCCTCTAGGAGACTTCTGAATCTGGCACCTTAAGTGTCAGCACCATTTTAAAGGGTTCCGAGACAGGGACAGCGGAATGAATCTCTCCTTTGATCTGGGAGTGAATTCCAGACTAACTAGCAACTCAAGGAACTCAAGTAATGGTTCATGTCAAACCCAACAAACAGTGGACAGAGCAGCAGCATTTGGAAGTAGAAATCGCAGGGGATTCAGAATTGATACCATATGGTGTCGATCACATCGGTAAAATGAATCTCAAATAAGCAAAACTTCAAAAGCTAACCCCTGTGCCCACTTCAATGTGCTCCTTAAAAAGCTGAAGAAGAAAAAAAAATTATCTCCACAGAAACCCTCCAGGGTATCACCGGTGAGACTTCCCAAGCAGACAGAACAGAAGTTTAGACCTACTATAATAGCCCTGGTGAAGAAAAATTTAATAAAAGTCTATTTGACAATCTACAGCAATTTCCTTGTGCACACAAAAGTAAAAGTTGTATCCTTAATGATATATTATTATTATTAAAAAAATAATCTACACTAGCCAGGCAGTGGTGGTGTACTCCTTTAATCCCAGCACTCAGGAGGATGAGGAAGGTAGACCTCTGAGATCAAGGCCAGTCTGGTCTACAGAGTGAGTTCCAAGATAGACAGCCAGGGCTACACAGAGAAAATCTGTCTCAAAAAAAAAAAAAAAAAAAAAGTCAGCATGCTAAAAAATTAAAATTTCATATACACCCTTAGAAAACAGATCATCTTAGAGATTTTTTTTAGATAGCACACAAAATAATGACATTATGACATTTTCATATATATATATATATTTTTTTTTAAAGGGGGGAAATTTTAAATCAACTTGGTAAACATTTGGATGAAATAAGACTTTGAAATTTCAAATTAAGTCTATAAAAAGAGGAGATCGGGAATTGAGTATACTTTTCTGTTTCATAAAACACTTCAGAGTTACTTGACAAATACTGACAAAGTGCTTACTACATGCCAGAAATAGGTCTACACAGAAGGCAGGCACAGCTGACGTCACCAGAAGCCCAACCTTCCAGATCTGACATTCTAAGGAAATCAGACAAACAAACGCAGCAGGCAGAAGCAATGACGGGCGAGCGGCTGGCAGGCACGGGGATGCCAGGCAGCACAGGGAAGGCTGGGGTCCTCAAACTGGGTGACCAGGAAGGACTCACAACATCAACAGCTGTAACGAGTAACAGATAATGTCCCAGAAGACCTGGTGGCTAGATCCTCTCCTAGAGTGGACACTCAGCCAGTGTCCCCAGAGTAGGGACAGGATAGCAAGAGTCACCGGGGAAGATAGTGTGGTTCTGGCAAAGAGAACCCGGGTGAGAAAAGAAGAAATAAGAAAACAACACTAATGACGTCACGGGGTAACCTCTGGGCTTCCAACAGCTGCAGATATCCAGTGCCTACTAATTCTCAGAGTGTTTTAACCAGGATCTGACTCACTTTTAGAAAGGCTCTTGCTAGAGGTGTATTCAGCCCGAAGGACCACAGGCCGGAGCAGCTGAGGGCTGCTGCCACAGGCTAGGAAGGAGGGCAGCTAAACTGAAGAGCTGGATGGACACGGTGGGTGTGAGAGAACACGAGTGATGGATGTAGCACAAAGTGGCCAGGCTCAGCTTAGGCCTCCTGTTGAGCTTTGGGTGTGAAATGCCTCCCATATGTGCATATGTTTGAACAGCTGGACCCCAGGCTGGGAAGGCTGTCGGTCTTTTCAGTGGGTGGACCTTTGCTGGAGGGAGTGGGTCACTGTAGGCGGATGTGGAGGTTTTATAGCCGGACTCCACTTCCTGACTGTAGATGCAGTGTGACCAGCTGCCCTCCTCCTGCTCCTTATACCACGGCTTCCCTGAAATGGAGGACTGCGTCCCTTTTAACTGTAAGCCAAAACAGCCCTTCCTCCCTTAAGTTACTTCTTGTCACATACGGTCACAGCGATTAAAAAAAAAAAAAAAAAAGTAATGATTCAGCCCCTGAAGGCACAGCTGGCAGGACTGGCTGATGTGGCTGTGATACAACAAGAGTAGCCAGCTGGGCCTCCTCCAGGAAAGAATGAAGTGACCATCCTCAGGCATAGAAGTCCGGGCAGACACCGGGTGCAGGTAAAGCTCGTTTTAGAGTCTTTACTGGAGATGTCCACTACACACACAGGTAAAGGCACGAAGAAGGGAAGCATGCAAGGTGAGAACTTGGGAAACCTATTTGGAGGGCTGTCAGGACACGAGTGGCACAGTTAAGATCTCTCTAGAAAAATCACCAAGGCTGGGCGTGGTGGCGCACGCCTTTAATCCCAGCACTCGGGGAGGCAGAGGCAGGTGGATCGATGTGAGTTTGAGGCCAGCCTGGTCTACAAAGAGAGTCCAGGACAGCCAAGGCTAACACAGAGAAACCCTGTCTCGGTAAAAAACAAACAAACAAAACAACCAGCCAAACAAACACAAACCCAGAAAAATCACAAAGGAAGGCAGCGAGGGTATGAGAAGATGGCGGAGCGCTGAGCTGAGGAGCACTCAGCATACAGAAACAGGGCAACAAAGAAGATAACCGAATGGTCAGTGAGAAAGGAGGGGACTCACTTAACGGGCCAAGTGCTTAATTGGAAAAGTTCCTGCTTTGCAAGATGCAGAATTCTGGAGACTGGCTACACAACAACGTGATGTACTACTTCACATCCCGGAAGCATGAGAGCATTAATACTGTTTGTTTGCTGGTTGGTGGCTTCGAGATAGGGTCTCTCTATAGTTCTGACTGCCCTGGCACTCACTCTGTAGGCCAGGCTGGCCTCAAACTCACGGGAGGCCTCTGCCTCTGCCTCTGCCTCTGCCTCCTGAACGCTGGAATTGAAGGCATGCGCCACCACACTCCACTATGCTGTAAATTTTAAAGAGCATTCGCTAGCTATTACAATTTAAAATGTTTAGGAGAGCGATATGCCAAGGTGGGTTTAGATAAATGAAAATAAAGTGAAACAGGAAAGGCTTGGTACAGGGAAGAAATAGCTCGGCATGTTTGCACTTGGGCGAGAACAGCTCAAAGGAAGAGGGGCATCCTTTCATCCTTTAGAAGAGAAAGAACACAGCCGATGGGGCTGTGCTATGTTCTAAAGCACCCAGCATGTGCAAAGCCCTAGTCTAATCCCCATCATGTCAGGGGGGGGGGGCAATAAAAACAAAAGCACCTCCATCTGGAAATCATGGAAGGCTGCTCAGCAATAGGTCATGGGTACTGGGGGAAAACTCCTAAGTGCCTTCCCACCCCAGCCAAAAACCACTACAACATTCATCAAGTCACCCCGTCACAAGTGAGGGGAATGTCATTTGTGAGACACATATGTCATGTTGGTATATACGGACATGAGTGAAGACTTAATTTATAACCTATGGTAACACTGGGTCCGACGGAGGAGACTGACAAGCAGACAAAAGACAATGGACAGAAAGTTAGAGGGCCGTTTCTAAACGTGGTGAAAAGCCCACTCTGCTGACAAAGGTTGAGGAAGGTTTCCAAGAAGCACGGCCCTGTGGGTGAGTCCCTGGACAAGGACCTGGGAGCCTTGTGGTGCACGCAGGAGAATCATTCTTGGGTTGCAGGCACAGCCAGGACGCAGAACGGGAGGACAGTAGCTCTCTGAGGAGCCACCGGTAGCTCGGCTGAGACCCAAGGCGCTGGCACTCAGCAGAGACCCATGGAGGAACATCCACATGCAACCACGAGGAGAAGCGGGGAAGGTGACACAGGGAAAACAGAAAGGGATGATGCACAGGAGAGGCGCTTGCGAAGCGGCAGTCAAATCTGCGAGGCGCTTGCAAAGCGGCAGTCGAATCTGCAAGGTGAGGAGCATCATGGGGAGTCTAGCCCGTGCAAGACAGTGCCCAGAAGTGTGCCACTTGCTAAAAGAAACACGGGAAAGAAAAAAAGTTGGAGGTGAGAGAGGAGTCACCACGGTGCCTGTATCTACCACAGCGTTTTAAGGTCGCCGGTGGACGGCCAAGTTACAGGGCCTGTTCTCCACTTGATTTGGGGGTTAAAGGTCCACAAGAAATGTCTTGGCAAAATATGAGCTAGAATGACATCATTTTGTGAATAAGGAATATAAGGTCACCCAAAAATACATGACAAGGAAGGGAGAAAGAGCTAGAAAAGAGTTCACCAGTAGCGGCTACTCCATTGGGCCAGTGCCTTTCTGTCAGCACTTCTCAAAGCAGGGGAAATTGCAAGATTCTGAGCTTCATACCTTCTGACCCCAGGCCCAGGTTTGTCCCCCACCCCAGCATCATCTGCACACATATTACTTAATGCCATAATAACAATGGTGTCACCCTGACACCCTGGTTCCCTGGCCCGGCATGTGGAACTGAGCGATGAAATAGAATTAGGTATTCTTCACTTACTTTCTAGAAACTTAGGGCTACTATCAACTCTCCAAACAACAGTACACACACCAAAACAACCTAAGAGGCCAACCTAAAAGTTAGGCTCCTTCCATGGGTTTTAACTTGGGCAACTTTTCTTTTTCAAGCCCCGAAATATGAAACAAAGAGTAAACTGTCTAAAAAGTGCCTGATTATCCAATTTTTAAAGTTCACACTTAGCTAGGACAGCATGGCTAAGAAAGGCGTGTTTGTCATGGCGACTGAATATAGTATTGTGAGAACATGAATTTTAAAGCTAGAAAGACTTGATTTGAACAATTTCTGTATCCTTTCTGTAAATGAACTTGGATGTTCCTTGCTGAACCAAAGAGCAAGATGGCTGACTGAAAAGTATAAACCAACTCACACTTTTTTTTTTTTAACTAGAAATGGTTTTGGCTTGGTGGGACAATTACTTAACTTTCGTATGATATTTACACATAAAATTTCCAAAAGATTTAGTGTAAGCAAAATGCTTACCATCCTCCCGTGGTTTTTCTTTTTTTCTGATTTTGGGCACATCACCTCCTCATATTGAGTTCCTTGTAAGTAACAAATATCTGTTACTTATAACTTAATACATTTCCTTTAAGGCTCTGAAAACAGGTGATAGCAAAATATATTCCAAAGCTCTCCCTCACCTCGAGTCTCCTGCATTGTTTTATATATGAATATTAAGACATCTTATCTTTGTATTATTAATTCTTTTGCAATCTAAGTATGTTTTTTTAAAAAACCAAAACAACAACAACAACAAAAAAAACTTCTCCCCTGGTTCACATTACTAGCCTTGTGCTAAAGTCAACACAAAAAGGATACAAAACTGTTTGAGTTTTACAATAAGAATTCTCTGTCTTCGTCATGAAGGAGTGAAAAGTAATTGCTCCGATATATGTATGTGTGGTGTGTAGGGCATGCATGTGACACCAAACTCTAAGCTTCTTAAGTAGCCTGCTGGCAGCGTAAGCCTTCGTGGCCACATCCTAAGTGAGCTCTCACTCAGCCATCTGATAAACATGGAGGGTTTCTAAGTCTTATCTTGTTAACAAACAACCTCGCCAGGCTCCATGGCACACCCCCGAGAGCCCAGCACTCACAAGGCTGAGGCAGGAGGACTATGAAAATTCGAGAACAATCTAGACAAGCAAGACCTTGATGGGGTGTCCCTCTTGCTTACAGAAAGGAATGTGTGACACAGGAAGTTAAAATAATTTGGCTTCTAGGGCACAGCTTAAAGGTCAACAAGTTGTAACTGTACTCAATGTCACTGAACTGTATGCTTACATAAAAATTCAAAAAGTGTGGAACGGGAAGATGGCTCAGTCTGTAAAGCACTGTATAGCCAGCAGGAGGTCTTATGAAAAAATATCCAATACCCATGTGGAAGCTGGCACGCTGCTCTATGCCTGCCATCCCAGAGCTGGGGAGGCAGAGACAGGCAATCTCTAGCCAGTCAAGGCAAACAGTGAACTCCAGGTTCAGTGAGCCATCCTGCCTCAAAATAAAGGAAGGGACTGAGGAAAAGTGGCAACCCTCAACCTCTGCATGTACATGCACGCATGGGAAGAGACACATACACCACACATATCCACCAATGGCTGAAATGGTAAGTTTGATGTTATGTATATTTTAGCACACATATTAAACAAATGTTTGAAAGGAACAGCTACATCCAAAGTTAATTCTTATACCAAAATAAATTCCAAGTGGATTAGAATTTTAGCAGTTTAGAAACAAAGGTGGCGCACGCCTTTCATGCCAGCACTCGGGAGGCAGAGGCAGGAGGATCGCCGTGAGTTCGAGGCCAGCCTGGTCTACAAAGGGAGTCCAGGATAGCCAAGACTAACACAGAGACCCTGTCTCGAAAAACCAAAAAAAGAAAAGAAAAGAAGAAAGAAAGAAAGAAAGAATAAAATTCCTAGGGGTACAGGGGAGTGAAGAATCTAGGATTCAAATCCCAGTAATCCAACAGTCCAACGTGAGCGTCTCTGCCACCCACCAATGGTCTCCCACAAATTGCTGATTTATGAATAAAGTCCACGCAAAGTGCTATTACACAGAACCACCTCATTATCATCAAGTACGTTTCATAATCACTCGGCTGTAATTCATGGCTTCCGGGGAATCAGCAGCACACGGGGCAAGTCTGGCTGCTGAGCATGTGGAGGCCAAGTGCCCAGGCAAGATGAGGAGGCACCTGGAGATCCAGGCCAGGCACTGCAGCCGGCTTGTTCACGGTGGAGACAGCCACCGCCAAGGAGCAGGAGCTATGTGCTGAGTGCATTCCAGAACCTACTTTTGGAGCCTGCAGTCCAGGAAGATATGTTTGCTATGGGAAGGATGCAGAAAATAATCACACTTGTGTTTGGAGAAGCCGCAGCATACAGCAGGGAACAAACAAAATTACAGCTTTCCAAAATACCTCAGAGTTGAAAGCTTGCAAAAAGCCTCAAATCTTTTCCTGTAAGTCTAAATAGAGTTCAGAGGGAGGAGGGTGGGGCCAATCCTGCCTGAGATTTCCCTATGGCCATCAGACAAACCTGAGTCCCAGATATGGGGCGCGTATTCTCCCTTGGGGCAGAACTGGAGTGTGGGGGTACAAGGAACAAGGCGATACAAGGGTAGAGCTGCAAAGAAGCCCAAGGTGGGGGGTGGGGAATAAACCAGATTTCTCTGAAGTCTGAGCTCCCTGCAAAGAGATTACAAATGCTCTCTCATGCTCTGCCTCTGCCACTGCTGTTCTGGGGTCAACCTAACTGCATTTCTCATCGAGGACAAAGTCAAAATGTACTTCTCCCAGAATTCCAAGCTTCAACGCTGAGCCTCATCCCCATCGGATAAACAATGCCATTTCCCAGGCCGGTTGCTTTTAATGCACACAAAAGCTTGACACAAAACGAAAAGAGAAACCAGAACTGAACTGCTTGGTAGCACCGTTACCAAACTCTGAGCTTCAGGAACAAGTAAATGCCTTGGCTTCCCTATGCTGCAGGTCTTATAAAATAGGAAAGATGCTGCTCAGAGTCGGATGGCCCTGCTGTATAAAAGCCTTACTAATTCGTCAATGCTTGGGTCATTTCCTCTGTCCACCACCTGCAGTACTACACTGTCCTCCACCAAGGCTGACACTAGACTGAGCTTGCACATAAAGGATCCTAGGATGCCGGGAACACGCCTAAAGGCAGAATCAAACATTTAATTACAAGGGGCTCCAGTTAGTGGCCCACTGCCAACTTTAGCCAGCAAATTAAAGGGTTTACCCACACTGTCAGTTAGCAGCACTATCCATGCTGGTATTTTAATTTTTGCTTGGCACACACCAACACAAAAGGCATATCCATGGGACTGGTTGAAAAGTTAAAAATAAAACTAACAAGCAAAACCAAGAAATGAAGGGCCAAGTGGGCTGGATGCACATGCTGAGAAGACGGTGTCTTCACGATGCTCAGGGATTAGGTCCCAGTGTTCTGGAGCTACTGTTCCAATCCTTGACTTGGCCCTAACCTAAGAGTCTCTGCAACTTTCCCGTGGGCTCCTGCACTGCTCTCCGCAGCTTCTCAGAAAGCTGAAATTAAAAGAAAAAGGCTGGCTCTCTGAGTTCAGAGAGATTTCACAGGCACTGTCAAATTCAGAATAACTAATGAAAGAAATAACTTGTGAAGCTTGCAAGATGACTAGTCCAGGGGGTACTTCATGGGTCTCAGCAGAAGCAAAGCTGTGTCCTGTGTCCTGCTTTGGGGCATTTCCATGGTCAGTTGGGGGTGCTTATAGGGGGCTGAGAGCAGCGGGGTGCAGAAGCCGACATGGTACACTCAGGATTGGACCAAACATTAGACTCTTTTGTATCTCAAAGCAGCTGCCTGTGAAGTGTACTAGGAAGCTGAACAGAGCCTCCATGTAATTCCAAAGTCCACTGTGTCACAGGCTGAGCCTGCATAGCCTTGTGCCTTAGGTGCGACCCTACACACTGTTCTTTGGGTGCTTTTCAAAACATTTGTTTATTCTGCATCTAATACCAGACTTAAAGCTTTTCTTTTTAACATTTAAAATGTTTTATATTATTATTTGATGCTGTTGTTGTTGTGTGTAGTCTGTGAGGGGGAAGGGAGAGAACATTCATATTCTCTTCCCCCCCACCCCCCTTCTGTACAAGTGTAAAGCAAAAACCTTAAGAGTTGCTTTATTTCTTCCACTGTGAGAATCCGAGACTGAATGAGGTCATACGGTTTGCACGGCAATCACTTTTACCTGCTAACCATCCACCATCCTCTTTTATTCTTTCCTACAGCCTCTCTCCTTCCCGGGTGTCCACAGTCGAGTCGAGAAGACTGACTTTGGGTCTATGCTTTAGAAGAAACTGCTGCCATTCAGCTTCGCATCCTCGAGGGGCTCGACATGAACCAACTGATGAAAACCAGATCTACCCTCTTACACACTGTGCGCATGACAGTATCAAGACTGCATTTTAATTAAAAACAGGCTAACCAATAAGCAAAGGAAGTGGTTTCACATCAGAATCCCTTGCATTACACAGAACATTCCTGGGGATAAGAGCAACATGTTAAGCACAGCAGATGATTTTTTTTTTTAAGTATAGGGAGCTTTAAAACACCATCTTCTAAGTTCATGTCTTATTTGCCAAGCGCAATTTACAACATGGATTTTCTTAAATGCCCTGTCCCCGTGCTGGCCATTAAACATTTTACAACAGAGCAGTGCTGAATGGGACTGCTCTCAGAACTCCTCAGTCGCATCTGCGACACCCAGTCACTTCGGAAGTGAATTCTGCCCCTGGTAGGTTTAGCTAAGACTAATCCAGCGATCTGTCTGTTACTCACTCAACAACTACTTTTTGTGCCTGTGCTAGGCCCGGGAATTTCCACATGAAAAGTCACTGTCCTTACCCTCAGGGATTTCCAGCCCGGTGAGGAAGAAGACCTGAAAAGCCAGAGCTAACTGTCACTGTGACGTAAAACACGCTTTACAATGTACCCACATCAGGGCAGCATTATTTAAACAGCAAGCCCCTCGTGTTCAGGATGAGTGGATGGCTGGAACATCAAAATGTCTATACACTCTGGAAAACGGACGGGAACTAATTATTACACAGGCTGAAACATGAATTTGGATGTATCGCGCTTATCGAATTAAGCCACAGAAAGCCAAATACAATGCTGTCCTTACGTGTGAGGTAAATTCCCAGGGAAATGAATAGCCCCACTCACAGGACCTTGGTTACCAGTAAGAGGGGAAAATTCAGCACCCCACAGGCACAGAGTCCCATGCCAGGATGAGAAGTGCTCTGAGGCAAGTGAGGGTGGCGGTTACAAAGTAATTTGAATGTACTTAAATTAATGTCATTGAACTATACGCAAAAAAAAGGCGGAGACAGTAAATTCTGTCAAGTGTGCTTTGTTCCCCAATTAAAAAAAAAAACCCCACCAGGTTTTCCACATTCTTTCACATCCCTCCCACCACGTGGGACATCTAAGGCGCTCGCTCTCTCTCTCTCTCTCTCTCTCTCTCTCTCTCTCTCTCTCTCTCTCTCTCTCTCTCTGCCCACTCCTCAGTGTAAGCAGTCCGCCTACCTGAGTAAATGGGACGGACCTCCAAGGTGAGGTGGGCTCTTCACTCACTTCAGAGCACCTTGTGCTGATAAACAAAATAGTCAGCAACAAAGGCTTCCCACAAGGAGAGGCCACGTCCAGAAAACAGGCTGCGAGTTTGCCAGCAGCTCAGCAGTTCCTGCCCCAGCAGCTGGACTCCCCCCATGCTCAAATTTTAAACCTATGAGCAAAGAAACCTTTGGGGTCAACTCAGCAATACCTACCCTCCCAACAGCAACTCTGTGAGACACCCCAAACCAGAACTCCTGGCTGAGCCCACTCACCAACCCCCCAGAATCAAGAAGGAAATAAGTGATTAATATTGTCTCAGCTGGGGCCTATTGTGACCACACCACAGGCCACATCCGTTTATTTCTCATTGTTCTAGAAGCTGCTACCGAGGCCAAGATGAAGATGCTGGCACCTATGGCACTTTAGGTCACATGCTGGAGAGGTCTAGTAACTGATCCATGAGGACTTCCCTCTCATGGCCTCATCACCTTCCCCAGGCCTCACATCCCAGCAGCATTAGAAGTTACGCTTTCACCAGAGCGATTTGAGAAGAACACAAACATTCAGTCTCCGGTGCTGTTTTAAAAGCCACCGTTTGGGGGTGAGCAACTTCATGACCATAACTGGGTGAAGCATAGAGGTGCACAGATGTTAAGGCAAGTCTGAAGTCCATGCCCATGACTGGGATGGAGGGGGCCAGGAGTGAACAGAACATCTGGGCTGGGTGTCAAGGTGCCAAGAGGGCATCCTGGAGCACTTGGATGGGAAGAGAGGCTGGGAATCCAGTCAGACAAAGCTGTCATGGGGAGATGGATGGGTTTGGTTAAAAAGAGGGCTGGGGGCTGGAGAGATGGCTCAGTGGTTAAGAGCACTGCCTGCTCTTCCAAAGGTCGCAGGTTCGATTCCCAGCACCCATACAGCACCTCACAACTGTCTGTAAATCCAAGATCTGACACCCTCACACCAATGCACATAAATTTAAAAATTAAATAAAAAGTATTTGAGAGAGAGAGAGAGAGAGAGAGAGAGAGAGCGCGCGCACGCGCGCTGGACCAGAGGTCACCACAGGAGACAAGGCTAGGAAGTCTCTGTAAACCTAATCCAGAGGCTATGGGAGAGAGGTGAATTTTTATTAAAAAAAAAAAAAAAAGTAAGAGGAAGAATTTAGATAGCAAGATGAATCTACCCACCACAAAAATCCTACTAACCGCCACTGTGACAAGGGTTAAAATGCATCTCGAATGCATAATTAACATTCTTGGGGTTAGCCTAGTAATCTATCATGATGTTAATGCTTTTCTTCTTCATCTTGATTTAAAACAGATTGTGTCACCAGCGCAAACAGCTGAATCTAAGTCACCGCCCCTACAGCTGCCCAGCCTTCCACCTGTCCCAAGGCCTCCTCAGAATGGAAACTGCCCCCCTTCCTGCTTCACTGATTTTTCTGCAAGACTTTGCCCCTCTTTGGCTTCTATTAAAATGCAGCTCAAACCACCCTGTCAGGGGACACTCATACCCCCCTCACTGAAGGGGAAAAAAAAAGAGCATTCCACTGAATGTGGAGGCGGGTGCACTAGGAAATGGGAGAAAACGGCGGGGGGGGGGGCACCAAAGAACTCTCATTTCAAAAATAAGCAAAGAGCCCTAAGCCTGCAGGGAACGCTTCCGTTCCCTTCACCCTCAACCTATGCCATCCACCTCACGCTCAGGGTGACACAACAAATGAAGGTGGCTTACAACAAAGTGTTCTGTCTGTCTCTCAGCAAGCTGAAAACAGAGGCAGGGCTGCATAAGCCATTCTGAGTTAAGAAAAAAAGAGGGTGAGGCAGCAGTGGTGGAAAGAATGATCCATCAGAATCGTCACTGATAGAAGGTGACAGGCTTGAACATATCCCTGAAGGAAAAGGCTAACTTGGCTGAAGAAGGGAATAAAAAGAAGAAAAAAAAAAAAACCTGATCCTCCAAGGAGGATGAGTAGGTGCTTTTTTAAAAATCTAGCAGACACATGCTTTGCTTCACTGGTGCTGAGGAGCTCACACTATATAGGCTCCTGACGACTCTTAAATTAGGGCCTGTGAGATGGCTCAGTACTTGCTGCCAAACCTGAGGACCTAAGTTCAATTCCCAGCTCTAACAAACACTGACTTCTGAAAATTATTCTTCATATGCTTGTGAGCACACATAAACATACTAAAAATAAACAAATGTAATAAGAATTTTAATGAATTGGTTTTTTTTTTTAAAGACTCTTAAACTGATCACATTTATGGGTTTCCGCATCCTTTTAAAAATAACTGTCTTAGCCGGGTGTGGTGGCACACACCTTTAATCCTAGCTCTCTGGAGGCAGAGGCCAACCTGGTCTACAAAGAGAATCCAGGAGAGCCAGGGCTATACAGAGAAACCCTGTCTCGAAAAAAAAAAAAAAAAACAAATAACAAAAAAAACCAAAAACAAAAACAAAACTGTCTTGTCCACATCACTATCCTTCCATGAAATATCTGTCTCCTGCAGTGCCACGACATTTCTGTGATGGCCCCTACTCAGCCTTCACATTCTAATAACCCAGCACCGCCCTGCACTAAAATCACGCCTTATTAGCATCATTAGTAAGAAACTGCTCCCAAGATAACACTGGATTGCATTAAATACACCAGATGATCAGTCCCCAGCTCACAGGGACTCTGGTCTCCTACCAGCCGCTCCCACAAGAAACAGAATGCCAGTGCCGAGCTCAGTCCGAAACCATTTGCCCAATTACAGCAGATGCCAGGGACAGGCCAGCATCTTTAAACCACACTAAAAGCTTCCACCCCTGTTTACCCCGGGCCACACGCCAGCCCGGCCAGCTATTGTGCCATTCGGCCCCTTGCAAAGGCTGTTTTCCCAAAAGGCCTCAGCTCACCAAGGCGCAGCACACGCACAAACAAGGGCAGTTCAGGGAAATTACCAGGGGCAAACTTCTTAGAGAAACAGCAGCAAGTGTACAAAGCCCTGTCTTCCCCCACATTTCTAGAAAACCCTAGAGGTGGTCAAGGTGTTCAAACCAGAGACTGATTTATATCCTTAGCTTATTCTTAGTATGAACTGATTCCAACAAGTGCGGCAGAGCAAAAAAATAAAGAACAAAAACAAACAAAAAAACAAAACGGAACACATGTACTGGAATTTTTCCTCTTCCAGGTCCTTCGGCCCCTCGACAGCTCCTTTGAGGGCTACGTAAGTGACACTTGTACTGAATATTCTAGAGCCAAGCTTTCATGCCAACAGTAGAGTGAAGAAAAGGCTTGGCAGACACGGGAATACAATCCACTTACAAGGCCTCTGCAAGTCGGGGCCTGCTGCTAGAGGCAGGGTCAGGACTGGCGCTGCTTTTTAATGAGCTTCTGCAGGCGATCCTCATGAAGCCGCTTGTCTGTTTAGGGAAAATGCAAATCATACCCACCCAGGCTGAAGGGAAGCAAAATCCACTCAACAGTCAAGATGTAGCAAGTCAGTTAGCTCTCTGCCCTTGGTAGGCATTCAGTGTTACTGACGATTTTAATGGCCTCTTACCCAGGGCAGGGGGTTTGACCCAAAGAATCCATCAACAAAGAAGGCAGGCACAAGTGAAGGCTGCTTTGGAACACCCACAGAAATGCTTACAGGATTTCTGTTTTAGGAAGGTGGAGTAGGTGAGTGAGTGAGTGAGTGAGTGTGTGTGTGTGTGTGTGTGTGTGTGTGTGTGTGTGTGTGTGTATGTGTTTCATGTACAGGTGTATAAATCATGGATAAGTATGTGTAGAGGCCAGAGGTTGATGTCGGTCGTCTTCCTCTACGGCTCTCCATCTTGTATTTTGCGGCAGGGTCTCTCTCTGAACCTACCGCTCACACACTCAGCTAGGTAAGCTAGCCCACAAGCCCCGGGGTGCTGTCCTGTCTCCTCTTGGGTGCGGCAGGTATGCTCTCTGCCTGGGGTTTAGGTAGAACCTGGGGCTCCAAGTTCAAATCCTCAAGCTTGCTCAGCAAACACTTTACCAACCAAGCTACCACCACTCCAGCCCGCTCTGTGGGTGTTCTTTATTGAGCCCCTCTCACCACCCCTGGACCCCTTCATCAGCTCAGCACGGTCCACTTAACTCAGGTCCTCCAGACGGGTTTATACGCCGGCCTACATAAATACCCAATCACAGAAACAATACAACGCGGTGTGATGGGTGTTCAGGGCCTAATGTCTGCAGCACAGGCGTAATAAACCTGTTACCTCATTCGTCCAAAAAAATCCCTTGAGCACTTCAGTATATAAGCCAGAGACGGAAGAGAAGCCTTCGGGATCAACAGCGGAAGAAGCTGTTCAGAGCAAGCTCGCCCACCTGAGGAGTGATGCTTCATCATAAAGCAGTGTCCACAAAAATACAGTGATCAGCACCGTTTACAAGGTGACTTTACATGTTCTTAACATGACAGCACTTTATAATATCAAGGCTATTATAATATCAGATTTATTCTAATACAATAAAAGTCTGACTTACGTTTTTCCCCCCTGATAGATCTAGTTAGAACAACAGCAAACAATCAGGGCTCAGCCCCACCCCCATCCTGTGGCTTACCCAGAAGTTACCAGAAGCTTTCTAACTCACACCTTCTCTTTAGTGGCTCCTCTCTAACACTACCTGCTCACCAACCTCTCACAGTTCACTCCTGCCCCCAGGCCAGAGTCTACACTTGATTTTGTATCCCAAGTGCTCAGAGCTAGGCTCGAGTCAGCTGTCTCCATCATTTGAACAATGTGCCCGGCATTCTTTTGGTGGAACAGCGCTGCGCCTGCACCCCAAGCTCCTATGAGAAGTGAACAGACAGCTGTAGGAAAGATCCTGCGGAGCCAGCCTGTGGCACACTTCCCAAGAACCAGCAAGTACCATTTTGCCAACAGAAATCTCCACTCACTCAATGTTCAGCAAGACTCCAAGAGCTTTGTCAGCACAAACAAAGTGGGGAGATAAAAAGCTTATGGACATCAAACATCTGTCCTCTTCCACATCCCTCATAGGAGACCCCAAACTGGGAGCTGAGGCATCTCCACGGCAGAGGGGCGGAGCTGAACAGGCACCTAAGGCCGCCAGCCTCTGCTCTCAGGGCCAATGATGCCCATAACACCTACAACAGAGAGAACCTGGATCCCACAGCCTGTGGGAGTCAAGAACCGTTAAGATCAATCCAGGAAATATTTCAGCTGCCATACAACACAGCTAATTGCCTTTAGTTACTGACCGACTCCAAGGCTCTAGTAGACAGAAAATGGAGTAAAATGCTAATTTGATACTGGCTGGTACTTCCGTAAGTAAAACCTGGGTAAAATGCTAAGCACAGCAACGTCCAACTCCAAAGGCAAACTTCTCCATACTCAACATGAAGAGGAGAAATGCAAGCTCCTGTCGACCTAGCTACGGAGCTCAACAGTGCTTCAGAAAGCCGTACGGCCTTACGAGATGGGTCCCTGGGTACAGCAACCTGCTCTGATAAACTACCTAAACTGGCTTTTGTTATGATTAAAACTCTATCTTGGGGGCTGGAGAGATGGCTCAGTGGTGAAGAGAGCTTGAGGTTCTTCCAAAGGACCTGAGTGCAATACCCAGCACACATGTCACTCAGGTCACAAGTACCTAATGCTCCAGGGATCTGTCTTCTGGTTGCGGACACCTATATACATGTGGCATATATAAATACTTAAACATACACATGCACACATAAAAAAAAATAAAACTTTCTAAAAACCTTCATATTATTTGAGCTGCACACCTGTTTCCATAGAACTACAGAATTCTCTTACGGATTACAGTTAATTCATTTTACTCTATTTTTAAATTGTTTTCCTCAATAAGTATCGTAACTGTAAACACCACGTAATAACAAACACAGCATCTTGCCATTAATATAACAAGAAGACAATATGCCTTCAGTTTTGCTAAGCCTGGCTGACTAAAGAAAGGTAACTGGGTGGCTAAGAAAGGATCCAGAAAGTCCTCTGCACTGGCTACCTGCTGATCACACCTGTCAAATCCGGAGGCACAAATGCATTACTGAGTCAAAGCATTTCAAGGACCAAGAGCAGACACTACAATTACATTACTTCCATTCAGAATTTAAACTGGTCCTGATCCACGGGAAAACTAAGCATGCTATCTCCCTTAATTGCACACTTAACCTAGAATTAAGAGAGGTGAAATGTAGAATACAATTATACTCTCCGGAAAGTGTCTCTGGCAGAAAACACAAGGACCGACCGAGTAACCCGGGTGCAGAACTGAGAGTCTCCCAGCTGGAGGATTCACTTCAGCTCAATGCCTGACCACGTGAAATCAACGAGGCAACCATTTACCCCGTCCCACAAAGAAAGGACGGATGGTGCAAAACACCATGAAAATCTAGCTGCTTCTCCAGGCAAAGGCTTACTTCTCTTTCCTCTGCTTCCAACACTGAGCTCAGTGGGTGATTTCTCTCCAAGACCCAGATAGTGAGTCTTGCAGGCATGAAGTATCTGCTCTGTGTAAAACCCTCCCCACGCCCCCTCTTTCTCTCCCTCTCTCTCTCCCTCCCCCGCACCTCCTCTGCCTGCCTTACAAACCTGGACTGTCACTTCCAGCCTATTCTGTTGAAATAGCTATTCCTTAACAGATTTCCTAAAAATGCTTGGTGGTGGCCTCAAGTCCACCTTCTTAAACTGGAGAAGGAAGAAGAGGAGGAGGAGGGAGAGGAGGAGGAGGGGGGAGGAGGAAAGGGAGGAAGGGGAAGAGGCAGAGAAGAAGAAATTTAAAATAGGAACTTTAGGAGCCAAGTTTTTCTGGGCAGCCTTGGCTGTCCTGGACTTGCTTTGAAGACCAGGCTGGCCTTGAACTCACAGAGATCTCTGAGTTCTGCCTCCGTGGGTGCTAGGATCACAGGTGTGTGCCACCAGGCCAGTGCGCCATTTTCTAACACTTGCTTTTCACAAGGCACACCCACACTGGTCTCACAGCCCAGAGGCAGATGGAGAAGCAGCAACAGTTTGAGTAGCTGTGAATAAAAGTCAACTCTGAGCTGCTTCGTGGGGAAAACACACCTAGGGAGACCAGCTGTTCTCAACCTTTCTAATGCTGTGACCTTTAATATACTTCTTCATGGTATAGTAACCCCCAACCATAAAATGACTTCATTGCTACTTCATAATTGTAATTTTGCTACTGTTATGAATCATAATATAAATATCTGATATGCAGGATATCTGATCTGTAACCTCTGTGGGGGGTCGCCACCCACAGGTTGAGAAACACTTAAGCAGACATTGCACAACCTGAAGAGAATGCTCCTCAGAGGAACACCTGACATTCTCATCATAATCTCTGAGGAAAATGGAAAACGCATAGCAAATGCACAGAATTCTCTACTTATAATTTTCTAGCCACTGGTGAGGGAGAAATGCTACAGCAAAGCTCAGGACAGACAATTACCCACCCCACCCCCAACACCAGGCCTCACCTGTAATTTCACATACATGTGTAAGTGCACCCAAGGTTGATGGAACACACTGGAGGCATCACAGCCTCTTCAAGACAGGGCCTCGGTCTTACTGAACTCTGAAGTGTCTAAGCATCTATCAGCGGATTCTCAAAGGTGTTTGTTCAGTAAATGAAAAACGAACCAAAGCAATGTGAGGACACAGCATTCTAGTGTGAGGAGAAAGTTCCAGAACCACCACAGATAGGAATTGTTTGTTTGTTTGTTACCACAGCAAGAGAAAGAATGGCTGATCTCTTATGGAAAAGAGCGAGGAAGGAGCGGCAGCATAGCAGGACTCAAGGCTGAACTCTCCCTGCCAGGGGCAGCCCACGGGGCCAGTGGAGAAGTCGGAGCTCAGAAGGGATCTCCTGCCTATGCTACCATCCCAGGTAAGGCAAGACACTTAGGAGAAAGGGCGTGTCACTATGTATAAAACAACATCACATCACTAGTCAGTGATGGGTTGGGGATGGAAACCAAGTTCTGTAGGTCGTTGGTCCAAATTGCTTCCAAGTCACCACTCTCCTTTGCGTGACTTGAGGGGCTAAGGGGTTGCCACCCCCACCTAAGGCATGCAAGTATAAACACCTAGATGCACTTCTGTAGACTGGGAGCCCAGTACCACCCAGGACTATTTACCTAGCACATGAGAAGGCCTTTCCTGAGCTCTGAGGCATAGACTTCTCTGAAATAAATAATACACATATAAAAGGTGCTTTAGGGGGGGGTGGCTTGGCCTGTAGCATGCTCACTGGTAAAGTATGAGGTCCTACATCTGAGCCCCAACATCCATGTAAAAAGCCAAGCTTAGTGGCATACACTTGTAACTCGAGGGGTGGGGGTGGGGAGCAGGCCGGTGGGCTTCCTGGCCACCAGCCTGGTCTACTCAGCAAGCCCCAGATTTCAACAGAAGGCCCTGTCTCAAAAAACAAGGTAGACAGCTCCTCAGAAATAATAAGCAAGGACAACCCCAAACCTCCACACACAGGTGCACATGCAGCCAACACATGCACTTAACATTGGGAGAGAGAGAGACAGACAGACAGACAGACACAGAGAGAGACAGAGCTTCAGATCAGTAACTTTCATGCAAAGACATGAGACAGATTCCGAAGCATCTTACAAATGCATGATGGCTCACTCTTGTTTTTCAATCAAAGAGTCCTCTGGTTATAGTCGAGAGTGACTTAAGACAAACGTGCTGGCTTTCCTTTCTGCCAATTCACTAAGTAAGAGACTTTGGCCTCCACTGACACTAGGAACCTGCACCTCACCAAGTTGAGATTTCTACAGATCAATGTCAAACTACCAACGGTAGGGGTGGCGAGGCCAGAGACACAGGAATAGCCACCTGTCTTTACCGATGGCTGCTCTATAATTTATTTTGATAGTTGTTTTCTAGGCACTAGGGATTTAAAGCCCTGGCTACAGGCCTCCCTTTCTGCTTCCGGCTGCTTCCTTTCACGCTTTGTTCTGGTGGCCTGCCTTGTGTCAGGACAGTTCACCTGAGAAGAGAACGGACAGACACACGTCACAGGCCTTCTCGTGTTCCAGCTCCCTGGATAAAGCTACTTTTGTGATCTATAAAATCTACACCCTCTCCAAGATATTTTCCTTTTCCTAATACAGAGCAATCCTGCCAAATGAATCACAAGTCTAAGCCCTTGTTTACATTTGCAGAAAAACAATGCTTAACTGCTTAACTGCCCCAGGAGTAACAGAGTAAGGGCACTCCATTAATAGCTAGCTGATAGCTCAAGAGCTGGCCTGCCTGAAAACAAAAAGAGGGAGGAAAATCGATGCTGATTATGACAGTCTCTTCCCCAACACCCAAAGCATAAAGCTTCCAGGAAATATTTCCCACCAAGCCATTATCAATGACACTTCACTTGTGAAAACATCGCCACTGGGAAGACCACAGCTGGCTGTGAGTCAACAGCAGAGAACAAGTGATGGTGTCCAATCTTGAAGACGAAAGTAATACTCCAATATCTGTCCTAAAAGTTTAAATCTCCTTTGTCCTTAGGAACCATAGCAAACACACACACACACACACACACACACACACACACACACACCCTCTCCTTGATGAAGGAACAGAGAAGGGCTCAAAGCTGGATTTATTTACTCACTTATTTGTCTTTGTATCCCAGACTGGCCTTGTACTCCAATGCAGTTAAAGGTGGCCTTGAATGCCTGCTCTTTCTGCCTGCTCTGATCCTGGGTGCTGAGATCACACACAGGCGCCACTAACACTCCGCCTCCTGTGACACTGGGTTCAAGCCCAGAGCGCTGTACATGCTAGGCAAGCTCTCTACATGTATGTGCTTCGTCTCCGGTCACAATGGAGGGCTTTTAAAACGCAAGAATTGTGCTGGCCACATCTTAGCCACATAGCCATGGGTGAGTGGGTGGGTGGGGGGAAGTCTGTAAGAATAAAAAAGAATTCAACCACGAGTAATAACTCCGATCCACTGCCAGTCAATGAAGAAACAGATCAGTGCTTCTGCATGAAAAAGTAGGGATAGTCCTGAAAGCATCACCTGGAAGGAGCTGTGGCAAGGACAGAGGGTCCAGCTCTGTAACTCAGTGGAAGAACATCTGCCTACGAACATCTGCCTACGGCACAGGCCCTAGGTTCAGTCCTCAGCACCAGAAAAAAAAGAGAAAAAAAAAAAACCGCTCAGTGAGATGTGGCCACAGAGTGAGGTCAGAGTCAGGGTCCGGGCTGCCCGCATGTCAGACAGTGATTCTGAACCGTTTCCTACATTACAATACGACTTCAGTAGGATCTTCTGAGTCACGGCCATCACTTCCCAGGACAAACTGTTTGATGTCTCCTTGCGATACACCACAGAGCAAGTCCCCTTCTTGCCTCATCACCATCCTCTCACGTGTCACAATACCGTCCCATCTGAGCTGACAGCCCGAGGCAGAGGGAGCTGACACTGTACCGTACAAGGAAGCTGGGAGTTCATTTTCTAGGAAAAAAAAGCACTTGCTTCCAAATGAAAAATAAAAACGTCAACCAGAAAATATGATTCAAGATAAGGTTCTAAACATGACGTGGAAACAGCATCCATCACTACAGATTAGGGTCTCCCGGAATTTTCCTTTTAAGCACTTCCTTAACTGGGTGTGTTCTTTCAGAAACCACCCGAGCTGCTCCCTCCTTTGTGAGTCCCACATTTCGTTTGATCACTGACTTGTCTGCTGGGTGTTTACGGCTTTAGTTTTATCTTTCATTTGGTCTTCCTCTTGCAATTGAATTTATTTCTCTAGAACCATACAAAATGCACCGGAGGAGGGGGAGGGGAGGGAGGAGGGTGATATGACTCCGGGTTAAAGCGCTTGCCTAACAAGTAAGAAGACCTGAATTCGGACATCCACAAGCCCCATGGAAATGCTGAGCAGACGAGGCAACCTGCCTGCAATGCCAGCCTCGGGTATCTGAAACACGGGACCCCTGGAGCATGCTGGGTAGCAAGACTCGAGGAAAAGTGAGTTCTGGGATTAACTGAGAGAATCTACCTCAAAGAATAAAGTGGAAGAGTGACAAGAGGAAGATTTCCAAGATGGGTCCCAAGCCTCTAAGACACGTGCGCTGCATGCAAGAGCACAAGAGCAAGCACACACCACAAACACGCTAACACCACTCATGCAGATGAAAAGGGAAAAAAGTCACCCAGAACTCACTAGTGGGCAACGGCACAACTGTGAGAGGTGAGAGGGTAGAGAGGTAGAGGGCAAAGGGCACAAAGATGCAGCCATCCTGGATGGCAACCTCACGGTTTTTATGCTGGGGAGTTGGCGTGGGGGTGGGGCTCTGGCAAGATGGCTCAGTGGATAAAGGCATCTGCCACCAAGCCTGGCAAGCGGATGCCAATTCCTGGGACCTAGACAGTAAAAGGGAAAAACTGGATCTATCAATTGTCCTCCCCAATTCCACATACATGCCATGGCATGTGCGTACACCCAACACATACATACACACATACTAAATAAACATAAAATATTATTTAAATAGCACTTTTGTTTGCTTGTTTGTTTTTCAAGACAGAGTTCCTTTGTGTGACAGCTCTGGCTGTCCTGGACTCGCTTGGTAGACCAGGCTGACGGGAACTCACGGCGATTCACCTGCCTCTGCCTCCCTGAGTGAGGGCTGGGATTAAAGGCATGGGCAACCACGCCGGCTCCTAAATAGCACTTTTAAAGGTGCTTGGCTAGGCCATCTTGAAAACCTAAGTAGAGGGAAAGAACCTAGCAAATGTATATTCTTTTAAAGTAATTTACACAGTTTATTGTTAACTGCATGTAAGGTTGATATTTCCTTAAAACTACTGCAACTCTATAAAAATTAATTCACTAGAAAGTTCCCATTATTAATCCTCTTAGCAGGAAACTGACAAGCCCTCCCTTGATATCAATGGCAGACATGTGCAACTCCATTCCGTCTCCTTGGTTACAGCCGGAAAGGGGAGAAAACGGTAGACACTGCGGAGTCACTATAGACCGTCCAACATTGGTTCCTAAAATGACAAACTAAGAAACAGTTCTTTTTGTTTATTATTGTTCTCTTTAAAAAAAAAAAAAACCATTCCAGCTATGTGTCAAGGATTTTTCACTCAGAGTAGAAATGCACATCGAGGTACCACAAATGACAGAGCAGCACCGTTTGTGGGCTCTGTGTGCAGCAGCAGAAACCGGGCATGTCTCTACGAACACAGAGCAACTCAGAGGAAGAGCAGACCATCTCCCATCTTGTTTTGTACCGTGTCTGGCGAGACCTAGGGACACAACTCCACTTCCTTTCTGCTCTCCCAGCACCGTTCAGTGCAATGAATCCCTAGACTTAGAACTAAGAAAAAAAATGTCCTCTGGACCCCAATGTCCTGCGACTTTTCCCTTCAGGAGTCCTCCCACCTTCCTGGGTGACACCACTGGGTCCCCGCCTTCTGCTTTGATACAAGAGTGACTTAGGGCCTTTCTACTCTGTTGGGGTAAGCCTAGGGCACCCTGCCCTCCCCTCTACCTGCTTTGCAACAAAACAGAAACCATTACTGACTCTGTCACCCACTGGGTGATGCTCCCCTGTCTCCCGGAAGCTCTTCACAATTACATCACGTGTGACTCCCTGAATCCCCACCTTCCCACCCCACCCCTTGCTCCCAAGGAAGCTGCTCACCTGGTTAGCAGACAATAAATGACAGTTGTTTTCCTAAGGTGGCTAAGGGCCTGAGATTTTATATTATGCTTTACAATGGTACCAATAAAAGTGTTTAACAAGCCAAGGTAAAAAGTAAATGTGCGTGTGGAAACCGGAAATTTATTAGGGAGTGAGACTGGGCCTGGGCAGAAACTGCCTAACACTGACGCTGGAACAGAGTTCTGGTCTCAACTTCTGGTGAGCATCTTTTCAGGTCTGAGGATACATGTATCTCATTTCTCTTCAGCACAGGTGTGTGTGTGTGTGTGTGTGTGTGTGTGTGTGTGTGAGAGAGAGAGAGAGAGAGAGAGAGAGAGAGAGAGAGAGAGAGAGAGAGAATATGAATGGTGATGGCTCAATGGGATAATCCAAGAAAAAAAGAGCTTTCTAAGACTAAGATCCTCAATGATGTCTGCCAAGTCTTTCTCCCTATATAAAAGACATATTCACAAGGATTACAACGTGGACATTTTTTAACCTGGCCCTTAGTAACCTATTGCACACCACTGAATTATGTATCAGTGCTACCCAAAGCCTTTGGATGCGTGAAATATTCACTCAAATAGAAACAAAATTACACCTCACCTAGGGGCAAGATCAGGCTGAAGTCCTTCTGGGCCAGAATTTATTCTCTGGCCTTATTCATCCTTAGCCCCTGCCCCTGCCTCTGCCTCCCCTGTGGTGTCTACCTCCGAGAACCGGACTACTCCACTAGTCCTGCAAATGCCAAGAAGGGCTTATATTATAATGCCTCATCGGGCTCCCATTCACTCAACAGACAGCCCCAGCTACCAACTGGAGCCTGCGCCCAGCAGGTGAATGGGCAGTGAAATGCTAGCCACCACAGGTGACCCTTGACAAACATTTACCTGTGTGCCAGACACCTGACCATACTCAAGAAAACAAAGGGCTAGGCCAAGAGGAGGAGAGAAAATGCACAAGGTTTAAGAAAACCCAACAGATGTTGAGTGCCTTCCTGTAAACACAGAAAGGACACTTCAGATTTAGGCCTGCAGGAGGTAGCAGGAAATGGCGACTTTACAGCTGGGAGTGTGGCCACACTGCTAACCTTCAGCACTCACAAGGCGGAGGTGGGCAGACAGATCTCTGAGTTCCAGGCCATCCTGGTCTGCATAGCAAGTTCCAGGGCATCCAGTACTACACAGTGCGAGCCTCTCCAAATAATAAAATAAAATTTAAAGTAATAAATATGCAAATAAATAAATGGCTACTTACACAAGAACATCATGGCAGGCGGCCATTTGGCCCCTGTTTAGACTGGGTGGGATTTCCAATTAAGAAAGAAAGAAAGAAAGAAAGAAAGAAAGAAAGAAAGAAAGAAAGAAAGAAAGAAAGAAAGAAAGAAAGAAAGAAAATGAATCTTACCTCAAGGCATGAAAGCTATCACTAAGAATTTAAGGGGCTTCAAATAAAGAGGCCTGTTTCTGGTTACAAAACTATCTATCTAGTCTTTGTTAAAAGTCCCAAATCATAAAAAGACCTCAAAATAAAGTAGACCTCACTCCTCATAAAATAATAAATGCCCTCCCCCCACATTTCTACAGAACACACACAACAGACACCATCTACCATGCCTAGCTCAAGGATTTCTTGGCTCCCTCTAAATTCAGAGAATTAAAAAACTTGGCAGTTGCTCTGTGTCTATTTGCCCTCCCATTAATGACAGGGCCGAACAGATGGTCAAAGTGTTTTCCATCTGCCCTGCATTGTACACGTTCAGCACGAACGTCCCCTGCCCCAAGTCACCAAGGCCAGACAACAAGCAACTAGACAGTGTCTGTAGCCTAGAAGCCACTGACATCCAAAGGAACGAATCCTGCACTATTCCCTGTCCAGCTTGCTTCTCCATAGAAACTCTTAGGAAGACCTGGGTCCAGCCTCCCCCCCTCCCAACCCCCCCACCCCCTACCCCCACCCCCACCCCCACCCCCCACCGCTCTTGTAGCTTCCTTGTGAGGGCCTCGTGACATCCATGCCCCTTCTTTGAAGACCATCTCCTTTCACTGGCAGTGGCCTTTCTGTGGTGTCACACAGTATCTCAGTCATGTACAATCCTGTGGACATAAATGACAGGTAGCAGGATTGTGAACATCACCCCTAGAGCAACAAAAGGTGCTGAGTAACAATGAGAAAGGGCTGGATCCCCACACAAGAGGTCTGTCCTACAGTAGTATAACCAGGCCAACAAGATCCTTATGTCCCCAGCAGCAAAGGGGTCCAGGAATTAAACAAACAAATAATAGTCAACACTCACAAAACAACATCAGCTGAGTCATGGTTCACAGAGTTAAGGTTTCAGAAGGTAAATTTCTTTAGAACAACTTTCTGTGGCTGAAGTGTGGGTCTGTGATGGAGAGCAGTGCCCTACCCCCATTCCTACCACCTGGGGTGGGGGGAAGGGGGGGGAACCATCCAAACAAGATGCTCTGACCAAAAAGCAGTTAGGATGAGCATTTGAACTTTAGATGTCTGAAAATTCCAGCTACACTATGTGGTCACTCAAAAGCTGGGAGGAAAAAAAGACTCTGGAATCACACAAAGCAGTTCTGCACCCCAGCTTTCCCACTTTTATGCCTTGTGGAGGAGCAGCTGCCCTGTGGTGGAGCAGCTCCTGCCCCTATGGTGGAGCAGCTGCCCTGTGGTGGAGCAGCTGCTGTTTCCTCAAGAGACCACAAAACCTGAAGATCCCAAGACCCCTTCCAGCCCTAGAACCATCAGCACCTTGCCTCCAACACACTCCACTTACACCGCCATTACCACACACCACACGTCTGTTTGTCCTTAAAACAGCACATTCTCCGACAGCAAGAAAATGCAAGAGCAAAACTTTAAAAGGTCAGAACGGTTCAAATCTTCCCTTAAGGAATTTACCTCGTGAAGAAACACTTAACCTTTCCCCAAATAGGGATGGCTGGAGATGGTGGTCAAGAATGCCTAAGAAAAATGCAGAAGGGCACACGAGCGGCAAGCATTTGCTTATGATTATTTTTGAAAAAAGAAAAGCAAAACTGGAAGAGAGTCCGGGAGGAGGACGGAAGAGGAGGAGGATGGGGCAGGGACGGGGTGGAGGGGTGGAGGAGTGGAGGGGTGGAGGGGTGGAGGGGTGGAGGGGTGAAGGGGTGGAGGGGTGGAGGGGTGGAGGGGTGGAGGGGTGGAGGGGTGAAGGGGTGGAGGGGTGGAGGGGGTGTCTCTCTTCCTTCTCCTTGTCAACCTGCTCTCACTGTGGGTGGAATGTCTAAACAGAAAAGTCTCTGCAAGGTTTGAACCTCTGCTCCCACAGAACACAAGTATGCTTTCAAAGTGGGTCTGAGACGATAAAAGGCACACGGGTTCTGTAAAATAAATACATAACGTAGCATGGAAAGAACATGTTATTGTTCGGCAGTCAGGAAGCTTTGGAGCCCAGCCCAGGAAAACACTCTGCAACCAAAGGTGTTCCCTTCCAAGTGTCCGTCTGTTTGTAAAGGACTCAGATAATTCCAGACATGTGTGATTCCATGTCAATCCAACTTTCCTCGGAGAAAACACACTTGAGCTCAGACTAGCTACAATTTAGAAAGGGCTGGAAAGACTACCGCATTTTTCTCACTATAGGACGCACCTGACCATAAGACGCACCTAGTTTTTAGGGCAGTAAAACAAGAAAAACAGTAAAAGCCGCAATTGGACCATAAGGCGCACCCTAATCTCCTCCCCCCCTAAACACACACACACACTTTTGGGAGTAAAGTGCATCTTGTGGTCTGAAAAACATGGTACCCCAATATCCTTGTCTGAGGGCCCACATGCTAAGGATTGCAGATGCTCCTGCACTGCCTCACCCAACCATGTCCACCAAAGAAATGGCACCATGACGTCACTGCCTGCCACCCAGACCAACACTTTTCTTGTCCATTTGAATGTTTGCTCCTAATTCCTCAGCCAACACTGAATATGGTTAAGAGTATCCTCAGACGAACCTCTGGCCCTCGTCAAAGCTCAAGAGCTAAGTGTGATGCTAATTTGACCTTGGTCCTTTAGACTGAGAGATGAGAGAAGTCTGCAGCTAGTGTTAAAATGAGATCAAAGACACAAATTACTTATACTGGAAGCTCGTCCAATAAAAGGCACCTCACAGATCCTTGTCACTTTATTCCATCATGTCTCATTGTCAGCTGATGACAAAAGAGAGAAAACATAAAGGCCTTAGGGGACAAACCCTACGTAACTCCAGCCACCTTTGAAGGCTTCCTCAGTAGCATGGGGAGAAAGGGCAAACAATTGAGCATTCAAATAACATAGCCTGAGAGTAAATGTTTCCAGGAGACCAGCCCGCTGTGTTCCTTCACAACTGAGCTGTCGCTATGCCTGGAATCGTCGCTGTGTTCCTTCACAACTGAGCTGTCGCTATGCCTGGAATCGTTGTCATCACTCTATCCTAAGTGATAAGAGGGCGAAGGCGCAGGGCTAGACACCCAGGAAAGCAAGGCTGGATATATATATATATATATATATATATATATATATATATATATATATATATATATATATATGGTCACTAGACTGTATGTATGACCTTTCTTTGGGTTGCCTCTCAGGCCATCTCTCCCTCAGCACCTTCAACCATTTATGGGTGCCAGAAAAGATAGGCTGCTAGGGTTGGTCTGAATTTCAGATAAATGTGGTCCCAGACAAGCCCCTCATTGGTGGGAAGGTATGGCCACGCTATCATTCTTTTTTTTTTTTATCCCACGGTATCACTCTATGTTTGGCGTTAGCACAGCACTAGATACGTTACATGAGAAAGCCAACACTATTCTAAAATGAGCTTCATGTTAAATGATGTTGCCCAATTACAGGCTAATGTCAGTGCTATGAGCGCGTGTTTTTAACTGGAAATATAGTTCTCATACAATACATTTTGATCCCAGTTTCTCTTCCCTCAGTTCTTTCCAGATCTTCCCCAGGCATCCAACAGCTCTCCCCTTCAACAGACCAAGAAAAAAGAAAAAGCACAAGAAAAGGAGGCTACATCATAACATTAGACAGGATGGTTATATTCATCAATGTACTTTAGACTTGCAGTATTTTCAGAGCTCCAGCAAAAATACAGTATTTTCAACTTCTAATCATTTTATCTGGATACAACCCTGTGGTAAGAAGGAGCTCAAGGAGCCTCTTTAAATCGTTTTAATGGTAATAGATCTAAAATATTACATGGATCATATTTTTATTATTTTTTTAAATCACTCTTGGACTGTCAAAATGGTTTAGTGGATGTCTTGGTTAGGGTGCCTATCGCTTCTATTGCTGTGATGAAACACAAAGACAAAAAAAAAAACAAAAAAACAAAAAAACAAACAATTTGAGGAGGAAATTTCCACATCACTGTTCATCATCAAAGAAGTCAGGACAAGAACCCAAAGGCAGGAACTCGGAGGCAAGAGCTGATGCAGAGTCCTTGGAGGGGCGCTGCTTACTGGCTTGCCCCTTGTGGCTTGCTCAGCTTCATTTCTTATAGAACCCAGGACCACCAGCCCAGGGGTGGCACCTCCCCCCATCAATCAGTAATTAAGAAAAATGGCTTATAGCAAGATCTTATGGAGGTATTTTCTCAATCGACTTTCCCTCTCTTCAGATAACTGTAAGCTTATGTCAAGTTGACATAAAACTATCCAACACAGAGTATACAAGTTCTTGGTGTCAAACCTGAGGTCCTGAGAAAGGAGAGAAACAACTCCTTCAATTTGCACTCTGACCTCTACAAGCATACCATGGTTGTACATGTATGTATGTACGTACGTGTATACACACACACACACACACACACACACACACACACACACACACACAAATGCTTTCAAAGGTTTTAAAAAATTAACTCTTCATATGGATGTGCCGCTCTTTATTTTCCGCATCTGGCATTCTGCTCCCATCCCATTCAACATCCCATGACAGTCTATGATATAAGAAGAAAAGTAAGATGTACAGAGAAACACAAGCAAACTGCCTGGTGAGTGGGGAGGAATCAACAAGCCACGTGTGTTCAACGTCATCAATAGCCAAAACCTAGTCATTTTATCATGGTGTGTGCCTGGCCTTGTTGTAGGCTTGTTATGCTGTGTGTTTGGTTGATGTCCCTGGGAGGCTGTGGGGAGGGGAGAGAGAGGAAACTGGTCAAGATATACATATATATGAGAGAAGAATCTTTAAAGAAAAAAAAACTAGTAACTGTTTTAAAGTGTTACGGAATGGAAGAGTTTACCATCATTATCTGAAACACAAAACCTGAAGGAGGTGCTGAGGACAGAACCCTCCTTCTTAGCACCAGGAAGAATTTGAGTATCCAATCAGAACAGTGGAAGCATTGTGGCCACCCCATGCTGGTCCTGGGTTTTCCACTTGTATCCACTGAGTGGATACACTTGTCCCAACCCCAGTTTGTTGTTGTTGTCTTGTTTTGTTTTGTTGTTTCTGTTATGCACAGAACAGCCCTGTGACACCAGCTCTGGAAGCGATCTGGAAACCCCCCACTGGGTTACACAAACCCTTGAGGGTGGCTGACAGAGGAGAAGAGGGCTGGAGCTGACTTCTGGGGAGGCTTGAGTCAGGGTCAGGAGGAGGAAGCTGGATGGCTTCCCAGGACCTCAGAGCCACAGTGTGGCTTTGTTGTTCCTGGTGACCAGACACACCCCATGCTCCCCACACAGCCCGCCCAAAACAGTACTCTGGAGACAGGCCATGTCTCTGGTCCACAACTGCAACACCAGGAAGAGCTTTCTCCCTCCTGGATCAGAAAGCCCAGGAGACAAGACACGGCTGCAAGATGGAGCCACAGAAGGCAGGCAGTATTGTAACAACACAGCCCATTATCCAGCAAGCAACGAACCAGTTTAAATTGAATGACTAGTTAATGGCTAGAAAAGAGCTGACCGGTGGCTGTTAATAAACAGCCCTGATCGTACTATTTCAGACTTCCTTCAGGTAAGTGTTAATAGCATCGAGAAAAGGGAAAGACATCCCCATCTTGGTTCAGACTCATCAGTGCCCTCTGACTCAGGGTTAACAGCTGGACATTGCCTGGGTGCCAGCCATCACACTGAGCGTATTGTACTATCTACCATCACTCAGTGCTCACAAATCTCCTTAAAAAGCCAAAGTAAAACCCCTGTTTCTATTTAATCTCATAGAAAAGTAAGTCTATACCAAGCCAGGCAGCCCATCCAAAGCTCTAAGCATGATAAACTGCAAGGGTGACAGAGGTCCACTGAGACTGATACAAATGCTGCCTTCCACCTTCAGCAGACACCAGTCTCAATGACAGGTCACACAATCTGTGTAGTGACCGTGCCAGGGTGAAAAGACGCAATGGAGCAAACTCACTCGGTTATATAAGAGGGCCAGATTCTCCCCCAAAGACTTTCCCCATGGCCAAAATCTAGGCTCCCATTCAATTGGAACCAAAGATGTCGCCTCATCAATCGCACACTGCAGTGTTTAGTCTTGACTCCTCCGGCGAGCTTGTGGCTTATTCAGAGTCTGACCTTTTGAGTCTCTATCAAGGACAGTCACCATTATAGTGGACCTGGATCCATGTCTCTGCCTGGATGACACTGTGGCAAGATGGAAGATCCAGGACACAAACTCAACTACAATATAACAACCATTAATTCTTAGGCTCCTCAAACAGTCTGTTTCCCAGCAAAATAAAATATAATGATAACAATCAAAGGAAAATAGGGGTTATCAGTTTGTGAGAGAGGGAGAACAAATAAGGGGACAGAAGGAGGGGAAAGGGAGGAAGTGATCTAATTATATCTTAATTTTAAACTGTATTTTAAAATATATTAATAAAAGCTTCATGGGAAGAAGTTAGAATAAAATTATAAAAGAAACTGACTGAAAACTTGACCTTAGTAGATGGGTATCAACTACCAATTAGGCAGCAGTGGCGATTATGTCATAAGGCAAGCCCGGTTTATGTCTAACATCCCACACACTGACAACCTCATGGAGAGGCCTACCCTGGCCTTGTGAGCAACAAAGTCCTAAGATTAAAACGCATACGGGGCTGGGAACACGGCTGAGCTGGTAGTGTTCGCCTAGCTTGCTGGGAGATCTGGGCTTGATCTCCAGTGCTATATAAAAACTGGGTGTGGCAGCACATGCTGCCTGCAATCAAAAAAAGAAAAAAAAAACACTAGAGGGAGGTGGTGGAGGTGGGGCCAACTAGAAGTTTGAGGTGATCCCAGGCTCCACAGTAGTTCAAGGACAGCAGAAGCCAGAGACTGTGTCTCTAACGATATGATAATGCGTGGTAAGTTGAAATAATCTGCAGGACACGAAACAGACCCGGTAACAGGCATTTCGTGTAAGTTTGTAATAATGTGCATGTGGGCAACTTGAAACAAATGGAAGACCCAAATGCACTCCTTGTGGACGGCTTGGAGAAAGCTCTGATGGGCCAGTCGCGAACTCAGCACAACCACCACCACGGCCTACGGGAAGGTGAACAAAAGTGAGTGAAAGTCAGCAATTCTTAAAAAGGACTGACCATTTGGTTCTCCTTCTTGACCTCAACTGTGCTCTTTCCAGCTGGAAGCTAGGCAACCATGTGAGAAAAACCACCGTACAACACAAACATCTCAAGCACGGATGGGCCAGAAAGTGCATCCACCAAAAGAAAACAAAAACAAAAACAAAGAAGAAGAAGAAAGCTGCTTCTGAACACAGTCCCCAAACATAAAGATGCTTACAAATAAAAACGTTTATGTTTATGCTACTATGACAAAAAGCCCATACAGATGATATACATTACAAAGAAGGGTTAAAGAGCAAGAAAAATCACCACATAGACATAGCCTCAGTGTGGGAAAGCAGAACAGAACCCCCACCTCCATCTGCCGCGCATGTGCATGTGAGTGTGTGTGTGTGTGTGTGTGTGTGTGTGTGTGTGTGTGTGTGTACACATTTATCTTCACACTTGTGCATGTGATGTCCAAAAGGTCAACCTCCAGGTGCCCTCCACTTTGGGTTTTTTGAGACAGGGTATCTTCCTGGGTCCTGGGGCTCCGCAGCTAGGCTAGGCTGGCTGACCAGCAAGAGCTAGGGATTTAACAAGTGTGCACCATGAGGCCCAGCTTTTCCACACTGTGCCAAATTAAATAAGCCAGTCACCATGAAACAAAGGCATAAATACCATATGTGCGGCTTACATGACCTACTGGAGTCATCAACTTCAGAGCTACACAAAGCAGAACAGCAGTTGCAAGGGACTGAGATAAGGAGAGGCAGGGTTACTGTGTACTGGACACAGGCAGTGCTTCAGGTTTGCAAGACAGAAAGAATTCTAGAAGCCCCAACATGCAGCAGCATGAATGCAATAAACACGACTAAGCTGTGCACTTAACATAGTTGAAAGGGTAAATTGTATGTGCATCTTACCACAATTAAATATGTGAGTACACCAGACCCAAGCACCATCAACAGACAGCAGGACAGAATGAGGGATGGACGGATGGGGACAAACAGGCAGACACACACACACACACACACACACACACACACACACACACACACACACACGAACACGCACACACACACATTTAGTTCTAGGGTTACATGCACTGTGGAATATTACCCATTATTCTGGAAGCAGAGAGTCACTTTCCAATGACTCTGTAGACACTGAACCTTCATTTCTCCTACCGAAAGTCTGTACAAGAAATTCTGCCTCTTTCATTCGCTGTGCAGCCAAATGACCTCCAAAAGAAAGCCTTCCCCAAACAGAGCCTGTTTTATTCTATCAACTTCCTCCAATGCTTTTTTTTTCTTTTAAGTGGGAGAAAAAAAGTTATACAAAATACAGAAAAGTGTACACACACACACACACACACACACACACACACACACACACACACACTTTGAAGGTCTGGAAAGGAAGGGAGGCGAGGCTTCCCTCTGGCCCCTCACTGTTGAAGATGACAGTACAAGATGGCCTTGAACACTTCATTAGCACCTACCAATCCTCTAGTCCTACAGGATGCTCAGGGTCAGGTGCCCACAAACCCCCAGCATACTTTTCTCAACCAATCAACACATCATCGATTTGTTTTATTTCTTTCTTTTTCCTTTTTTTTTTAAAGATTTATTTATTTATTATGTATACAATGCACACCAGATCACATTATAGATGGTTGTGAGCCATATGTGGTTTCTGGGAATTGAACTCATGACCTTTGGAAGAGCAGTCAGTGCTCTTAACCGCTGAGCCATCTCTCCAGCCCCCCTTTGTTTTATTTCTGTTTCTATTTTTAAAACAAAACTTTTTAGTATATGTCCACCCGATGAGCACAGGAGTCCCAGGAAATAGTGGTTTTGTAACATACCAATACTCTTCCTAAGGCACATCACAGCCCACCCTTGGGAACACTAAACACACACCTAAGGTTGGGACCATCTTAAATGGAAACCACACATTCCAAAAGGCCTGGGGATAAGTAGACTGCCACAGGGACGCTAACAGTTTGAGGACTAGTCAAAGAGAAGTGTGGCCTTGTCCCGCCTCACCTGGCCCAGGTGTCCCGAACTACCGGCATTTTAAGTTCTCATGCTCATCCATCGACCACCGACATCCATGCAAGCACCTCAAGTACTGCTTTGGGGTACCAAATTTTAACATGTAGGCACAATCACAAATACACAACTTTGCACGATGAGGACCAACCCTAACTACCCCGGTTTACTGAATGGACTCTCTTAGGCCTTCAGGTCCAACAGTAAATACAAAATCTACTCAAACTTGTCAGCAGTGACGCTATTATCAAGTGATCGGGTTCCCTGAGCTGGGTCCACCCAGCGTCCAGTGCCAGATGCGTATGAACGGTGCAAACTCCCGCCTTCTGTCCAAAAACTCAGCAGGTGAAGGACTGACAACGGTTGACGCGCTCAGGCCCTAGCAGATTTGACTGTGGGTGTCTGAGGCCAGCATGGCCTTGCTCCAAGCACAGGCCACCTCTCTACCCAGGAGGGTCTCCTCAGCCTCTGGCTTCCTCAACAAACATCATCTCCTTTGTCAATTCACATCTTCAGCAATCTGTCTGAATGTGACTTCCACTAAAATTCACACATATTTCTCTCACATCCTAACAAAGGGGTCTCTGTTCCAAGATCTCTGCTTCAGCGCCACGTTCACATTTTACATAAAACACAAGATTTTTTTAAATGCCCGGTCTGTTCCAGTTTGCTATTTCTGGTAACATCAAGTGTCTGACATCACAGAAATCGAAGCAGATGGCAGGCATGCTGTCACTAACACAGCACCCTTGCAAAATAATAAATGACATTTTTATTACTCCCTGGAGAAGATGAGGCACGTGGATTTACAATCAGAATGAGCCTCCTGTTTGAGATCTGGAATGGTTGGGGCCAGGGGACTAGGGCACTGAAGACAATCAAGGTAACTGTGTCTTCTGTGCTGTATAAAACGTTCAGGCTTTGGCAGCACAACGTTCTTGCCATGGAAGAAACTTTTGGTTTTGATTTTTTATACATTGGGGGTGGGGTTGTCAATTCAGGTCTCCAGCACACAGGCCAGGCACCTGCTCCGCCACAGAGCTATATCTGACCCCTGATCCCGTCCCCTCCCACCCCACCTTAATAAGTCCCTTCTCCTTTCTGTGAAGCTACAATAGAAGGCGCTGCCTGTGAAAACTTCGGCTTTCAACTCTCAAACTGGGTCACTGAGAAAGGCTTTTTGACATCACAGTAAAAAGCTTTTAAGCCTCCGCCAATGCTGTGATTAACTTGTTTATTTTTTAAAAACGTATCTGCTATTCTTTTTCCTTTGCTCTTGGTTTTTGGAGATAAGAGTCTCACTGTAGCCCAGATTACCCTCAAACTCACAGTAATCCTCCTGCCTCAGCCTCCCAGATGCTGACATTACACTTGGGGGGGGGGCTCACACTGAGTAGTGGCTCAACCCCATTTTCTTCTGCATTCGCCATCGAAGACACACCATCTCTACAATTACCCTACCTGAGAGGAAGCTAGAAAAGCAGATGTGGCTTTGTCCCCAGCTGTATACACTCGGGGAACAGATGTCAGTAATTAAGCCTGGAAAAGCCCTGAGACTAGCTTAGCTCCATCACCAGGCAGGCCTGCATGAAACTGCTCCCACTCGCACAAAATGGTTCTGTCACTGTCCCGCCCATCTGGGGCTGCAGTGTGGTGGGCAAGGCCGCAGAATCAGGCCATGAGCTAGAGGTGCAGAGCAGGGCTACCCAGCTAGTGAGGATGCTTGCTGTGTGACCAGCAAGGTGTAAGCAAGGTGGCACACAGCAGGAGCAGGGAGTAGGAGTTTGACCTCAGTACACATGTGAGAAGCCAGGCTTGGTGGTTCAGTATACATCGGGGTGGCAGAAGCAATGGATGGCTGAGACTCGATGCCCAGTCTGCCTAATGGGCAAGCCCCAGGCCAGTGAGTGAACCTGTCAGAAAAACAAAACGAAGGAAAAGAAAAGCCAGGTAAACAACTCCTAGGGTCTCCATACACATGTGCACCTGAACACATACGCATCATGTACACACTCTCCCCCCTCCCTCTCTCTCCCTTATACACACACACACACGCACACGCACACGCACATGGACCTGGTGCCAGACAGAATACAGGTAAGAAATGAAAAGACAATGAATATCTTGATTTGTTTTCTGGAATCAGACTGCACTTAAACCCCAGTTCTCGCATTTCCTGGCTGTGTGATGTTAAGCAAGTTACTAACCTCTCTGTGCTTCAGGGAGGATAATAAGAGCCACCACCTCATGAACTTAAATGGGTCAACCAACTTAGAACTGTGTCTGTCACAAGACAAATGTTACAAGGATCAGCTTCCACTAGTATTAGGACTTACATAAATGCCAATCCAATGACACCTTTGCGTTACATCTTAGCAATTTAAAATAAGCTTTATAAAAGACACAATAAATGATTCGAACCAAAAAGAAAAAAAGAGACACACAAAATAATCCAGTGTGGTTTTTTTTTTTCCACACTGCTATTTGGGAAAGCTTAATCAAAACCATAATAACGTAATCACATCAGGGTGAGCTCAGGATGTGGAGGGCAGGAAGTTGTCAGAGGTTGGGAGTCTCCCTGGAACTGATACCTCACCTTGTTCCTCGCCCCACCCAGGGCAGGCAGCAAGCAGCAGGCAGCAGGCAGCAGCCAGACCCAGGCATTAATTACAAAGGCACAGTGGCCGATGACAAGGGTTGAGCAGTGGACACTTGAACTACTCCCAGAACAACTGGGTCACAGTGTGGCCTCATTTATCTGACGACCATATCTTACTACGGTAACTGAAGTCACCTTGGTTACCCCAGTTCTAAAATCCAGTGACTCAGTTAGGGTGTGGCTCAGGGCTGGAGCACTTCCCAAGCACACTCTGGGCTCTTGCTTCATCCCAGATGTACTCAAATCCCGTGACTCGCCATGAAGGCTTTTTAATAAATAAAATTGTATTCTAGGCCAGGGACTAAGCACTGGTATTCCTAAAAAACAGTCTTGAAGAGTGACATGTACTAGTTAGCTAAATTTATCTAGGCCACTCATGTCTTGGGAAATCTAAATAAATAAATATTATACCAAACATTTTTGTTTCAAGTCTTGTCAAAACATGCTTGGCTGTGGCTGGAGAGATGGCTCAGTGGTTAAAAGTACTCGCGATTCTTCCAGAGGACTGGGTTTAATTCCCAGTATCCACATGGCAGCTCACAACCACCTGTAACTCCCGACCCTATGCATTCATCTGGCACGCACATGGTACACAGACATGTATACAAGCAAAACACACATACACAGATAAAAACAAAATGCCTCAAATAATGTCGGTAACACATTAATAAAACTTCTTGTATTAAAGCAGTGAAAGTATCAAGCATTCTTGAGTATTTTTTCAAAATGCCTTGAAGCCTAAATTTCCTTAAGGTTTAACAAAAGTAGAAACACAAGGCTTAGCAACTGCAAACGCTTAAGAGACCGAAGGAAGGGTGCGGTGAGTGGAGGGAGACCTTGACCCAGAGTGACAGGAAGGCCATGGGCATGCAGGAGACACGAGGGTCAGAGGTGAAGAAAGTCACATGCTAAGCAACCCATCCAACTGTATGCAACTTACATGTATGTCCTCTGCCCAAAGCATGTCAAAAGCCAGGCCGGGACAAGAGGGAGGATCCTGGTGGAGGCAGAAGCGTGGGGTGTGGGGTTTGCTGGATTCCACAACAGACTAGTTTGGATTTTAGCCTGCAAAGCAGCGCAGAGTCACCAAAGGCAAGACACCAGAGCAGAGCTTGGGAAGGTGGTAACATCTCAGAAGGAGAAGGTCTGGAGTGGCGATTTGGAATACACCTGCTGGGGGGTGGGGGGCCAACATCCTTTACCAACACGGGCACAGAAGAGAAAGCCAGACCTGCAGGCATCAAGCTACGGAGGTCAATGTGAGTCCAACAACACCCTCTAGCGAGAGAGCCAGGGGGTGGGAACCCCACATCCCTGTAAAGGACTTAGCATGGTACACAGCAAGAAATGCCATCTATTCTGGCTCTTTTCCGCTGCCCTGGCCTATGATGGCTGAAGATGGGGGATGCGGAAGCAGGAGACATGCAATAACCCAGTGGCCCCACCTCAGTGGGACTTCCTCACACACTTCATAGGTTGGACAGCTATCAACACCCTGACAGAGAAGCCCTTCTGTTCGTTAAAAAAGCGAATAAATAAATATATGATTTAAAAATCCATCCCACTGCACCTTACATGAGATGTTCGCAGGCTACTGGGTTGCCCAGCCATATTCAAAATAAAGGCTTGAGCTACGTAAGGTAGCTAGCAAGGTGGGACACTCTGCCTCTCCCGAGACTTTGAAAGTAGGATTCCGTGTCTTGATTCCTAAGGCTGTGCAATTCTGAGAAGCCTTGCAAACCGGAGACGAGTTGTTTTTTTTTTTCCACCCAGTTGCATGACAAAGTTAAAGAGCTCTGTGGCAGATAACCTGCGAAGAGCCACCGAGCCCCGCTCTCACGCCCCGCGCTGTGGATGTCTGCCAGGCTACTAACTAACGGGCTGACTGAAAATGCAAAACTTTAAGAGAATAATAAGTGAGCACGAGCAGGCTCCAACACGCTGGCCTACTTTATTAACTCAGCCTACTTTATTAAGCCTAATAATAATGCTAAGCCTCCTCAGGCCTCGTTCAGATGCAAGAGCTCAAAGGCAGTTTAGTAGGCTGAAGGGATCTCTGAAACCACAATTTCTATTTTTTATTATTTTTCTACTGAGCATATGAAAGTAATGGGTTTCACTGGGCCATTTTCATATATCCTGAATTATAATTTGTCCTTATTCACCCACTTACCTGCCGGTGGGAAAGCAGCGAGGTAGGTAGCTAGCCTGGAGCTCTAGCTGAGCAAATTGTATTTAAGAGTGAATGCAGGGTATTGTGGTACACACTTGTGATCTGAGCACTTGGGAAGCAAAGAAAAAGGACAGGAGTTCAAGGCCAGCCTCTGCTACATACAGAGTTGTAGGCTAGTCTGAGCTGCATGAGCTCCTGTCAAAAAACAAAACAAACAAACAAACAAAACACAAAACAACAAAAACAAAAGGCTAGAAAGAGCTAGAAAGATGGCTCAGTAGTAAGTAGTTAAAGGTGCTTGCTGCTCTTGCAGAGAGCCTGTGTTTGGTTCACAGCACCCATTTGGGGTGGCACACAACACCCGGGAATTCCAGTTCCAGGGCATCCATTGCCCTGTTCTGCCCTCAGTGGGTACCCAGATATATGTGCACTCACATGCACAGAGACACACATGCATACATGTAAGTAAAGACAAATCTTGTGTTTGTTTTTGTTTTGTTTTGTTTTTTTGAGATAGGGTTTCTCTGTGTAACAGGCGTGGCTGTCTCGGAATTCACTTTGTAGACCAGGCTGGCCTTGAACTCACCGCAATCTACCTGTCTTAGGCTGCAGAGTGCTGGGATTAAAGGCATGTGCCACTGCACCCGGTATTAAAAACAAATCTTAACAACAACAAAAGTGTATGTTAAGAACAGCCTTTCTTGTGTGTCGCCTGCTCATTCAGAACAGAATTGTTTTCTTCACATTGGATTACATCATTTATGCTTTCCCAAAAGGGAGGAGTGACAATGTCCAGCAAGAATTATTTTCATCTCAGTCAATTAGATGTTCGGGAAGGTTTATTCACAGAATTAGAGAAAGGAACTAATTCATAATGAAAATGACTAAGGCACACACACAGGCCTACCGACGACTCCTAAAATAAATATTTTCATACGAAAGCTATGTTTTTATACTCTCAAATTATTTCCAGCATTTGGCCTGGAGCCAAAGCAACCCAGTAACTTTGCCATTTATAGCAAAGCTAGGGCTGAGTTTCGCCGTGGAGCAAACAGACAAGTATCCTTGCAGGGAGCTTCAAGGCAGTAGGAAGACGCAAAAAGACAAGAAACGGCACAGCCATGGGAAGCTAAGACCAGAGAAGGCACACCTCAGCTCCCGAGAAGGGAAAATAAAAACATACGAGAGAGCCACCTTCTCCTCCGTGGGAGGAGTCAAGCAGCAATGAGACTAACAGAGCCGCTGACAACCGAATCTGCCCGCCATTTGAGAAGACATCCACTTACCCAGCAGAGGAAATCTACTCAGCCCAGAAAAATCCTTCTCCTCACCCAGTTTAGGAAGAAAGTGCTAAGTGGGAATAAATTAACTTACTTGGGATGGCACTGAGTCGCCTTGGCCTTCAAGAAATTACGAAGGAAGTAATAATATTGGGGTAGGGAGAGAACTCAGAGGCTCACAGGCTCACCACACAAGCATTAGTATCTGAGTTCAGTCCCTAGTATTTAATCTAGGAAACCAGGAGACAGGCACTTGTAATCCCCGCACTAGGGGGACAGAGACAGGCAGATCCCTGGGGCTTACTGGCCAACCTAGTCTAAGCAGGTACTTTCAACCAGTGAGAGACCCTGCCTCAAAAAAAAAAAAAAAATTCAAAGCTGGTTTCTAAAAAAAAGCCAAGGCTAATTTCTCACATTTTGTAAGCATGTGCGCGCGCGCGCGCGCGCGCACACACACACACAAATGAACCTGCACACACAAGCCAGGTATACACAGATGTATACAGTGATAAATAAAGATAATTTTAAACATTTGTTTTTGTTTTTGAAGACAGAATGTCTCTGTGTTAGCATCGGCTGTCCTGGACTTGCTTTGTAGACCAGGCTGGCCTCGAACTCACAGTGATCCGCCTGCCTCTGCCTCCCGAGTGCTGGGATTAAAAGCACGTGCACCACCACGCCCGGCTTTAAACATTTTTTAAAGACTATTCTTGGTGTCAACGTCTCTGAGGCTTCTGGGTAAGACAAGAGACATTGAAAGGGTTGCCAGAACACACACTCATGGCCAGGACAACCAAACAGACACAGATGTGAGGACAGGCCTAGCTAGGAGGGGCCTCCAAGCAGACACATACAAAACTGCTGCCCAGTACAGTGCCCATCCCCCACTCTTCCCAGTACTAAGAGGAGACTCGGGTTTGACCAGAACTCACTCTGCAAAGAGACCATCAACTACTCCTTGATCCCTCCGCTGCACCCATCCAAGAGAGACTGAACGAACGCTACACCTAGCCTTCTGGCCTGCCTGCCTTCCATTTCTTACAGGATAGAGACAAGAAAAAAAAAAAAAGCCAATACCACAAAGGGGCTGAACTCTTAAAAGGTCAGCCTGCTAGGAGCAATGCCTGAGAACTGTTCTAGACTCCAGAATAAACGCCAAAGAGATCCCAGGCACATCACAACACAGAACACAAATGGATCTTGGCTCGAGGGAAACACAAACATCTGCCCATGACAGTGTGGTGACAACGGAGGGGGTATGAGTGTAGACTGAGGCCGGCTCTCAGGAGGGAATCATTGGCAGTGTCTGCATTTTGAAATGTTACTGCTTTGAATGCCGCTGTTTGAGGGAAAAGAGACACGGACCCTAGGGAATGAGACCCTTGGTCCAAACTACAGAAAAGGAAAAACACAGAGCTTGGCAGTGGCAAGGGGACGACGGAGTCTGCTTACCACCCTAGTTACCTCAAACTGTTCATATACGTATGCGTTTATTATATATACACACATACATACACATATAGATGCATACATGCATTTGTATGCATGCTTACACAGATACAGCACATGTAGAACAATGGTAATAACGAATCTAACTAGCAGGCTTATGGAATTGCAAAATGTACCATCCCCTTTCTGTTTTCCTGAGTTTTCTGAATAATCAAACACCCGGGGCAGAGGAAACTGCTGCTAAGGCTACAAACATCTCAGAGCGAGCACGTCTACCAGGAAAAGAAAGAACACGGAAAAGGGGGAGAGCTAAGGGTTATTTAACATGCAACTGGCAGAGACTTTAATCAGAATTATAGGTTACTTATTTATCTCTGGAAATTGCCACCACTTTCAGTAAGGCAGGCCTGTGGAGGTTCTCCATTATAATCTATCCCAGATTTACTGTGCACATAAAAGGGATTTTCATGACTTCAGATAATAACCGAAACTCGACGGCTCTGGGTTTCACGCTTTAGTGAGCAGCGTGCTGTAAATACAAACGACTACGAGGTAAGTCACTCAGGAGAGATGGAATAACTCTACATTTACAACTCTGTCAGGCTCATCAGGGAGAAAGGCGGCCTAGAATCTGCACACTGCTCTCTGATTTTCTCACATTAAATCATACTTAAAGGTCCGGGTAACGCAGACACCCACGGTCCCGCCGACACTTAATGGCATCGCAAAGGAAAACGGAAACCGTAAGAGGAACATCAGTGACTGGGAGGAACGAACAAAGAGCTAGGTCCACTCGCTGTGTACAAATCTAAGTGGGTTCTGTCCCACACTGATTCTCATGGCTACCTGATGTCCGGTCCCAAAGAAACCCTGGACAAGTCTCCTCTGGACCTGTGGCTCTGCCCAGCTCTTCTCATCTGGCCTGCTACCCTAAACCTCTCCCCCCCACCCCCCACCCTGCCACCCCAAGGGACTGGGCTTCCCTTCCCTCAGCTTCTGATCCCCACACAACTCGCCACTTTGGCTGTGCTCTCTTGGTTCCTATGTGTTATGCTCTCTCAGTTCCTTCTCTCTTCTCTTCCTCGCTCTCCTCCTCTCTCACTCCCTGCCCCCCACAGCCCAGCCTATTCTTCCAGTCATGTTCAGTCTGGACTCTGCCAGGTGCCCCTGGCTGTGCTCTCTCCCTCACGTCTACAATAAAACCTTCTCCTCAACCTTACCTAGGTATAGCCATACGTTCATCTTCATTTACCTAACCCTATCCCGAGACCCTTAATAGTTCTTGTGGTTAGTCTCCTGAGAGCCTCAGCCATCAGCTCAAACCCTTCCTCTCAGGCAGGCAGGCATCATGGGCGTATATCTTAACATCTTTATCACCTCTCCGCTGATACTTCTAAAATGTCCGCCGCTTACTTCGAGCCTGTCAGAAGCGTCCTGAAACGCTGTCTGACCTGCCTCCACTCATCAACGCCAAAACTCGATTGTGAAGCTTCAGCTGGTACCCTTTCCGTCAGTATCGGCCTGATGCTGGAGTTGAAGTGTGCAACCAGCACGGGGTGCAGGAAGCGCTGAAGGGCTCCCCATCTCTCTCCAGGGTTCTGCTTTTCCAGCAGATGGAGAGAACACGAGGGTCGGGCACAGAGATGGTGCCGGGGGGGCCACAGCCCTCCACTCTCTGGAACCAGGATGATGGGGACAGGTGACATCACCTTGGAGTGTGGAGAAACTTGGAGAGGTAAAGAGAGGCCTAGGCTCACTGAGCTGCTCCTCACATCCGTCAGGTACTGTTTGATCTTCAGCAAGGACACAACATCTGGGAGTCTGCGGCAGAGGCCACTACAGGAGGTCATTCGGTGGCCAATTCCTTCTCTTTGTAGTGAAATTGTGACCTGGTGGGAGTCACGGACCCTGCTGCAAAAACTAAAGCTACCTCATAAAATCCTGGGTGAAACGGCCACATCTGTCCAAAATGCCTAACGTTCTTCTCTCCTTGAGAAGATTCAGAAAAGCTGCTCGCGCCAACAAAATGCAGTCCAGCATCCCAGAACCGCATGCCAAGCCCAGTACTGCCAGTTACAGCTGAGTCCTGGTCCTCAATGCAAGCAGGGAACTCTACAGAGCAACTGAATGAGATCAACAAACCAACTGAATGAGAAAACAAATAAAGGCGGATGTCCCCTCACGACAGCTCTAGCTATTCCTGGCTGACAACTACAAGTGACTGGCACTTATGGACCCTTCACGTGGCGCTTCGATGACACCTTCCCAGGAACAGATGCAAGGGTTCAGTTCATCAAAACGTTCCCTTGCTGGAGCTGTGGCCACGCTCTACCCCTGCTTGCCCTCCTTTTCCACCTCCCCTCTTCCTACCTGTACTTACATAATATCACCTGTGCGTCAGCCCCCCTCTAGCTTTCTGACTGACTAGAAATACTTCACTCAGCCATGTCCAAAGCCCCGTGAAGAAACCACGGCAAACTTTTAAGGGACTAGAACTCAAGATCAAAAGTAAAAGTGAACCCTAAGGTGCTAATGTCCCCAGCAGCAATGGCGCACATCTCTGAGAGCTGGGATTTTACACAGCAGGGTGGATCTAAAAGCAGACGTGTATAGGGCATGACCCAGAAAAGATTAAAGGGGAGGGTGGGGGGTGGCCGGCAATCGCACTGGAATCAAAAGAGGAAAGGACTTGAACGGGCAGCACACAGGTAGGTAAGGCACATTCGAGGGGTGGATTTCAGCTCACACTCGTTTCTGTGGAATCTTGGCAAGCCATGGAAAGACCCACGGCACTCCCGTGTGCAACAGGAGTGTGACGGCTATCTGCTCGTCCCTTAACAGGTAGGTTCCAAATGTTCTGAGGTAGTCTACTGCTCTCCAACAATCCCGGGGGTTGACACACATCTGTTCATGTGCCGAGCTGGTTTGCAATCGCCTAGAAAACTGTGCTTTCCTTAAGAAGCCACTTCCTCGTGTCACTTGGACCCCGTTAAGTTCCCCTGTTACTTTTCAGTAATGAAACAAGTGGAAATCAATCCCCCCCCTTTCTCCTTAGTTCCCATGGAAGCACCCTGAGAAAGGAACTTCCACTGTGAATCAAACTACACCTCCACAAAAGTTCCCAATTGGCACATGGAGGCCATCTACGTTTTACATATGGCTTGGTTCCAGAGGTGGCATTTTATACAACAGTGTTAAGCATTCCGTGTGGATCTTGACTATAAAATTATCACAAGACAAAGTTAAGAACTAGCTTGGTGTAGAGGCTCACATCTGTAATCTCAACACTAGGAGCTAGGGACAGAAGAACCGCCACAAGTTCACGAGCAGTTTGGTCTAGGTAGTGAGCTCCAGGGCAGCCAGAGACGCTCCCTCGACCCCCAAAATAAGCAACAGAGAAATATTAAGTCCACATACTTACATAAGCAAATGGACAAAACCTCAAGAAACCGAAGGCCAATGAGATACAGTTAAAAAAAAAAAAACATAAAGGGAAGCTGAAGGGTTAGCCCAGTTGATAAACCATATGCCTTGAAGGCACAAGAACCCAAGTTTAATCTCCATATCAGACATTTTAAATGCTAAGCACAGTCTCAGGCATTTGTAATCTCAGCAGGAGGGAAGCGGGCAGGTGGAGAAGAGGTGAACCCTAGGACCCTAGGACTCACGGGCCAGCTAATCTAGCCTGCACAGTGTGCTCCAGAACCAGTGAGAGACCCTGCCTCAGAAAACAAAGCAGACAATGACTGCGGAGTGATAGCCAAAGTTAACCTCTGGCACCACCACTCATCCACGTGTATGAATGTATACTGATTCCTTGTGCACAAGCACACACTCAGACCCCTATACATGAGGTTGAAAGAGAAACAGGGACCATCCATCACAGTCAGCCAATAGCTGAGTGGCTCTTCGCCGCCATGGCAAAGAACCCACATCTTCACAGCATCAGCAACACAAGCTCCAGGGCTCCAGGATGCAGATGAGGCAAGTGACGTAATTAGTTTAAAGAACATGACTGAAAATAGTATTACAAAGCTTTGGGAGGAGAGGTGGGCTTGCTCAGTAACGAGAACAAGTCAAACACAACTTTTCCCCAAAATCTGGAAGCAGCAAGAGTGAGCCTGGGAGAGAAATAAAGCCCATGAAAGGCACTGAGCAGAAACCAAAAACAGCACCCGTGCCAAGTGCTCCATGGCTCAGCTTGCACACGCTCCCTGATGCAGAGGGCCCACTTCTCTGTGAGACAGGTTCTAAACCCGTCTTCCCCAGGGGCAGATGCCAAATCCTCTCAAAGAAGAACTCTGAAGTTCCACAAAGCGCGATTCACGCAGCTGAGGTTCTGACCATCAAGGCTCCAGCAGTGTTGAAACTGCAAACTGACCAAGGAAGAATATCTCTGAAACACGATCTTTTTTAACAGACAATTATGTGGACATTTGCACTGAACAGCTGTGTCGGGAACAAGGCTGGCAGCCTCTCATGAGTGCACGGGGAGATAAAAATCTACAATGTTTGAGCAAGGTATCAACAAAGGAAGGCAGGAAAGAAACTGAAAGTGAAGGGATATGGGCATGCTATCGTCTCTTTACTATCCGTTAGCAGATCTGTAGCGATTACGCCCGACAGGCCATTTAAATTAGCCAAAGGAGGATTCACAGAGAAAAGTTATTATCCCTACCAGCTACCAAGTGAGCATGCGTAGTGGGGAGGGAGAAAGACCCAGCTTGCCGTGGCTACACATGTCTGTAAAACCAGCATTTGGAGGCTCATGGAAAGATCCTGGAGATTTAGAGATCAGCCCAGCTATACAGTAGGACTGCAGAAAAGAAAAAGAAAAAAAGAACAAAAAAAGAACTCTAGAGACAAACAGCAATGAGTCTACCACATATGCCTGTGTAAGTACAGAGGAAAACATACAGGAACGTGTCCAGTCCACGGTGTGTGTGTGTGTGTGTGTGTGTGTGTGTGTGTGTGTGTGTATAGACAGAAACATACAATTCATTAGTCGTGTATGAATGTGTGTGTGTAAACAAAAACATACATCAATCCACCATGTGTGGATGTATAGACAAAAACATACAATTTATTAGACGTGTGTGTGTGTGTGTGTGTGTGTGTGTGTGTGTGTGACTATATCTCCTTTTGTAACCCACACTGACCCTAAACTCAATCCTTCTGCCTCAGCCTCAGGGAGCTCACTGACATTTTGCTCCTGAAGATCTCAGATTGGCCACTTTTTTAGTGACTACTATCACTCTGATAAGCTATAAAAATAGACAGATAATGTTGACAGAGTTACGTTGTGATCTGCACATCCCCAAAACAGGTGCTGTAATCAGACACTGTGAGAGAGAGAGTACATTAACCGCCCTCTGCTTGGCAGCGTCAACTGGACCACGGGTTCTAGAAAAACAATCCGTCAGTGTATTTTGTGTTTATTCAAGAACCACAAACGGATTCTTGAAAACACCAGCCTCTCTCTGCTCACAGCACGCCTTCCACTTCACCCCGACTACCTAGGACTCCCCCCCCCCCAGGAGAAACACCCAAACATTATTCAATCGGATGGGACTTTTCAGCTCTGGGTTTTTCCCTACAGGGCTAGAGACTGAAGTCTGGCTGAGCCAATTAAAAACATTAATAAAATTAAGAATTACCTCTGTCCCTCCACTGAGGAACTCCCCTAAGGAATGCTTCCCTGCCCTTTTTGGCACTTCAAGCCATGCCGTGCAAATCCACCTCCCATCATCTGACTGCGTAGCTCATGTGTCTACAAATGCAACCCAGCAACTGTCAAGTCTTTACCAGCTTGAGGAGACCGTAGGGCCACCATGTTGTTTCACTTCTCAAAGAAGTGCCCTGGCCCCCTACCCTCCCCCCCCCCAAAAAAAGTATTCTTTTGAAGGGGAGCAAGAACTGGAAAGCAAGGATGAGGTATAAAGAGAAGAACATCAACCTTCCCACCCAAAAAGACCCCCAAAAGGATCTCTGCATGTATCTGACTGCCAATCAGAGGGAACAAAGGCTGTTTGCATCTGTACAGTAATTACCAGCCTCCGTCTGTCAGAGTTTCCTCTGAGTCTTAATGAGAGCCTCCAGCTGCTGTTAACCTATCATCCTTCTGCCCCGGCAATGAGCTAAAAGCAGCAGTGTTTACACAAGATGGCACCCAGGCCCAGGGCTATCAGAGACACGGGCCACTGTCTGCCCTGAAAGCAACTTGGGCTGGGCTGTGTGGTGTTAAGTCATGCAGACTTGAACCACATGGGTACCACCAAGCACACACCCTTTCTGCGCTGCCTAATTCAACTCAGACACACAACTCAGATTCATTTTCTAAAGCTAGCCACAGGCAGGAGATGTGACAAGCAAATATCTCTAGAGCATCTCCCTGCCTGAGATGTGAAGGGAGGGATGAGGGGGCTGCGCCATGTACACATGGTTTAGAAAGGAATCACCTGGGTTCTGCCAGGCCAAAGCAGAGAGACTAGACCTCTGAAAACTGCAGTCAAACTAAAGCCAAGTTCCCTTTACCTCATGCCCTACTGCACCTATAACAGCTGCATCTCTGAGCAGAACCCCACAGATCCACCCACAGCCCTGGATCTCTGAGCAATGGCATAGCCCCTGGGGATGGGAGGAGGTATTCCTTAGAAATAACACCTGACACCAACCCAAGTCAGGCTTTGCCTCCACCTCTCTCTTCTTTCCTTTTCTTCTTTCTTATATCTGCAAGCGATACACTGCTGGCCACTGCATTCGGCAATAATCAGCCTGTACCTTCTGTCACGTATTTTACACAAGAGCTGGCTGCTAGGGCACCACCAATCAGAATCCACCACCGTATCTGTGCCACCTGGAGACACATCTCTGATTCCCTCCACTTTAGTATAGGGGAAATAAGGGGGAGCGCTCTGATGGTTTACATACATCATTTATATGGCAAGGTCATTTCTGCAAATGTCACTAAGGATTCTGATAAGTGACTCTGTGCCATCCTGAGTAGGCCTGCCCCAATCAGGTGATGCCTTAAAATAAATGAATAAATTAAATGTATAAACTGAGACCCACTCTGAAGTCAGAGATACTCTCCTATTCACCAGTAAGGAAAAAGCCACTGTGGCTTCAACATGCACAGGAACTAAATTAAGCTGATGGCCTTGGGAAGTGGGAAGTGGGCACCAAGTCTCAGAAGACCCCAGCCCAATGAAGAACCTACACCGTGAAGCCAAGAGCAGAGGGAAGTCTGGGCTAAGTTGGCCCCACAGGCCCATCCCACTGAAATGCACATCTTGAATGCCCATAATCACCAATTATTTTCAAGGCATTGCCCTAAGCTAATGAAGTGCTAACTAACATACAGTCATCACAAGAAGCCACAAAACACATTCTAGGCTGTGAAGCTCCTACGAGCATGAGAGGTCGTAATGGAGACCGCCTCCAGCCACTCCCAACCCGTGCACAGACTCTTGCACAGCTTTTAGATCTGTGGACGTATGCCGTAGGGAAGCATGCACCTCAACCTGGAGAATCGTTCCTGTGCACATACCTGGCCCTGTAAGCTCTCTAAGGCCCAGAACCTTAGCCAGACCACAAGGATGCAATAAAAACTCTCTCTATATAGGCAAATATGTGTGGTCCTCTAAGCAGCACCATAGGCTACCAGCACCAACACTGGGGGTACAGAGCTGAGCTTAATGACAGAAAACACCATGAGATGGCTCAGTGAGTAAAGGCACTTGCTGCCAAGCCTTGCAAAGCTGAGTTCAACCCCCAGGACCCACACGGTGGAAGGAACACAGGCTGGGCTGACCTCAAAACACGCATGTGCGCAGGCGCAAGCATCTACACGCCTACAAGCAAACACACACAGATGAATAAATGTAATAAAAGAAGTCTTTTAATTTCCCAATCTGCAGGGCATTTGACCCTTTGTCCTGGCAGTGGTGGAGGGGACCCTCAGCATGGAGTCATCCTTTTGGCTTGATCTGAAGAGAGGAGGGGACAGAGAGAGGAGCAGAGAACTGAACCCAAACAAGGATTTCTACCTGATAAAAATAAATAAATAAATAAAGACTCTTGCTGACCAGATGGGTTTGGGGTTCAACTGTTTTCCTTCATTTATTTCCCTATTAGTTAGCCAAAAGACCTTGCTATATTCTAACACCCAACTCTTTCTGGTAAACCTCACCCAAAGACCAAGAAGCAGAAAGACCTTTAGGACCACTGCTGCCAAAACACTTCGGTCTGAACTTCCCTTCAAGTAGCAGATAAGCTCAAGATGACAAACAACCATCAAAACAAAAAGGAATCCTAGAACCAAGTGAAAACAAGTGTTTGGTAATTTTGTTTCAAGTTATAGGCTCTGCTCTTTAAAAGACCTCCTACGCCTTTGCCGCTGTTTACTTTCCTTTTTGCTGGGGAGATGGCTCAGCAGGTAAGAGCACTGGCTGCTCTTCCAGAGGACCCGCGTGCAATTCCCAGAACCCAGAAGGGAACTCACAACTCCAGACTGTGTGTACAGGTGTTTTGTCTGCATGTATGTCTGTGCATCACGTGTGTGTCTGGTGCCCACAGAAGCCAAGAGAGGACACCAGGTCTCCTATAACTGGAGTTACATGTGGTTGTGAGCGACAATATGGGTGCCAAGAACCAAATATGGGTCTCTAAAATAGCACCCAGTGTTCTTAACCATTCAGCCATCTCTCCAGGCCTGGCCGGGGCTTTTAATACAGTAAATCACCCTAATAGAGGAGCTCTAGGGTGGCCCATTACCATTTACTTCTGACCCGTGAAGGGCAGGAAGAGGCACTAAGATGTGAATCTGGTTCTTCACCGAGCAGCTAATGGGGTGCCAGGCCTCACTCTCTGAATCCCAAGGAAACGGAGAGCCGATGTGCACCTGCCTCTTAAGACTGTGAAAAAGGACATAAAGTGTGAAAAAGAACAAAAAGTGGAGACTCGTGTTATCTGACTCAAGTGAAACCATTATCATCGTTATGATCAGGACTGTTAGCTGGAGAAGAGACAAGAAGTTAAAGGACACGTTAGGATCAGCTGAGTCACGGAGTCACCCTCCCTAACCGCCCAGCAGAGCACACACACAGAGATGAGCAGATGGGAGTTAGGCCAGCGGGCCGGAGGAGTTGGGTACCACAAAAGAAACAGCAGCTAAGATTTTGAGATGATTTACGGGGATGGGAAAAAAAAAGCTTCTGGGTCTTGCCTTTCTGTTCTCTTTTATTTGGTAAATACAGCGAGGACAGAAAAGGTACGATCAAACGTTAAGTAGGACGCCCTGAACAGGGAATCTATGAAGACATTAACGAGAAAGGCAGCTGGAGGCACAGCAGCCTTTGAGGAAGGCCCCAGCAGGATAAGCAGGGTGGCGCCGGATTCCAGAAACCCTGGAGACCCGCTGTCAAGCAGCTGAGCCTGGGTGGGCCAAGCAGGAAAAGAGCCAGGATGAGGAGTGACAGGCGGTGTGCAGGATCACAGCTGTGCCTTAGGAAGTTGGAAATGGACAGGCCACATGATCCCAGCACTACGGGATCCAACCAGCACTCCCACTGCCCCCAGCAAAGAGCAGTGCGTTGTGAGAGAGGCGGAGGTTCCAGTTTCAGAATCAGACAACTGGGGCAGGAACTCTGACTCCCTACCCCCACCCCCACCCCTGCGTGATCTTAATAAGCTACGTAGTATCTATGAGCCCTGGCTTAGAGATAACAGCTAGCAGTTGTATAGGTTGAGGGGGACGGTTTACTCTCTACCATGCTGCATTCACAAAAGACAGGGCGATGCTTTCCCATCTTGAACTCAGCTAATAGCAACCCAGTGGGCACAAGCACACTTGGCTCAACACTAGTGTTTTTGTTCATCTGTTGTTTTGAACACAACAGATAATTAAACACTTATGAACAGAATTAAAATATTTCACGGAGATAAGTGTTGACAAGCTACCTTAAAGTAAGAAAATAAGAGCAGAAAAGCCATCCTTGCAAGGTAGGCAGCGGTTCACTGGCGAAGCTCCAGCTGTTCTACTGTAAGACAGTTTTCAGCTGGGCAGCAGCAAGGGGCAGAGGGCGGAGAACGTACGACAATGAGCCACTCTCTATGTGGGGAGAGAGCACACGCTTGGGTGCGGCTTTAGTCTACTTCAGGAAGACATGGCTTCCATATAGTAAAACGAACCCATTCTAAGTGTGTGGAGGGCTGACAAATGTATTCACCTGTATCCTCAATGTTTCCATCAATACAAGCATTCTCTTAGTGGACATGGGGGTACATGCCTGTAATCCTAGCACGTGCCAGGCTGAGGCAGGAAGATCACAAGTTCAATGCCTCGGTGGACTGTGTGAGTATACCTCTCCTCGAGAACAACAGTAAAAGCAAAGGCCCAACTGCTTCCTCATTCCTGCCCCTTCCAAGGCCCCACCCCCTTAGCAGGCTCTGAGTCTCTTTCCTCCCTATATCTGCCTTACTTACATCGTGTCTACCTGACTATATATTCCTTTCGATATATCTCATATTTTTTTAAAAAAATAATGCTATATTTTGCTAGTCAAAATTAGTAACAACCTCATCAAACACCTCATCAAAAGGATTTCTTGGCATGGAGTGAAAGAGAAAACCCAGCCAAGTATTGTTAGTCCCTTCAAAGGCCAGCAGTCCCCGGCAGCTGGCAGAGATGACCGGGATACACTCACTGATTTAACATGGTGTGTTGCAGGTCTCAGAGAAACCTGGGACAGTCTAGCTCAGCACCTGTGGCTCCTCCCGGCACCTCTCGCCCCACCCTTCACCCTAACTCTCCAGCCCAGGGGACCAGATGCCCTTCTTTCCTCTAATCCCTATAACCTCAGCCATTTAGGCTCCCGGTCTCTTGGTAACTCGGTCTCCTGGCCTCTCAGCTCCTGCTTCCCCTCTCTACATCACTGCCCCCCCCTTCCCTTCTAATGGCCCGGTTCAGTCTGGACCCTTCCAGATGCCTCCAGATGTTTTTTCCCCCCTCACATCCACAATAAACCTTCTCCTCCACCATACCTAGGAGCAGTCACATCCTCAATTTTCATTTAGCTAGCAGATACGGAAAAGTCACTTCCTTTTGTCCATTCCAAAGGATGCTTGAAAGAGTGTCACGCAGGCAAGGTGACTCATCAGGTAAGGATGCTTAGCTTAGCTTGATCCCTACCCCTCAACTCCCTGCCCCAGACCCACATGATAGGACAGAAGTGATTCCTGCTGGACCTCTCCATCTGCACCATGGTGTATGCACATCACACATATACACATCAATAAATAAATGGGGGGGGGGAAAACTCTTAAAGAGGATGTCTACTATGTGCCATGTTCTATGTGTTTAAGAGGGTTTTATTAGTACCTAGGCCAAGCAAACGTTACATGCCAATCACCCAGTCAACCTGACTCATGAGCATCCCCTGAGGTACCTCTGATGATGTGGCCAGATGTTCTCTCAGAAAGCGAAAGACTGAGCAAAAGTGAAAATATTCAAAGGCGTTGGAAGGGCACGCGCATACACACACACCAAGATTACAAGCTGTCTACCCAAGGAGAGAAGAAGTCTGAGACCCAGAGTCACCACAGAAAATATGGGGAACCCATAAAGCCACTTCAGGAAGATCAGGGCTGCCTGACTATGAACACTGACCGGATACACTACCATTGTCACTAGCTCTCCTCAGAGACGGGCATGAAGGGCTCCAACAAGCACGTGGGTGACCTGAAAACTGCCACTGTGGGAGGGGAGCTCTCGGGTCTTTGTTAGCACACCACTTCAGGAAAGCAGTCAGTGAGTCTTCACAGCTGCCAACTGAGTTTCATAAAACAGGTCCTATTTCAGCACATTCCGACTCATAACTGTGTAGCATAGTGCTGTGACCGGGCAAGACAGCGAGGAGAGGTTCCTCCGTCTTCTGGCCTTGCTAAAGCCACTTCAGCTGTGACTAGAATTTGCTCCCCTGATGGAGAATCCCATAGAAAAGTAGCCAACTCCCTTCTAAGACCTGAGGTCAAGATGCCCCAGCTTCTATAAACTGCTCGCTTGTGCAGGACCCTAACCCCCACCCCCTCTCCTCCAGTAGCTGCTGAGCCAGACTGCAGGGGGTGGGTTTTACCTTTAAAAGCACCTTGGTCTAAAGGCTCCAGGCTACACTTGGGTCTGAATACCTGACTGAGTGTAGTCCAGGCCAGCTAGAATAGACTTTCAACTGGCTATCAACTGTCTGAGGGGATGGATGATCTCTAATGGGCTCTGGGAAGGAATATCTGTGAAAGTATACACAGTTACCAGGAAGCCTTACCTGAACCACAGCTAAAACTACAATTAATTTAGATTTATTCAGGCTTGCTCACGCACCCACGTAATCACACACACACACACACACACACACACACACACACACACACACACGCAACTACTTTAAACTGCACACTGAGGTTACCACCCACTGCTTTGAAGAAACTATGCAGAGAGAAAGATGCCTCCCTTTCTTCAAGTTAGATTCAAATAGCAAACCAACAAAAAGTTAGGGTTCTGCAGTGCTGGGGATCAGGCCCCAGAGGTTCATGCCTGTTAGCACTCTGGCTCACTTAGAAGGTTTCCTTCTCTCTTTAGGGCAGTACTGTGGACTGAGCCACACATACTAAGGAGTATCACTGAGCCACACCCCCTACTTTTTTTATTACTTTCTATATTGTGACAGGGTCTTCCTAGGTTGGCCATGAATCTTCTACTTGCCCCACCCCCACCCCCACCACTGTCTCAACCTCCCCAGTGGCTGAAACTACAGGCCTACCGCACCAGGCCTGGCTTCAAACTGACAGGATTATAATGCAACCAAGTGATGCACCAAATAATAAAATGCACAAATCAAATCAATGATTCTTGTTACCTAGAAAGACAGCTTTTAGCAAGGTGGCAGAGGGAGGGAGGGAGGGAAGGAGGGAGGGAAGGAGGGAGGGAGGCAGAGAGGAAGACAGCTTTCAGAAAATAGGTATTTGTCACTTGTCATGCTCTGGGTCTTGAACTTCTTGGTCTCTGACCAAAATGATACTTGCCCCATTTCTCATTAGAGACATTTAAAGTCTAGTAAGATGACAATAAAAGGAACAACTGAAGCCGGGCGTGGTGGCGCACGCCTTTAATCCCAGCACTTGGGAGGCAGAGGCTGATGGATCGCTGTGAGTTCGAGGCCAGCCTGGTCTACAAAGGAGTCCAGGACAGCCAAGGCTACGCAGAGAGACCTAGTCTCGAAAAAAACAAACAAACAAAAAAAAAGGAACAACTGAGTTACAGCTTATACAGTCTAGTAGGAAACGTTTATACCCAAGCAAATAATAAATGTGTATCTACATTTTTATTATTTCCTCCTTTATTAAATGACTGTGTCAAGCCATTATACTTGGAAGCTTTTAATACATATCTTTCTTTTTAAAAAAAATAATAATAACAAGTTACTTCCTTTAGAATTCTTTTCTTACAAAAGGAGTTGATAGTGGGATGACACACAGGAGAAGGCTATGGCTGTACTCTCCAAGCTTGTACCCGGTCCTCTGCACACTGCTTCAGATGGGAACAGGAAGTCACATGGATTAGGAATCACAGTCTGGGATGGCCTCCAGCACTCTACTACTCAAAGGCTCATCTGTCACAATGCCCTGACTTTGAGTCTCATGAGCAATGTCTCCCTCTCATCCATTCCTCCAGTGATGCCAAAGCAGAGGATACTCTTTGGCTTCTTCAAGAGCTGAGGCCTCGGTGGGTACCACCTTCTCTTGCTCACAATGTACCTGGACCACCTGAGTTCCTCTTCTCAGAAACAAAGATGCTGGGTTTCTCAAGGGCGACCTGGGAACCAAGTGAGAAACAGGCTAAGGGTCCTGAACCCACACAAGTGACACTGCTTAACACCAAGTGGCCCCCTTACCTTTCCTTAACTCAATCTTCAGGGAGTGGTTACTGAAATGGCTTTTGTCTAAAGTTCAACACAAAAGGCAAAACATTAAGAAGAGACAGGGTTGAGTCTCGATACTGACGTCAGCCAAATACTCCCAGACTCCGGCCTCAGTCCGGTCTCAGTCCGGCCTTACTCCGGCCTCAGTCCATCCTCAGTCCATCCTCAGTCCATTCTCAGTCCATCCTCAGTCCATCCTCAGTCCATTCTCAGTCCGGCCTCAGTCCATCCTCAGTCCATCCGCAGTCCGGCCTCAGTCCATCCTCAGTCCATCCTCAGTCCATCCTCAGTCCATTCTCAGTCCGGCCTCAGTCCATCCTCAGTCCATCCGCAGTCCGGCCTCAGTCCATCCTCAGTCCATCCGCAGTCCATCCGCAGTCCATCCTCAGTCTGGCCTCAGTCCATCCGCAGTCCATCCTCAGTCTGGCCTCAGTCCATCCTCAGTCCGGCCTCAGTCCATCCTCAGTTCATCCTCAGTCCGGCCTCAGTCCATCCTCAGTTCATCCTCAGTCCGGCCTCAGTCCATCCGCAGTCCGGCCTCAGTCCAGCCTCAGTCTGGCCTCAGTCCATCCTCAGTCCATCCTCAGTCCAGCCTCAGTCCATCCTCAGTTCATCCTCAGTCCGGCCTCAGTCCATCCGCAGTCCATCCGCAGTCCGGCCTCAGTCCATCCTCAGTCCATCCGCAGTCCATCCGCAGTCCATCCTCAGTCTGGCCTCAGTCCATCCGCAGTCCATCCTCAGTCTGGCCTCAGTCCATCCTCAGTCCGGCCTCAGTCCATCCTCAGTTCATCCTCAGTCCGGCCTCAGTCCATCCTCAGTTCATCCTCAGTCCGGCCTCAGTCCATCCGCAGTCCGGCCTCAGTCCAGCCTCAGTCTGGCCTCAGTCCATCCTCAGTCCAGCCTCAGTCCATCCTCAGTTCATCCTCAGTCCGGCCTCAGTCCATCCTCAGTTCATCCTCAGTCCGGCCTCAGTCCATCCTCAGTTCATCCTCAGTCCAGCCTCAGTCCATCCTCAGTCCATCCTCAGTTCATCCTCAGTCCGGCCTCAGTCCATCCGCAGTCCATCCGCAGTCCGGCCTCAGTCCGGCCTCAGTCCGGCCTCAGTCCATCCTCAGTCCGGCCTCAGTCCGGCCTCAGTTCATCCTCAGTCCATCCTCAGTCCGGCCTCAGTCCATCCTCAGTCCGGCCTCAGTCCGGCCTCAGTCCATCCTCAGTCCAGCCTCAGTCCAGCCTCAGTCCGGCCTTAGTCTGCCGGGCAGAAGAGATGGATGCAGGATCCTGCTCATCGAGAGACCATATGGCTCAGGAAATGCAGCCCACATGCACAGAACCCAGAGCTCACTCTTCACCATCATCAACTCCCTCAACTCCCTCAGGACACCTTTTGTCAAATCAGACCGAAGGCCACCGACAAGCTGAGGACTGAAAAGGGGGGGGGGGGGCGTGTGCACATAAAAGCCAAGAAAATGTGGTTCTGACTGTACCAGAGTAGCAGTGTAATCCAGGAAAAACACTTCACCATCTGTCTCGCCTGCATTTGTAACACTACCACCTACTTCCACCTTCCCAAGTCTGTCAGGAGAGTAGAAACACCACCTCCATGCACTGCCAGCTCACACACCCGCCCTTTTAGTATTAAGATCGCTTTGTTAATGTCACAATATTTCTAGGAAGCTCATCTTTCCGTGCCTTGTAAGACTGAGTATCTTCTCTACAAATGCCTCATAATGGCAAATTCTGTGCCTAGTGTTGATCTACACAACACACACACATACACACACGGGGCCATTTGCTCTTCACAAGAACCCAGAGGATCAGCATGCTCCCTTTACACTGAGGAAACTGAGGCACAGGAAATGAGGTGCTATGATGCCATTTGGAGCTGGATGAATTCCTAGTAGCTTGAGCCATCGGGCACCATGCCAATGACAGGCTGGCACTTTACAAGCACTGTCTTGATTGATGAAAACTGAGCCACTTGTCCCCATGGGACCTAAACTCCTGTTGGTCACCCATCCTAAGGCAAATCTGCTGAGCTCTAGTGTGTCCCCTTGTGAATCTACACAGGACCCAAGCAGGAAGGGGCATTTTTGTTTTACTTTTCTTTTTCAATAATTTTTTGAACTTTAATTTATGTGCACTGGTGTGAGGGTGTCAGGTCCCTTGGAACGGGAGTTACAGACAGTTGTGAGCTGCCATGTGGGTGCTGGGAATTGAACCTACATCCTTCGGAAGAGTGGAAGGTGCTCTTATCCACCGAGCTATCTCTCCAGCCCTCTCTGTTTTCTTTTTCTTTCTTTCTTTCTTTTTCTTTTGATCTTTTTTGTTTGTTTTGTTTTGTTTTGTTCAAGACAAGTTTTTCTGTGTAGCCTGGCTGACCTGGAACTTGCTTTGTAGAACAGGCTGCCCTGGAATTCAGGGATCTGCCTACCTCCCCCTCCTGAGTGCTGGGATTAAAAGTGTACACCACCACTCCCAGCCAGCACTTTCGCTTTTAACAAATTACAAATATCACTTTTAAAGGCATTGAATAACTTCCCTCTAGTTCTAAAGTTCATAATTTGTAAGACATGGTAGCACATACCTGCAATCCAAGCCCCTGAGAGTATAGTGACTTTAAAGGATTCTGTACTGGTCAGTGAGACCTGCATTACAAATGAATAATTAAATAGGAGAAGTGTGTAAATCTAGGACAGCTTCTATCTCTCTGGGTGTGAGAGCCCAATCAAGGCACCCTGACTTGAGGCAGTCTTTGCTGCCCACACCAGTGGAGGAACACCCAGCTTAGGCCCACTGACCAAGGAGCCCAGCAAGGGGAGGAGACAGAGACCCTACAGCACAAACCGGGGATGGCTGGAGAAAAAAAGAGCCACTTTCCAGAGGCAGGAACCTGCTTTACAGGTCGAAGGCCATGTCTCGGGACTCAGGGTATCGCTTCTAAATGTGGCTACGAGACCCAGAAGAAATAATGAGTCAGTAAGTGTATGTCAGGCAAACATGTGGACCAGAGCTCACCCCTCAGAACCACATAAAAAGCCAGGGGCCAGTTTATCACCCTAGTGTTCAGGAGGGTGGAGACAGGAGGAAACTTGGAGTTCACTGGCTATATAGTCTAGCCTAACTGTTGAGCTCCAAGACAGAAAGAGAACATGCCTTAAAAAAAAAAAAAAAAAAGATGACAACAGGTCCTGAGGAAGCACACTCAAGGTTGACATCTGTCCTCCATACAGGCATGCACACCTGCACACACATGGACACACAAACACACACACTTCCCCCCCCCCTTTCTCTTTCATATATATTTATACCCAAGAAAAAAGAGCCACAGTGGCGCACACCTGCAATCCCAGCCCTCAGGGAGCCAGAGGCAGGCAGATGGATCTCTGTGAGTTTGAGGCCAGCCTGGTCTACAAAGCGAGTCCAGGATAGCCAAGGCTATACAGAGAAACCCTGTCTTAAAAAAAAATAAGGAATTCACCATTAACACAAAAACTTGCATCTGAGTTAAGAGAACTAAAAAAATCAGCCAGGCGTGGTGGCACACGGCTTTAATCCCAGCACTCGGGAGGCAGAGGTGGGCGGATCGCTGTGAGTTCGAGGCCAGCCTGGTCTACAAAGTGAGTCCAGGACAGCCAAGGCTAACACAGAGAGACCCTGTCTCGAAAAACCAAAAAAAATAAAATAAAATAAAAAATTAAAAAATCACTGTTTTCACAGGGAACCTGGAGGAGCAGAGTCTAAATCACAAAGGTTGCTACGAAAAGAACATGGTGGCCTACAGTTTGTGAACCAGGGCTGCCCAAAACAAGACTGCTAAGTGCTTGAAATCCCATTCACAAGGGGCCCATGCGAGTCCCGCAAACCACAGGCCGTAAAACCCTGAACTGACATGCTTATTATTAATCCATAACTACTGTTGGTCTCGTGTCATTCTCCCAGCTTTGGGCCAGATGTCACTCGAGATTTCTGAGCACTTCCAGATCGCTATGGGGCCTGTCACAAGGTTAGTCTAGCCAAGTATGAACTGAGACCTTCACAGAGGGGCAGAAGGCTGCCCTCCGTCCCGTGTGGCCTCCCGATCCCGCAGCAACAGCAATTTAACGCAGGGGCTAAGTTAGCTCAGGCACCCACCACTTTTGCTACGTGACCCTGGCCAAATGAGAGAATCCTCTGGGACCCACTGTCCTCAGCGTTAATGACAGACATGAAGGGGTTTCTAGGTGTGTACACAACCTCTTCAGAAGAAGAGAGAAAGGTGTGGCCAGGGCGACTAAGCCCCACCCCTGCTTAAAGCAAGCAGTTGACAAAGAACACATATTGACACAGTATCTGGCATCACCACAGTTCAGGATAACCACTCTCAGAACAGCTCTAGTAGGTGATATTAGCCCAGACTCAGAGGTAAAAAAAAGCGATGGTCAGGATTTATCTGGCCAAGGAGACAAAGCTTTCAGCATTAAAGACCTTGACTCAAGTCTTAGAAACTAAAGAAAATCAACCACTGAGCTCTCCTGACGGTAGCCCCTCTAGCTAAGGGCTTAACATCTTTATCAGCAAGTTAACACTTGTTACTAAGAATACTTAAATATGTAAAGTACTTGCAAATGCATGACTTCTTTAATCTTCACCAGAGTCTATGAAAAAGACAAAAAATACATTTCTTTTTAATATATATAATAAAACATTAAAAATAAAATAAAATATTTTTAAAAATCCATCCCTCCCTATATATACTAGGTATCCAAAACTATTGATTAGGGCTGGGGAGATGGTTTAGTTGGTAAAGTGCCAAGCATGCAACCAGGAAGACCTGAGGATCCCTGGCACCAGGATAAAAGCAGAGAACCAAAGCTTCTGGTCCTATTGCAAATGCTGGGGAAGACAGATCCCTGAAGCTGCCTGTAGCCTAACCCTGAGTGTGATGTTTTTCATTTGCAAGTCCTTTATAATAAAGTTTTAGGGCTGGAGAGATGGCCCAGCAGTTAGGAGCACTTTGTTTTTACAAAGGACCAAAGTTCAATTCCCAGTACCCACAAAGTAGCTCATGACCATCCGTAACTCCAATTCCAGTGAATCTGACACCCTCTTCTAGCAAGGTACACATATGTTGCACAGACACATGGGGACAAAACACTCAAACACATAAGACTTTTAAATCTAGAAAAGAAAATTTTAAATTAAAAAAAAAAGAATATTTTAATAAATTGTTTAGTAAGACTGAAGACACCCAATATAGACCTCTGGCACATGCGCACACACACCATAAACCGACTAGTTTTTATTTATTCATTTCTTTTATTAATATATATTCACTGTACAAAATATTGAGCATCACCACATTATCATATATGTACATTATGTGCTTGATCTTGTTTAAACCCCTATTTTCCTCTGCTGGTCCTTGACCCTCACTCCGGCTCCCTCCCCTTTCTCAAACAGGCCCCCCTACTCTGAAATCCTTTTTTTTTTAAGCCTAGATTCTGGATATGAGAAAAAAACAAGCAATATCATCTGTTTTAGACTGATTTATTTTGCTAAACGTGATCTCCAGTTCCATCCATTTTCTTGCACATGACATTTGTTCTTGGTGGCTGAGCATGGCAGCACTGTGCCGATCTGTCATGTTTTTTAATCTATCAGTTGGACATCTAGGCTGATTCGGAACTTGGCTATCATGAACAGTACTGCAATAGGCACAGGTGCGCAGGTGTCTCTGCTGTACACTGGCGTGAACTCCTTGAAGTGTAAATCCGAGAGCGGTGCAGGTGGATCCAAGCTAGTTCCACTTCATGGGTTTTTTTTTTTTAACGTTATTTTTATATAGCACATGTGTATGTGGCTGTGCCTGAGTATACATATGTGTACCACATGCATGCAGGAGCCTACAGAGATCAGAAGAGGAGTTGGATACCCTGGGACTGAAATTACAGACAGCTGTGAGCCACCATGGAATGCTGGGAACCAAACCCATGTCTTCTGCAGGAGCAGTAAGTGCTCTTAACCACTGAGCCATCTCCCCAGGTCCCTATTCCTTAGTGTGTGTGTGTGTGTGTGTGTGTGTGTGTGGTGTGTGTGGTGTGTGTGTGTGTGTGTGTGTGTGTGTGTGTGTGTGTTTTGTTGTTGTTTTGTTTTGTTTTGGAACCTCCACAATAATTTCCATAGTGGCTACAGTTAATTTACATTCCCACCACCAGTGAATGAATAAGGGTTCCCTTCCTCTCCCCGCTCTCCCCGCCACCCCAAGCTAGACAAGAATTTGCTGTTTGACTTCTCTTTAGCTAAAGGGTCTCATTATATACTTGGGCTGGCCTGAGCCATGCAATGTAGCCCAAGCTAGGCTCCAACTCCTGAGTGCTGAAATTACAGGCATGCGGCACCACACCCAGATTTATTTACCAGTTAAGAACGACACCCTACCCAACTTATTCTAACGTAAGATCTAAAAATCAGACACGAGTCTCCACAAGCACATTTTGTTTACCAGTTTCTTCATCTGCTACTTGATTCAATAAAATGTTCATCCACCTCTTCCAGAACAGAATCGCTTATGAGTCATTTGACGTACAGATGTATGTATGAAGCTGGGGCGGGGGGAGGGGCAGGCAGGGACAACAGGACAGAACAGACGGCAGAGCGACCTCATGGGAGATCCAGGATAACAGATGAAAGTGCAGAGTCTAAGTCAGATAAGCACTGGAGTTTTCTCTCACTGTTCCGGTTCTGGGCCTGTAAGGAACACACACACATACACATACACATACACACACACACACACACACACACACACACACACACACACACACAATCAGGAAGGTCCCCGTCTAGCCTCTCTCATGAGCCAGTGCAGGAGGAAGGACCATAAACCTGGGGAAAGCAGAGCACTTCCCCCCCCCCCTTTTTTTTTTCTGGGAGGGAAACAGTCCAAGGTCCATGGTGGGTGTTGAAAACCCAGCCAGTACTCAACTCTGTAGATAGACTGTTCTTCCTGTCAACGCATGCCTATGCTAAAGTGTAATTTCCAACCGCGGCACAGTGGGACATAAAAGTCAGTAACTAATAGGGGCTAGAGAGGCGGTTCCACAGTTAAGAGCACTTGCTATTCTTGCAGAGGGCCCAAAGTTGGTCCCCAGCTCCCACATCAGGCTCACGACCTCTTGTAACAATGCCTTCTTCTGGCCTCCTTGGGCACTTGAACTTACATGCACTTACCCAAACACAGACACAAATACACATAATTAGGAATAAGACAATTATTTTTAAAAAAACAAACAATAACTAATAAAATCAAAACACCGTAACAAATGGGGTCTTTCTTTTTATGGGGTATGTACAAACGTTCTGTGCGCGTGTGTATGTGTGTGCTTGCACATGCTGAGGCCAGAGGACAACCTCTGCTCCATCTCCCCTCCCCCCTTTTAAAGACACACTCGTTGGCCTAGAACTCACCACATAGGCTGGTCTGGCTGGCCAGAGAGCTCGGGGACCCAACTGTCTTTGCCTCCCCAGAGCTGGGATTGAGAACACCACCCTACCTGGCTCTTTATAACCTAAGATCTAGGAGTCGGACCTGAGTCTTGATGAGCACCTTACCAAAAGACGTAGCTTCCGCCTCATTCCTTCAGGCAATGTCTCTCTACCTCAACACACACACACCACACACACACACACACACACACACACACACACACACACACAGAATGCAATATCCTCTATACTATACTCACCTTTCTAATGCTGATATAAGATGACACAATGCCCACATCTGACGGACAAAGTGAGCAGAGTGAGGAAGGTCCCTGCCGTGAGTCGCACTGCTACACTGGGGGGGGGGGGCACCTGAACACAAGACTGCTATACTGTATCAGCTGATTAGATCATCAAAAAGACTCCTAGGTGAGTAACATGGGTAGCATACAGAGCATAGAAACATTAGGCACATCCCAGCCAGGATGAAGTAGAAGGGGGCTTCATCGCATCATAGCACCCAGAACAGCACACAACTTAAAACGTATGGCTCTGTTTACTTCTAGAATTTTCCATTTGATACTCAGGACAACAGCTGACCACAAGTAACAAGAACCATGGAAGTCAAGTCACTGTGAGGCAAGGCTACTAGACACAAAGAAGAAAATAATGAAGTACAAAAAAGCACAAGGAAACAGCACAAATAGCTCTAGTCTGAGATGCTGAAGACGAGACTGTCAGGAAGGCAGCTTGCTGTGGACAGGCCGGTGACTGCATAGAGTATGAACTGGATATGCAGAATTCCGAGGCGCAGTGTAGAGTGGGGACATGTGACCGAAGATGCAGAAAAGCCAAGATGAACACGGTCTAGAAGAGGCAAGACAGGCCATCTATTGACAGTCCAACTACAAATTGTCACTGTTGCCTGCAGAGCTCAAGCGGGTTAAATCAGAAGTAAGCTAGACCGCTGCCCCAGGTCAGGAATACTGAAGCCGCATGACACACCATACCAGACAAACGCCAAAAACACGTCAGAGTTATCAATGGAGCACATGACATAGCGAATGCAGAGTGCCCAGGGATCTGCCATCAAATGCAAGGCCACTCAGGAAGCTGGAGAGTTTAAAAAGCGGGCACAGGAGGCCAGAGCTCTTCGAGCGGCTCCCGCCCCATTCATAGCATGCTCTCTGGTGGGGCCCATGCAGCAGGTAGGGGGGGTGGGGGCAGGGATCTGGGGGAGAAGGAAGAGCCCTCCTTCCAATGGACCAAGTGCAGTGTGTTGGCTTCAAGTCAAGCAAGCTCACCTGCCCATGCCAAAATCACAGTGATAGCAAAGCAATTAATTTCTACTTAAAGGGGAAAAAAAGTGGGAAACGGAAAGCAGAGGGAACACTGTTGAAGGCCGCATAGAAAGTCCAAGGCTATATAGAAAGTTCTAGGCTGGCCCAAGCTAAGTAAGAAGGCCCTGTCTTAAGAAAGAAAGGAAGAGGCCGGGCATGGTGGCACCCGCCTTTAATCTCAGCACTCGGGAGGCAGGGGCAGGCAGATCACTGTGAGTTAGTTCGAGGACAGCCTGGTCTACAAAGTGAGTCCAGGACAGCCAGGGCTACATAGAGAAACCCTGTCTCAAGAAAAAAAAAAGAAAAAAGAAAAAAAGAAAAGAAAAAGAAAGACAGAAAGAAGGGAAAGAAAGATGGAAGAAAGGGACAGAGGGAGGGAGGGAGGGAGGGAGAAAAAATTTTGCTATGAAAATCAACACTGTTATTCTGATTTCTTTTGTCTTTGCGCCCCTCCTCCACCCCAGGTCGATTCCTTCCTTATTTTAACCAGTTTAGGAGTACACAGCTGAGGCAAACAGCAAACGCACAGAACTCTATTCAAAACTGCATTTCCCGGCTCAGTAGTTAGGAACACTTGTTCTTGCAGAGGACCCATGAGCCCATGAGAATTCATTTCCCAGAATCCATATGGAGGCTCACGATCATCTCTAACGACGGTTCTAAGATCCAACCCCCCCCCTCCCCACTTCCTGACCTCCACGGGCACCAGGCGCACACGTGGTGCACAGGCATATATCCAGGCAAAAGACTCACATGTGTACAAAATACAGAAAATAATTACAACACATTTCCCTTCTCTACAGATACTGAGACATGCAAAAGCAAGAAGTCCAGTGCTCATAACTATCCACTTTCTGTTCACGTACACCATCTCACTTTCTTCTCCAATACCTCATGGTTTCCAGGCACACTCTCTCTCACTCCAGTGTGCAGAAGCAGGCCCCTGCACACTTGAAATAAGAGGAAGAACAGCACAGCTGTGCTTCCTGCTTTGGTCTACTCTGATAGACCCAGTTTTCCTAAACTAAGTCTGACTTCTAGTTTTCTTTTCTTTCTTGCAGTCTGTTTTTGTTTGGTTGTTTTTATTTTGCTGAACAATTCTCACCGCTTTAAAAAAAAAATCATAGGAAAGTTCTGGCACAAAAATAAACTTTGGAAGCGGGGGCCTGGTGCCGCACGCCTTTAATTCCAGCACCAGGGAAGCAGAGGCAGGTGGATCTCTGAGTTCGAGGCCAGCCTGGTGTACAAAGAGTCCAGGACAACCAGGACTACTGTACAGAGAAACCTTGTCTCGGAAAAAAAAAAAAAAAACAAGGAAAAAAAAGAACTTTGGAGTTGAGGAGATGGCTCAGTCAGTAAAGTGCCTGTCATGCAAGCGTGAGGACAGGAGCTCGGATCCCCAATACCTACTCACCCACTTAAAAGCCTGGCACAATAAGGTGGAGATGGGAGTCAGATTCCTGCAGCTCATTGGCCACTGGATGAGCTCAGGCTCAGTGAGAGACCCTGCCTGGAAAGGTAAAGAGCTACAGAGGAAAACACAGCAGCAGCAGCCTCTGGCCTCCACGTGCATGCACATGCACACACATACATGCACGCACGCACGCACACATGCATGCACACATGAACACACACACTAAACAGCTTTTATGCAATGCAACAGTAGTAACTGAGAGAAGCTAGGCTTCCCACAAGCTGTGCTATCTCACTAAACAAAGTACTCAAGCTATGGAAATATAGTTAGGTTTTACAACTTACAGACTTAAATTCTTGTTTCTGTGTTTTTCAGACAGGGCCTCATTCCAGGGCCTAGGCTGGCCCTGAACCCCTGATAACAGATGTGTGAGACCAGTCAGCTATTAAAACTTTTATAATCTATAATAACTCTATAACTCAGCCAGGGCAGTTAACACAGACTCACTCAAAACCCAACAACTGACATGATCAGGGAGAGCTCGTCAGGTGCCTACCCCAAGGCTAACGTCTCTCTAAAAATTAAATACAATTTTCCAAATGTGTGAACAGCTCGAGTGTTGGTTCCTGACTGATGCCTTCGTAACCACTTCTGCCATTTAATTCACTGAATCTCGGCAGAGGCACATGGGGGGTGGGGGAGTGGACAAAAGAAATAGGAACAGGAAGTAAACATTGCTCCAGCTCAGGCTTACCTAAGGATTTTATATAAAAGACTCTTGATAGATATGGGGGGAAAAGGAATGGGGATAGAAAGGACTAGAGGGGGGCGTGGGGGTGACACAAGACAGTTTTAACTGAGTTAAGGACAGAGAGGCCTCAGAAAGGAAAAGAAACGAACTCCAAAAGGCATCTATACAGCCATTAAATACAGAATGACTCACCAGCAATGTAGAAAACTTTGCAACTTAGAAAAAGTCTAAGTCAACATTTAAAATTAAAAGTGTTCAGTGGCTGGACATGAAGCAAATTTTGGCCTAAGAAGAACCCACAAAAACTGAAATGTTACCAGGACTCACGGAATCACCGAAAAGACTCAGTTCCAAATGAGATCAACAGCTTTGGACTGCTCTCTGATAGAGAACTAGATTCCCAGTCTGTATTTGTTTGTTATTATTTTGGAAGCATGTGTACGCTGCTGGCTTTTCAATAAATCAATCTAACATGCACACTGGTAGGAACCACTGGGCCACACCACACCATGCCACAGGAGAACAGCGCATCTGGGCCACGCCACAAGGGAACAGCGCATCTGGGTCACGCCATACCACGCCATAGGGGACAGTACATCTGGGCCACGCCACGCCACGCCACAGGGGAACAGTGCATCTGGGCCACACCACGCCACACCACAGGGGACAGCGCATCTGGGCCATGCCACACCATGCCACACTACGCCACAGGGGACAGCACATCTGGACATGATTCAGATCCCCCAAGTGTCCTGAATCACAGTGCTTTAATAGCTCCAAGAGCAGAAGTGCTCTGTGCCTTGACAGGGAAGAAATTAATCATCAGCAGAAGAAAATATGAAAAAGAAGGGAACGGGTAGAGCTAGTGGTTCCTGAATAGACATATAGTCAAACTACATACAATGAGCAAACATTACGATGACTACATGAGCACAGGGGAGTATTAAACATGGACAACTTAACAGTGGCTGTTAGCCACTGATCAACGCTAATTAAATTCAGGGGTCACCCACAAGAAGTCACGGAATCAAAAGGGGGGCTCACTGGGAAGAGGGGGCTCAGGCAGAGGGACAAGGAGAAAGTAATGGGGTGAACCTAAAAACATTATACACATGTATAAAATTCCCTAAAAACTATTAAAAATAAAAAATGTAAGTGACTAAAAGATGTCATCGATAACCAACAAATCTATTCAGTGGCAGAAAAGCAACTTATAACTAGATACATCCATGGAAGAACACAAATGTTTGTTTGTTTTTGTAGGTAGTGGTGGGGTGTTGGAGGGGGAGATAGGGTTTTTCTCTGTAGCTCTGGCTTTCCTGCGAGTCACATGTGACCTGGCCTAGTGGCATATGCGTATGCGTACCCAGAAGGGAAGGCAGAGGCCAGTGGATCTGAGTTTGAGGCCAGCCTGGTCTACAGAATGAGTTCCAGGACAGCCAGGGCCACATAGACAAATCCTGCCTTTAAAAACCAAAAGAGAAGAAAAAGAAAAGGTGGTTTCAAATGCTTCACTGTGTGTGTGTGTGTGTGTGAGAGAGAGAGAGAGAGAGAGAGAGAGAGAGAGAGAGAGAGAGAGAGAGAGAGAGAGAGAGAGAGAGAGAGAGAGAGAGAGAAGTCTTCAGGGCCCAAGTTACTACGGAACAGAGCATGTTATCAAAACCAGATTTCATTATCAAGTTCTCTGTGGATTCCAAGGAGCTAAAATACACTCATATCAAGCACTCTGTGGCTACGGGGTGGGGGTGGGGTAGGGGACGTCACTCAGCTGCAGATAAGCTTGCCCCCAGGTCTAAAGCCTTCATAGATGCTGAAGCAGGGTCAGGCAGGTGAGAATGACAGCCCGACCCCCTCAAACAACAGATAGATCATAAGAGCCCTAGGCTCTGTCGCCTACCCTGTAAGGTAGGATGGGGTGAGAGGACAGACACACCAGGGGACAGGCCTAAGTACCCTCTCTTCTTTTAATGACAGGTTCTCCCTCCCCATCCTGGATTCATCTTTCCAACCACAGAATGCATGTGGTCATGTCTACCCACATCCACCCTGCAAGGCCCTGCAGGACACTCCACCTCTACCACAGAAGCCTTTCCTACTCTGAAGGCTGCACACAGGGCCTGGTACTGTCTGGACACTCACTCACCCTGTAGAGCTCGGGGGCTTCCTGAACCTTCTATACTTGTCTTTTCATGCCTTACACTCTGCAGCTCCACTCCCCTCACTCAAACACAAAAACACACATTGCGGGGAAGGATGGGGGGCAGTGGAGGGGGAGGGGTGCAGGGGGGAGGGGTAACAGGGTCGCACAATGGGTAGAGCACTTGCCTAGAAGGCCCCAGGCCCTGAATCATTCAACCTAGTGTCTCAAATGTGCTGGAAGTACTCTAGCACCTAGTGACAGGCCAAGCCCTTGTTTTTACTTTCAGTTTTGAGATAAGCTCTTCCTAAATTCCCCTGGACTGGCTCTGAACACACTCTGTAGTCAGGCAAGCCTTGAAGCTGTGATTCACCTGTCTCAGTCCTGAGTAGCTGGGATCACAGGCCTGTTCCATCAGGTCCAGCCTCAGTAAGTATTTATGCCACATGGCCAGACAAGCTGTCCATTTCCCATCCTGTCTTGGGAAGACACTGAGAATGACACATTCCGCCACCCAGTTACAATACTGACCTTGTTTGGGTTTTTTTGTTTGGTTTTTTTTTTTTTTTTTTTTTTTGGTTTTTGAGACAGGGTCTCTCTGTGTTGGCCTTGGCTGTCCTGGACTCACTTTGTAGACCAGGCTGGCCTCGAACTCACAGCGAATTTTTTTTTTTTTAAGGCATGGTCTCACGTAGCTCAGACGGACCTCAAGCTCACTATATATTGATGGATGACCCTAAACTCCTAACCTTCCTGAACCCTTCAAATGCTGGGATTACAGGCACGCGCCACCAGGCCTGGTTTAACCAATACCAATTTCCAAAGTCCTGCACAAGGGTTTTATCTTTTTATTGTCTAGAGCCTTATGCACCAGCCACTCATAGGTGTCTTTTCTTTTCAACGCACTTTACTGAGTCATACAAACACCCTTTTGATCTCCTCCATCTAATCTGACACTAGAAGGAATGGGCGTGCTTCTCTGACACGCCTTTGTATATTTCTTCTCCTCAATGCAGTTCTGTGCTTCCGTTCATACTTATAATGGGTCATTATGTACTCGTTATGAGCAACCTCAAGGCCATGTGGACCAGCCCATGTGTTTAGAAAACAGAGATATTGCATGCATCCAAAAAATCCCTCTTACTCATCTTGAAAGATAAACTGTTTTGTTTTGTTTAATCTCCTTCCTCAAACCAGAGTGGAAACTTCATAGGGATGGGTAAAGGGGTGAATAGCTATGGAATGCACCCCCAAATTCTACCCCTCTCCACTATCGCCCTCAACAGGAACACTAGAGAGCCTTAAGGATTCAAATCCCTGGTCCGTGTCTCGGTAAGGGTGTGGTTCTGAGCGGGCTGCCTGGCTTCTCTCCAGGTTGCTCTACCTGGTAATGAATCTCCAGCTGCGCTCCTGAAACAAAGCACTTCACAGTTAGCCAAGTAGGTACCATGCCCACATCAGTTCGAATCCGGGCTAGGGCAGTAACACCTGCATCCCTGTCCCTGTCCACTTCTCAAAAAGCACACTTGCAGACTGCCTGCCACAGCACACCAAATCCTGTTTCCATTGAAACTGAGGTGAATGAACAGTCTCAAAGCAAGCGCGGAGGCTTTTTGTTCCTTTTGGTTTGGTTTTGGGTTTGGTTTTGTTTGTTTTGTAGGATTGAAGTGCACGCATTTGGGTGACAAGGGCCTAGACCTCTACTGAGCAGCTCAGGGCCACTCATCTGTGACTTTTACATCTCTGCTCAGTTGTGCCACGTTGCCCAAGCGTGAGGTGCTGTCCGCCACTGGAAAAGCTACTTTCTACAAGACACAAAACAAACGGCCTGTGACACATAACAGAGAAAAAAGGCTTTCTCTAATCCCCACTACCTAGAAAAAATTTATGGAAAGGTCTTAAAGGCCGTCACATGCCACCCTTAGATATTCTGCGGGAGCCCAGGAGAAACCACTATCTGTCTGAGATTTATTACTCCCAAACACTCGTCAACTCCCTGAACTCCTCGAGTGCAGGAAATGTCAACACCACCCACTGAATGTCCTCACGTTGCTTTGTTACTCTAACAAGTCATGCCCAATTAAATATACCCTATGAGGGGCTTGGGGGCGTGCAAACAGGAGGAGTGAACGAGTCAGGGCCTCACCCTGTAACCCAGGCTGGCCTAGAATTCACTAGTAAGTCCAGATGGGCCTCCAAGTGCTAGGACCACAGGTACAGGCCTCACGTCCAGGCCTAAGTATTTCTGGAGAACAGAGAGGAATGGTGTGTTTACGCTCACCTTTTGACCCGAGTCAAAGAAAGCAATCCTTAGTTTAATCTTACATAAAGCAACTGACTCTTTGGCTACCTTCCCACACACCCCCCTTTATTATATTGTTTTAAGTAGCTACATCTTTGTGTACAGGCAGGGCTTCAAACTGTGATCCACCTGTTTCTATCCTGAGTATCTGGAATTCTTTTGCCTCTTCTACCCCCAAAATAATATTGTAAATATAAACAAATAAAATTAAGAAACCTCTTGATTTTAACTAGTTAGGAACCTTAGGGGCAATAAATATATGTCAAAGTCCTGATTAAACACCTGCAACAGCCACCTTACACAACCAGAAAGAACAGGAAAGACCTTCTATAAGCTCATGGGGGCTGTCACTGAAAGATGGACATGGACACACATACACACACACACACTTTTAAAGCAATGGTATTCTCAAAAGAAACACCAACCTAACACACATGCCATCTTTACCCGTCAGCAATTACTCAAGTGTTGGATAAACCTAAGCCTTCTACTGAAGTGCACAAACGTTAGTATTGCAAGTGCTGGCTCTACTTTCTGCAGTTCACAACTATTCTAACTATGGAAGAAAGGAGAGTGCAGGGTGACTTTTTTTTTTTTTTTTTTTTTTTGAGGTTAATGATTCTGGCGACTCTGAGAATAACGTCTATTTGAGAAGCTATAACTATGAGGTCCTATCAAGAGAGCCTCTCCAGCTGTTAAAAAGTAAGTTCTGGAATTTCCCCCCTCCGCTTGCCCATTCCAAATAATCCTTAAATCCAAATATCACCGTTTAGTGAATGAACCCCAGAGAAGTGCTTCTGGCCTCCAATGAGTTCAGAACTGCATCTAAATCTTCCGTTGGCCCTCCTGATAAATAAATGTTCATGGAATTAACGGGAAAACCTAGCCTGCTCTGAAAGCCACAGCTGGTTCCCCGGCCCCGCCCCCTCGTCTTCCTTTATAAAGGAAGCTGACATAGTGGAGCAATCCAGAGCCCTAGAGACCTGATGCACGTCCGAAGAGGCAATGACAGTTGTGAAGTCTAAGCTGTGGCTCAAAAATGGGGCACCCAGGGCCCGGGAAACGCTAGTTGCTCACCCAGGTACAACCCGTCCCGCAAGGAACGAAAGAAACTGGATGATCAGAAATCAAGTCAGATCTGCAAACGGGTCTCAAGGCCCCAAGCCTCTTCCACCACCCTCCTTCCTGTTTATGGATCCGCTCCCACAACTCCGACAACCAAAGGGAAAGCAGATATCTCCCAAATATGTCAACACATGACACAACTTGAAGAAGCCGGCTGCTCTTTGGCGCGAGTTACAACTTGCCTGGCTCGCACTGGCAAACAGGCTTACTTTAATTACTTTTCATTTACTTACTACTACACTCTTCCCTTCCATGGTTCCCCGCCGCCCGCCCCCCCGCAAAGGCCGGGTTAGTGAGAACCGTGGAGCCTGGTGGAGGGAACCGAAATGTGTGGGCGGAGAGCCAGCCACCAGGCTCAGCTCGCACAGGCGCAGAACCAAGGCTGGCACCGCCTCTCCGGCTTCAGCAAGCCACGGTCGCGCGGCGCGCTAGCCGGGGCCGCGACACTACGCGGAGAGAACAAGAGTGGCTTGAGGGCCGGCCACCTTTGTCTGGGCTTCCCCACCCACCAGGACGCACAATGTTTCCACGGAGAGGTCTGTGACCCAGTTCATGTTCAGGACTTGCTCGAGGTCGCCTGTGATCTCCCACTTCCCCGCGCGCCAGGCACCGCTCCTGGGCGCATCTCTGCGCTCCTGCACCACCGTCACGGGTCCCCTTATAACCACCATGCGCGTAGCAGAACCCACTCCAGCCGAGCCAGTCTAACAGCACACTCGGGCCCGGCGGGAAGATAGAACAGCCGCGCACACGCGTGGGCAGCCCCGGCCCTGTCTCACCTGCCTGAACCGTGTCCGAGAGGTCGTGCCCTGGGGCTGCAGTCCTGGGAAACTCCTTCAGCTTCCTGGCGCTCAGGTTCAAGCCCCCAGAGTTGGCCGCTTCCTCCAGCGCGCGCTCCAGACCACGGTTCAAGGGCAGGTTGAAGCCCGCGCCGCCGGTGCCTCCGTGATGCTGGTGGTGCTGGTGGAGATGCGGGTGCAGGGCGGTTACCGAGAGGGCGGGCGCGAAAGCTTGGGGTTCGCTTCCCGGCGTCGCCATCTTCTCCCGGTCTCCCGCCCCGCCGCTCCTGCGTGGGGGGGTCACAGGTTTCCCCGGTGGCCCCGAGTCCCGCTGCGCTTCCTCGCAAGCCGCCGGACGGCGGGAGGGGCGGCGGGCTGCGCAGAGCTGGAGGCGGCGGCTCAATCGCTACGGTTTCCAGCCCGGGAAGCTGAGGGCTGCGGCGACGGCGGCGGCGCGCATGTGTCTGCTCGCTCCCGCGCCCGCGCCTCCGCCCGCCGCCCCGCCTCCGCGGCTTCTCCCCGCTCCTCCCCTGACGCTGGCTAGAACTGGCTGCGCGTCGTGTGACTTTCACTAAGGTCTGGACCTTTCGGGGTTTTCACTTCTGTGGGCCTGGGGGGCAGAAGGGGAGCGGTGGTTGTTGTTTGTTTTTGTTTGTGCAAGCCGTTTGGGAAAACCACGGCAAGAGATAAGATTTGCAATACAAGGTCAAAGGAAGGAGAGTAGGTCTGGCTGACTGACCCAAAGTTCCCCCCAAAAAGGCAGTGGGGCTTGTTTTGTTTTGTTTTTCTTATCTTTCTTTTTTTTTTTTTTTTTAACTGTGAGTTTAACCTCACTGACGCCCCTTGGCATTTAGGTGCTTACCACACAAATTCTCTCATTGAATCCAGGAAGTCTGTGAGTGGAAAAATTGCTTCCTTCAATTGACAGAGGAAGTTAAACTGAGCGGGAGATCACCCCTGCAAAAGTGGAATGGAATTCGAACCCGCAGCCCACAATCACCAAGATTTTGCGCCTTCACTGCAGACCACAGGGACCAGACTTCAGAGAAAATAGACAAATCTAGAAGAAAGTCTTTGATGATAGAATACATTGTCATATGAGGGAGAAGACTGCTTGAGCCTCAAATTAGGTAGTACCCCAAGAGTTAGAAACCAATGACCCTCTGATTCAAAAGTTCACATTATTTTGGTTTGGTTTGGTTTGGTTTGGTTTAGGTTTTTTGAGACGGGGTTTCTCTGTGTTATCTTGGCTGTCCTGGATTCCCTTATGTAGACCTGGCTGGCCTCGAACTCACAGCAATCTGCCTGCCTCTGCCTCCCAAGTGCTGGGATTAAAGACGTGAGCCACCACGCCCGGCAAAAACTCACATCTTAAACCTAAGACTAGGTGCTATGAAATTTTCAGTATGTACATTGTCCCTATGGGACATAGGAACTGACATGTCTGGTTGCAATCAGATGTACTGCCATGGATGACCTACAGTGGGCGCCCGAGCCAGAGCTTGCACACCACAGAAGAGGCAGAGGTCCTGTGTCACCTAAAGGCCGCTCAACTGAAAGACTAATAAAGCCCCACTCCCTCCCCACAATTTGAGAGCCAACTCCCTGGTACTGTACCCAAAGCTTAATATTCTCTATGGGGTGACTTGGCTTGGGGAAATGAGGCCATATGCTTCGTTTCCAAGTGCAGACAGGTACAACTTAATCATACATACAGTAATGCAGACCTAAGATGACCTAGGCAACAGCGTGGAACTAGTGACCTCATGGGCTCAGCCCTAAGTATGACGTGATCTATGTCCCTTGCGTAGACTTTACTACACAGCTACTACCCTTAATTCCTGAGATTCCAGGCTGAGAGCAAATCCTACTTATCCCGGAAGAAACAGGTGCCACCTACTGGTGGGCTCTGCCAACCTCCTGAGTCTCTGGCTCTTCTCCCTTCAAGCCTCTCAAGGCCTTTAAAAACTATGCTTCAAGCTTAGTTTTTGGTTTTGGTTTTGTTTTTGACCCTGTTAGGTAGGCTGTCTCTTCGCTCTGTTGCTTTCCTTTATGGTATAGAAACATTTTTATTTCATTCAATCTTGCTTGTCGGGTTTTGCAGTAATTTCCCGTGGGCTTACGGCTCTTTTCAGAAAATCCTTACCCATTTCTCTATTTTGAAGGGTTCTTCCTGATTTCTTTGACAGTTTAAGGTTTTTGTGGAGTCTTACATGAAGGAGTTTGATCTCTTTTGAATTGATTTTTTGGGGTAGGGATCCAATTTAATCCTTATATATATAGAGTCCAGTTTCCCAGCACCATGAGCCGGAGACCTTTTCTCTCCAGTGTGTGCTTTGGGCCCCTAGTGAGATAGCCATAGCTGCAGCTGCACTGGCTCATTTCTGAATCTTCTGTTCCTCTGATTTGCAGGTTTCTGTGGCAGCACCATGCTGCTTTTCTTTCTGTGGCTCTGTGATACCTTAAATCATGTATTGTGATTCTTCCAGCATTATCTTTTCTTCACGATTGCTTTGACTACCCAGCGTCTTTTGAAATTTAAGTTGTTAATAACTAGAATTTTAAGAGAATGCAAAAAAAAAATTTTTTTTAAACCACCCAAGGAAAAATTCCAATCATCAAATGGACAAGTGAAATGAACAGACACTTCTCAAAAGATAAGGTACAAATATATTAAAATATATATACATGCGGAAAATGGTCAAAGTCCTTAGACAAGGGGAAATACAATCAAAACTACCCTGAGAATCCACCTCACTCCCAGATAAAATGGCGAGCGTTAAAACGAACAGCCTCAGATGCTGGTGAGGATGGAGGAGAGGAGGGGACCCCTTAGGCCCTTTTGGTGGTATTAACGAGTATAGCCACAGTGTGAATCAATATGAAGGGTCTTCAAAAACTAAACTGAAAGTAAAACCACCTTCTGATGTTAGGCTGTCATGGAATACTGAAAGATGATGGGGCAGAATGCCACATGCAGAAATTGTTCTTAAAAACAGGACATCCATATGAAGAGTTCTGACCAGCTACCGCATTCCTGAGAATATACCCCAAGGAGTCTGAGTCTGTGTGCTACAGATGCGTGCGCATGCCTGGCTGCACTAGCTGCAAGTAACAGAATCAGCCAAAGCATTTCAGTGACTGAGTGGATTAAAAAAAAAAAAAAATAGACACTACCTATACACAGCAGAGTTTCGCTCAGCCATAAGGAAATGTGAAATTGTGCTCTTTGCCAGGAAATGGATAGAGCCAGAGATCATAATGTGCAAAATACGCCAGACTCAACAAGGCAAACATACACGTGGAATCGATGAAGGTGACGCGGGGGACTTGTTTGATGGGACACAGGAGAAGTCAGTGGCAGCAAATATGATAAAAGAACATGGCTCACTCTAACAAAAATGTCATAAACCGGGTGTGGTGGCGCATGCCTTTAATCCCAGCACTCAGGAGGCAGAGGCAGGTGGATCATTGTGAGTTCGAGGCCAGCCTGGTCTACAAAGTGAGTTCAGTACAGCCAAGGCTACACAGGAAAACTCTATCTTGAAAAACAAAAACAAATCCCTCAAAACTGCATGCACCAGCCCCAGCCGGGCGTGGTGGCTCACGCCTTTAATCCCAGCACTTGGGAGACAGAGGCACGTGGATCGCTGTGAGTTCGAGGCCAGCCTGGTCTACAAAGTGAGTCCAGGACAGTCAAGGCTACACAGAGAGACCTTGTCTCGGAAAAAAAAAAAAACTGCATGTACCACCATGCTCAGGTTTTTTCCCCCTCTTGGTTGTTGTGCAGATTTCTAACCTGAAAACACTTAGCATCTCTCTCCCACCCAGGATCTGAGAATCTACATGTAATGGCCACACAATGCATCGTAACAGGTTGCTATTTACTGGTATATGTCTAACACTTTAAATGATTTTTCTGCACAAAGGAGGTTATTGTTGTTGTTTTTCCCTTCAAACAGAGGGGACTACTTGACTCTTGAAACTAATTTGACTATTTCTAAAGAATCAGTGTAAGTGACAAGCCCTTTCAGATGGCTCTTATCTGCGTCATTGTCTCCTCAAAAGAATGGGTGTGTTTCTCTTCTGTTAGATAACCTGTGTCTGTCTTCTGAAAGCAGAGGCCCTCTCCTCTCCCTGTCAAGTCTCTGGACACATAATGGTCCAGTGGGAGGAGTCGCGCTGTTTCATCTGGCCGTTGCCGTTTAACCGCTAAAGGGACTCGCAGCCACGACTCAGACCCAGACAATCCTGACGGAGTTTGCACACCGGCTCTGGTGCCCCACTTTCTCATCTTTGGTTTCTATGAACTGTCTGGTAAACAGTGGGCCTCCCGGGCCTGCGTCCTTGGTACTTAACTATCCATGAACTAAAAATACTCAGAAAAAAAAACAAAAAGTCACTCAAACCTGTGCACATTTTTTTCCCTTGTCATCCTTCCTGAAACAACGCACTATGGGGAAACATTAGGCGCTGTATTGGATATTATAGGGAGTCTAGAGAGAATTTAAGGTGTCTGGGGCTGCCTATAGGACTTCAGCATCTCCAGGACTCAGTATCCACAGGAAGGCCCTATATCTAATCTCCTGTGGTCCCTACTATATTTATAATATATTGTGTACTGAAAATCACCCAGAGTTCTCTTTGGGTGGAAGCCTAAAGTCAGGTCAGCGTTTCATGGCCCCCTCTACCCGAAGCTGGACAAGAGAACAGTGACATCCACCCCAGTCACCCACATCCAAGGAACTCTCCCGTCTGTCTCCCAATTGAAAATCCAATCAAAAACACATGGAGACCACAATCAAATAAGAGCAGGCAGAGCAGGCGTTTGACCCCCAAGGTCAGCCGAATCAGCCCTTATTTACATCTGTTTACTGCGGTGTTCTCTACTTGGTTTCCTCATATTCCCTAACGAGCCACCGCCCTTTTCTGGTCACTCCCATCGCATGCTCTCAGTACAGAAGAATTCTCTTTGTAATATATCTGTAAATATTTGTCAGTAAATATCTGGACGCTTCTCAGGGCATGTTGTATTCATTAGCTTTCAAGGGCACGGACTGGGCCTTTTGTTTTCATCCAGTGCTGGATGAGTCAATAAATCACACTGTCTGACTGAGGTCTTTGAATTTTGCAATGCAGCTAAAACTATCAACAAGCATTTCTCTGAAGATTATAAATGTTACTACGTTGGATGTGTTTCAGACATTTTTCTAGTGTTCCAGAACACTAGTCTGTGAATCAGTTAGTGACAAAAATGACCCTAATAAAATGACAAAAAGTAGGACAAGTTGAGTAAAGAAAAAAAATTTTTTTAATAAAATTGAATTTAAAGAATTGTATGTAGCCTTGAAGCCTGTGCCTTTTCTACTTTTTTTCTGTCAGGGAAAAACAAACAAACCACTGATAATTAGTTATAGTACTAATAGCCCTTTTTGAAAAAAAAAAAAGTAGACTGCCAAAATAAGCTCCTAGTTCTTCTCATGGGCCTTGTTAATGACCAAACACTACATTGGGAGGTTCTCTCACACTGTATCCCAGGCTTGCTTTAATTCAGCTGCGGCTCCTCTTGTCTTTACCCGCAGCCACCGCCCCCACAAGTGTTGGGATTACAAAAGCACCCCACCACATCTGGTTTACGAGGTGTCTGAGACTGAGCCCAGGGCTTTGTGCTTCCCCGGCAAGCACTCTACCAACTGAGTTAGAGCCCAAACCTCTTGGCCTCCTAAGAGGAAGTTAGTCATGTTGCCTGCCTTCAGGCCTTCTCTCCAGCTGCGCCCACAACTGCAACCTGATGCTCCGCCCACATATGCTGCTTTGTTCAGATCTTGGCTTCCTCTACTCCTCTGTTTTCTGGGCTTTCTAAGTCTGAAAACTACCTTAAACCCGAGGAGATGCTGTCTGCCTTAGGTTTTCCAATCTTTCACAGCTGCCTGCTACCCACACTCAACGTGTCTCTCTCTCTCTCTCTCTCTCTCTCTTTCTCTCTCTCTCTCTCTCTCTCTCTCCCTCCCTCCCTCCCTCCCTCCCTCTCCCTCCCTTCCCCCCCCCTCTCTCTCCTAAATCTCACAGTGGAAACTCTTACCCCTGTCATAGACACTTACTCCTCCTCTGTCCAGCTCTGCTTTGCCCCTATCTCCTTATGCTCTTCCAAGCTGAACAAGAAAGAGGGCTCCTAGTCCGGAGAGACTACATCCATGCCCTCTTTTCCATGGTAGCATCCACTAAATAAGGAAATTACGGCAGCCAGGGGGGGATAGCACTTGCTTTAATCCCAGCGCTCAAGAAGCTGAGACAGGTGGATCTCTGTGGGTTCCAGGCCAGCCTGGTCTACAAAGCGAGTCTAGAACTCCCAAGATAACATAGAGAAACCCTGTCTTGAAAAACCAAAATATAAAAAGTAAAAAAATAAAATTTATACATAGGAAATGTTAGATCGAGTGTGTGGCAGAGATAGCATTCTGGCCTAGAACTTGAAGAGCTGACAGCATTTTGTTGTTTTGGTTTTTTGTTTGTTTCTTTCTTTCTTTTTGGTTTTTTGCGGGGGGGGGGGTGCGTTTTTTGAGACAGGGTTTCTCTGTGTAGCCTTGACTGTCCTGGACTCACTTTGTAGACCAGGCTGGCCTTGAACTCACAGTGATCCACCTGCCTCTGCCTCCTGAGTGCTGGGATTTAAGGTGTGCGCCACCACGTCCGGCTCTAACAGCATTTTGAAAGAAATGCAGAACATATACTTTGGAGATCTCAGGATGACAAGGTGATTGATTATAAGACTGTCTTTGATTACTTTATGTAAAATTTAGGATCAGGGCATGTGCCACCATTTGGGAAGCAGCGACAAGAAAATCATGAAAGTCAGAGCCAGCTTGCCCTACAAAGCAAGTTCCAGGCTAGCGAGGGTTTCACAGTGATACTCTGACGCAAACAGATAAGAAAAAGAAAACCTTGTAGTGGAAAAAAAAAAGTCAGGTACTGTAACAGCTGACCCTTTGGTTGCTATGGCAGGTTAGTTACAAGATAGCCAGAGGAAGTCACTAGAAAATAAGGGCGGGGTGACAGAGCACTTGTCTGGCATATGTGGGGCCCTGGGTCAATCCCCAGGATAAATAAATGATAGATAGATAGATAGATAGATAGATAGATAGATAGATAGATAGAGCTATAAGGTAGCAAATAAAAAGACTTGAGCTTGTTTTTAGCCAGACTTATATGCCCCAGGCTAGCCTAGAACCTCTCTCTTATCTTCCTTCCTCTATCTTCCAAATACCAAGATTACTGGAATCCCCCACATGCTGGGTTTGCTAAAAGAATTTTTTAAGTACTGGGCTTTTCACTTTTGTTTACTTATCTTTAGGGTTTTGTTTTGTTGTTTTGTTTTGTTTTGTTGGTTTTTCAAGACAGGGTTTCTCTTGTTCTCCTGGCTGTCCTGGACTCACTTTGTAGGCTGGCCTTGAACTCATAGAGATCTGCCTGCCTTTGCCTCCAGGGTGCTAGGATTAAAGGCATATGCCACCAAGCCCAAGTATTTATTTTTAGTTTTATTGAGATGGTATCTCCCTGTATCTCAGGTCGGCCTAGATCTCACTGAACAAGTCCAGGGTGGCCTCAAATTCTCCCTGGCTGCCTCAGTGTCTGGAATGTTGGGGTTACAGATGGGTGTTACCACACCCTCACTAGTACCTAGCTTTTTAAGTATGCAAATATAAGGTTAGTTAATAGATTAATGTTTGATAATAGGGCACACATAATTGGTTTACTTACATGTTTCACCCAATCATTGTATTATATCCTATAATGTGGGTTTACTGTGTTATTGCTTTGTATTAAGATGAGTCCATAAACTATTTAGGAGAACTGGCTACTTGACTATAGGTAGCTGAACTTACATGGATAAACTAAGTGGCATTACTCAATATATGTGTGTTCCTATGGGCGTAGTTGTTTAGGCTGCTGCCAGGCATTATGCATAAAGGGTACTATTGCTAAAAATAACAAGGGTAGAGAGTTGAGGATATAGCTCAGTGGCAGAGCACTTGCCCATATGGGAGGCCCTGGCTTCAATTCCCAGTGCAAGAAAACAAATAAACAAACAGTGCTGCTCTTTAGCCAGGCATGGCAGCCTATGCTGTAATCCCAGCACTTGGGAAAGGAAAGCAGAAGGCCGGGAGTTTCGAGTTAGCCTCAGCTACATTGTGAGTTGAAGGCCAGCCAAGGCTACGTGAGACCCTGTCTCTAGCAAATAAACAAAAAAAAGGTAAGAAGTGATTTTACTATGGACTCCTTAGAGCCTTGAGTGTGCATTTGGTGAATATGCAAAAAGGAAAGGAGTTTCCAGGGACATTTTCTCACATATGCTTTGTAAAACTTAATCTCTAGGGCTGGAGAGGTGGCTCAGAGGTTAAGAGCACTGGCTGTTGTTCCAGAAGACCCATGTTCAGGTCCCAGCACCCACATGGCAGCTCACAACTGTCTGTAACTTGAATTCCCAGGGATCCTATACCCTCACACAGACATACGTTCAGGCAAAACACCAATGCACATAAAAAATAAGTAAAAAGAAATACTTTTTTATTAAAGAAGAATTCATCTCTGCCTGCAAGACATCTATTGCAGTCCATACCTCGAGAGCCGCAGACTTAGATAAACCCCAGTCCAACTGTCAGAATATCATCCCAGGCAATGCTATGTGGGTAAGGTATCACTAGGGAAGTGAGTCCTCAGCATGGACCACTCCAGCGCGTGCCTCAGGTGGATTCTAAAAGAAAGTCGAAGCTTCTTGCTTGTGTTTAAGGTAGTCTGCATCCAAGGCACTGGTTTATGTTCCTCAAAGGGAGCTTTCAAGAGTGTGATGTCATATAGAGACATTTTTTCAAAGCTAAAGCTGTCTTTGGTGACTATCCAGCTGCTTCCCAAGTGGCTAATCCCTGCATTTAATAGGGAGTTTACCCTGGCCGTGATACCTTTGGCATCCTACACCCTAGTGATGTCTAGAACCTCAAATCGGGAATGGTGGCTCATCTCTATTATCTCAGCAGTCAAGAGACTGAGATAGGAAAATGGCTAGGAAGTTGAGGCTAGCCAGGGCTATATAGTGAGTACCAGGCCAGCCTGGGCTACAAAGTAAGACTGTCTCGAAGAAGAAGAAGAAGAAGAAGAAGAAGAAGAAGAAGGAGAAGGAGAAGGAGAAGGAGAAGGAGAAGGAGAAGGAGAAGGAGAAGGAGAAGGAGAAGAAAGGTGAGGAAAAAGAATTCTAAGAACATCAGAAAACATAGATGAAAATCCATTCACATAAGGAACAATTCAGACACTTCAGGTACTATATGCTAAGTGGTCAAGAATCTAAATAAACAGAGAGAGAGAGACAGACAGACAGACAGACAGAGACAGACAGACAGAGAGAGAGAGAGACAGAGAGAGAGAGAGAAGAACATCAGTTATTACTTCTCACGTTTCCCCAATGCATGGTTTAAAGAGGAGTCATACCTAGAACTAGGGGATCATGGGACAATGATAAAATCCTGCAGAAGCCAAAGAGCACGTTGGCTCCGTGAAGTCAGAAGGCATCTTATTGCAGATGAAAAATGGAGTTACTCCACTTTCTAGTTGGCGCAGGGAGAGCAAAATCAGGCTGGCGGGACCAGGACTAGGGGAATGACCTAGAAGGAGGTTCACCCCAGGGAGGGTGCCCAGTACCAGATTCCTCACAGTTTCCACAGGGGTCCAGTCATCTTCAGATCTTCTTGCAGCTACTAGAAATCCCAGGAAACCCACTATAAGCAAACAGAGCCCTGTGGTCTGATGCAAGTCTCAGCCATTGCCTGGACATACGCACAGCAGGTCGCAGCTCTAGGAAAAATATCCAAGAGGTCAACATGGCCACAGTCCAACTGGTGAGGGTTCAAAATAGGGCTCCAGGCACAGAAGCAAGTTTACTCTAATCATGATGTGCCTGTGTAGGACAAGATGACACTGTGAGGGTGACCCAGAAACCAGTGGTGGCATAGAAAACAGAGCTGGGGGACAGATGGAGAAAGGTTTCCCTTTCTCTGATACTTTTTCTATTTTGTTTAAGATCTTCACCTTGTATGTCTCTTCCTTTTTCCTTTAATTTTATGTATACAAGTGTTTTACCTGCCTGGATGTGCATGTACCACACATGTACCTGGTGCCCACAGAAGCTAAAAGAAGGTGTCAGATGCCCTGGATCTGGAGTTCCAGACAGTTGTAAGGGACCTTTGTGGGTGCTGGGAATTGAACTCGGGTTCTCTGGAGGAGCAACCAGTCCCTACATCTATAACTTTTCTAAAAATTTAATCAGTTAGCTGGGCATGGTGGTACACACCTCTAATCCAGCACACAGGAGGTAGAGGCAGGCAGATTGCTGAGTTTGAGGCCAGCTTGGTCTACAGATCAAGTTCCAGGACAGCCAGGACTACACAGAAAAATCTTGACTCAATAATAGTAACAACAATGACGATGATGATGACAATGATGATGACAAAAATAATAATTTACTCAATTATAGTGTGATGATATCAGTGAGCCTGGGACAATGATTGCTGGGGAGTTGCATGGGTGAGTTGGAAGAAGAGTTAAGTGGCATATAGCTACACAGGATGACCCAGAAATGAAGAAGCCAGAATAGTGTAACAGTGTGAGGTCGGACTTCTTGGGCTAGCGAGAGGTACAGATGGCTGGAGACTACATAGATGAGAGAAGTATTTGGAAGGGAAAACAACAGAGTAAACATATTCATCCGTGAATTCTGAGCTGCTTCCTAATCATTGGCAGGGTCCAGGTTAGAGTCAAAGGTTAGGGGCTAAAGTCAGCGTTAGGGTTAGAGTATGTGGGAGGAAGGTAGAAGAGAGAGATGGAGAGAGGGACGGAGGGAGAGAGGGAGGAAGATGTCTTAAAACGTGCCATTTGATGGCTGAGAAGATGGCTCAGTGGCTAAAGCATGACATAAGCATGAAGACCTGAGTTCAGATCCCGTAACCCATGGGAAGCCAGATTCAGTGACATGTGTCGGTAATCTCCACGCTCCTACACTGAGATAAGGGATGGAAACAGGAGACTCCCAGGAAGCTCACAGGCCACGTACCCTGGCGAGCATAATACCAAACAACAAGAGACCCTATCTCAACAGTATGGAAGGCTAGCATCAACACCTGAGCTTATCCTCTGACCTCTGCATGTGTGCCATGACGTGTATCTGCACCTCCGCACACATATAAACAGAAATGTAAAACAACATGGTTTGACGCTTAAGATAGGAAAACAAAGAGGCCCTGTGCATGGTGACACATACTTGCAATCCCAGTACTTGATAGAGAGTGGAAGGTGATGAGTTCAAGGCCAGCCTGCCTTCATTGTGAGTTCAAGGCCAGTCTGAGATACATATAGAAATCCCATTCTCAAGGGCCTGGGAGAAGTAGTTTCCTAATGCTTGCCTAGCATATGTGAAGCTCTAGGTCCATCTTTGCAATGTCAAACAGAAAAGCGGAAGGAAAGCTGAATGGTAGTGGCGCACGCCTTTAGTCCTAGCACTTGGGAGGCAGAGGCAGGTGGTTCGCTGTGAGTTCGAGGCTAGCCTGGTCTATAAAGTGAATCCAAGGTGTCAAGGCTACACAGAGAAGCCCTGTATTGAAACAAAACAAAACAAAACAAAACAAACAAAAAAGCAGGAGGAAAACTAGGGAAGGGGCTTCCACTAAGACAATAAACTATTTCCAAATGTCTCTCTGTAGTTGGGACCACACTGTGGAGTCTGGAGGGAGCCTCCCTGGCCAGGGAGATCTTAGGAATCAAGCTCAGCTTCTCCAGTTCGACAGATTGAGAAACTAAATTAAGTGTCTCAAGGTGCGTTGCCCAATACCATTCAACTGGCCAGACAGAGAAAGACTGATGCCTGGAACATGGCCTCCAATTCCTAACTACTCTTTTTTCCCCTCAGTCCTTGTTCTAGGTTGGTTTCTGTTGATGTGCTAAAACACTGGTCAAAACCAACTCAGAGAAGAAAGGGATTATTTGGCTTATATTTTCATATCACAGTGCATCATCAAAAGTCAGGACAGGAGCTCGAGGCGAAACAGAGGCCATGAAGGAACATTGCGTACTAGCTTGCCTCCCATGCATTGCTCATCGTGCATTCTTATTCAACCCAGGACTGCCGGCCTAGGGGTGGAACCACGGAGGGTTGGCAGGGCCCTCCTACATCAATCATTAATAAAAAAAAAATGCCCCCACACACATGCCTATAAGGCATTTTCATCAGGCAATCTGTCAACTGAAGGTCCCTCTTCCAGATGACTCTAGTTTGTGTCAGGTTGATGAAAAGTAGCCAGCACCATCCTCCTGGGGGTGAAAGTCATTGCCTGCCATGGTTAAGGTCTGCGGTGCTCTCGCTTCAATTCAGTTCCCCTGCTTTTTTGCCCAGTGTGGCATCATTAAAGGAGTTTGGCCTCCGAGCTGCCTCGCAGGGCTGATGCTGGGTACAGACTGTGGTTTCAGCTGGTCCAAGGACCCTCAGATGCTTTGCCTACTGGTCTCTTGGTGGTACCAGTATGTCTTTGACAAGGCAAGTGCCCACAGACCAGGTACAAGAAAAGGCTCTGAGTAAGCTAACACCCACTTCGTGTGGTGGCCTTTCAGGACCAAAAGAGCTGGGTTCCCTTGGCCTCTAGACCTGTGGCACAGACTATTTCAACTTTTTTTTAAAAAAGAAAATATATACCCTCTATTCAGGAAAATTCATTTCAATTTCTACACATAGAGCTATGGATAACAATTTCAAAGGTACTGAGATTCTCTGACCCCCTCAAGGCTCATCCAATACTATCTCAAAAACAAAAAAGAAGAAAAGAAGGAAGGAAGGGAGGGAGGGACACTTGAAAGTCATTTAGTTCCTGAGAATTTTTGTTTGCTGGTTTTGTTTTGTTTTGTTTTGTTTTTCTTTTTTCAAGGCAGGGCTTCTCTGTGTAGCCTTGTCTGTCCTGGACTTGCTTCATAGATCAGGCTGGCCTCAAACTCACAGCAATCCACCTGCCTCTGCCTGAGAGGATTTCTTCAAATATTCTTTTTATATACAGCAAGTTTCTATTCTTCTGGCCTCTCTGACACGGGATCACTGCACAGCACACAGGGCAGAGGTCAGAACAGTCCTCCTCACACCACTGGGTGGAGCTGAGTCCAGATGACACTAAGATGGGTCTGTGGTTACCACAGAGCCTCACTTCCATACTCAGAACTCCTGTGAGGGCTCCTAGGGCCAAACTCCCAAATGGCTCTCCACCTAGCCTTTCCTAATTGCCTCCAACAGCTCGGGTTAGGTTTTCCATGTGTTCTCAGAGTCTTTCCAGCATTTCTGCCATCTGGCTGATGACCCAACGCCATATGTCAACAGCAGGGAATGAGTACCCACCCGTGGCTGGAGTACAGACCTTACCATCATGGAACAGCATGCCTGCCCGGCAGGTAGCTCCCTTCCCGGTCATCTCCTGCCTGAGTCCGCAGAACACACATGGCTGAGGCTCCTCCCACTCCGGGTGAGTGTGTGGCAAATAATAAACAGGTGTTTGAACAACACTTAAATCACCTGGATCCTGGCATTTGGCAAGAACTAGCGGATGGTTCGCACAAAGGCACAGACAGATGTTGTCTGATTAAATGCCCTATACTTATCTTCATGGTAAAAAAAAAAAAAAAAAACTCAAGAGGCAAGAGTTTCTCTAGCAACGTTGTTGACCAATTTACCCAGATTTCTACCCAGCACCACGTCCATTTTTCCCCCCTCAGACAGTGAGTACAGAGGGGAAAGAAAGCTGTGAAGTTTAATGTCAAACGCCCCCAGTGAGCACTTTTTCTGTTCTCCTGCTTTGCTGCATGGGGAACACAATTGTGTAGGTTACCTTGGGTGCAGATGGGAGACAGGAGTGAAGAGGAGGAAAAGAAGAAGGAGGTGATGGGGAGACCAGAAGAAGGGAAAATCCCAAACAGCGAAGTACAGACTCATGGTGTGAAAATGAGAGAGCCTCGCGTGTTTCAGTCCCTGGCAAGTGCCCAGGCTACAGTTGGCCACTGGATGCTTCAAATTGTCTGTGCCTGTTCCTACACACACACACACACACACACACACACACACACACACACACACACACTCAGATCTGGATGACCAGTTAACTGACACCCTTTCTCAGGGTAGGTTTTTGTTTGTTTGTTTGTTTGTTTGTTTGTTTGTTTTTTGCGGTGGTAGAGTGCTTGAGGCCTTGGGTTCAACACTGAGTACTCTAAAACCTACAGGAGTGGGCTGTGGGGTAGGCTTTCCAAAATGAGGACAAGTTCTTGTTTGCGCCTCCCTTCCAACTTCCTTTCAGCTTGAGAAATAATTTGAATGCAAATGAGAAATATTGGAGGCTGGGCTCTTAATAGTTGACTGTTTTTTTACCCACCGGCCGTGTGAATTAAGTAGGCAAACAAACACGTGTGCAGCATCCATTAGCCACCCTCTGCTCACCCTAGCAAGAAAAGGCCAGAGGGCTTTTTTTTTTTTTAAATGTGTGTGATTCATGTGACCTGGTGCAGTCACTGGGAACACAGTGGTGAAAATCTGGCACTGGCTTACAATGCAGGTTTGCAGGTTACAATTTAATTTTTCCCCTTTGACTTCACACTTAGCTTTTCCTCATATGAGTGAAAGAAGTTGCGTTCTGTAAAAAAAAAAAAAAAACAACGATTAGATAGCGGTCAGAAAATCACACTTGCTACAGCTATGTCTTAATTACTGTGCTAGATGGATCTTTCAAAATATTTTTTTTCTAATTTTTGAAAGTGAAATATAAACACATCTTTTCCTCCCTTCCCTTGCTTCCCTCCAGCCCCTTCTGTGTACCATGGAATTCATGGCCTTTTATTCTTTAATTGTATGGACAGAGATATAGAGATACACACACATATAACACCTCCATGCCCTGTATCATACTACTTGTATGTATATGATTTCAAGATTGACCACTTAGTATATTGGGTAACCTACTGGAGGCCTCTTCCCTGAGGAAGACTCCTCCCCCCCCCCCCCCATGTTCCGCACTTGCTTGTAGTTCTCTGTCTGGGAGATTTCTGCCTTCCGTGTTCAGGTCTTGCTTAGGATGCCATATTGTTGAAACTTCATGGGTGTAGCTTTCCCGACATCTCCAGATCGCACAGCAGACTTTCTGGTCCCCTCTGCCTATTAAAATATTTCTGCACCCTCTTTCAAAATGCTCCCTGTGCCTTAGATAGAGGAGTTATAAATGTATCTGCTGGGGCCGGGCACTCACAGTCACGTGCATTTTGATTGGTTGTGGTTTTCTGTAATGGTTTCCGTCTGATGCAAAGAGAAATTTCTTTGATGAGGGGGTGAGAGCTACACTTATATGTATAAGAATAACTATTCAGGATGCAGTTAGGAATGACTTTGGTTTAGTAAAGTACTGGTTGTAAGTTCTCCTCCAAGATCCATGACCTCACTAACCCTGGGGAGTTGGCTAAGTTTCCAGTACTATTTCCCTCTGTTGAGCAGGCCTTAAGTCCAATTAGAGAGCAGATGGTGACTGACAAGATCTGTGTGCCACTGCTGCACCGTAGTGCTACCGTGCCATGCTGGTTCTTGAAGGCTAAGGTCACAGAGGTACAAGTGTGTGTTGTATCCAGAGAGGCAATGTTAGAGTCAGAGGAGAACGCCGACCACTTTCTGCCTGTCAGCTGTGTTGCTGTGGGCGTGCCATTTGTTTTCTCTAGAATTCAATTTCTACCTGGTCCTATGAAAGAAAGGAGTGCATAGTTTGTGCCTGATATCTTTTCTCCTCCTCTGAGTTTCATAACTTTAAAAAATCAGTTTGAACAGCAATTTGGATTCTTTTTATTCCCCCCTCTACTTGAAGTACTTTTCCAGTGCTTCACCTCTGGAGAAAGAATTCGACTCACCAGAGTAGGACAGGCATCAGATAAGCTACTCCTCCAAGCCATCCACAAAACACACAATAATCTGTATCTGCCTAAGATGCGAACAACTGCGGGAAAATCCAGCCATAAGAGAGACCCGCCCCCTACCCCCTAGCTTGGCTACTATTAACTCCTGCTCCTTGTACTAATTGTTTGTTTCCTTAGTACCTATGAGCCACAAATCCCTATTTTTCCAGAAAGCAACCAAAAAATTCTCACAAAGTATTGAGTAACGGCATTGGAAAAGGAATTGAAAGCCACCAATCAACAATCTCCAATCCTACTCCTTGCGGGTGGCTAGTCACAGAATGGTCCTCATCCTCAAGATGCTTGATAAGCCAGTGTCGCAGACACCTAAGTTATGAAGAAGGGACCATGATGATGGATGGTGACACTGCTGCTGGTTTCTGGGACTCAAAATGTATTCAGTCAAAAGTCAATTTTGATGGGTAAAAGCATACAGATGTATAGATATTGATATTAATTTATGTCATCTTGTCAGGTACCCAAGGCTGGCTTTGAATGCATGACCCTCTTGTTTCAATCTCTCAATTGCCAGGATCACAGGTGTATGCCACCATACCCAATTTCTACAAAGTCTGCATATTTCCCCCCAAGATTCAAACTGAGGGAGTATGATGTGGCAGAGAGCAACAAACACAGGGCAAACCAACAGTCCAGCCTAGGTTTGTCATCTGGAACAATCCATTTGGCTCTTCTGACTCTCCCTCTCCTTTTCAGCAAAATAATAATGACAAACTCTTACCTTTTTACAGTTATATGGAAGTTAAGTTGAGTAAAGATAATGGACACAATTCACCAAATAGGTCCTGAGTTGGTGGTGACTTTTATTTGGTAGTAACAATTACACAGAAATGTAAATATCATACCCAAGAGATAATGTGGACCCACCATTGAAGAACAGGGTCTTCCTACAATCCAGGTAATGTGTTCTATGAGTCATATAAAAACTTTATGGGGGCTGGAGAGATGGCTCAGGGGTTAAGAGCACTGTCTGCTCTTCTAAAGGTCCTGAGTTCAATTCCCAGCAACCATATGGTGGCTCACAACCATCTATAATGAGATCTGGTGCCCTCTTCTGGTGTGCAGGCATATATGCAAACAGAATACTGTACACACAATAAATAAATAAATATTTTTTAAAAACACTTTATTTGTGGGGGCTGGAGAGAGTGCTCAAAAGCTAGGAACACTTAGTACTCTTGCAAAAGACCTTGGTTGGGTTCCCAGTACCCACAACACCTGGCATTATGGTGGCTCATAACTGCCTATAACTCTAACCCAAGGGTTATGAAACCCTCTGCAAGCCTCCATAGGCTCCCAGAACACATATGGTAGACATACATACATGTAGGCACACACACACACACACACACACACACACACACACACACACACACATGCGCGCGTGTGCACGCAATAAACTAAACAAATCTTATTTTTAAATGTATTTATTGATGGTGAGCTTAAATGATCCAATGGGCTCAGAAGACAACTGGTGGTTTTACAAAAGTGAACACACTCCTCCTTTATGGTCCAGCACTTGTGTCCTAACTGAGACAAATCAGTACTAGGATTTGGGGCATGGCTAGGATAGACCTGGCCACATTGTTTTGGGGGAGGATTGTGGAAGGACTTTGGAACTGTCCTTTAGAAAGGCCATTGAGTGTTGAGAGTACAGTTAGCTGTTGTGTAAGAGTTTGGAAGAACAGAACGTGGAGGGCAACGCAGATGATGGAGGCCTGGGTTGTGAAGTTTCACAGGGATGTTGAAGGACTCTGTTGGGCCATTTGTTATTTTGATTAAGATTCTGTGGTTCTGATCAGCTGAGACTGAAGCAAGAGACCAGAACTACTAAAATAAAGAAAACTTTTGCTTTGCTGGGATATTCAATGCTGGTTGGCTGGAGCTGAGAGGTTAGTGGGGATTAAGAAGAGACCCATCTCACTGAGGTGAAATCTTGTAGGAAGTTTTTCCTGAGAGCACACAGAAGCTGTGTTCCAGAGAGGCAGCCAAGGTTGTACCATATGCTCATAGCTAAACTTGAGCATGTAAGAGTCACCCAGGTGGTACTGGTCCTGAAGGCATGAAGGGGTCATGGAGAGCACCTGAGGTTTGGCGCTGTGAGATGCTATTGGTGAAGGTGCAGTCTCAGTGGAAGTTGAAGGCCCAGGATTAAAGGGTTAATGCAGAGAAGTTGAGGCTTGGGTCCATGAAGAGAGCCTATTTGAGGGTATTGGTGAAAGTGCAGGCCAATGGCAACAGAAGATTGGAAATCTTCTGGATTTGGGGGATGCATTTTGGAGATGTCAGTATCTTTGGATGACCTCCAAGAACAGCAGCAGCTGTGGAGTGGAGCCAGCTGGTGCCTAGAAGACAAGTTGTCTGTGCTACAGAGGGCAGAGCTGGGAAAAATATCTAAAAGGTCCTTGGAGGAGCCCAGAAGATCATGGTGAGTTCCAGACAATGAATGCTGAGTTGTTTATACTACTGCAGTTTGGCTTTGCTTAATTCAGATTGTGACCATGCCCTGGTTCTTCCCTCCTGAAGTGAGAAGGTATTTAATTTAATTTTGATTTATACAAGAGCCCACAGCTGAAAGGCCTTGGGTTTAAAAGAGAGTTTGGATTTTTAAAAGAGATTGGATATTTTGCAGATATATGGAGTTTTCATGTGTTTGAATTTGTAAGGACTGTGGATATTTTAAAGTTATGTTTTATCTTTGATAGCAATATTAATGGTCCCCCTTGGGGGTAAATGAGAAAGGAATGGTACTAGTTGGAAAGTGATGTGTTTGTGTATCAAGCTAAGAAGAGGTTAGTTGTACTGGCTAGTTTTATGTCAACTTGATACAAGCTATAATCACCAGAGAGAAGGAGCCTCAACTGAGAAAATGCCTCCATAAGAACAAGGTGTAGCCAAGCTGGTAGAGCATTTTTTAAATTTCGTGATTGATGGGGAGAGCCCGGCCACTGTGGGTGTGCCATCCCTGGGCTGGTGGTCTTATGTTTATTAAGAAAGCAGGCTGAGCCTGACAATTGTGGCACAGACCTTTAATCCCAGCAAAGGCAGGCAGATCCCTGACTGTGAGGCCAGCCTGGTCTACAGAGTGAGTTCTAGGACACCCAGGGCTACACAGAGAAACCCTGTCTTAAGAAAAGAAGGCAAACAAAGCAGTCTGAGCAAGTCATGAGAAGCAAGCCAGTAAGCAGCACTCCTCCATGGCCTCTGTATCAGTCCCTGGTTCCAGGTTCCTGCCCTGCTTGAGTTCCTGTCCTGCCTTCCATTGATGACAAACTGTAATATGGACGTTAAAGACAAATAAACCCTTTTCTCCTCAGCTGGATTTTTGGTCATGGTGTTTCACCTCAGCAACAGAAACCTTGAAAAATCCCCCAAACCCATTTCCTCCAAATATTTCACCTATCAAGACCGGAAATTGCTCTGCTGAAAGGCAAATTTTAATGAAATTATAATTGAATATGTAAATAATTATTAGCTCTTTAATGTTTTGCTTACTCGTGCATGCATATGTATGTGTGTGTGTGTGTGTCTAGCATGTACAGGTGCCATGCCAGTGTGTGTGTGTGTGTGTGTGTGTGTGTGTGTGTGTGTGTGTGTTTAGCATGTGCAGGTGCCATGCCAGAAGGCACTGGACTCCCTAGAGCTGGGAATGCAGCTGTGAGCTGCCTGGTGTGGGTGCTGAGCAGTACGTGCTCTTAACTACTGAACCTCTTCTGCAGCTCTCTGAACGATTGTTAATATTCTACCTTTAGTTTGCAGCACAGGTGTTTCCCCACATTGTTTTTGTTGATCATTTTCATTTGAATTAGTACAAAGAATTAATGTCAAAAGCCAGTACATAAATAACTTACATGCCATCCCCTGATAAATGAACATGGCAAATAACTTCCTATTTTCCGCTAAAGTTACAAAAGTAAATAACATTCTTGTGACCCTCAGCTTTTTGTACTTGGTTTCATTGGATTCTCTTGGAAGCTGGGTACAGACGATTTTGTTGTGGGCTTTTGTTGCTGTTGTTCCCCGCTCTTTACAGTGTGTGTCAGTTTCTTTTATCTCACTGTGACCAAACACTTGACAGAAGCACTTAAGGAGGAGAGGTTGGTTTTGGTTCCTCCTTCTAGACAGTACACTGCATCCATGGGAGGAAAGGCATGGGAGAGTGGGGGGGGGATGCCCCCCTGCAGCTTTGTCCTTGGGGATGGGCTTGTGGCTCACATTTACATTCCTGTGTGAGGGTGTCACTTTCAAGGCCCACCCCAAGCACCTCACTTCTGCTAGCTAGGCTGTAGTCTCCAAGGATCCACAACTTCCCCCCAAAACACGGCCACTACCTAGGGACCAAGCGTAGCGCAGTAGGAGAGTCTCTGAGAGATAATAAAGTAGTCTGTACTGGAACTCAGAGCCTGGTGGCCTCACAGCCACGGCTTCTGCCCAGAACCTCCAGGCCTTCTAGATCCCCGTGCTTTGCTTTTCTCAGGACTGGCACATTGCTCAGTAGCGTCTACCACTGATACAGGCATTGGTGGTAGCACACAGGGCTCTCTGGCTTTGTGGGTACAGCCCTTCTCTACATGGTGTAGCTGAAACAATCTGGAGAAATCCTCTGTCCAAGTGTCTCCCCCAGCATGATCTGTAACTGCTCAGCTGAAAGGCGCTCTTCTCTGGGTTGGTGCCTTTTAGTGTTCCAAGGGTCCTTGTTACAAACCTCCAAACCACTGAAAGGGATGACTGTGCAGACAAGTTCCTGCTAATCTGCATAATGGAGACTGTACCTCAGCCCTTGGAGGTGGGGGTGCAATAGACATCTGTGGTTTGTTTGCTGAACACCCCTCCTCCACTCTCAATTGGAACGGGATCCCAATGGCTGGGTTAGCTAGCATAAGGCAGTTGCGTTTATAATGTGGCCACTGATGGTGATATTTCAAGTGTCAGGCTTGAATCCTTTGGGGATGAGACTGAGAAAGAAAGCCTCTCTCTCTCTCTCTCTCTCTCTCTCTCTCTCTCTCTCTCTCTCTCTCTCTCTCTCTCTCTCTCCAAAGATCGGCTTGGCAGCCTAATGAAGGCAGAAACTTTGCTCCTAGGATTGTTTTGATTTGGGTATGAAATATACTACCAAAAGGCAGTCCATGAGGACCTGAGTCCGTAGCTTGCAGTTTTAGGTTGGGGGATTCTGGGAGCTTACGGAGATAGGGCCTACCTGGAAGAACAGGGCCACTGATAATGACCTCTTCAGGATTCATGTCCCTGGCCCCTTCTTACAGTTCTCTCTCTCTCTGCTTCTTGTCCATCATGAACAGTTTCTTTCACCATATATATAATCTTGCCACCACGATGCTCTACCCAAGTGCGTGGTCCCAAACCACCGTGGACAGAAGCCTGTAAAAACCAGAGCCCAAATAAACCAAGAAGACCAGTAGAATCATTAGGGCAAGAGTTTAGCTCTGTCCTAAGCACCCTTCAGAGGTCCAGACATGGTGCCAGTCACGCGTGCCCAGGATGCGTGCACACACTTGCCCATTACACGTTCCCCAGGATGGGTGCACACTTGTCCATCGTTTATTCAGGAGACACTGACAGGGCAGCTCACACTGTGGGTCAGTGATGAATCTTCTTCCTCCAGAAGCTCTCAGAGTGTCAAGAGCCCGCAGCGAAGCAGACACAGACACTGAGCGTGACAAGAACCGGCAACTACAAGCAGAACAGACACGACTAGTGGTCACCTGAGCAGCAAGGCTGTCCTAGGAATAGAAGGAAGCAGAAGGGCTTCGGGGTGTCTGGTACCTTCCTGGAGGACAAGTAGCGATTTTGCTCTCTAGAGAGCTTGTCAATACTCATAGCTGTAAAATGTGCTGCCTTTGGGGTAGCTGGGGATGAGATCAACAGTGAGAATAAACTTTGGTGGAACACTTTTTATTTAACATCCTATGTAAATCCAAGACCGAAAGCTTAGGCTCCATGATGTAAGAAACACACACACACACACACACACACACACACACACACACACACACACACACAAACCACACACACAAACACACATACACACACAAACACACACACACACACACCACACACAAACACACACACACACACACAAAACAAGGATTCCCGGGGCTGGAGAGATGGGTCAGTGGTTAAGAGCACTGACTGCTCTTCCAGAGGACCCAGGTTTAATTCTCAGCACCCACATGACAGCTTACAACTGTCTTAGAGCTACAACTCTGAGTGTTTCTACTCTCACACAGACAAATATGCAGGCGAAACACCAATGCACATAAAATAAAAATAAATAAATCTTAAAAAAAAAACAACAGGGATTCCCCCCTTTTCCCAACAGAACCTTGTTGGCCTTTGATGTAGACGTGTTTAGCTGAGTAAAGAGGTTATAAAATATGTGTTGTGTTTTGTCTTTCTGTCTTTGTCACTCTGGCCAGCAATAAGGAAAGAATTGTGCACTGGAAAGTCGTGTGGGGACTGCTGTTCCATGGGACCTTCCTGAAGCTGAAATACTAAAACCTACACATTTAGAAGCAAACCGTGCCTACAGGATAAAAAAAAAAAAAAATCCCAGAGGGTGTGAACTGATTACATGACAAAGGCATATTTGGCCAACAAATCCAAGTTTTGTTCTACATGGATGCCAAACATCTGGATATTTGGAGGCAATTGTGTGGCGTTCTGCGGGCCACAGAGCAGCACTTTATACTGCTCTAGGCAGAGAGCGGCTGTGTCTGATCTCACCACTTCAAAGACCTAGTCCTCAGAACATCGACCAAGTGTGGCTTGCTTGGAGGTCAAGTGGCAATGTTGATGAGAACTGAATTGCTCCTTGGGATTCAAGGCTAAAGAATAGGCGTGGAACAGGTTTATGAGGGAGACCAAATCTCTTCAATGGCTGGAAAAGTGCTGGAAAAAGACAGGAAGTAGCATGGAAGCCAGGGTGAGAATGGTGCCTCCTCATGGCCCACACAAGCCACTCTGGGAAAGAGGTTGCACCAAGAGGCAACCATTGACCGTGGTTTTCATTATTCACTCAGCTCAGAGAGCAGAAGCAGCAGTTGAAGGACCTGGCTAGGGACAGAGATGTACCTCAGGAGGTCAAATGTTCACCTAGCATCTGCCAAACCACAAGTTCAATCATTAGCGTTTCAAAAATGGGCATGCTGCCACTGGCCTGTAATCCTAGCCCCAGATGGTGGAGGACAGTAGAAAGATTTGAAATTCAAGCCACACAGTGAATTCAGAGCCAGCCTAGGATACATGACAGGGTTTCAGTAAGTAGCTGTGCCTAGCCTAGAACTCACAATGTGCAACAGGCTGGCCTCAAACTCATAGAGATCTGCCTGCCTCTGTCTCCCAGGTGCTGGGATTATAGGCATTGCCACCACAGCTGACTTGTTTTCCTTTGTTTTGTTTTGTTTTAGCTTGGTTTGTATATGTGTACAGATATACAACGGGGAACATGTGTAGAGTCCAAAAGACAATTTCTTAATTCCCTCCCCCCACCTCCCTCCCTCCCTTCCTCCCTATATCTCCCTCCCTCCCTCCCTCCCTTCTCCGACAGGGTCTCTCAATGATCTTAGAACTCACAGAGAAAGCTAGGCTGGCTAACATTCAGATGCCAGAAATCCATTTTGTTTCGGCTTCCCCAGCACTGGAGTTACAAAAGCGCATCACTGCTCCCAGCTTTTTATATAGGTCCTGGGGCCAAACTTGGGTCCTTGCACTCGCATGGCACATGCATTGCCATCCGAACTATGTTCCTGGCTGTCCATCCAAAGTTCCTGTGAGATGCTGACAAAGCATAACATAGCTCCTGGAAAGAAACAAATTGGATTCTTAGAGGAGTCATTTCTTTGTATGCAGGCTGAAGAGCCTGAGCTTTGCATTGGCACAGAATCCAACCCATTGTTTAACAAAACCCAACACAAACAACCAGCAGCTTGTTCAGGATGCCCTGCGCTTTGAAGTGTCAGGGTTTCAACTTCTGCTCTCAGTGATCTGGCTCCAGTGCCAGAGAAGGGACCACGGCATCTTAATGGCAAGTTGAGGAAAGAGCTCACTGACAACACTTATCAGCAACTGCGCCATTAACCCGAATGAGTTGTAATTGCTGGCAGAACAAATACAGTCATTCTTTGGGGTGGGCTATCAGTGTCTCTCACTTTGCAAGCGTAACAGGGTTCTTCCTGGTAAACTCTACCCTTTACACGCTGAGTCGTTTGGAAACTGAGCCACACATTTTCCTTAGCAAATGGAAATCTCTCTTTTTCAGAGGTTAAAAACCTCTGTAAACACTAGAAACTAATTCTCTCTCCCTCTGTTGTATAAAATGGTCCCCCTGGGGACACCACACACACACACACACACACACACACACACACCTACTCACCCCAGATAGAAAGCCTATGACAAACCAAAGTACAGATACTACCAATGAATTTTATTGGGGTTGCTTAGGAATATGGGTGAGTGTTACTTACAGGAGTAGAAATGACACAAGGACCCAAAGCCCACCCTAGCATGGATGACAAAGCTAGGAACCTGGAGTACACTGCACAGCCAGCAGGTAGCTCAACTGGCCGGAGAGTGTTTTTTACCAGGTGCCTGGGCTGGTCTAAACCTCTTATAGGCAGCTTGGCTCTACCTGCTTCCCTCAGGTGGCTGGTGTGGTTGGTGTCAGAGCTGAGTTGCTACAGTCTGAGGGTGACTTTCTGCAGTTTTGTTGCTTTCTCTAGATTGAAGAGGCTTAGTGAATCTGAGTGGTTTCAGGGACTTCCTGGAGCTATTTTGAGTTGTTTTCCTCTCTGCTTAAAGAGTTTCCCTGCAGGGGAATGTTAGCACCCCCTTTTCTGTCCTCTCTCCCTCCTCTCCTCCCCCCTCCCTTTCTCTTCTAGCCCCCCCTTTGCTGTAGACTGAACCCAGGGTTTTGTACATGCAGGCTAAGACTCTACCCCTGAGCTTCAGCCTAGCTGTCTTTTACCTTTTGAGACCAAGTCATATAAGTTTCCCAGGCTGGCCCTGCACTCTTTTCTCTAGTCCAGGCTGACTTTGAACTTGTGATTTTCCTGCCTCAGCCTCCCAAGGACATGGAATTACAGGTATGCACCATCAACCCTTGGCTTCGTGTAGTCTTGGCTTCTTGCGCACTCAGCACATCACACACCACCTGCTGTTACAGTCTGCTCCTTTGCCTGGGACACCAGGAACCTGACCTTTGTGGATGCTATACTGGTTCAGAGTTGAGGTCCACACCAAGAGTTAAAAAGATGGGGAGAATCAGGGGAGGTTATTTCTTACTACTCCTCCATCTTACATCCTCTCCTCAAATTTCAGGTTCTAAAGATATGGGCTCTTGAGCAGCTGTTAATAGCCCTGTAGAACCTTACATCTCTTACAGTTCCTTCTGCCTGCTCTCACCATTATAAGCAATTGACCAAATACCCGGCCCTTTCAGGCAATGGTTCTCAACCTGTGGGGCACAGTCTTGTGTGTGTTTGGGGGCAGGTAGAACAACCCTTTTGCCTAAGACCATTGGAAAACACAGATATTTACGTTATGATTCATAACGGTAACACAATTATAGTTATGAAGTAGCAATGAAAATACGGTGGGGGTCATCACACCATCAGGAACTGTATTAAAGGACCATGGTATTAGGAAGGCTGAGAATGGCTGCTTTACCCAGTTCCTATAGCCGCTGCACTCTGAACTAGATCATCTCATCCGTCCTCACTTCATAGATGGGAAAACGGAGGAGCAGAGAGTGTGAGTGCCCGGCAATGAGCTCAAGGGAACCAGAGCTGGATTTCAACCCCAACCTCACATGATACGGTACTCTTTTCCTCTAAGAAGCCTCGCTTCGGGGAGCGGGATGATGGCTCCTCTTCATGCTTAGAGAGGCCACTTGCTGCCGCTGAGCCTTTCAGTTGGCGACTTAGGCTTGACAAGCAGAAGGGCCGATGATACACACCGCACAACTTTCCTACAGGCTGGGAACGCATGGCAGCCCCTTAATCTCCTTGTCTAGGTCCACAGGCATCCAGAGGGGCGCAAGCTTTAATCTCTTCCTTAATACTCAGAAGATGATCTTGTAGGAAGACTATAGTTTTCCTCTAAGGGGAAAAAATATCTGTGATAACAATGCTGTTAATATCTCTCTCTTTGTTGTTCTGTTGAAGACATTTGTTTCACTGAGACTATGAGGTCACTAATAACTATTTATTTTAAAATATGACTCAGTGCCTTTATTGCCACAAAATTACGATCTTAAACGATAAACTTTATATCCTGCATACTCACCACAATAGAGAAAAAAAATTAAAAACCAAAACCAAAACCATCAGTGTTGGGTCAGCTGGACAGCTCCCCGCTGAGACTACACAATCAGATTTTGATCCTGGGCCCCACAGGGTGGATAGAGAGAACGGACTCGTACAAGTTACTTTCTTACATGCCACCCACATGTCTTGGCACACATGATTGCCGCCTACCCCCGCACTAAGTAAATAAATATAAAAATTTTTAATTAAAATCGAAGAGCATGACTCTTCCCTTTGGCTGGATGACGGTGAAGGCTAGCAGGTTTGCTGTGCAGTATTTGCTTTTGAAAACACGTATGTTTCCAGGATTCTTTATCAGCTGGAGGAAACAGGCACCGTCACTTGCAGGAAGAAATCATGGACTGTGGGTCAGAGCAGTTCCTTGCATTCAGCCGTAATGACTTCTTTTCTGTTACCAGAGGAAACTCAGCGACGTGGTGACTTCTGAAATGTTGTGCATAGGAAGGAAAAGCCAAAGAGACCTTGGTGGCCCAGGCCGGAAACATGACCCTTTGAGCTGCCCTAGGACAATGAAGTTGGTGAAGGCCTTTCCCCTCCAAAGCTAGGGAACCCAGAGCTCAGCAGTTTGGAGCCCCTGCCAGCTGTGAATGGAATACAAAAGCCTTCCATTCTGATGCAAACACCCTGCATTTTCTTACCCTGGTGGGTGCTGGGTTCCTTCCCAGACCTTTCAAAGGCTCTAGGGTGGGGCTCTGGGTGTGGAAACCATCTCATCCTCTTTGGGGGATTGGTAAAGGATGTGGGAACTCTCTCTCAGAAAAGCCCACAGCCTCTGTCTCAGAGCCGCGTGTGAGTTCAATGCACAACTCCTCGAAGCCTTTGGCTTGTTGGGTAACCTAGGAGCTTGGGATCAGACGCTCTGCGTGGTGTCCAGAGATAAAGCAGGCGGCGAAGGGGCTGGGTAAAGGCGGCTTTCGAGATTGCTGTCAGGGCTGTCAGCTGAGCTTGGCTTTAGTCCATGGTCAGTGTCCAGAAGACAAAGCCAGCACTTCCCCTTCCCCCACTTTCTCCCTGGGCACAACACCTATTTATGTAAACAGGATGAGAACACTTCATCCACTAGGACCCTCTTACTCTATGGACTTAGGAGCTGTTGCTTCCCCCACTAACCAATCGAGATCCGTTTCCCATCCTCTTTGGCCTGTTGGTCCCTGAGTTCTGTCCCCGCAGACTTCAAGCTAAGGCATCCTTCCCTTCTCTCTTACAGGTGGATTAGACCAACTTTTATCCTGGGAGGAGTGGGGGTGTTTCGGCTGGGGTTTCTCCCCCACCTCCTTCCTTCTTGCCTCAGCAGTGTGGTTCTGGAAGTGGCTGAGAACATCCTTCAACACGAAGTTAGTCTATTGAACGCCTTTTCTGCCTGATGCCCACAGGGATTCATCTGATTCCCACCCACCTGAGGCCAGGGATGGGAACGGCTTTCTGCAGTGTCCTAGCCTACTCTCTAGACACTTGTTGGCTCTCTTAACCTCTTGTCCCTCCCACAGCATCTGCACCCTTGGAGCCTGTTAGAAATGTGGCGTACGAGGGTCCACCTCTGCCCTTCTGAACTAGTGTCTGTACTTGAACAAGGTTCGTTGGAGATACACAGGCACATCACTGAGTTCTCAGGCAAACTCTTAGGTCCCTGAGATGACTGGACAGAGCCGGGCTTTGAAACTGTTAAGACAGGAGAGTGGGAGAGCTTTGTGAAGCATCGTAGTGATTGTTTCCTGTACTCGCAGCTGATAAGAGCAGGGCACTTTGATTCGTGTCCCCTTTCAACACCCCTTCCTCTCAGATACCTCATGCTATCCTGTTTATTTTTTGTTTTCTTTCCTTTCTTACTTTCTCTTTCTTTCTTTCTTTTGGTTTTTTGAGACAGGATTTCTCTGTGTAGTCTGGCTGTCCTGGACTCTTTGTAGACCAGGCTGGCCTCGAACTCACAGCAATCCGCCTGCCTCTGCCTCCCGAGTGCTGGGATTAAGGGCGTGCACCACCACGCCTGGCTCCTGTCTGGTTTTCTTTACCCTTCCTAACTCTGAAGAGCTTGCAAGAGTCACTGAGCCCACAGTATATGTCGGTGCACAGGGCCATTTTCATTCCGCCAGGACCAAACATCATTTAAGTGTCTAATAAACACCAAATAAAGCTACACAGCAAGAACTGATAAGTTGTCCATGGAAAAGAAAAGAGTGGTGGTGGGGGGAATTCAACACTTAAGAGATTGTGTGGACGTGATGAGGTGATGCGTGGGTGGCTGAGCAGGGAGGAGAGCACAGGCTTTGACTGCCGTGGTTGGCATTGGGGATGATATTGACACGTGCCTGAGACAAAGTCAAAGGAGGAAGCAGCTTGGAGAGAAGTGTGGCGCCTCTGCCACCACGGTGCTGAGTCAAGGGCGAGGGGCTGCGGATTTAACTCATGCACACACACACGTACACACACATACAATACCACAGCGGGTCCTTCGTGCTAAGGGAGCAGCAGCCGTGGCAGTGGTTTATTATCCCCTCTCCAGAGTTCCAAAGAGCCTTCTTATAGGCAGCCAAACAGGAATCCTCCTCCCAGGTGAAATCCCTCAAGAGGTGATCACACACAGGAGGAAAAGTCTCAAGGATAGGAGGAGTGCGTTCTCAGAGCAGTAAACAAGACTAGCTAACCAAGATAAACACAGACGTGGAAGCTGCTAGAAACAGGACATGAAGCAGCAAGACAGGCAAGCAGCCCAGTCAGGCCTGGTTCCTGCAAGAAGAATTTGTGATGGTTTAGAAAATGTGTATGCATTCGTTACATGTACCAGCCTGGAGTTCAGGGAAGGCGAGACAGAGCCAGGCAGATCTCCGGGGCATGCTGGCCAGCCCCTCTAGCCAATCAGAGAGCTCCAGGCTCACTGAGAGACCTTGTCTCAAGAAATAGGGAGCAAGGGGATCAAGGGACACCAGAAGGTGACATGGTTGAATCTGTACCTGTACACACACATTCACACATATGAACGAGCATGTGCGTGCACACGCATGCGTATACACGCACATTCGTCACATCATGCACACATACTGTCCCTGCTCTAGTACAGTCTGGCTGTCCCACTTCTCAACTCTTGCCCATGCTGGACGTCATCGTCCAGCCATCACATGTGTGGTCTGTAGAGGAAATAGGAGGAGATAGTGGAGTGAGGACTAAAGTGGCTTCTAAGGCAGGCTCCACTACAGAGATCAGACCTGCGCAACCATCTCACTCTTCCTGGATCCCAAAGCGCCTCTTGGGGATTAGATGGGAGAGGAGCCTCTGCTGGTTTGTGCTGCTGGGGTGAACACAAAGGGGACCACAGTCATGAGAACCACGGTGTGTGCCCTGCCAGGATGAGAGGCTTCCCTCGGCTTTTCGTCTCTGCTTTCTTTTTCTGCTTTTGCTTGGTTGTTCCCTTTATTCTTGTGCTTATTCGCCTGGGACCCAAATTAGCTCTTGTGTAGAAAATCCAGACTGTAGCCTGTGAGGTCTTCCTGTTCGTCTGAAGAAAGAAAATCAGAGACCTCAGTCCTCAGGTCATGCACACACAGACTGGAAGCTCTGATAAGCGGACTCCAAATGCCGTGCAGTGAATGAAAACAGTTCCTTGTGATAAGCTCGAGGAAGGGGTTATGTGACCAGCATGTTGGGAGATGAAACATACCTAGGAGGCACATGCCTTTGAGTCTCTCTGCTTATGTGTTGGCAGGTGCACTCATGCCACAGTTCCTGTATTCAGCTCAAAAGGCGACAGAGGTCTCACCTCCCACCTTGTTTGAGAGAGAATCTCTTTGTTGTTTGCCTGTATCAGGCTATCTGGTCCCAACTTCCAGAGACTCTCCTGCCTCTACCTCCCATCTGGCCTTAGGAGTGCTGGGATTACAGACGTGTACTACTGCACATCTGAACTTTATGTGGGTACCTGAGACTTGAATTTAGGTCTTTACACTTTTTTTTTCTTCTTTTGTCTTTTTGGTTTTTTGAGACAGGTTTTCTCTGTGTAGCCTTGGCTGTCCTGGACTCACTTTGTAGCCCAGGCTGGCCCCGAACTCACAGCAATCTGCCTGCCTCTGCCTCCTGAGTGCTAGGATTAAAGGTGTGCACCACCACGCCCAGCCAATTCTTTACACTTATATAACTGCTTTGCACAGTAAACCAGTCTTCTCAATTTACTTTTTTTTCATAAAAAGATATCAATATACATTTCCCCTCTCTCTTTTCTTTTCTTCTTCTTCTTCTTCTTCTTCTTCTTCTTCTTCTTCTTCTTCTGTTTTGTTTTTGTTTTTTTGTTTTTTGAGACAGGGTTTATCTGTGTAGCCTTGGCTGTCCTGGAACTTACTCTGTAGACCAGGCTGGCCTCAAACTCAGAGATCCACCTGCTTCAGCCTTCTGAGCAGTGAGATTAAAAGTGTGTATCACCACCGCTGCCCGGCCCCTTCTCTTTTTCAATAAAGAAAAAAAACCCCTTAATTATCATTATCTACATGCTTTGTTCATTTTGTTGTTGTTTTTGTTTTTTGAATGAGGGTTTCTCTATGTTATCTTGGCTGTCCTAGATTCAAATTGTTGACCAGGCTGGCCTCGAACTCACAGAGGTCCACCCGCTTCTGCCTCCTGAGTGCTGGGACTAAAGGTGTACCTGGCTAAGTAGTTCTAATTTGGCGGTCAGGACAGAATAATGGGAGAGCTTCAAGGAGGTGACACTGGGGTTGGGACTCCCAGGACGAATAGGAGTGTGACCGGCAGTGGGAGGCTAGAAAGGCACTTTTCTGGTAAAGCAACCAAGAAAGGCAATGGTGCAGCACCGCAGTTCTCAACCTGTGGGTCTTGACCCCCGCTCCAGCCAAATATCATACACCCTGCATATCAGATATTTACATTACCATTCATAGTGATAGCAAAATGGCAGTTATGAAGTAATAATGAAATGATTTTATCATTGAGGGTCACCACAGCGCGACGAACTGCATTAAAGTGTGGCAGCATTAGGAAGGCTGAGAACCACTGATGTAGCCTATGTGAGTGCTTAGGAAAGGGCCTGGGAGGGAAAGAAAGGGGAGCTGGGACCGGATGCTGATTGTCTTGTGGCCAAACCAAGAGTTCAGATGTTACCTTAGAGGTAGTGATAGCCCTGAAGAGGGTTTTCATCACCAATTGCTGTTTTGATTGTCAAGAATACATCTAAAAGTGGGATGGTGAGATGGTTCAGTGGGTAAGGGTGCTTGCTGCCAAGCCTGTTGGACCTGAGTTCAATTCTCAGGGATCACATGGTGGGAGAAGAGGACCATTTCCTTCTAGTTGTCCTCTCTGCCTCGTGTGTACAATGGCACAGTCATGGTCACACATACATATGCAGAGTAAACAAATAATATATATACATATATATGAAATAATATGTATATGTATATGAAATAATATATATGTATATATATATATATATGAAAAAAATACCCAGAACCTCTGTCAATGAAAGAAGAGAATCATCACCTACTCTGATCCCCCAGGCCCTTCCCTTGTGAGTAGGCCACTTGTGCTCAATATCCTCAGTTCAGTCATGTCTCCATGAGCTTTTTGGAGCTAGTGGGACAGGGACCTCTCCTATCTATTTATTGATTTCCCAGGATGTGATAGAGACATTAGATTTTTTTCATGCCATGGTTAACTGAACCAAAAGGCATGCAACCAGATTTTACTATGTTCCCACATCCAACAGAAATTAGCAAAGAGAAGCAGCTTACCCTCCAAGGTAATGATCTGCTTCTGTCAGCACCATGCCCTTGAAGCACGCCTGTGTGCGTCATACAGCAGGGCTGCTTATACAGAGACAGGGCAGGAGAGACTCGACATGGGAGGAATGTTCAGAGTGCGCTGCAGCAGCCAAGGTGTTGGCTATATTGTTGTTGCATAGCCCTCGGCAAGAGGAAGGTCACACGCCAATGTGTGCAGTGCAGCCCGGCTCCAAACCATAACAATCTTCAAGTAAGCCAAGAAAAGTTTCATACACAAAGACTTGAAAGTTGGAAAAGAAAGCCTGGTGTGGTGGTGCACGCCTTTAATCCCAGCACTTGGGAGGCAGAGGCAGGTGGATCACTGTGAGTTTGAACCCAGCCTGGTCTATAGAGTGAGTTCCAAGGCAGCCAGGGCTACACAGAGAAACTTTGTTTTGAAAACAAAACAAACAAACAAAAAACCAAACAGAAGAAGAAGGAGGAGGAGGAGGAAGAAGAAGAGGAAGAGGAAGAAGAAGAAGAAGAAGAAGAAGAAGAAGAAGAAGAAGAAGAAGAAGAAGAAGAAGAAGAAGAGGGGAAAAAGTGGTATCAAAACATCTTCCCAAAGTCCCTAGAAAGTTCAAGAATTCAGAAAGGCAGAAAGGATTCTGTGAGTTACAAGGCTCAGACTCATATATGCAGGGTCTGAGCTATGGTACCTGTGTGATCTGGTTTTGTGAGATGCCTTCAGGGCTGAGACAGCACGGCTTTCTTATCCAGCTGCTCCTGGTCTCTGAGCCCCAGGCCTGGCCTCCGAGGAAGGGTCAGATCTGGCTCTAAACCTGAGTCCCAGGTGCTAGGAGAATTCCTGGATTCGGCGCCTGGCGAAGTTTCATTTGGCCTTTGACCTCAGCAGCTGGAACCTACTATTCTTTAGGCAGAAGATAAATCAGTGCAGTGGGGGTTTGCTGGGATGAGCAGCTTGGAACAACACAGCCATCTGAGGCTGGTTGCTCTGCCATTCATCAGAATAACCTGCACACCCGAGATGGACTTCTGCAGGACCGCGCTGTCAGCTTAATGAATTAGGAGACGCAAACATCATGTTTCCAGCCTGACGTAAGTTGCCTGAAACCCAGTCGTGCTATTTAGACCGTGTAATTTGCCATTACTATTTAAAGGTAAGGCTCTCGAAGTGGGGTACCTAGAAGGACCACAGACAATTGATGGGGGCTAGAGAGCATCAGAGTGGAATTTCTGTCTATTTTTCATTTCCTCTAAGTTTCTAGTTTTATTTCCACGCTTCAATATACAGTTAGGAAAATTATACTTGCTCACTGCCTGTGGCTAGATTAATATAAATGAAGGTTCTTAAGGACTTTTATTGACAGTTGTATGCATCCTTCAAAGTTCAGAGACTGGTGGATATTAGGATTATTGGGTGAAGATTGAATTAATTGGACCTTATTAGAGTCTGAGACCTAGCCACAAACAAATCACATAATATCTCTCTCTCTCTCTCTCTCTCTCTCTCTCTCTCTCTCTCTCTCTCTCTGTCTCTTGTACATTGTAGTCCAGGCTGGTAAGAAATTTACTATGTATCCCAGGGTGGGTCCCAACTTACAGCAACCCTCCCATCTCAACTTCCTGAGATCTTAAATAACATTTATGAGCACCAAGACTTATTATTTTTTTTAAATGAATACACCTTAACTATTAGTCATTACAGTTTAATTTCCCTGTCACGGACGGGTAAGCCTGTGCAGTCACTACTGCCAGATTCCTGGCTCCTAATCCTCATTTTCCAGTAATTGGGCAATTACCCCTCCAGCCATAGATCCAAGCCTGCCCTGGCCTGTAGCATCTACCCTGACTTCGTACTCCTATGTTCTCGGCTAAAGCCCTAGGTCGTCGTTATCCCTAGCCCAGCTTCAGGCTGCCTCCTTAACTGTGAGCACTAGTTTTGTGTTTTTACCATACTTATGTACTGACCCAGAGATGCGTTCTTACGCCATACCCTGGTAATTGAGTCCTATTTTATTTTCTGTTTTCAGAGAGGGATGGAGAGAGGAAAAGAGGGAGGTGTGGGCAAAGAAAGAGGGAAGGGAAGAGATGACGGCAGCGCAGGAGACGACAGAAGAAGGGAACGGAGGAGAGGGCAGGAGAGGAGCAGAGACAAGCCCACTCGTCTTCAAGGCTGCGCTCGGCATGGCGGCATAGCGTTGGCATCTGCCTGCTAAGCGCATGCGCTGGAGCCCCGGTCCACAGTGAGGCAGTGGTAAAATGGTGGGCCTGTAAAGAGGGGGTCCTGGTGGTTCCATCATCGGATACACATACACACATGCATGTAAAACACTCATACTGATAAAAATAAAAGGGAAAAAGCATGCTTTTTGTAGAATTCACTCATTTAACTTTTTTTTTTTTTTAAATAAAAAGAACATAAATGTGGCATACACCAGTCCCCTGACATGGGAAGCAAAATCTATGTGCTTGTGTTATGTGCCCAGACTGGAGTCCACAGTTGGCTCCAGGGCCCTGTGGTCACTGGGAAAACTGGATGCTTATAAGGACCGTGAGGTATTCCTTTGCGGCCAACCAGACTCCAGAGCCTTGGGGACGTGAAGACGGAAGGCCTCCCTCCGTAGCGACATGCCTTAGATGGAGCCTCAAAATTTGCCTCAGTAAATTACTTACCTCTCCTTTCTCAAAAGAGAAAGTAGCATTTTCCTCTTAACTATTTTGGTTTTTCTTATGTTTTTCTAGATTGAAAACAAATTTCCTGTAAGAAATACATGCGAGAACGAGCAGGAAGCACCCTGAAGATTTACAGTTGCTGGGCTGGAGAGATGGCTCAGTGGTTAAGAGCACTGACTCCTCTTCTAGAGGTCATGAGGTTCAATTCCCAGCAACTCATGGTGGCTCGCAACCATCTATAATGAGATCTGATGCCCTCTTCTGGCCTGCAGGTGTACAGGCAGGTAGAGCACTGTATACATAATAAATACATTTTTAAAATCTTAAAAAAAAAAAAAAAGGATTTACAGTTGCTGTATGTTAGAAGTCCTGGCCGCTTTAAAGCTCCTTCCTGAGGCTGAGGCCCTACTCATTAGATCTCATGGTTGACTAAGACAAACCAGGCTCCACTGTGGCTCAGGAGGACTCCGGTTTATGGAGACCCACTCCACCTCCTAATCAGGCCGATCAGCTAGGCCTCGGCTTCACCCATTACACAACCCAGGTAACTCCTGAGGTGTGTCCAGGAATTTCAGCATCCCACAGAGTTACCTCAGCAATGGACTTCCTCGTGTCTTACGTGGTTGCAATTCTCTACCTCGTGAGATGGGTGTTGAAGCAGAGTGCCACAGGGGCTGTAAAACAACCTTAATTCCCAGCTGTCCTAGCAGCTCGGGCGACACCTGCTGATGCCTTCCGATTGTTCAAAAAATAATTCACAGGAAGATTTCTTGGTTCCTCTCACCTGAGTGCATGAGGCTGAAAGCTCTTCACGGTGTCCAGCTTAAGTTCTCCTTTTGTAACTCTTGCTTTCTCTGGAAGCGTTCACCTGTCAGAAACCAGATTGTTGGGTGAACAGGGAGTATTTGGGGTTTCCCCTAAACTTGGTCCTCTAGTAAAATTCAGGTCAGAAAAAGATCACTTAAAAAGAATAATGCTTTATATTTTATTATTGACGATCTCACATTCTTCCCCTCTCTCTTTCTAGAACCAGGCTGCCTTAGTTTCTTGGCCTGTTGCTGTGATAACAAATATTCTGATAAACCAAGTGCAGTGGCACACGTCTGTTGTCCCAGCATGCCAGCTGGTCTACAGAATGAGTTCAGGAGGGCCAAGGCTACACAGAGAAATCCTGTCTCAAAAAAAAAAAAAGAAAAGAAAAAAAAGAAAAAAGAAAAAAGAAAAAAGAAAAGAAACCTGGGAGAGGAAGGGTTAATCTTACCTTCCAGTCCAAGGCAGATCAAGCAGAAGGAGCTGGATGCAGCTGAGGCCTGAGACACCCACCATCAGGGAGACAAATGTTTGAGGATGCTTTGCTCATTTTATGCAGCCCAAGCTCCTCCCCCAACCATAATTAAGATGGATCTTACCCAAAAGGGGTTTGATTTGGGGAAGAGAGGAAAGGAAGAGACAGTGTCATTGGGAGTGAGAGGGACTAAAATGAATTATATTACATGGGTAAAACTGTCAACAAATAAATTATATTTAAAAAAGTTTCTCTAGCCAAAAGCCAAAAGAGTCAGTTACAAGGAGAAAAAAAAAAAAAAGATTAAGAAGCCTTGCTATAGTCTTCAAAGGCTTTGTGTAAAATGTTCTGTTCTTTAAAAAACAAAAAACAAAAAAGATAGATTCCGTATCAACTAATAACACAGAAATCATTCACACACACACCCTCCTCCCCAGGCCTGCCTAGAGGCCTGTCTCCTAGGCATCCTAGATTTTGTCAAGCAGACAACCTTATCACATGGGGCTTGAACTCAGGGCTTTGTATATGATGAACAAATGTTCTACACCCAGATCCATAAGTTAAAAACCTTTGCGGTAGTGACAAACAGCCTTGGTACAGGAGAGACATTTGAGTAGGACCATGCTACCTACTCACGGTGAGTGTCATATATGTATATGTGTGTGTGTACATATGTGTGTGTGTGCATACACATATATGCATATCTCTACAGGATCCTTTTCTAGGATATGAGAATTTTTGTGAGTTTTCCATATTGGAGGGATTAAAAATAAAATCACTGAAAATAGTCATATGTAGTTTTTATGTGAATATACATTTCTAGTTCACTGCCAATGCTTAAAACTGAGCGTTCTAGCTCATATGGTCTGGGCTTTCTCTCCCTCCCTCCGTCCCCTCCTTTTCTCTTGAAAATCAATTTTTTTCTTTCTTTCTTCTTTTTATTTTTTTTTTTAATTTTGTTTTGTTATTTTGAGACAGGGTTTCTCTGTGTAGCCTTGGCTGTCCTGGACTCACTTTGTAGACCAGGCTGGCCTCGAACTCACAGTGATCTGCCTGCCTCTGCCTTCTGAGTGCTGGAATTAAAGGCGTGTGCCACCATGCCCAGCTAAAAATAATGTTTTTCATACAATATATTCTGATTATAGTTTTCCCTCTCCCAACTCCCCTCACATCCCCACCCACCCATATCCACACCTTTGTTTGTTCATTATAAAACAGGCCTCTAAAAAGAAAAAAATTACAAAAAAAAAAAAAAAACCCAAATAGGAGAAAACAAACAAGATCCAAAGAAAAAACACAAGAAACACATATAGACGCAGAGACACAAACATTCACACACGGCTCTAGAAGTCCCAAAAGACACGTCAACAACACCCATGCAGTGCGGCCACTCTTCCCCTACAAATACTGTAGCTAGATTACTGACTTCGTTTCTGAATTCTACTTCTGTGTCTATTTCATCATAGGATGTTTTGCCTGCACATATGTCTTTGTGTCATGCACATGCCTGGTGCCTGGGGAGGCCAGAAAGAAGGTGTCATGTGGGTGCTGGAACAGAACCCAGACCCTTCGGAAAAGCTGCCAGAGCGCCTAATGGCTGAGCCGTCTCACCCTCTGTATTTTCCTGTTTCATGATATTAGTACTCTCTGCTGTCTCATGTACTTACTAACCATTGTCCAAACATTTGGACATTCATTACATTTGCTTTTCCACTACTGAGTTTTAGATTTTATTAGGTTTGTTTTTATTCTACTTTTAATTACTATACAGGGTGACAGGCTTCCTTTTTTTTGTTTTTTTTCCCCCTCTCTTCTTTGCCTCCACCCGTTCTCTGCTTTTATACTTTATTTTCTTCTGCTGACTAATATACTACCTGTGTGCCAGTGTGAACTTTCTCTCAGGAAAGACTCAGAAAACACACTTTCCTCCATGTTGTTCTGAAAGAGAAAAAGGGAAAGGAAGGAAGCTGGAAGGCCTGTATGCTGAAGGGCAGATGGCATAATATATAAATACAGAAGCCACACAACAGATCTGGTAAAAAGAGGTTTATTTGAGGAGAGTTGGGGCTGAGTGAGTCATGAGGCCAGGGAGAGAAAGAGACGTGGAAAGAGAAATAGAGTGACAGTGGGAGAGCATAGGAGAGAGAGAGAGAGAGGGAGAAAGAGAGAGAGAGAGAGAGAGAGAGAGAGAGAGAGAGAGAGAGAGAGAGAGAGAGGAGGGGGAGAAACCAAGAGAACCAGGGAGAGAGAGGGGAGGGAGCAGGAGAGAGAAGTAAGAGAGCAAGCAGGATGGCTGCTGGGTCTTTTACATCAGGCCAGGCAGAGTCAGCAGGTATGACGTCAGAAGTTGCTAGGCAACCTAGAAGCAGGCTGGTGGGAGCATATAACAGCAGGGGGTTCCACCATAGGTAACACTGATAAATGTTTATGGCTAAGGAAAACAAGCTATTGGCTCTCCTCCTGCCTGGTGACCAGGGTGAGGATACTAAAGGGAATGCGCCAGCTGCTTTCAATAAAGGGTAAGGAATAATCGCACTGTTTTGTTAACATACATCATCTTTTCTAATCCTCCCTGGATAATACTGCCTCCCTGTTATATTGTTTTTCAAAACAGGAGACTGCAGTTAGGAATTGAACTAACTTGCCCCAGGACACACATTTCTAAAGGAGTGTGGCTTGGGCCTACATTCCTCTTAAATAGCACAGTTCGGGAGTGTTTTCCACCAGCCTGCTGCCTTCAGTGAGGATAAAGAGGAGCAGAGAGGGCAGAGAGAGCATCCAACACCTGAATGAGAATTTATCCAGGGTTGTCAGCCCCACGGTTATAGAGAGCAGACTAAATAGCGGAGGATTCACGAAGCTTGTTATATACCAGAAAAGAGGAGTGTGGAAACCGAACACTTGGTAGCCTCTGTTTCCACTCTTCCTTGGTAGACATCCCATCCTCCAGCCTGGATGCTCCTGGAGGCAGTACGTCCAGGTGAGAGCCACAGGTGGGGGAAAGGTCACCTCTCCCAGGATAAACATCACTCCTTCGGCCCCAGGCTGTTCTGTCCTAACGGCCAGAACCGAATCACACTGTTGCCTCACACGTTTGGACTAGGTGTACCATTAGCTGGCCTGAAGTAGTCAAGATTGGCTGTAGTGGCTAGGATGGTGGGGAGTGTGTGTGTGTGTGTGTGTGTGTGTGTGTGTGTGTGTGTGTGTGTGTGTGTGAGAGAGAGAGAGAGAGAGAGAGAGAGAGAGAGAGAGAGAGAGAGAGAGAGAGAGAGAATAGGATAAACTCAAATGAGCAAAAGCAGGTTAGCAGTCTCCCCGCAGTTGTAGCTTTTCTCAGCTTCCTCTGGTCTTTGAGCTCTCTGAGAACTCTCCAGACACCTCTCTTTCAGTTGTAGCAAACAGCTCCTGTCCTCAGAAATTCAAGCGGGGTACAGGAGTTTGCAATGGGTGATAGTTCCATATGGTTCAAGTTGTACATCTGTTTGTAAATTCAGCTTTCCGTCCTTAGCAGCCTGTGTGTAGTTATGAAAGTTATCTAAACCGCTTATAACATCTTATTAGTCAACCTTCATCAACTAACGTGTTAAAAGAAAGGCCTTTGACGTGTTGAGTTTGTACATTTTATGCCTTTAATGAGATTTGCCTTTTCCCCAAATTTGGGACCCCACAAGCAGGAGGCAAAAAGTCAGGTAGGTATCAAAACCATATACTGTAGAGGCATTCTAAGGAACTTCAGGAAAGAGAGATTTAACAGTGCAGGCAAAGACACTGGCTCCAAATTGGTGGAAAACCTTGCCTGTGGAAGAAGATGGCCAATTCTTTGTTTCTTTGTCTTGTTTTTCCAGATACGGTTTCTCTGTGTCGAGCTGGCTGTCCTAGAACTCACTCTGTACACCAAGCTGGCCTGGGACTCCAAGCTCTGGCTGCCTCTGCCTCCTGTCCTGGCCCAGCTGGATGGTGAAGTCTCACACTGAGAACTTGCTAGGGGAGTGTTGTCCCAATATCAGCGCGTGGGCTTGGTGTGTAGAGCAGTATAGCTCGATGTGCAACTGTCACACCGGCCGACCTGTGACCCATCTCCCTCCATATGCACAGACATCGAGGACACTTTAGAAACCTGCGTTGTGCTTTCACAATCTCGTGAAACCCACAGCTATCACTGGTAGACTGATTGGCCTAGCCGCTAGACTGATCGTTAGCGGCTTGACTCTAGCTGACCAAGGCATGGGCCAGTTTGGATGCTGTTCAGGTCAAAGGCAGTCCGAGCAGCACACTAGTCCTAGGTGACTGTCGCATCATACCCAATACAAATCACATTCACGTTTAAAGGGTACATTTGTTGGAACTGGATACTAATGACTTTTTGGAAATACAGCACAACTCAATTTTCTTTTAGACTCCATGGGCACCTGCATGCACGCATGCACTCATGAATACTCCCCCCCCGCTAAAATTTAATAAAAATTAATGTTCTTTTTAAAAAGAAAATGAATAATTAGTCATATGAAAAGTTAAGTATTAATATGCATTATAGTTATTGAGAGCATGCGTAGAAGCATTTGTTATAGATCACCCCTAACTGTTCGGCACTGTAAAGTTACAATACTGATTCTGGTTATTAATTGCTGAAACTTCAGTATACAGGTATGGTATCTATAATTCTTTTTTTTTAAAATGTTTTCCTTTTAAATATTTTCGTGGAGATGCAATTTTATCCAAGGTGAACCGTCTTAGGGTTATAGTATTGCTGTGATGAAACAGCATGACCACAGCAAGTTGGGGAGGAAAGGCTTTATTTGGTTTACACTTCTCCATGTTACTGTTCATCATCACAGGAAGTCAGGACAGGAGCTCAAACAGGGCAGGGACATGAAGGCAGGAGCTGACGCAGAGGCCATGGAGGGGCACACTAGCCTGCTCAGCCTGCTTTCTTATAGAACCCAGGACCGCCAGCCCAGAGATGGCATCACCCACAATGGGCTGGGCCTTCCCACATCAGACACTAATTAAGAAAATGCTCTACAGGCTTGCCTACAGCCCGATCTTATGGAGGATTTTTCTCATTGAGGTTCCTTCCTCTCAGCTAACTCTAGCTTGTGTAGAGTTGACATAAAACTTGCCAGCATTTGGGGCTGGAGAGATGGCTCAGAGGTTGAGAGCACTGGCTGCTCTTCCAAAGGTTCTGAGTTCAATTCCCAGCAACCACATGGTGGTTCACAACCATCTATTTGAGATCTGGTGCCCCTCTTCTGGTGGGTATACATGCAGACAAAACATTGTATATGTAATAAATAAATACGTCTTAAAAAAAAAAGCTGGGTGTGGTGGCCCATGCCTTTAATCCCAGCACTCAGGAAGGCAAAGGCAGGTAGATTACTGTGAGTTTGTGAGTTCAAGGCCAGCCTAGTCTACATAAAGACACCCTTTCTTGAAAAACCAACCAACAACCAACAACCAAAAACACTTGTCAGCACATGACTTTGCTTTATGTATTAGAAAAAGTGTGTGTGTGTTTCTGATATTTAGTGGATCTCCAAGTCCTACAACTTCTCTAAGTTCCTCCATGGCAGAGGCTACTGTCCTGAGACAAGGCAGCAACCAGTTGGCCAGCCACTTCCTAATGAGGCCACGCCCTCACATTTGTCCCACACATGTGAAGAAGACACAGGCAGCCCTCTGCTGAAAAGGAACTGTGACCCTGTACCTTACCTGGTATGATCCCAGCTCTCCAGAGGGCTGGCCTCAATCTCTGCCTCACTGCTCTATAGAAAAAGCTATCTTAGGACCCCGTCCTGAGACACGGCAGGCTCTGTCTCCACTCTCCTTGTATCAGTTGGGTGTGATCACCTTTTTGGTATGTTCTTTAAAAAGTCTGCTGGGATTTAGGCCTGATCTTAGAAAGGGAGGAGAGGTATAGTTCATTGCCCCCCACCCCCACCCCAAGTTCTCAAGCAGAATAGGGAGTTAGGTGTTATAAATTCCAGTAGAATCTCTTTCTCTCTCTCTTTTTTTTTTCTTTCCAGAGCTGAGGACCGAACTCAGGGCCTTGTGCTTGCTAGGCAAGCGCTCTACCACTGAGCTAAATCCCTAACCCCAGTAGAGTCTCTTATTCGAGGGAGGCTCTTTGAAAATGAACCCATGTTCCAGTCGTAAGTGGGTCTGGCAAACTCTCAAAGTCAATATAGCCTTGTGTGTTTTCCAACAATGGTGCTCTCAGCCAGTGGCCACCCACCTGCCTCTAGTCTAAAAGGAATGAGGCATACAATTCCATTTGGAAAATGGGCTTTGCCTTTTCTTTGTTTTCCATAATCTAACTCCTTTATCCACCTCACCGGGACCACGTTTCCCATACTTGTGTCTCTGGCTTCTGATAACCTGCATGAATGGGGTTTCCGGGTTTCAGATGCCAGCATATAAAACGTCTTACTCCTGTTGGCTCATTTGCTTCAATCTCAGTAAAACCTGTGGAAGTAGTGTGCAAGATGCTTGGATGGGGGCGGGGGAGGCTGTGTCCACACCAGAAGGTGAGAGATTCCTATTCAACAAACATGAAGAAGCCGGGTATGGTGGCGCACGCCTGTAATCCCAGCACTCGGGAGGCAGAGGCTGGTGGATCACTGTGAGTTCGAGGCCAGCCTGGTCTACAAAGTGAGTCCAGGACAGCCAAGGCTACACAGAGAGACCCTGTCTCGAAAAACCAAAAACAAACAAACAAACAAACAAAAAACCAAACAAACATGAAGAACCAGCAGGTGGCTCATGGGTTAGGATGGGTAGGTGTTAGAGTCTGAGCAAGTACTCCTGAAATTCCTATTTTTAAATGCTGAGGTGATGGGGGTGAGGCTTCTGGAAGGGGATTAACTCCTACGTGACCGGCGAGCCCTCAGGATTGGGATCTATCCCCCCCTTATAACAGATACTCCAGGATCAACACGATGGTTCAGTGGATAAAAGTGCCTGCTGCCAAGCCTGGTGACACGAGTTCAATCCTGAGCTCCACATGGTGGGGGAAGAGACCTGATTTTTGCAAGTTATCCTCTGACTGCCATGGCACAAGTGGCCACATATGTGTGAACACAAAATAAAGAAAGAAGTAATAAAAGCAAAGCAAAGCAAAGAAAGCAAGCCTGACAGCTTACTGGTCCCATCCACATGTGAAGACAATAAGAAAGCAGCTGGACATTAGGCTCCTGTCAGACAGTTCATAAGCCTCCCCAGGCCCCCTTCCCCCCCTGCATCTCTGATACTTCGGCACAGCACTGTGAATGGAATAAGAATGTGGGAGTTGCCGGGCGTGGTGGCGCATGCCTTTAATCCCAGCACTCGGGAGGCAAAGGCAGGCGCATCGCTATGAGTTCGAGGCCAGCCTGGTCTATAAAGTGAGTCTAGGACAGCCAAGGCTACACAGAGAAACCCTGTCTTGAAAAACAAAACAAAACAAAACAAACAAAACAAAACAAAAACAAACAAACAAACAAAAAGAATGTGGGAGTTAACACACAGCCAGTGAGACCAGGATGACATGGCTCAGGAAACACAGCCGGCTCTGAGTTCTAGCCTGGCCAGCCTGGATCCAGAAAGCAGAGAGCTCGGCCGATTTGGGCTGGACCAGAGCTTTGCTCCTCTGACTGGCTGCGCAGTTAGTGGAATCAGAGTCAGCTCAGAAGAACTCTGCCAGATATACACACAGCGATTTCATCACTGAGCAGGACCGAGATGCAGATATGAACTGCAGCCCTGCAGAAGCTTGCAGAAACTGCTAAGCGAAATAAACCATGCACGGAAGGACAAACACCCCATGACCCTGCGCACGTGATGTACCTAGAGTAACTGCATCGAGCTAGAAAGGCAGAATAGCTGTTCCGGGAGGTGGAGGAGGCATGGAGGTGCGTACAGTTTCAGCGTGAGTCACTTGGGAAAGGGAAGGTTCTGGAAATGGTGGTGGGTGCACAAACATGTGAATGCAGTCAGTGTCACAGGATTTCACACTTAAAAGAGCTTAGGATTGGCAACGGGGCAATGCAAACACACACATACACATTTGAATGGTTATAAATATGTATGTGTTTTGCCACAATGAAAGAGAAAGATCTTTGAAATGCTGTGTTTGATGTTGGGGACAGAGTCTCACAGATTGTTGAGACTAACTGCTTCGCCTCTATGGGAAAACGGAGACCTCGGAGATCAGAGCACTCACAACCACAGAGACCCAGGAAGGGCTGACATTGAAGCCTAGCTCACAGTTTCCCAGGCCTCTTATCCCTACAATGTCAACACCTGGGGTTTCAGGGACGCACAGACACCCAGTGACACAGACACCACCCCTTCAGAGCACTGCCCTCTCCTTTTTTTGCCTGTTTATGTTCATCTGGCTCATCAGAGGATGATAAACTCTTTGTGGGGAGGCCCCATTGGCTGCACATAGTAAAGCCAGAAGAAAGATTTGCTGAGTGGATACATAAGTAAACAAATGAGTGAAACATCCGAAGGCTGACCTAGGCTACTCAGGCTGGGAGATGAGCATCATGAAGCAATATGGATGTTTCTTTACAAAATTCATCAGCTCTAGAACATTAGGCCTGAATCCAAATACAAGAAATGATAACTTAGTTGTGCGTTTTTTGTCTTTTTTTTTTTTTTTTTTAAGCCCAGATATTGAGTTTGGAAAACAAATATAAATATCCACATTCATGAAAAATAATATAAAGATATATGTTCACAATTTTACTAGAGACCAGAGGTACACATTGAAGAGTAAAGACCCCCCCCCCCAAACTATGTGATCTGTTTCAAACTTTACGAATCCCGGTAGCTGTTTTTAAGTACGAATAGTGAAGTCTGGCGCCCTCTTGTGGTCTGGTACTTAAAAGACAAATGCAATGAAGTTCTGTGATGCTGGGACATTTGTGTCCTGCACACATGCTCTGGGGAGGGGGGCAGGGACTGCTGCCTTGCGATTCATCGCTGCCATCACTGGCCCTGTCTCTTAGCAACTTTGTATCATACTATTCCACAGGCTAAAGGTGTAGCTAGGTGGTTGTAATCTCCCTGTGTGAACTATGAAGCTGCTCTACAAAATGCTTAGTAGGACCAGAAGGGAAAACTCTTTTTAGTCCCACAGTCTCAGAAGGTCAAGGCCAGAAGAATTCATGACCTGGCCCATGTCTTTCCGTCTGATCCCTCCTCTCTTGCTATATCCCCCATCTTCCTGTCTTGTTTGGCCCTCCCCAGAAAACCACTTTTCATCTTCCCAGGCGTTCTAGCTTGCTTTCAATTGCTATAATAAAACACCATGACCAAAAGCAACTTGGAGCAGAAAAGGGTTGTTTGGCAAACACATGACATCACAGATCATCACAAAGGGGAAGAGTCAGGACCTGAAGGCAGGAGCCTGGAGGACGGAACTGAAACGGGAGCTATGGAGGAATGTTGCTTACTTATGGATCACGGTCCCTGGCTTGCTCAGCCTGCTTTCTTTTCTTTTCTTTTCTTTTCTTTTCTTTTCTTTGTTTGTTTCTTTTTTGGTTTTTCAAGACAGGGTTTCTCTGTGTAGCCTTGGCTGTCCTGGACTTGCTTTGTAGACCAGGCTGGCCTCGAACTCACAGCGCGATCTGCCTGCCTCTGCCTCCCGAGTGCTGAGATTAAAGGTGTGCGCCACCACACCCAGCTCAGTCTGCTTTCTTAGAGTTCCCAGCACCATGGCAACACCTCTAGTGAGGTGGGTTCTCTTACATCAATCTCTAATCAAGAAAATGCCCCCATGGACCAGCTTACAGGCCAGTCTGATGGAGGCATTTTCTCAGTTGAGATTTCCTCTTCCCAGATGACCCTAGCTTATGTCAAGTTGACAAAAAACAAAACAAAAACAAAAACAAACAAAAAACTAGTCAGCACACAAGGGTACTTAAACACCATTCTCTTGATCATAGGTTATCTAATCTCAGTGATCAGCTCTGAATACATATAAATACTAGCAACACTAACAGACTCAGCAGGGTGTGAGTGTGTGTGTGACTGTGGGTGTGCATCAATAATAATTAAAGAATAACAGGCCTTCTTTAGTAATTTGAATGGGAGTTGAGAGATGTGGGAGGAGTTGGAGGCAGAAGAAGGAAGGGTGGAAATTGTATAAAAACTACTCGTGTATTACATTTTCAAAAAAAAAAGATGTAAACTTTAAGTTAAAATACTTATCTTCTTGGGGCTGGGGAGATGGCTCAGTGGTTAAGAGCACTGTCTGCTTTTCCAGAGGTCCTGAGTTCAATTCCCAGCAACCACATGGTGGCTCACAACCATCTATACTGGAATCTGAGGCCCTCTTCTGTTGTGCAGGTGTACATGCAGAAAGAGCACTCATACATAAAAAACAAACAAAAACAAAACAAACAACAACAACAAATAAACCAAACCAACCACAACAACAGCAGCTGCCTAATTAAAAAAAAATTATCTTAAGCTCTAAGGGCTGGTAACTCTGTGGTCATCTGAACTCATGGTTAACAGCTGTGATCCCTGAGTGCAGTTTCTGTCTTGAGGCCAGTAACTACTGACACCCATCCACCCAAAGCTCAGCACAGGGGTTTAATAATGCCCATCAGATACGCTAATTAAATAGAAATGCAGAAATTCAAATCAGAAGCAAAGAACAGGCAACAGCTCTATATTAGATCTTCTTTGTAAGTTTGTATATACAGATTCAGCCAATTCTGACTCACGGATGTTGTTTAAATTACAATTGTAACTGAACGGGCACAGGCTTCATTTCTCACTAGTCTTTTCTAAACAAAATGTAACCGCCACTTACATAGATGCCACACTGTATCAGGTGTTCTGAGTGACCAAGGCATGATTTCAGTATGTGGGAATGCGGTGGGGTATTCACCAGAGAAGACTGCTAGGGCATGGGTTTAAGCCAATAGAAAGTCTTTATTAGCCAGCCGGTGACTGCACTGGGCATTCCGGATCCCAGTGTAGCCTTGAACCTTTGTTAGGATGAGCTTCTAAGCATGCACACACACACACACACACACACACACACACACACACACACACACACACAGTGTGCCCTGGGTTGGCATACTTCAGTTAACAAGGACAGTTGGCCAGAAGCAGAACTACGGAAGCCAAAATGCAAGGTTGGTACATCTAGAGACTTTCCCAGGACTGTGGACTTTGATGGACCAGGTCTTTGTTTTCATTTTGGCGGGTGGTGCTGTCTATGTGATGAATTTTACAGTCTGAATGGTACTTCCACCATGGAGTTAGTAGTGCTAACATCTGAGGACCTACTGAGGCCCAGGGCTCTGTTACAGAAAAGCCAGGTATGGTGGCCCATACCTGTAATCCCTACATATAGAAGACAGACACCTAAAGATCAAGGGTTCAACACCAGCCTCAGATACAGAGTGAGTTCAAGGCCAGCCTGGACCATGTGAGACCCTCAAAAAAAACAAAACAAAACAAAAAACAAAAACAAAAAAAACAAACAAAACGGTTTCCAAGATGAGCTTGGGTTCTGGGCAAATACTGCACTTGTTTTTGGAAAAGACTTGAGCATCTCCTGGATTTCAGTAGCCATATGTATCCTGGTACCAATTCCGTGTGGACACTGTAACTAGTTTGCTAAAGCACTACTGTGGTCTTCCAGTATGAGTATGCGAAGAGGCTAGGGCTAGATGAATTGATAAAGCAAACGAGCTCACCTGAAATCCCAGCACTCTGGAGGCAGAGCCAGGAGGGTCCCAAGCTCCAGGCCAGCCTAGGCTACAGAGCAAGAGCTTATCCATCTCACAAACCAAACCAAACCAAACCAATAACAAAAATACAAAATCAGAGAAAGAGAGGGGTGGAGGGGAGAAGAGGGGGCAGGAAGGTCTGGGGCTGAAGTTCAGTGACAGAGAACTCAGAGCTTGTGCAGCACTCTCACTCCGCTCAACCAATGAGCAGAAGATGAACTTGGAGACAGCTCATGCTTGCTCCAAGTCACAGGACTCAACAAATTCCCACAAAGCAAAACAAATGATGACTTTGGGTTCTTGCTTCCCAATTCCACTCTGTCTGTCTGTCTGTCTCTCTCTCTTCTTGGCAGATAGCTATAGTCTTAGACCAGAGATCTCTGCTGTCTGTAGGCATACAAGCGCAAAACATTTTTGTAGATTTAGAAACCTTACCTCGATGTTACAAGTAATCGTCACTACCCAGCTACCCTCATCCTCACAATAATTAACAAACTGACTGAAAGCTCCACTGTTTACTAGTTATGTAGCCTATGCATCTGGCTTCATGTCCTCACCTAGAACAGACTAAAATCTGAGTGTTTTGCTAGTTGTTCTTTTAAGTTCAACGTACATGGAGTCTGCCAGTTAGTAATTTTTATTTGTTGTTGTTATTATTATTAGTTTTTTTTTTTGAGATAGGGTTTCTCTGTGTAGCCTTGGCTGTCCCGGACTCACTTTGTAGACTAGGCTGGCCTCGAACTCACAGAGATCCACCTGCCTCTGTCTCCCAGAGTGCTGGGACTACAGGCATGCACCATCGTGCCCTGCTGTCCAGTTAGTAAATTATTTCTACTTGTTAGTGATGTTTAAAGACTGGTTTGTCAGGACAGCCTGCATCGGGGAACTTCACTGTGGAATATTTTGCTTTTCTTTGTGCTAGCGTGCCTCACCCCCTCTCATGGGCACCCTTCCATGTTTGCCTGTCTATACTCCTGGATGCGTCCTATTCTGAGGGCCAGCAGCTCAAGACAACTGCCTATGTAACTGGCTGAGACTCTCGCCCATACAGAAGGATCCTGTCTCCTTGCTTTTCAGTGGGAATTATCCTCTGAGCATGCCTACCCCGAAGGGTAAAGTGTAGGCTTCGCCTTTTCCAAATCTACTTTATTTGGGGTTCTTTAATGCTTATATCTCCCTTCCAACCCACCTACCCTAGATAGGAGAGAAAAGAGGATAATGGGAACAGGAGAAGTAGACCTTTTTGGACTCAGTTCCTGGGAGCGATTCCCCTGGCATAGCTGGCAGGATTTCAGCAGACCAGCAATTCAACCAAAGCTGCTGCTGGAACCTGGAACAGCAGCCGGAATCCGCAGCCCCGAAGCATTCTCTGGAGCGGGTCTTTCTAGGAGCATCTCAAAGTGGATCAAAGAACAACCAAACAATACCAAGACCCAAAAAGGCCCAGCCTACTGTTTTGGCCTCATATATATATCTCCTCTCAGAGTCTATACTAAGATGTGTTTCAGCGGCAAAAACCAAGCCCCCCCCCCCCCAGTGGATAAACATCACCTGATCTCTCACAAGTCCAATCTATCCCACACTTGGGATCAAAACAAAAACATGTTTACATCCACTACAGTAAAGGTCAATAAATATTTTTGTAGAGAGATCTTTGAACCCAAAGGTCTTAAGAGTATCAGCCTTTTTGATATTTATTTGACAGAAAAGGCCAGCTTAAAGCTTCTTGATAAATGGCTAATAAACAATTTGACAATAAAAAGTAAGCAAATCTTTGGGTGAGTATGTCAAGTCATGATTGTAATCTCAGCACTCAGGAAGCTGAGACTGGAGGATCACCAATTCAAAGTCCACCATGAACTACACAGAGTTTAAACACATACATACGTACATACATACATACATACATACATACATACATACATACATACACATATACATAAATTCAGTTTGGTAGTAACTGCACACTTGTATGTGACAGGGTCTCTCATGTGGCCTAGGTTGACCTGGAACTCACTGTGTAGCAGAGGCTAGCCTTGAATTCCTAATCTCCTGCCTTGATGTCCCAGGTTCTGGGATCACAGATGTGAGCTGTCCTGTTCAGTTCAGTAGTAACTAATTTAACGGTTGCTGATGACAACCCTCAACTTAGTGCAAGAGTGGAACTTAAGACAGACACATGCTGGTGCTTAAGCCTGTTGACACCCACAAGGAGTGGGGGTGTGTCTGGAGAGCGGCTTGGCATGTTATGTCTTCGTTATTGTATTTCAGGGCCGTACTCTGGGAGATTTTTGTCTTTTGAAGACATCCAAAGCACATACCGTGACTGATTAAAGAAGTATTGTCATAAAATATTTAGGAAACTACTGAGCAAACTAAAGTTGGCTGCAAATCTCCTAAAAGCCACCACATGGCTGCAAGGGAAAGCAGAGACAGTGTGAAAGACAGTTAGCTTGTGTCCCCTTTGTGTCTGGGTGTGTGGGCACAGCACTTGAGGGTGGAAAGTTGCTCTTCTTTCATGAGCCGAGTAAAGCTGGGGCCCGGGGGTCCAGCCAGAGATATGTCTTACCCAAGGAGGCCAAATCCCAGCCTTCTTCCATCCTCTGCATCATTGGAAGGCCACAATGCTGATGGACATCCATTCCTTATCATTATGGCTTTGAGGGGCACACCCAAAGTGTGTGGCCTTATCCGCAGCTGGCTCTTAGCATCTTCTGCCTTCTCTTGTTATTCTTTATCCTTGAGCGTGGTCCCCAAGGACAGTAGCCTTCCTTCCCTTCTTTCTGGTGTCACAGGAAACACAGAAAGATTTCTGGAGATGTCTGGCTTTGCAGGTTGACTAGGAACGTATCTACTCTCCCAGGGCTTTGGTTGCTCAGGATGAAGATAGGAAAATAGTTGTATCTCAAAGAGCTCAGAATCCCACGAAGAGCACCAGTCTGGACCTCAGCTGATCTCACAGCCTCTTACTGTGTGGGTGGTATAGCAGGGAGGGACTCTGGGGCCTGGGCCTTGGAAGCCAAGATGGGAGCAGTTCCAGAACATTATGGGCTTTCCCTGAACTGTGGAGAAAAGCCACGGGATGTGGCTCTTCTATATGTGTGTGAAATTAAAAAAAAAAACTTTATTGCAGTAAAATTTGCACATAAATACATTAAAATATACATTAATTTATTAAGTAATATATATCTTACATATGTGCATGAAATAAAAAATTTATTGCAGTACTATTTGCACATAAAATACATTAAAAGATACATGAATTTATTTTTAGTTTAAGACAATCTTGTTGTGTGTATGCATGTTGTGACGTGTGGGTGCACATGTGCATGCATGTAAAGGCTAGCAGTTGACATTGGATGTCTTCCTCAATCTCTCTCTACCTTATATCTTGAGGCAGGGGGTCTCACTTGAACCTGGAACTTTCTCATTTAGCCATCTAGTTGGGCAGCTGGCCTTAAGCATCCCTTGTCCCCATTCCTCTAGGGCTAAAATTGCAGGTTTATGGACATGCCCACCAGAATTCATGTGGATGCTGGGTTTTCCAGTTCTGGTCATTAGACTTGTGTGGCATGGGCTGTACCCACTGCTCTGTCTCCTTGGCCTCGGAAACACACTTAGTAAGTGTATTGTTTGATACACTTGGATATTTGTGCAGACTCCGCAGTCAAGATAGTGAGTATTCCTGCCATCTCCTACCCCCTTGCAGTCTGTCTTTCCCATCTTTCCCTGGCCCTTCTCCCAGGCTATGATTGATTTGCTTTCTGTCACTATAGTATGTTGTTTTGATTTGCAGAATTTGATAAGAGGGAGATTACACATTTGGCATCTTTTCACATTCCGGCCTCTTTAACACTGCTCTCTTAGGTTAATTATTTTGAGGCTGCGACCATCAGTGTCCCGGCGGCTTTTTCATTGTGTGTCTGGAACTGTTTCTCCATTCACGTTGCTTCTAGCTGTAGCTGGTACAAGTAAGGTTGCTCTGAACACCTACGGCCAGGTGTTTGTATACACGTTTATGCAGTGGGCCGGAGGGTTGTGTCCCTCCCTCCAGTGACATGTTAGAATCTCCAAACCCAAGATGATGATTTGCTGTTGTCTGTTAAAGTGTTGGGTTCAAGTGTTTCCAGGTTCCTGGCCTCTTATCCAAAGAAGTAAGAAAATCAGAGCTCACCTAGAATTTGCAAAAGTAGTGGGATAGCTTTATTCAGAGTGGAATGATAGTGCAGATTCCAATGGACAGCAGTGAAGATTGACCGTGGGCCACAGGAGTGAAGGTACGCAGGGCCCGATGGCAATTTTGGGTTTCCCTTTATGTGGTTCAGTTTGGTTAGTTATGGGGCTTGGTTTGTGTGGTTTTCTGATATGGTTGATAGGTCAGGTCATGTAATCATTTTTCTACTGTGCAACTCTCTTCTCATAATGCATCTGATTTTAATCCTATGCATGTCTAGTTTTGCACATAGGCATTAGATAGGGGATTCTGCCTAAAATTTCACTTGAAAGGCAGGTTGCTCCCCAAACCAGTTTAGCCTGGACCAGTCTTTCTATTTTCCCTAACCAGATACACTGAGAATACATTACAATAGAAACCATCTAAATTTGCTTGTTAAAGGTGGAGAATTGTAGACCGTTATTAAGAAAGTGTGTGTGGGGGGTATGGAAGGGTGTGCATGTGCATGTATGTGTGTGTGTGTGTATGTAGTGTACATGTGGTACATGTGGAGGGTATTGTGTGTGGTGTGTGTGGATGTATGTGTGGTATGTGTGGTATGTGTGTGTGTGTGGTGTGTATGTGGTATGTGTGTGGTGTATGTGTGGTACATGTGTGTGTAGGGTATTGTGTGTCTTTGTGTGTGTGTGTGTATGTGGTATGTGTGTGGTACATGTGTGTGTGTGTGGGGTATTGAATGTTCCAGTCCCACATCTGCTCCAGAACTCACTGTGATCAGGCTTTTCCACGTTATCCATTCTCCTGGCCGCTGTCTCTAACGGCCGGCCATGCCAATGCTCCCACAGTCTTGGGAGAGGCTCTCTTCACAGGTGTGGGGACCCCACCCTGGCTGTGGCAGAAGAAAGGGCAGCAGAGGGGCAGCAGAGAAAACTCAACATGGGCTTCTCACAGGGCCTGGGCTACAAGTGGGTGCTCCAGACTTCTGGACACACCCAGTTCAAAGTAGGGCCAGTCCAGATCTCAGCCGTGTCATGCTGAGGTTAATGATTTTCTCAGACCACAGTGTGGGCAGTGAGGTGTGGCTCTAAGGAACAGGACAGCTCTTGTGATTTTACCAAATCATAAAACCACATTGCTTCTTGAGTAATTCTGAGTGTTGGGCTTGGATAAAGATAAGCTGGAACATCCTATGGTTTTAACAAAGCTGTAAATATGTCACACTGTTAACTCTCTGCCAATAGAGGACAGAAGACAAGCAAGCAGGCTGGAGAGTCAGGATGGCCATCTGTCCCTGTGTGCCCAGGATGGCTGGTTTCAGCACTGACTACCTTCCGTCAGTGAGTGACAAGGGCAAAGTCAGCTTGAGTGGAAGCTGGAGACAGCGTTAAGTGAACAAAGCTTGAGGTCTTGAATAGAAGGGAGATGTCATGTTGTCTCTGACTGGTCTCCAGAGTGTTTCTCATCTCTCCCTGAAGGGCAGAAGTGTAGCCTCACCATCAGAAATGTGGGTGCATGTGGAGGAATATTGCAAAAAGTGGGGTGTTCATCAGATGGAAAGTGTGCCCGAAGTACTGCTAACACAGACACAAGCAGCGAAAGCAGGCATGAAGCTGGGATGAGCACAGGATGCCTTCCCTGCCCATCAGTCTCCACCCCAGGCTGCTGCCTTCTCCCATCCCGTTAGCTGATATTGTGGGTTGAACCACTTCCACTTCCATATGCGGAAGGTCTAACCCCGCTCAGTTTGGCTCATGACCTTTTTTGGAAATAGAGTGTTCACTGATGTAATCAAGCTGTGATTATACCATGCCACATCAGGGTGTTCTCAGTGATGACTGTCCTTAAAGAGAAGTTTTGCTTGCAATCCCCACATGGGAAAGGGCTGAGGGCACCCTGGATTACATACCAAGACAAAGAGTTGTAGATGAGGCTGACCTTGAACTCACAGCGATCCGCCTGCCTGTGCTCTCCTAAGTGCTAGGATTAAAGGCGTGCGCCTACCTCCACGCTCAGCTTCCAGGGTCTTATAAAGCAATAGGAATGTGTGCGCCTCTTGACTCCAGCTGAGGCTTCTGGTTCTACTTGTGTGTGCTTGTTTATGCTGCAGGACTTTGTCTGTGGTCCTGGGATGTCTTTTCTGGGTTGAGCAGGAGCCCGGAAGTCATTCCTCCAGCTGCTCTTGTTTCACAGTTGGTTTTTCCAAGTCGGTGACATTGCCTGGAACCGACAGATGTGTGTGTGTGTGTGTGTGTGTGTGTGTGTGTGTGTGTGTGTGTGTGTGTGGTGGTCATTCTGGGGCAGAGAATGAAAAGAAAAACAAAGAGCAAGACAAATGAAACTAAAACAAAACACAGTCCTCAAACAAAACCCCCTCTTCTCTTTTGGCAACGAAGTTAGAAGCTCGGACTGTGGCTGAACTGTTCTGCTGTTCAACTCTCACCCACACATACTCCACTGTGGGTGGCTGGTGACCCGTGTGTAGTTACACAACATGCGGCAGCTGGTTCTCACCCAGCGTGTCTTGGTCAGCTCGAGTCTAAAGAGCTGCGGGCAGGGGCGCCTGTATGTATGGAGTAAGAATCTTTTCACATTTTAAAGGAATCTCTTGGGTACATTCAGATCAACCAGATCTTGCCTAAGTACTTTCACTGGCAGGAGTAAATGCTTGAATCTCTCTGGACTCCTCACCTCATCTCTCTCTCTCTCTCTGTCTCTCTCTGTCTCTGTCTGTCTGTCTGTCTGTCTGTCTGTCTGTCTGTCTGTCTCTCTCTGTCTCTGTCTCTGTCTCTCTCTGTCTCTGTCTCTGTCTCTGTCTCTCTCTGCTCAGCTCCCATTTTCTTTGTTTCTGTCTCCTGTGTGGACAAACATTCTGGGGGAAGGGGAAATAAGAAGGGGAAGAGGGAGCTTAAAAGATTAGCCGTTGCTATAATCCCAGCACTTGGGAGACAGAGGCAGGCGGATCACCGTGAGTTTGAGGCCAGCCTGGTCTACAAAGTGAGTCCACGACAGCCAAGGCTACACAGAGAAACCCCTGTCTTGAAAAACCAAAACCAAAACAACAACAACAACAACAACAACAACAACAACAACAACATTAGCCTTTGCAACCCCATTTGAGGAGACAGCACCTTGTGATGTCGGGGCCAGCCTAACTGTCATAGCTTCTTCTTGGAGAGAGCATCTTGGCATGGCTCTATGCTTAAGGAGAGGAGTGGCTGCAAAAAGCACCTGAAGGTCACCCAGTGAAGCCATTCAGAGGCAGGGTCACAACACACAACAGAATGTTCTTCAGAGGGTCAAACAAGAGGGGTTCAATTTCAGAGCTAATTTCATTTAGGTGAATGGAACTTGTCAAGTGGGGCTGTTGGTGCATTCGCTTCCATCCTTCCCTTGACTGCCACACTCAACAGGAAAACCCTTGCATAAAAGTAGGTAACCAGATGTCCCTCATCTGCTCCCTCCCCGTGACAGCTGATTTTAGTTCAGAATCACCTAGGACACCAAGCTCTTGGCATGAGGGAGCCTCTAGGCTGAGTTCTTTGAGATGGGAAGCTCCATTCTAACTGGGAGCAGCACCCCAAGCTAGGGTCACGAACTGAGGGAGAAAGGGAGCAGCACTTGCATGCGTCACTTTCTGCTTTCCAACTGCAGCTGCAATGGGACCAGGTCCTGCCGATCCCGGGTCTCACCGATTCCCGAGGATGGCTGGTCACCGAGCACCATGGATCCTCCTGTCCCTGTGCTTTCCTGGCTGAGGTTACCGGTGGATCCTGCCACGTTTGGCTTTTCCCCGCCATTGGGACTGGAGACTGAACTCTGGTCATCATGCTTGCACAGCGAGCACTCTACCTGAGGCAACTCGCCAGTCCAGAGAGTTTGTAGATCGAGTGAAAGAAGGGTCAGAACTAGTGCACCTCTTTACGGGGACCCTTTGCTCTGTGGTTTTGACACACCGCACAGTTCCTCAGCTCTCAGTACGTGGCTGGAAAACACGTCTTGAGCAGTTCCTTTATTTAGCCACCTACAGAGAAGCCTGTTTGTTTAAAGAAGAAGACATTCATTGGGACACAGTACCAAGATACTTATAACTCTAACTTTGAAAGTCAGCTGAAAAGGAAAAAAAACAAAAACAACAGAAAAATACATGCATCTGTCTGGTTCACTGAAAGAGAAATAGGCTGTGAGCTGGCGGCAGAGGACAGAGACCAGCTGGTGAACAGCAAGCATCTTGGAGGAACAGTTTGGAGGAGAAGAGGACTCGCCACAAAGGTCTTTATGGGTCAAGCGATGATCATACAGTTTATAAATCCATCTGAACATGGAGGAAAAAATCCTGGGACACAGGAGAAATAGAAACCATCCTTTTCCCACGAATCACAAGTTTCATTAAAGAAAAAAAAAGTGGCTTAAGAAGAATTTTCTACACAGTAAGTTTGATGACGCTGACTGGACAGGAGGCTTCCACAGACTCCCAAGGGCTGCAGAGGGTCAAGCAACAATGTGCAGACTGTTCTTCTTGACTGAGGTCAGTGGTGACCATGGAAAATTGCACAGACATAGGCCCCTTGCTGTGTGTGCATGTGGGTGTGTACATGCACATGTTTGTGTGTGTGTTTAAGCCTATAAAAATAGGCATCAATCTTTTCCAAGAAAGATAACATTTGTCTAACTCTTACGGTGTCTCAGCAGTTCTACCCCACATAATTTATCATCTCACTTAATCCTCCTTAGAGAGCCACACAAGCGAGGGCTACTTTGCCTTCCGCAGTTAGGAAAAGTTATGGCAGCATGTTCACTGTTGTTGATAGGTAGTAAGTCTTCTGTGTCTGTGTATGATGGTTGCAATAAACATTCATATTAATCTTCAAGATTGCGCCACTAAAATGGTCACTCATATATGCAGCAAGCAAATAATATGAGGTTTAGGTGCCTTAAATGCTTGTGCACTGTCAAAGAAACAAACATCATGTATAGCATAAATAGCTTTAATTCTTGATATGGTGTAGAAATTAGCTACTGCTAGCGAATAATATTTGTATAGATTCATATTAATTCTAGAGAGAAAACAAATGGCCAGATGATTTTTCTTCCTTTTTTTCTTTTTGAGATATGGTTTTACTCTGTAACTCTGGGTGACCTGAAACTCACTATGTAAGCCCAGGCTGGCCTTGAACTCACAGAGGTATCTCCTGGATGCTTAAACTAAGGGCAGCTGCCGCCAAGCTCAGCCCAGAAGCTGGAATAAAAAGAGCTCTTGTCTTCAAAGTTGTATGTATCTTAGTTTGGTTTTGCTTAGATTCTACAGCAGTCTGAGGCCCACCAGTTTGGAGAACCCTATGTAGCTTAGGTGTCAGGGTCATGAGTCTGACAAAGTGTGGAGCAGTCAGAGGTTGTTGCTTCAAGAGTCAGTATGGAATGCAACAGAAGACCGCGCCTCTGCCTCATGCGAGCTGTGACTGTCCACAAACGGCTGACGTCTGCATGCTGGCACCTGTATTAGTATCTAATATCTAGACCTCTAGTGGGTGTGTTTCAGTTGGTCCTTGCATAAACTCCGTGTACTGGATATTATTGGCACTTTGCCAGGAACCTGAAGCTTAGAGAGAAATGTCTTATCTGATGAAGAATGTCACCTGTCCTGCTGCTGGGAGGGTCACATGACCCGAAATGGTGCTAATAGCCAGGAGCTCTGTGTACTAAGGGCCAGTGTTGTTTCCATTCTGTTGTACTTTTATGGACATTTTGTTTGTATGTTTTTGTTTTGTTTTTTGTTTTTTGTTTTTTTTGAGACAGGGTTTTTCTGTGTAGCCTTGGCTGTCCTAGACTCGATTGATTTGTAGACCAGGCTGGCCCTGAACTCACAGCAATCCATCGGCCTCTGCCTTCTTGAGTGCTGAGATTACAGGCATGTGCCACTATGTCCAGCTTTTTCAGGACATTCTTTCTTTCTTTCCTTTAATTAAATGAGCATGGGGAGAGAAGGAAATGGGGGAGAGGAACTCCAGAGAGAGAAGAAGGGGTAGAGAGAGAGCTCGGGACATTCATAAAAGCGTGACTGAATTCTCTTTTCCTTCTTTGTCACTAATCAGTAATTGGAAATGTTCTAGAACTTCTGTGAAATCTAAATGTGTGTGTTTTGCATATATGTGTCACTTGATCCCATCAGTATAATCATTCATGACTCATTGTAAGTCACCGAAAGATATATACCATAGCTAACACGAAAGATTTCACTACGTTGCAAATACTGTTCCCTGCATCTATTTCCAATGCTAATCTTTTCTGCTAAGTCAACTGTGTGTCTCAGTCGATCCTCACGACAGCTCCATGTGCTGGGTACTACTGGTCCTGCATCCGTTTATGAAGAAGAGAAGTGAGGCCTAGAGAGAAGCATCTTACTGGGATCACATGGCTGGTGAGTGCCCCCTGGACCGTTGCTTCCACTCTGCACTTTTAGCTCAGAACCCTGTCTCATCTGTGTGTGCTCAGTTACCAAATGGGTTTTGAAACTTCCTTTTCCTGCTGTCTGCAGTGAGACTCACCCCTCCCCATTTCTTGAGGTTGACAACTGTTGACACAGAAAATGCAACTCTCACCTCAAAGGGAATAAGAGATCATTTATTATGGAGTCAAATTGGTGTGGCTGTGGCCCAGGAACAGGGAGGTAGGTTACCTCAGATTTGTGGAGGGTTTTTTTGTTGTTGTTGTTACTATTTTGGTTTGTTGTTATTTTGCCTTGTTTTTGTTTTTTGAGACAGGCTTTCTCTGGGTAATAAGCCCTGGCTGTTTTGAACTCACTTTGTAGACCAGGCTGGCCTTGAACTCACAGAGATCTGCCTGCCTATGCCCTTCTAGTGCTGGGATTAAAAGTGTGTGCTACCTCACCTAGCAAGTTTTTATATAGTAACAGAATAAAGAGAGTTATGAACCAAAGTATTTAAAAAATAATTGGTGGAGACATCAGAGAGGTGGGAGTCCCTCTCCATAGGCTTCAGATGCTGCCTGAGGATACTTTAGCTTTGGGCTTGGATCTGCTTACTAGTGGTCTGCTACATTAGAATCCAGAAGTTTCCATCTGCAGCTGGCCTTGGTGGAAGAACTTGGCTGGGGTGAACAGAACGGCTGCTTCTGGAACAGCCGACAATATGCTACCCCAGAGGGGCACCGTGGCAAACTAAAGACAGCAGTGGGCAATCTGCGTTGACTTGCTGATGGTTAGCAGATGCCCGTGGCGACCAGGCAACCAGATGAGCGTCTACAGTGGCCACTACAGTCCAGAGCCAACAGTCTGGCTGGCAGTCAAGTCAGGGGGTACAGCGATTAATTCTTTGGGAAGAAGAGGGGGGTCTCTTCTTTCCCCAGTGTTATAGCTCAGAATAAACATCCAATCTCAGATGGTCTTCGGTGCACTTTATTTCATGTGAAACAGGGACTTATAAACATTGGCCAGTCAGGGGTGGGTTTGAAAATGAATGTGTCTCATTGGCTGGGACTATCACACTGGCAATGCACTAGTTACATGGTGAAAGATAACAAGTGTCAAGCTCATGTGACTGACATGTGACCAACTACTGTAACCACCTGCGGGTTGCTCCTGAGGCAGGCACAGACACAAGGAGAGAGCTTTGTCCCACACCTTCTGTTCTCAGGATGAGATTTTAAGTCTCCCAGGTTTGAACAGGCTCCGTCTGGCTAGTTCCATGTCAGTTCCCCTGGAGTTTATAGTCCATCACGGGGGGAAACCAGAGCAGGGACTTAAGGCAAAAACCTGGAGACAGGAACTAGAAAGGAGGTCACAGAGAGATGGTGATTCTGGCCTCATGTCCTCATGTCTTGCTCCACCAGCTTGCTTATTTATTTACTTATTTGTTTATTTATTTATTTATTTTTACAGTGCTCTGCCTGCATGGCAGAAGAGGGCATTAGATCACATTATAGACGGTTGTGAGCTACCATGCGGTTGCTGGGAATTGAACTCGGTACCTCTGGAAGAACAATCAGTGCTCTTAACCCCTGAGCCATCTCTCCAGGCCCTCCATCTGCTTTCTTATACAACCCAGAAGCCAGCCAGCCTTTCCTTTTGCTCTGTGTTACACGTGCTCCTGCTGACCAGCCCGCAGGTGCAGAAGGGAAATCCCCTCTTCCAAGGGGCCTGGTGATTGTGGTCAGTGCATAGCTCCAGCTACAAAGCACTAGGGACAAGGCATAGTTCTTCCCCAGCTCCTTGCCCACCGCCCCTTCCCCCTCCCCCCTCCGCCCCGGGGTTGCTCCGCCTTGGCCAGAGACCACGCCTACCCCATAGAAATGGGTCCAGCATACAGGGACACCTCTAAGCTGACCAAGTGCTGCAGTGGTTCCGCTTGCCTCTCCTTCTTCACAGAGCCCTAGTGCTGAGTGTTGCACAAAATTCAATGTCCTCAGTGTGGACCAGACTGTCACAAGCTCTCTTGCCAGCCAGTCGAAAAACAGTGATGGAGAGAAGTTTACTCTCAGATGAGGAAGTCCTTCGATTTGTGAACGGAATGTGCTTCCCCCCGCCCCCGCCGTCTTCAAGTACAGAGTTGGTCTCACTGTCACAGATCCATTGTGCTTTTAAGTTGACACAATTTAATTACCAACTTTTCTTTCCTTGTTTCTGGTTTTGAGGCGAAGTCTTCCTCTATGGGTCAGGTTGATCTGGAATTCAGTGTGTCATCCAGGCTGGTCTTGAACTCACGCCACTCTTTCTTCCTCAGCCTCCCAAGTACCGAGATCACAAACATGAACCACCACGCCCAACACAGATCATTCTTGCCAGTTTCATTTCTAAAAAAAAAAAAAAGCTTTTATTTTATTTTTATTGTGTGTCTGTGTGTGTGAGTGGTGTGGGGGGTGGGGTGGGGGAAGTGTGGTGCGAGCTTAAGAGAGCAATGCCAATGGAGGCCAGAAGAGGGCGTCAGATGCCCTGGAGCTAAAGTGATTTTAAACCACCCGTTGTGGGTATTGGGAATTGAACTTTTGTCCGCCAACAGATCAGTATGCACTCTTAGCCACTAAACCATCTCCCCAGCCTTCTTACTGTTGTCTTATTGTTAGAATTCTACAGAGAGAGACACAGAAGAGGTGGCATGTGGTCTAATAACTGACTCTTTGATTCTACAAAGGCAGCTCTAATTCGTTCTGGTCATGAATGATAATTACAGATTCCAGAATTAGGACGTGGACATGTCTGGAGCCTGTTACTCTCTGTGTTATAGGTTCTGATGTAATCAGAGGAAGCTTGGAGCGTGATACATAAAGACAAATGCTTAAGTCCTGATGATTACGAAAGTGTAACCCTGGGAAGTGGGATACGTGGGGATGCTCTCGTTGGCTGGTTGCTGCCTTTCGTCCTTACAGGCAAATTGACGCAGAGAATCTATTTGTAAGTAGAGGGTGGCTTGGTGAATCAAGCTGAAGGATGTTGGTGCTTGGTGAGGCAAACTGATGAAAGGAACTGATGAAAGGAACTGATGCCGCATCAAGTATATTCCGGAGATGCCACTTCTACTCAGACTGGGGACCAGTGTCTGTTGACATTCACCGGACAGGTGTGTTAGAATTCTGCATAGCCGTAGCCATTGTACTAAAGCAGTCATCTGTATTTTGTTGTGGCTAGTAACTTATCAAGGGACCTGTTTTCATTCCTATTGTTTCCCAGCAACCTCTGAGTCCACTGTGAGCGTGTGTGTGTGTGTGTGTGTGTGTGTGTGTGTTTCTCTCATCTTCCTCAGCCCAGAAGGGCTTTGAGTCCTCCAAAGTTGTTAAAGAATTCTGGATTCAGTTTGGTTGTGGCTCTAGCACCTGATAGGGAGGGAGGCGAAAGTTACCTGGGTTTGGCAGGGGGTAGGGTGAGGTGGGTGGGCGGAGAGGGGGTGCATGTGACCTTTTCCAATTGGAGATCAGGAAAAGAGGCTTTTCTAGTTGTATGTTGTGTTAGGAAGTGTAAGGCCTGAGGACGAGGAACGAGAGACAGACTCCATGGGGGAAGCTCCTGGAAACTGAGGGAGCGAATCCCACGGACCTGGTGAGGGACCCCCGTGTCTATACTTAATGCGGAGCATGCAACTGGATAAACTAACACTGACCTCCAAAATGGGAATTTTGGCACCAATCAGGACAGAACAAAGACCAGAAATTTTCCCCAGAGTCTTACAGAAGTGCCAAGGAGCCTCGGGGACACTCTAAGGAGGACCTGCTCTCTCAAACACACCACAGATTTAAGGTCTCAGCGCTTATTTAAGTAGGCATACTAAGCTAACTTGATTTAGAAGAAATTGTAGGGAAAAAAAGTGATTTTTTTTCTCTCTTGTACTAGAGCTCTTGAGTAAAAGTCTCCACAGAGAGTTTTTATTTGTGTGTTTCAGCCCTTCCTTGCTGTGTAGTCCGCACGGTAATGACTTTGGATTCTGTCTAAGCTAAGCCAGATGGCTACCATAAAGTGAGTGAAAAGTCAGGAGTGAGGCACTGGAGGACAGGGGTCAGCACAGGGAGGGACCTGTGGAGGATGTAAGATGACGTTAGTGACGGGAGCTACAAAGGGAGGAAGACAGGGACAATGGTGTGAGTACCTGCTGTGGCGCTTAGGGTCCCCGAGGCAAGGACAAGAAAAACAGAATGAAAGCACGGAGAAGAAAGACCTCAGAGGCACGGTGGGAACACTGGATTTCAGGCGAACTAGCTGCTGCCTGGTCTTGAATAGCCCCAACTTGATGTCCTTCTGATGTGTAAGAGTACACTCAGACCACAAAGCATGTGAGAAGTCACAGACGTTCCTGGAATAACCAGATGCCGCCAAGCACGGTGTTAGATCCTGGGCCAACAGGGGGAGATTCAGAGGAAGAAAGGTAGACAGGAGGAGGGCCTCTTCCTGGCTCCACAACACAGTGAGCAAGACAGAATAGCAACAATTGACTGGGGCCCTGTACAAGTTAGGAAAGTGCTCTTTTAGGTTATTAACTTTTTTTCTTTTTTTTTTAACCTATGTAGTCCTGGCTAGCTTTGACTTTCTATGTAATACATCTAGTTCTAACCTAGTAGCACATTAGGGCTGCATTCGTGTGGAACTCTAATTTGTACTCTATACCACATTTTAAACATGAAATATACACCAGAAAAACACAAGCAGCTTCTGGTTCTACTCGTCTAGCTAAAAATATTTTTTAGAGAGGAGCAATAGAAACTACACAGTGTTGATGGTGAGGGGCTGAAAGATGGTGTGTTTGCTATGAGTCAGACAAAAACCACACGGTCCTGTCCGCTCACCTCCAGGAACCAGCCTAGGGACTCGGGATAACCTGGACCTGTATCTGTCTCCACTTCTTAAAGGCAAAGGACCTTTTTCAGGGTAAGCTGTCTGAGCATGCTCTCTTGTGCTCCAAGTCGCTTAGCAACCGGTGACAACCATAGAGCAGCGTCACCCTGGCAGTTAGCATCCTGGCGTGGCTGGTGTCTTCAGTGCCCACTTCTAAGGAGGCCCAGGAGGTCAAGGCTTCCTGGGTGTAGTGAAACCCTATCTCAAAACAAGCAAAACAGCTCCCCCCCAAAAATGAGAGCTACTTTCCTTCCTGATGGAGGAATGTAACAACCCAGAGGCCCCCACATGATGCCTCTAACAGGAAGCAAATAATACAGAATTTATTAAAATTCAATGGAAGAGTCTCTAAGGGTTCCCAGGCCCACCACATTTCCTTGGAGTTTTAGTCCAAAGGAGTATTGCATTGTGATAAGGGGTTTTAACAGACATACGCATGCGTGTGTCTTCATTATGGTAAAATGTACATAATGGTCACGATTTCAACCCCTTTAAGTCACACCGAGTCCATTTACAGTGTTGGACAATTGCCACTTTTTTTTTTATCACCCTAAACAGAAATTTTACACCCACTAAATGATAACGAATTCCCCATTTGCCATTCCCATCACCTGGTGACCTTGATTCTTCTTTCTGTCTCTATGGGTTTGTTCTAAGTTGGGCCTGTAAATGAAAACACGAATCTGTCCTTCTGTAGCTAATGGCTGTTTGATGCAGGGCTGCAGGAAGTGAAGAAACAGAGGGGCTGAGCATGGCTCCCTCTTGATCTTGTCCCTCTCTTGGTGTCTCTCCTGTACAGGCTCATCCTCCCTCCCCTGAGCTCCGCGTGGGAATGATGCATCAGGCTCCATCTGGTGGCTTATTACGGAGGAGTTTGTTTCATCTCATTTCCTTCCTGTTTTGTACAGCAGCCTGGTTTCCCCTTTGCCCATTCTGTCTGCTGAGTTCAAGTGCAGGGTCAAAGCTCTGCTCAGAGCACAATGGCTTCTTGTGAAGCCTGGCTAGGTTTCACAGGGCAGCTGTCAGGCTCTTGCTCTCTCGCGATGGTGAGGATGCCCTGGCCACAAGGGAGCTTTGTGTGTGTTCATCCAATGCTGGCTGGCAAAGAGCTAAACTGTCCCTGACATTGATGTCTTTCGTGCCACTCTTGATTTGGGGGCACTGTGACCTTCTTGCCGTTGGCTTTCTCCAGGGATGGGGCCAAGCAGACACACCTATGCCTCACCTGAGTGATGCTCAGTTACAGTAACTGGTGACTGAGAACCGGCCAGTCACTTAGGCAGCCTCAGGAAGGCCAGTCCCTGTATTTAATGCCTGGGAAGTGCTTCTGCCCCAGAAGGGACCAACAGACTTTTAGAGCAGTGTTACTCAACCTGTGGTCACAACTCTTTTGGGGAGGTCAAACAACCCTTTCACAGGGGTTGCATATCAGGTATTGTAGTAGATGTAAATATGTTTTTGTTTTGATCCCAAGTGTGGGATGTGAAACAGACTTGTGTGAGGGTGTTTTCCCACTGAAAACAGACTTGTGAGAGAACAGGTCATTTTTGTCCACTGGAAGAGGAACCCCCTCTTACAGAGACATGGTCTTTGCCAACTGATAAACATCCTAACTGCAGACTATGAAAGGACACACACACATACACACATACACACACGCACACATGCACACACACATGCACACATGCGTGCACACACACACATACATATACATATATGTATATATATAAGCCCAAAACAAGAGGCAGGGCTTTTTTGGTCTTGGCTGTTCATCACTCTACTTCAAGACACTCCTAGAGAGAGCTGCTCCAGAGAAGGCTTCCAGGCTCTGGGCTCTGCTCCCGGTTCCAGCTGCTGCGGTTACAGTCACCTTTGCTGAATTGCTGGTTTACTGTTTAACTGGTCTATTGGAATCCTGCCAACTACGCCAGTGGAATTGCTCCAAGGAACTGAGTATAAAAAAAGGTCTATCTTTTCTGTTCATATTAACCTTTTTTCTCTCCTATCTAGGGTAGGTGGGTTGGAAGGGAGGTGTAAGCATTACAAATCCCCAAATAAAATATCTTTAGAAAAGTTAAAAACCTACAAGGTACTTACATTATGATTAATAACAGTAGCAAAATTATAGTTATGAAGGAGCAACAAAAATAATTTTATTATTGGAGGCAACACAACATGAGAAACTGTCTTAAAGAGTCACAGCATTAGGAAGGTTGAGAACCACTGGTCCAGAGCACGTTTCCAAACTGAATGATGTGTTCTTGAACCCTCCTTTTAGTTCTTTTTTTTTTTTTAATTTTATTTTATGTGCATTGTTGTAAGAGTGTCAGATCCCTTGGAACTAGAGTCACAGACAGTTGTGAGCTGCCATGTGGGTGCTGGGAATTGAACTCTGGTCCTTTAAAAGAGCAGCCAGTGCTCCTGACCACTGAGCCATCTCTCCAGCCCTCCTTTTTGGTTCTTAAGATTCTCTTTCAAAATCTAGACCTCCAACGTGATTATAAATGAAATATTTATGTTATTTGTATATGTATGCATATGTATGTATGTAGGGGTGTATGTGTATGTGCATATGTAAGTGTATAGGTGTATATGTATCTGTGGGGTGTGTGTGTCGGTGTCTGTGTATAGGTCTCTGTGTAAGTGTGGGGGTTGCCTATAGGGGTGTATGTGAGAGTAGGGAAAGGTGTGTATATGTGTAGGTAGGTGTATGCATATGTCTGTGTGTAAGGGTGTGTATATTCTGTGTGTGCATATGTGTGTATGTCTAGGTGTGTGCGTGTGCATATGTACGTGTGTATATGTGTGTACCTGTGTGTGTATGTGTTGGTATTTGAAGAGACCAGAGGACAACTTCTGCTATCAGTCCTCCTCAAGTGCTATTCACCTTGTTTATGAAGACAGGGTCTCTCACTGGCGTGGATTTGCCAAGTCAGCAAGGACAGCTGGCCAGGGAGCCCTAGGACTTGCCCGTCTCTGACACACCCCCACTGGATTACAACTGCATGCCACCATGCCCAGCCCCCACTCTCACCACCTTTAACATGTGGTTTGGGAACTGAACTCAGATCGTTTTGCTTGTAAGGCAAACAGTTTACCGAATGAGGTAGAATATGCACATTCAAATTTAGTAAGGCACTCTCTGGGCCTTATGACAACCTTGGCAAAGATAATTTCAAACAAGACTGACCAAAACTCCTACAGACTTTGCTCAAATATGCCCAATTACCTTAAGAGAAAACTTCTTTAAAAAAAAACAAACATTTTTTTTCTTTATTTATCAGGAACTACAGGTCAAATCTAGGGCCCTATGCATCCCACCAGCCTGCCACTGACCTATACATCTCCAGCCCAAGAATTCTTTTCCTACCCAGAACTTCGCAGCTGTTTCTCCCAGTACTGGGGATGAACTCAGGGTGCACAGCTCTACCCCCAAGCCTCACCTCCACCCTACAGACCACCCCCTTTTATGTTTTGATTAGGAGCTTTTCTGTGATCTAGTACCTGGCAGAGTTAACTCGAGGGCAGAAAGGCTTGTTTTGGCTCACAGCTTTAGAGGGGTTTCAGCGGGCAGAGGTCAGGGTGACAGGCACAACTCCATCTGCTGGAGCAGGGGAGGCAAAGGCTTGTTCATGGAGGAGCGGAGCAGGAAGCAGGAAGCAGGAAGCAGGAAGCAGGAAGCTGAGGAATTAGGGCTGGGCTACAAACATGAAAGCCCCGTTCTTAGTGACCTACTTCCACCAGCACTGCTCTCCTTCCCAAAGGTTCCAGAGACTCCCAAAATATCACCAGCCCCTGGGAGCAAGATAAAAAGAAAAGAAAAGAAAATGGAAAAAAAAAAAAAAAAAAAAAAAAAAAAGAACCTGTAGGGGAGAGTCTCAGAATCAAACCTCAGAACCAGTTTATTTTCCATGATATTCACTGTAAGACCCTCTTTCTTCCCCCAGCCTTTGGCTTTTATTTTCCTTTCAGATATCCCTGAAACAAGCTTCTCATTTGTTCCCCCTTTCATAACTTGTCTGCTTATTTGATGCTCCATAGAAATCGGTCATAAGATCTGCTGCCATATACAGTTGCCTTAACCGTCTGACCGTGTTATCTAGCCCTGTGACCTCACACAACTTTATAAGCCACAGATCCCTTATCTTTAAAATGAGAACAATGATTTGTCCCCATAAGGATGCTTAGGACAGTTAAGAAAGGTAACAGGCCCAGCAGATGATCAACAGACTTATACACTTTGCTTATTGACTTTCCTTGAAATAGTCTTGCTATGTAGCCCCGCTGGCATCAAAGTTGCAATCCTCCTGCCTCCACACCTGCTCCTCTTTCTGACTTCTTAATGTACGGTTTTTCCAGTGGGTGCTCATCTGACTCAGAATCTTTCCAGGTCTAACCCAGTGTAGCCCCCAAACAAACTGGCCACACGGGAAGGGGAGGGCAATGGTTGGCAGCTAGTATTCAGTTAACTTTGTCTTACTGGTTTCTAACTTCCCCTGAAGAGGCAACAACTAGTTAGGTTTAGACCACTCCAAACCTGGATGCACTAGAGGCGTTTCAAAGATGCTGGACAAATAATCCAAAACATCGTCGCATTTGCACACGGAAACGGCAACGGACAAAGCCAAAGGGACCATCAGGAGTGATGGAGGTCGGTTTTGCAGAGTATGGAGTGTAGTCTGCAAAGCGGGGGACCAACTTCCCCACTAGCTGCAGAGATGCTTGGGACTTTGAGGTTGTGTGCCAGATTAAAGGTCTCAGTCATTTCCCCAGAGAGCACCCTGCGCCACCCAGAGGGGCTGAGGGTGGTTGCACGTTCAGCTGAGCCAAGAGGATTTAGGTTTCTATTGGTGAAAACTTTCTGTATTCGTTGGCAGCTTCTCTCTGCGCCATCAGAACCTCGGAACTGTTGGTGGCACTCTGACTAGGTGATCCGGACCTGTCGCAGACACAGGACAAAGTGGCTATTAGGTGGATATAACGGCCAGGAGGCTCCGGTAAGCCGCAGTCCCCGCGAGGCTCGCTCACTTCAGTGCTGACAGAGCCAGCCGAGGAAGCCGCTGCTTGGGAGTTGGGGGCAGGGACCTCCTTTATGCCAGGGAGCTCAAATTTGCGTTTGGAGCTTATTGTAGCCAAGGATGGTGGGTCGGTGGCGTCCGAGGGCAGAGTGTGGCAGTGAGGCGCGGGTCCAGGGTTCCCATTCTGTGGCACGTCCCCGTGACTCTGCGTTCCTGGTACAGCCGCAGGCTTTGCTGTCCTGGAGCTTTTCAGATCACTGGCGGAGCAGGCAGAGGGAAGCAAAGATGACTCGCGTCCCGGCAGCGTCCTGGCTGTGTACCTATACTCGCTGCCTGTCCCCAAGGTTCCACAACGCAATGACCCCTGAAGGCAGCCAGCCGGGAGCAGCGCTGATGGGCTGTACTGGCCTGGCTGCGGGAGGCGGGGCACGATGCGGATGAGAGGAGCACAGGGGCCTTGGGCTCTGGAAAGATGACTTGGGGTGCCCCGTGTTCCTGGAGGTGGTCAGGACAGTGTCTTGGTTACAGGTGAGCTGTAGGAAGTCGATCCTCGGGTGAGATGAGGACTTTTGTGATGTGACTTTACAAAACGAGTGCTATTTTGCGGAGGGGAAGGGCTAGGAGATGGGCACTGTTGGCCAGGATGTCATTGGGGGCAGTAAAGAGACTGAGCCCAGGTGGTCCCCTGGCTCTTTTTTCGGTTCCCCAAAGACTCTTACATGAACTTTGAGACTCTCACCCTCACCCTCACCCCTAACTTCCGTTGAAGTCGTGGCTCCAGAGAGCAAAGGACTGGGAACCAGTTAGCAAAATAGTCCAAATAGTCCAAATAGTGACCAAGGCAGTTCCTTGACCCTTTGTTTCCTTGGTGAAGGGAGAGAGCTGGGCTTTCCGTTTCCTGAAAGAGTTTGAAAGGCAAATGAACTGAAGGGAGGGAGGTACCCTCAAAATTCATTAAGTGTAGCCCTTTTCGAGAAAGCAAGGTGTGTTGTGTCCACAGCTCCTGCCCACAGTGGCCCGCAGAAACTCCGTGCAAGCTTGGTCTATTGGTAATTCTGTGTAGCAAGGGTCAAAGCACTGCTTCTCCATCCCCGCAGCTCCCAGTTCCTCTTGGTGGCCTTGCCACCTGACACTGCTCCTCACAGACCTTTATTACCAGATACTAGGAACTGTGTCTTCTCCTTCGCTTGCTCAGGGTCTGAAAGAGTCGGGGAAGGGGAGCAAAGAACGGTGATGAAATTTGACGGTCATGGAACCTGAGGCATAGATGCATTTGGTTTTCATTCCTTGCTCTTGTTTTTTTTTTTAATTAGATTTATTTTATTTTATGTATTAGTATTTTGTCCGCATATACGTCTGTGCTACATGTGTGCGTGTGGTGCCCAAAAAGACCACCAGAAGGCCTCCAAGCCCTCAACTATGGATGGTTGTGAGCCACCATGTGGATGCTGGGATTAGAACCTGGGTCCTCTACAAGAGTAACACATGCTCTTAACTGCTGAAGCATTTTTCCAGCGCCCTTGTTTGTTTATTTTTACCCAGGCAAGGGTCTGTGGAAGCCATGGACAAATACTCAAGTGGAAACAACTTCATTTGATAGCAGGAAGACAGTCAAGTGCTAAAGAGTGGCAGCCGACTGGTCCATCTTCCTGCTCACCTGAATGCACACACTTAAAACATCAGACAAATTTGAATAGTTTCCCTTGTCACTAAAAATAGATGCATAGTTCTGATGTAGAAAGATCGGCATGGTTGACTGTGCGCCTGTTAGCATCTAAGCAGGTCTTCTTAAACCACCCTGCATGGCTCCCACAGAGAATAAATCCAAGCCACACTGGTTTTTACATTTTAGTTTTAGTACACTTAGTTAAGAACTGAAGGAAGACTCGGTTGAGACAGCTAGGAGTGAAACAAGTGCCCTAACCATCTGTTCCCATGGTGATGTGGGCATCGCTCTGCAATAGTGATGACAATGGTTGCAAAATTGACTTTTAGAGAACACTGTGTCCCAGCCTGAGGCACACGGGCTACAGTTCGGTACATTCTCAGAGCAAACTGGGCATTACAATGAAGCACAGAGAGATCCCGTACCCTTTCCAAGGCCACAGAGCTCATAATCATCTGACCATTCTGTCATAAAATCACCTTGCTGCCTGGGAGTATGCGTGTGCGTGTGCTGTGTGTGCTCTGTGTGTGTGTTGTGCACATGTATGTGTGATGTGTGTGTGTGAGTGTGCACACTCACACGTGTGCTTGTTTCATGTGTTTGTGCCTCTCAGTGTGTATGTGTGTGGTGTGCATGTGTGTGTGTGTGGTGTGCATGTGTGTGTGTGTTTGTGCCTCTTCATGTGCATGTGTGTGTGGTGTGGTATGTGTGTGTCTATGTTTGTGTATTTCTGTGTGTGTGGTGTGTGTCTATGTGTGTGTGAGTGTTCATGTGTGCACATGTGCCTTCTGCTCTAGGCTTTATCCCATACGAGGTAGCCCAGGGGTTGAGAATGGAGGTTCTGGACCACGTTTCCAGGCTATGATTCCAAAGAGCTATTAGATGGCTGTGAGGTCATCGCTTCTCTCTGGGTTTCCGTTTTCTGATCCATGAAATAGTGATAGTATTCCCGTATTGAGTGGATGCCCTATGTCTACCAGAATATGAAGTATGAACTAAGAAAAGTAAAAACTTCTGAGGGGGAAAAGGAGGTTTCAGATTTTCTGGCTTTGTCATGTGGCAGCTGGGAAACTGTAACCGAGTAGGACGTGAAACTTCACACCCAGCATGATTCACCCGTTACTTAGGCTGGAAATTGTCTCCTAAAAAAAGAGAGAGAGAGAGATTGGATCTTTGAATTTACGTTTATTAAAAGAGAGAGGTGTACATTAGCCCTCCAAGGTATTTATGTGTGGTGTGTGTGTGTGTGTGTGTGTGGTGTGTGTATGTGTGTGTGTGCTGTGTATGTGTGGTGTGAGTGTGGTGTGTGTGTGTGTGTGGTGTGTGTGGTGTGTGTGTGGTATGTGTGTGTGGCATGTGTGTGTGTGTGTGTGGTGTGTGTGGTGTGTGTGTGGTATGTGTGTGTGGCATGTGTGTGTGGTGTGTGTGTGTGCGTGTGTGTAGTGTGTGTGTGTGTATGTGTGTGTGTATGTGTGGTGTTGCAACTGGAAGAACACAGAGGTCTGAGGTGTGAGCTGGTACTTTTCTCTAGGCGATATCAAGTAATGGAGCTTGCAGTGGGGCTCTTTTTCCTTATGTTCTTTATTCTTTTTTTTTTTTTTTATTGTAACACCCTCTAGTGGATCTGAAAACATAAGACCCCTAGAAATATGTGTAGCATCCTTCTCTGCTCTCTCTTCATCTGGAAATCACTTCCAAGAGACAGCATTCAAGGTGGCTAAGGAGACATGAACCTGCAAATGATCTGACGTCCTGTCACCTGAAGGAAAACAAGAGCTTTTGGTTGCTCGCTCTCAATTTTAAGTCTTGCAGAGACTTAGGGTCAAGTGAAGAAAGCATGTGACTATCCCGCATGTGGCCAAGGCATCAGGTGATGAGTCCTGTGACTCTGGAGAGAGGTTTGGGATATGAGACTTAAACTTCTCCCCTTCACCTGTGTGTCTGAGAAGTTAGTTTGGCCTAGGTCTCCTGGGTCTACCCATGAAAACACTTTTTTAGGCTGCTTATTCCTTCCCCAAGAGACAGTCATATTAGCATCTTCTGGTGTGCTGTGAGGATAAAGAGGTGGGTTACTTTCTGTCCACATTTTTGGACCATCTTCCATCATGAAAGGACTTCCGACTTTGTTCCCACACCAAGTATTTCTTAGTCATCTGGACTTTTAATAGTCTTTACTTTACCTCATCCTCTGGGCCCTTTGCTGCTGTTTGGAAAGCAAGACAGTTAATTACTGAGGATTGGATGGGACGTAATAATCTGAAATATCTTGAAAGATTGTACCCTAATCAAAGGATGTGTGTGTGTGTGTGTGTTCGCTCATGTGCACACTTATAGAATTTAGAACAGTTCAAGGCAAAAACTAAGTGCTGCTCAAGTGTTAGCTATGAAACGATGAGGAGGACAATGTCAGAAGAAAACCACTGTAGAGAGAAAGTGGGTGGGAAAAGGGGCAGCACGCGCTGGGTGATTGGAAGGTGATGGGTCCATTTGTAGAAAGAGCCAGACGCTGAAGTGATTGAGGAGGGGAGTGTTCCAGGTAGGACACGGAAGTTATAGGGGTCATAGCACATAGGTGTAACAAATGTTGAGAGTATTACTAACATGTTTTACTTATAAGATTTTCTTATGGAAAACTTCCACTTAAAAGTAGAAACAATCCAGCAACTACAAGGTGCCAATAATGCCTTTCTTCCACACCCAGCCCTTCTGGCACTATTTTAAAGCAATGCAAGAAATTACCTTTTTTCTAACTAAGTCTCTCTGAATGGACTTCTGAATGAGAGACACTGAACCAGATTCACCCCAGGGCTTAACGCTGGGGCCTCATTCCTTCCTTCTCTGTTACCCAGGTCAGTGGCTCAGCTCGGCTTGGCTCCTGGGTGCTGTTTGAAAGGCAGGGTACATGTCTGAGTGTGTGTGTGGGGGGGGGGACCCCAAGAGACGGCATCTGTAGTAGCTGCCCAGAAGCTCCCTATGGATGATGTTTTCTTCGCCATCCTTTTCTGTTTTTCTAGACAATGCCTTTGTGGTGATTTCACTTTTACTTCCCCTCCTTCTGCATGCTATTTTAGGTTCACTTATTCACCATTCCCTTTATTTGCCCTACGTCTCCGTCCTGCTTTCTTCCACCACCGGCACCTCTGTAGCCTCGCAGCTGGTGCTCCTCTGAGCCCCTTTCCCCAGCTCCTTTGATCCACCAGCTCTCTCTAGTCTTCCTTAGATATTTCTGAAGGGAGAGGGACATGTTTCCCTATTTCAATACAAAAATAGCACTGCTGAGATCAGTATAAAATATAGATGCCATATGACCCCTCTTGTCCATGTAAGTCATGAACTTTGGTGGATGCCGCTAAACTTTGCTGTGGTTGCTTTTAGAACACGTTTCCTCACCTCAGAAGTAAATCTGTTCCTTTTTAGCCAGCCGCTTTTCCCTCTCCTCCATTCCAAGAGCTGCTAATCTACTCTGTCCCTACGGATTCACCCTTTCTGGACATCTCCTATAAATACTTAGGGATGGGAAACGTCCTTTGTGTCTGACTTTTGCTTGGCCCATTCATGGTGGTCTCCATTTGTAGTCATGGCAAAGCACGATTTCACAGTATGGTTATAGGACTCTTTGTTTATGTAGTCATTGCTTGGTAGGCATTTGGAGTGGTTCCTCTTTTGTCTGTGATGAGTAAATGGTGCTCTTACATTCAGTTGTGAGTTTTGCTGAACGCCCTTTCTTGTTTCTTATAGGTATGTACCTATCATGGAGTTCCTAGATCAAATGGTAGGCCTCTGTTAACTTTGATGATGTGCCAAACATTTTCCAACATGGTTCCTTATTTTGTTTTGCTCACGTGTGAAGATCTAGACATCTTTTGAGAACAAATATTAACTCAAATGTTTCTGGGTTAATAGATACTTTTCAATGTCTTATTTAGTTTTTTATTATATTGTGTTCACATATATTTCTGGTTTCATATTGGTTGGCTTGTATGTTTTTGTTTTGTTTTGTTTGTTTTTGAGATAAGGTCTTGCTACATAGCATATAGCTCAGACTGGCCACGGGCTTAGGATCCCCCTGCAGCTGCCTCTTGAATGTTGGAGTTACAGGCTGTTTACCATTGTTTTCCACCATTTAAAACATTTAAAGATGGAACATTACTCAGTTAGGGATCTTCCAAATGCAAGGTATCTTTAGGGTCCAAGGAGATTCACTGAAGAGCAAAACTAATGTATTGTTCCTGTTATAAGATAATGTTCTCCTGTTACAGTAAAGCTTTGGCCTTTGGGAATCTCTGTTTTGTCTGATCCTGGATGCTGTCTAGAAGCTTGGAGTTATGATGCCAGGCATCTTAATGGTTTCAGTTTGGCATGGTCGAGTCAATCTGGTGGCATACATAGGGATGTGAGTCTGCTTGATGCCAGTGTCTGACAGGAAGTAGACTTGCAGAGAGAATGAGGAGGGTGCAGGGAAATGCCATGAATTTGGTCACATGTTATGACTGAAGATTTACTCATCTTTAACTACACTTGTTTACTATGGGCTGTGTTCAGTAACGCACCAGGAAACGTGCCATAGTGAGTTTTCTTTGTGAGGATGTGGAGAAAGGGGACCTCGTACGCTGTTAGTGGTAATGTAATAGCGCTGCCATTTATGGGAACACTATGGAGGATCAAACAACATTGTAAACAGAACCACCACATGGTGCAGACGTCTCCTAGAAATGGGTAATATCCATTAGATATCTGGGTAAATAATCGGAAGAAGTGAAATCACCACATCAGAGAGACGGCTGCATTCCTATGTTTATCATGGCTATTCATGATAGCCAAGATTTGAAGTCAATGTAAAGTCCATCATAGATGACTGCATTTTAAAAATGCAGCGTATATACAAGACAGAGTACTCGTCAGCCTTAAAGAGAATAAGCAATCTTGTCCTTTTTGACAACATGCGTAAGTTTGGGGGTACAGTACTAAGTGAAATAAACCAGCCAACAGGATAAATACCATATAGCTCATGCATATGTGCTCAAGCAAACAAAAGCAAAGAGGAGAATGGTGTTTAGCACGGCCTGAAGGATGGACAGGAATTGGGGAGATGCCCAGTTCCACTCAGACAAGAAGAATAAGTTCAAGAGACTTGTTCCACAACGTTATGACTGCGACAACAACTGTGTATTTTAAGTGTCCTCAGCATGTGTATTTATTAGTTACGTTCTGTTGCTGTGATAAAGCACCATGACCAAGACAATTCATAGATGAAGCATTTAATCCAGCTTATGGTTGCAGAGGGTTAGACCCTGGCAGATGGCAGAACAAAAGAGCATCTGAGACCTCACACCCTGAACTGCAACCACAACGCCAAGCGTGAACACTGGGTGAACATATAGATGGAGAATTTATTAGAGTGGCTTACAGGCTGTGGTCCAGCTAGTCCAACAACAGTGATCATACACCGTATCTGACCACAGTGTCCCCTCCTCTATCTCCTCTCTCCACCTGTCTACCTCACCAATCCAACCCCATGCCTTCTAAAAGCACAAAACCAGAAACTATTATTTATAAGTAAACGATTGTTCAGATTAAAAAAAAAAAAGCCCAAATAAAGCAATATGATAAAAAAAAAGTCCAAAAAAAATACTGTTTGTTTCTTGTTGGCTATTTACTGCTGGGCATGGGGCCTTCCCTTAAGTGTGGGTTGTGTATCCAGTGAGGCTCCATTGGAGAAAACTAGTGTTTTCTGTGCAAGTGGTTATCAATTGCAGATAGCTTCTGGGTTAGGGATGGGGGCTTGTGCCTACTTCCTTTCTCAGAGCTGAGATTCCATCTGGCTGAGACCTATGCCGGGCTTGTGCATGCTGCCAGTCTCTGTGAGTTCACATGTCTGCCCATCTTGCTGCCAGTCTCTGTGAGTTTACATGTCTGCCCATCTCGCTGTGTCTAGAAGGCCCTGCTTCCTCCGTGTTCTCCATCCCCACTGGCTCTTACACTCTTTCTGCCCCCCAGCTAAATGTTTTCTTTGATTAGAGTTGCCTTGGTTGTGGTGTCTTTCCACAGCAATAGAACAGTGACTAAGACAGATACAGTGTGTACGTATGAGAAAGAAGACAACTCTTTGCATCTGACATAGGTGTGGTCATTCACTGCAAAGGGCCTGAGAAGAAGGGCGTGGCTGGCAGTCATCTGTGGGACCGAAGAACGGTTCGAGGGGCATTGAGTGATGGGGAACAGTTTTTATTCTGGGTTTCTGTTTGGGGCCTTTATAGAAACCTAGTAGTCATTTCTTTTTTGTAAATAAAATCAAAAGTTACCGGGAAAGAAAAGATGTGTGATAAAGAGAACATGGAGAGCGTGGTAGGTGGGATTTCAGGTAAGAAGGAAGATGAGCCACTTCAGGGTAGTAAGCTCTGGTGGTTGTCATGGATGCAACTCATCCTGTAATGTTTTCTCAATGGTGATTTGGGACTCAAGTAACTTTTTCAGGAGGTTCACACAGGCAGATATAGGCACATAAGCACACACACACACACACACACACACACACACACACACACACACACACACACACTATAGTCTTCATCTCCATTACTCCAAAATATGTGATCTAGAATACAGTGCCTTCAACTAATGGAAATCCAAAGATTTTTAAGAACAATGTTTGCGGTCTGGGTTTGAGCGGTATGCGGTGCTGAGGAGCCACTGAGTCTACGATGGTGTCATGAACCTCCTGCTATGTAACCCCCCACGGCAACGGGCTGCTGTATGTCGGCTTCAACCAGGACCACAGGTGTTTTGCACGTGGAAAGGAAAACAGATTCCGAGTCTGTAACACCGATCCGCTCAAAGACAAAGAGAAACAAAAATTTTTAGAAGGAGGAGTTGGCCACGTGGAAACGTTATTTTGCTGTAACTATTTAGCTTTAGTTGATGGTGGAAAAAAGCCGGAATACCCTCCCATCAGAGTGATGACGTGGGATGATCTGAAGAAGAAGACAGTCATGGAGATAGAGCTCTCCACAGAGGTCAAGGCCGTCGAGTTGTGAAGAGATAGAGCTGTGGTGATTTGGACTCACATTCACACACAATCCCCATCAGTTGCACATCTTTGAAACCTGCTATAACCCTAAAGGCCTCTGCGTCCTGTGTCCCAACACTAACAACCCCCTTCTTGCCTTCCCCGGCACTCACACTGGCCACAGAACGCCTTGTAGACCCGACCAGCACTGAAAAACCATCAGTGGACATTCCCGCACATGAGGGTGCCCTGAGCTGTATTGCTCTCAACCGTCAGGGGACAAGAATTGCAGCTGCATCTGGAAAAGGGATTCTTATAAGAATATTTGATAGTTCATCAGGGCACTTAATCCAGGAGCTACGGAGAGAATTGACTTCCGTCAGGTCGCTTCTCTCATCTGGGTGTCCAGTGATCACAGCACTGTTCACATTTTTTTTTTCAGCTGAGGATCCAAAAAGGAATAAACAGTCTAGTTTGGCATCAGCCAGTTTCCTCCCAAAATACTTCAGCTCCAAGTGGAGTTTTTCCAAGTTCCAGGATCTTTCAGGCTCTCCGTGCGTCTGTGCTTTTGGAACAGAGCCCAACGCAGTCATTGCTATCTGTGCGGATGGATGGCAGCTACTACCAGTTCCTGTTCAGCCCTAAGGGCGAGTGCATCCGGGACGTGTGTGTACAGGTCCTGGAGATGGCCGATGACAACCTGTGCCTGCGAGTGCAGCTGATGCCACCACCCAGCGCCTTGTGGATTCCTGGGGCTCGTGCCAGCACCCCAGGCCTCTTGAGGACCTTGGTCTTGAAGCCATATGTGGTTGTCTGCCTTCCGGAACAAGGTTTCTCATTCGCATAGTAAAAGAAATTGGTCATCATGGTTCTGCGGACACTGTGACTCTAGGCATCTTGTTCCATTGCTGGCCACTACCCTTTATACAACTGTGATGTTAGCATTAGTGGTACCACTATGCCTTCATGCCAGTAGGCTCCTTGCAATCCCTGGAGACTATCCAAGCACAGAAGCTTGTGGGAATGAGTGTGCCATGGCTCACACCCTAGAGGGTCATCCAGCAGCTTGTTCGGTAGAGCGCCCTCTGCACAGACTGGAGTGCTCTCATCTTGTTGGGCCATTACAATGATTCACATCCGAGACCTGCCAGAGAGCAGAATGCTTGCAGCACCTACTTGAGGCACAGTCCTCAGGCTGCAAGGGGTTAAAACAGAACTTCCCATTACCTGTAGGGAACAGAATAGCATATAGATGTTAAAAATTAGTCCCAGAAGAAAGCGCTATTTAACTTTGGGGCCTTTGCAGTGAAGTGTCCATGTGCCACTTTGGAGGGAACTGCCTCGGCTTGTGGTGTCTGTCCTGTCCCATCCTTCCCAGCATCCATAGGAACACACACTAACACTGGGGGTGGCAGGCACATCCTGGGACTGGCACAGACTATGGATTCTGTGTTTCTGTACCACTCAAGGCATATGTTTAGTTTGTTTTTGTTTTTGTTTTTGTTTTTAATATATCTTCTAAGGAAGCTCAGCTTTGCGGTTTTGATTTCAGGTTGCAAACATTTAATTTGTTCACAGCAGCAGGTTCTCAGTTCTGCCAGTTCCTTCATGCTCCTGTACTTGGCTAACTGTGGATTCCATGTCACGTATGCATGTTACCTTACGTGTATTTAATCATGAAACTTACTTTTGCACACTTGTTTGAATGTTTTCTTTGAAATAAAAGTGACTAAATTGTTGTACTCATCAGTAAAAAAAAAAAGAACAGTATTTATATATAGTTTCTCTTCTCCTTGCTGCTGCTGCTGCTGCTGCTGCTGCTGCTCTTCTTCTTCTTCTTCTTCTTCTTCTTCTTCTTCTTCTTCTTCTTCTTCTTCTTCTTCTTCTTCTTCTTCTTCTTCCTCTTTTAAGAAAGAGTTTCTTTGCATAGCCTTGGCTGTCTTGGAACTATCTCTGTAGACCAGGCTGGCGTTGAACTCACAGTGATCCACCTGCCTCAGCTTCTGAGTGCTGGGATTAAAGGTGAACATACCATCACCTGACTTCATTTCTATTCTTATGAAAGCCATTGTGACCCTGTGAATAACCACATCTACTAAAAAGAAGGCTTTTGTTGCCTGACTTTATTTCCAATTTGTTGGTTGTGTTTAGCTGTTCTGTAAGCATTTACTGAGCTCTTACATGCAACTGAAGACACAGGCGATATGATATGGCAGAGAACAGACCAAACCCCCTTGCTGTCATGTAGCTCATAGTTGGGGGCAGAGAAAGACTCGTTAGAAGGTGTTGGAAAGAATCAGGAAGTGAGTGTTTCTGTGATGAAAACTGAACAGGTTGACGTAGTAGGGGGAGACCAGGGAACTGCCTTTACTTAGGAAACACTTCCTTAAGGAAGTACTTTATAAACTAAAGTGTGTATGACAAGAGAGGGCCAGGCAGTGTTCACTTGGGGGAAGAACATTCAAGGCAGATGCTGAACTGAACCCTTAGGGTAGTGAAAACCGAAGGTTCAAGAGCTTCCTATGTTGTTGCGGGCGCTTACAGAGGCTGAGAAAATATAAAAGAGAGGTCTTCAAGGGCAGCACCATGTCAGGCTTTAAGGATAAGGTAAGGGATGTGGGTTCTATTCTTGGTCTGATGGGAAGCCATTGGGGTTTGATTGAGGCAAATGAGATGCCAGTTTGGGTTGATAGAGGGTCTCTCTGAATGCCTGGGGTTGAGGATTGCTAAGGGCAGAAGGAGGGAGACCACTTTCCACCGTGACATTACGGGTGGGTCTCCAAGTGGGAGAAGACAGTGGCTTAGATGGAATGTGGTGGCTCTAAGCTTGCTGATGGATTAAAGATGGAGACCTCGGAAAACATGGACTCACAGGTGGCTCTTTAAATCCTGGGTGCAGGTGACTGAGAACTGTACTTCCTGGGATGGGAAAAGTAGGAGAGGATCAGGTTTGGGGGAGGGGTGTCAGAGTCTGATTTGGGCGTATTAAAATGGGGTTTGCTGGAAAATGTCAAGTAGGTAATAGGCTAGGCTTGCGTGGAGCTGAGGGGAACTTAGGTAGAAATGCGCCTGTGGGAGTCAGCGCCACAGAGCAGTGGCGTTTAACGCTCTGGAGTCAACTCTTCATCTCTCCCAGTCAGCCACAGTCCTACCTGTATGTGATGCTCTTTGCCTGACAACTGGATTGGATGGAACAACCTCCTGGGTGTGTCTGGGACACAGCCCTTAAAAGGGATTAGATCACGAGGGTTCTGACCAGTGGACTAACCCTCTGATGGATTCTAAATCTGACTAGACTATGGGAAGGTGGGGCTCTTTGGAAGAAGCAGGACAGTGAGGATGTGCCTGAGAAAAGCATGTCTTGCCCAGGCCCCTTCTTGTCTCTCACTTCGTCCCACAGTCCCACAGCCATGATGTGCTGGGTCACTACACCCAGGAACATGAGTCATGTGACCAGGGACTGGACCTTCTGGGGCCATGAACTAAGTAAATCCTTAAGTTGCTTTTTGCTCAGGTATTTGGTCACGAAGACATAAAGATATCTTGTCATTTGGGCTAAACTTACCCAGATGGCCAGCACCTGTGGGAAGGCTAACTTGGATGGACTTCCTGCCATCTTGCTCTCGAAGGCGGACGGTAAAAAGAAATGCTTGCTGGGCCTGGAGGGGTCATGGCTGGGGGCTTCTCATTCACTGTGCAGATCAGCACCTTAACCATCATCCCATTCGCTACAGCTAAGGCCATCTTAAGGAACCATCTTAAAGATAGTTTCTAGATTCACAGGATCATTTACAAATCCTAGGAGCTAATGCTAAATTCTCATAGGCAATCGTGAATATCCAAGTTGTTGAAGTCACACGGCACCAAGGCCTTCGTGGTTGTGTTCCTTCGTTTTAGTGCTTACTTTGCTATAAGGCTAGAACAAAACCCCAACAAAAGCAACATAAAAGTGTCTTTACTTTTATATGGCATTCTCATTTTTGATTTAACAGGTAATGTTATCATAATGCTTTTGATATATTGTTATTTTGCACCATTAGTTCATCTTTGTGGCTTGCTCTTTCTTCTTCTTCTTCTTCTTCTTCTTCTTCTTCTTCTTCTTCTTCTTCTTCTTCTCCTCCTCCTCCTCCTCCTCCTCCTCCTCCTCCTCCTCCTCCTTCTCCTCCTCCTCCTCCTTCTTCTTCTTCTTTGCTTTTTTGAGACAAGGTTTCTCTGTGTAGCCTTGGCTGTCCTGGACTCACTTTGTAGACCAGGCTGGCCTGGAACTCACAGAGATCCATCTACCTCCGCCTCCCGAGTGCTGGGATTAAAGGCAGGCACCACCACACCCAGTCCCTTTGTGGCTTCTTCAATTAAGTTCACACTTACAAAAATGTTTCTTATCCCTATATCAAACTTTCTAGGCTTACTGCTGTTTTTTGTCTTTTTAGTCTGATTTGGTCATTTATTTTTTGCTTGCAAATACAAGGAGAAGTTAATATGAGGTGTAAAGGAAAATGATTTTTTCCCTCTTGACAATAACATATAACATATAAGACCGAAAAAACAAAAAACAAACAACAACAACAACAAAAAAACATATAAGACTGAGCTCTTATTTACTGGACTGACTTTTGCTCATTGCAGACAAACCCTTCAGACCTTCAGCTAGCCATGTGATGAATTCAAGGATCTCGCTCAGTGGCAGAACAGCAACTGGAGAGCTGTGTTTTGAGCAGGTTCACTCCACACCAGGAAAGATGGTGTCCCAGTCCACAGGCCGGCGAGACTCTCCTGTGGACCCCTGTAAAGGGACCAACCATGCCTCTGAGGACACTGATGGCTTGTCCAGCCTCCTGGACACTGACGACCCCCCTTGCCAATTAGACGTGAGGCTCAGGAGGCACAAAGCTTCCTGGATCAACCCACTGTGTGCACAGGAGGAGCCACCACAAGACTTAGGCCTTCAGGAAGCAATGGTGCAGAACAGTAGGAAACTCTTGGTGGTGGACACTCCTTCTCCCATGGGCCTTTCGATATTGCCCCATGGGGACTCTCTGGTTTTGACACCAACATCTGAGAATACTGCTGATGCCACCTGCTGCAACTCTGCTCATGGCTCCAGGGAGAAGACGAATGATGACGTCTCCATGGCTACAGATGAGCAAGCAGTTCATCCTCAGCAAGAATCTCTGCTCAAAACCCTCAAGACTCTGGCCACTTCCCCATCCCCTAAAGAGGACAGTGCCCGTTTTGAGTCTCTTCATTTGACAGCTTCTGCAGATGACGGTAACTCTGTCTGGTGACTTCCTTTATTCTTCTTCACCCATGTGCTTGTATGGGCTGCCTTGTAAGTTTGTCTAGTGTCTTTGCCGTGAGAATGAAGTTCATGGCCTTCTGCTTTGACCAGAAGCCAATGCGTGAGCTCATTTAATGCAACCCAGCCCATGCTCTGTGATGGTCACCACAGGTAGATCACACATCCTCTCCTTCCACTGAGGGGGAAGAAAGGTCATCATTTTAGCTCAGCACAGTTAATAATCAGTTCCAGGAGCCATCTTTGGGCTTATTAGCTTGTCTGCAAGGAGAATACTATGGGCACCCAATCGACTGTGGGAGAGGATGGCATTTGTAGACTCTGAAGGATCTGGCTGTATACAGTGCACCTGCTGGTGGATGTGCCTCACTTCTCCTAGTTCTTGCACAGACAGCTGAGAGAATAGCAAACTTGAAAACAGTAGCCACAATACTCCTCAAAGGCTATCTAAAGCCTCTTGGTGTGAAAATGGGCTCCCCTTGCCAGGAAGTAGTGTCCATATTCTTAGATACTAAGACTTCTGAATGCATTAGGTCACTCAAAGGAACAGGCAGGACTCAGCTCTCTGTCTTTAATTTATCTTAACGGATTCATTATGTTCTATTCATGCTGTGATTTTAGAGTCCGGCTTCAAATAGTCTGGAAAATATTTTGTTGGTGCTGCTGTTGTTGTTTGCTGCCTGCTCTCTGCCTATGTGCGTCTTTCTTTCTTTCTTTCTTTCTTTCTTTCTTTCTTTCTTTCTTTCTTTCTTTTTTAGGTTTTTTGAGACAGGGTTTCTCTGTGTAGCCTTGGCTGTCCTGGAGTCACTTTGTAGACCAGGCTGGCCTCGAACTCACAGCGATCTGCCTGCCTCTGCCTCCCGAGTGCTGGGATTAAAGGCGTGCGCCACCACTCCCAGCCTGCGTATTTATTTCTTATTAAACATGTATTTATGTCTTTCAGTGAGTAATTGTTAGGCAACCACATCTGAGCAGCATGCCTCTCAAGATAGGCCTCCTCTTTCTCTTTCTCTCCCCCCCCCCCCCCAGGGAGATGGCCCTCAGGATGAAGAGCAGCTTGCAGATTTCAGAGGTCACTGGCTGAGAGATGGGTTCGCTGTTAGATTGCCTCCCGGAGGAAGCCTTTTCCCCACACAGATAAGCCACTGGCTGACAATGACCTTTGAGCCCGAAACCCATCTGTCACAGCCTTGTACAAGAAGTAGTTCTTCGGCTTAGCATTGCTGTGCATCTTTGTCTTTCTCCCAGAAAAACAAAGGGACAAGATGAAGCCCAAAGCAAAGACAAGCCCTGTGGCCCCCTTTGTCCCAAGGCAGGGGCCCCTGAAAGTCCTTATCAGCCCCTTTAAAAACTATTCAGTGTAGCGCGGCTTGCTCTTAGACTCACGGTGGTTCTCTCACTTTAACTTCCTGAATGCGGAGATCATGGGTGAGAGAGACATCGTACCTGACAAGACTCTCTTGACTTTTGTGAAGAGATTTATTCTATGCAATTAGGAAACAGATGCCCAGAGTGTTCGGTTCTTTCTTTAGTGTGGGGCAGCAGAAGGGAGAACAAACACTGGCCACTAAGACATGGGCCTTCCTGGGACCACCACATCGCTAGTGGCTGCTGTGGGGCCTTTGTTTTGGGGATGGAAGCATTTCCTGAGTCTGTAGAGACAAGCTCGTGGGTCCTATTGTTTGAAGAGAATCTACATGCTTACAAAACATCTTTGCATTCTCTTTTTCCTTCTGCCATGTCAGGTAATAGTCCCAACTCAAGGCACGATGGAGCTGGCCACCACTCTGCCCGATCTTGCTTTTTTCTCTACACTCAGGTCTGTACCTATGACTTAGGGGCCAAATCCTGCCAGCTTCCTGTTTTATTTGTCTAAAAAAGACAAGCCAACAATTTAGTTCCATCATTAGTGGCCTTCTAGTTAGAGTGGCATGGCAGTTTGCAGAGCTGGTGAGTGGCTCTTTCATCCTACCCCCAAATTTTTATCAATCCCAGACAAGAGATCCTCAGTTTTCCATTTCTGACCCACTTTGTTCAACATGAGGTATCAGGGTGATTGTCTGCATGTCTGTCGTCTGAGAACTCACCGTCCCCAGGGCATTTGCAGTTCCGTGAGAGGAACTGCTTGCTTTGGTGGTGCCTACTGCCAGGAAGGAGTGGGTGAGCGTGTAAGAACTTAATGATGCAACGCGATAGACCGGGCTTGACTGGAGGACTGTTCGTTGTTTGCATTCAGGTGACTTCGTGTATGTAACAGGAAGTTTGGGGCCAATTGCCGCAAGCTGGGGAAGAGATCCTGTAATGGTTAAGGCCACCTTCCCATCTTTCATGGGTATCTCCCATGACCCTCTCCTCTTCCTACCATCTTTGCTCCACTGGTCCCTCCTTTCTGGTGGTTTCTGGGGGTACCGCTCAGTCACTCCATGAGTTTCCTGTAGAAATGACTGACAGTAGGCCATAGCGACAGGCCTTGTCACCAGAGGGTTCTTTTCTCTTCCATCATTCACATCTTCCTAGAGCTGTGTTGGTTTTTTTTTCCCTAATGATATTGAAGACTTGTTCCCTATGATTGGTTTTGTTTGGTTAGACAATCTTTGAATTTGTTTTCCCTATTTCTCTGTCTCTGTCTCTGTCTGTCTGTCTCTGTGTCTCTGTGTGTCTGTGTGTCTGTGTGTCTGTCTGTCTGTCTGTCTGTCTGTCTGTCTGTCTGTCTCTCTCTCTCTCTCTCTCTCTCTCTCTCTCTCTCTCTCTCTCTCTCTCTGTGTGTGTATGTGTGTGTGTGTAGGCCAGAAGACAATGCCAGGTGCCTTCCTCTATCACTTTCCACCCCCCACCTAACCCCCCTTTTTTAGGAGACAGTCTCTCTCACGGAATCTGCAGCTCACTAATTTGCCTAAACTAGCTGCCTGCCAAGCCTCAGGGATATATTCCTGTCTCCACCTCTTCAGTACTGGGATTCCAAGTGCCAGGTGCAGCTGGAGGTTGAACTCGGATCCTCAGGCTTGCATGGCAAGCACTCTACTGACTGAGCCATCTCCCCAGGCCCCTTCCTCCATTTGTAATGACTCACTGTGTGTGGCAGGTGCTACACGGAGCAGCGGCAGAAGCCATTCATGGAATTTCTTCCTACCAGAGACGTTCATGCTGCCCGTTGATATGGAAAAGGTGAGTGGTTCTTCTCAACCTCAGAAAGCCTGCATCTCTTGGTAGCATTGCTCAATGTGACCATGGAGACCATCCTGCTGAGGCACAGCCATAGGGTTTTTTTCAGTATTCAGTGGAGGCTGCCAGGAGCATTAAACGGAGAAGTTTTCAGGCACTGTGTGCTAAGTTGTCTGTAACTGATCACCTAGGTCAGGTGCTGGGCCCCACCTACTGAGGGTGTTCAACTTGGTGGCTAGGAATGGGACACGAATTAATTCAATTTAGAATATCTGTGTCCCTGGATGTGGTTTATGCCATAACCTAGTTAAATCAAGTTACATTTATCTGCATTCGTGTCACTTAAGTGGTGCTTCCTCAGGTTTGAAATCCAATCCATACTCTGAGGGTAAATTGATTATGCTCCTATTTGAATTGACTTTTTTTTCCCTTACAGGAAAATGTCCACTTTTATGCTGCAGACATGATTATCTCAGCAATGGAGAACATGAAATGTGACTTCCTGAGTCAGCAGCAGCCAGATTGCTGCTGGGGCACAGAAGAAGCCAGCAGGTCACGTGGGAATGATCGGACTGCCGCTGAAGTGACCTTTTATACCCGAGCAAAGCAGGAGCCTGGATCCTCCGCTCTGTCAGACAGTGGCTATGAAGGTACGTTGGGAGAACGCTTGAACAGTGAGTGCTGTGACCTCCATCCATGCTTGCTGTCTTTCCTCTGTCCAGTCCTGAAAGAGGGACATTTTTCACTCCTTTGAAGATGTATACAATCCACAACCCATTGGCTACATGCACCCCAGGTTAGCCTTGAATATGGCTCAGTTCAAAATTAGAAACTAACTTGCCATGTACTTGGTGATGGGGCTCAGTGGGGGCCGGACGCTCTCCCCAGAGCAATGTGCTGGAGCTGGGGCCAAGGAGGAGCGAGGGATAACATTATTGCAGAGGTGAGAGGCCAGCCCAGTCACTAAGCAAGAGCAACTGGGAATCCAGGGAGTTCCTTCGGAAGGAAAGGCCACCAAACTGGCAATGAATGCTAGCTTTAACACTCTGCATCCATTTCTTAAAGTAAGCCCCCATCTTCAGCCCCAACCCCCATATTTACTTTCTGGCAGATTTTATCTCTATCAATTGCTTCTTCTAGGTCAATAGCTCTCAGAGACCTGTGTTTTCAGCCCTGAGCCTCTCTTTTAAGTGTCTTTTGGTTTGTTTGTTTGTTTGTTTATCAAGACAAGGTTTCTCTATGTAGCTTTGACTGTCCTGGACTCGCTTTGTAGCCCAGGCTGGCCTTGAACTCACAGAGATCCGCCAGCTTCTGCCTCTCCAAGTGCTGGGATTACAGGCATGTGCCACCATGCCCAGTTTCAAGTGTCTTTCTATGTGGCTGGTACATTTCAAACTTGACCACTTAGTGGGTTTGCAGATCTCTGACTTAACATTATTCTGGTATGGCATAAAGACACTCCATTTTCTCACATGTCTAGGTGGACTTGAACTCTGAAGGGATGTGACTCAACCCAGTATAATCATGTGTTCCTGTACTGTGTATTTTATGGCAAGGCTGCCATTTTTTTTTCTTTTTTAAGCCTTCTTTAGTTTTATTTTAAACTTTGTATTATAATGGGAAACTTTCAAACATACCTAAAAGTAGACAGATTGCATCAGCCGGCTTCACTTAATTATAGTGAGTAAGGGATCCTAAACTGGCTTCCTGCGGCTTTTAGTCCTTGAAGCTGCAGCTTTAGCCCTGCCTGCTACCCCTCAATATCTGTCAGTTGGAGGCTATGCCGTTCTCTCTTCCTTCCTCCTCCTCTTCCTCTTCCTTCTCCTCTTCCTCCTTAACTTCCTCCTTCTCCTCTCCTGATTTCAAAGTGTCTTACCACATACCCCAGACTGGTTTGAACATGCAATTCTCCAGCCTTTACCTCCCAAGTGCTGATGCTGAGGTTGGGTCTCATCATACCCAAGGTCAATGTTTTCCTTCAAATATCATGATAGAATCCAAGGCCTTGTGCATGCCTTGGTGAGGGGTGTTTTACTCTTGAGCTGCTTTCTTGTTGTGGTGTTCACACATATATGTCTCTTTACTTATTTACTTATTCACATTGTCTGTCTGTCTATCTATCTATCTATCTACCTATCATCTTTTATTTTGAGACAGTTTTTTTTTTGAGAGAGGTATTTTTTTTGTGTGTGTGTAGCCCTAGCTGTCCTGGAATTTGCTCTGTAGACCAGGCTGGCCTCAGAAATCTACCTGCCTCTGCCTCCCAAGTGCTGCGATTAAAGGCATGGCGCCACTACCACTTGGTATGCATATGAGTTTTAGCAGGTGTGTGCTTTTTCATATGTGTGTGTGTGTGTGATATCTATATGTCTGTGTATGTATGTGTGATTCTGTGTGTATGTCTATGTGTCTGTGTGTATAGGTCAGGACAATTTTGGGTGTCCGGAACTTTCCCTTGTTTTTGACTTTGTTTTTTGAGCTGAGCTCTCTCATTTGGCCTGGAACTCTCTGATCAGGCCAGGCTGACTCCAGTGAACTCCCAAGTTCCATCTACTAACCCCCCACCCCCCCAGTATTTGTATTAAAAGCTCAAACTACCACAATCAGCTTTTTCTGTCAGTTCTGGGAGTTGAACTTGGGTCCTCATGGTTGCACAGCAGATGCTCTATTGACTGACCCATCTCTCCTGCCCAAGTCTTGCTTCCTGATCATGGACTCCGTCTTCCTTCTTTCTTCAGGTTGTGCTGTGCTCCAGGTCGGCCCAGTGTCTGACATACTTTCTTACTCTGCTGTGGCGAGAGAGGCCTGCAAACATGACTTGAATGAACTGGCTATGTTGGGTGAGACTGAGAACCTCCTTGCGTCCAACTCCTTCATGAACCACACACATACCAGCACACATCATATGCAAGGCTCTGTCAGGGCTGATTGAGGAAACAAACCTCTTTCAGGATGATTATATCCTGTCCTTGTCTCACTTGTAGAACTGAACAAAGCCGCAGACATACATTAGATCTGCTGTGCAGTTTTGATACACTATATTAATGAAGTTTATGTAAAATCTCATTTCTGGTGGCTATCTGGAGTCTTTTGTTTGTTTGTTTGTTTTGGGGTTTTTTTTTGTTTTATTTTATTTTGATTTGGTTTTTTAAAACAGGGTTTCTCTGTATAGTCTTGGTTGTCCTGGACTCATTTTGCAGACCAGGCTGGCTTCGAACTCACAGCAATCCACCTGCCTCTGCCTCCCGAGTGCTGAGATTAAGGGTGTGGTGGCACACACTGTTATCTGGAGTTTTATACTTGGGTATATGCAGGTAAATAACAACTGCAGGTTCCCTGAATTCGGTGTCCTTCTATTTTTGTATTCTTGATAAATTAACCGAGTGAGGCAGGTGAAAGACTCTACTACCCTTTCTCTCATTTTTCCCACAGAACCTGGGGAGTCTAGTGACATCATGGAAGGCTGCAGATGCTCGTTCAATTCTTTAAAGAGGTATATGTCTTCTTGTGCTTGCACCCATGGGTCCCTGGGGGTTTCATGGGAGTCGCTGTGCACGCTATGCCACTGATGTCAGATATTGTGGCCTGGCTAGCCACAAATGGGGCTCCCTGATGGCTAGTGTTGACTGTCAGCCTGACAGAATCCAGAAGCAACTAAGAGTTGGGCTCCTCAGTCTACCTAAGGGGATAATCCTATGTTAATGGACATGATGGGAAGGCCCATCTTAATTGTGGGTGGGACTGTCCTCTGGACAAGGTAACCCGGGGACAGTATGAGGGGATAAAGGGGACAGTATGAGGGGATAAAGACGTGCTGAGCACTAGCACTCATGCATGCATTCCTCGCTCTCTTCTGATTGTTGCGTCACGTGACCAGCTACTTTGAGCTCCTGAAGCCTTGACTTCTCCATCATGAAGGACTATCCCTTGAAGAGGGAGCTAAGATAAATCCTTTCTGATATTACTAGGAGATGCAATCTCACAGCAGACTCCCTGACCCTCTGGCTCCCACAATTATCAGGCCCCTCTTCGGCAACATTCCCTGAGCCTTAACACACGGGAGTGTTTTGTAGGTCTGTCCATCGGGACTGGGCTCCACGACTCTGCATTCTGATTGGTTGTGGTTTTCTGTAGTGGTCTCCATCTATTCGTTGCAAAGAGAAGTTTCCTTGGTAAGGAAAGAGTGAGGATGGTACTTATCTGTGGGTAGAAGGACAAGTGCTTATAGATTGTTGTTAGGAATTATGCTGGTTTAGTAAATTAGTGATGGAGGGAGGAAAGGGAAGGAAGAAATGTAAGTATAATATCCAGTGTGTACAGATTAGAGAAAGGCAAATTAAATCTTTTCTCTTTTAAGTTATTTTTTTTCCTGGGGTTTATTTATTTTTATTTTTATGTGCATAAGTGAAATACCCCTCAAGTTACATTTGTCAGAGTATTTTATCATAGCAACAAAAAAACAAACAAACTAATATAGGACTATTACCTAGAAGTCAGTCACTCACCTATAGAATAGTAGGTTTTTTTTTTCCTTTGAGAAAATAACTGAGACCGCTAAGAGAGAAGAGGTTTATTTGACTCTCAGTTTTGGAGGCTCAAAGATACAATCTGTTCATTGACTGTGAGGGCAACGTATTTCGGAACATCATGGCAGGATTAATGGTAAGAGGGAATCTTCTAACCACCCTTTGTAGTTCCTACCCGCCCTCCACCCCCCATGATCTACAGTCCTCCTGCTAAGGTCCACCTGCCCAAGCTTCCGTCATCTCTCTGGGAGCCAATCCCTTAGCAACTGGACCTCTGGAGGACACTGTCCATAGTCAAGGCACAGCACCTCCGAAATCACTGTGTGTTACAGTGCAGGAAAGGCTACTGTGAATTTCCTCATTTTACCTCGCAGGAAAGTTAGGCATATGTATTTGTGCATTTATTTTTTTTAATTTAGATTTATTTTATTTTATGACCGTTTTGCCTGCCTGTATGTATGTGTACCATATGTATGCCAGGTGCCCATGGAGGTCAGGAGAGGGCCTATGATCCCCTTTAACTTGAGTTATGGATCGTTGTAAACTACCATGCAGATGTTGGAACCAAATCCTGGTCCTCTGCAAAAGCAAGTGTTCTTAATTGCTGAGCCATCTCTCTAGGCCCTGTGAATTGACTTTTAAATCCTGTTTTAGATACATGGAAACTAAGGCTTATAAAATGATGTCACGGTGCCTCCTCCTCCTTGACAGAGTCTCACCATGCAGCCATAGTTGGCTTGGAATTTGCTAGATAGACCAGGCTGGCTTTGAGCTCACAGAGATCCCCCTGCCTCTGCCACTGCAGATTAAAGGATGGGTCATCCTTGCGATGCTATTAAACATCAGAGGAAGGATTTGAACTCTGGTTTTTGGACTCTAAATCCAGTGCTCTCTTCATCTTACCCCAGGTCTCAGTACCCTTAATAAACGCTGTTTGCTGATCATGGGCAAACTGTACTGCATTTGATGCCTAGTGGGCAACTGACAGCCAGTCTCACACATGGTTTTCTCCACACACAGTTGAAACCCCGAAGACCCTGACTGTGTTCCCTCCACACGGTTGTCCAGCTTTTATTTCTCTCCTGTTTCAGGGTAACTTGCGATTCAGACTTCAGTCCTGCTGGGTTGCTAGCCAGAGAGTTGCTCCGCAGGTTCTGGAAGTGCCAGAGGCTGTCAGAAGTCAATTACCATCATCATCATTGGCTGCCAGGCTCCATGGCAATGGCTAGCTCAGGAGTAAGTATAGGAAGTCAGTGGATGGGGGATCAAACATTCTTATTTTCTCACTTGGCCTGCTTGACTCAGATATTTATGTTTCCTTGTCTGGCTTATAGGTGTTCAGAGCCCTCACAATGAATGCGGTCACTCATTCAGCATAAGAGAATGTACTGGAAAATTCACACCGGGTTGTTATTGTTTTGAGAAAAGGTCTTGCTATGTAGCCCAGGCTGGTCTCTTAACTTAGAGAATCCTCTTGCTCCAGCCTTCCTGTGCTGGGATTGCAGGCTTGCTAAACTGCTGCAATCCTCCCAAGTAGTGATATTTCATTTTCCCCCTTATTACTCGTATTTTAAAGTGCTGGGCCCACACCTTAGCAGGGCAGAGCAGTGGGAAGCAGATGTCCTTCCTAGCTGACAGATGTGAAAACATCACAAGGCTTTGCTTGCAGTGTGTGTGTATGTGTATGTGTGTGTGTGTGTGTGTGTGTGTGTGTGTGTGTGTGTGTGTGTGTGTGTGTTTCTGAAAGAACACTAAATGCCCTGGTGGAGCAAATGCTAAAAGAAGGACTGAAAAAAAATATCTGTGGAAGGGCCAAGGTGGCTGACATCTAATTCTATCAGAGGAACGTAGGAAAGCTAACTGGAGAGCTTAGAGCCAGAGCCAGCCAGGTAGTGCTGGGGCAGGTAGAATCTGTGGGAAGTGCTCTTAACAGATGCCACTGGAACACACATGGAGGGGTCTGGAGTCCCGTGAACAGAGAAACGGAGGTGTGGTTGGGCTCTGTGTGTGTGTGTTTACATGTGTGTGGCAGTTCATGGGAACAGGCTTGAATGATAGTGACCAAATCGTGGGGTTTTCAGGATGCTAATCAGATGAGTCTTGATTTTAATTAATTGACAATAGGGAAATGTAAGATTTCACACTAAACTGGGCTTCTGTAGAGCCCTTCTCATCACATGGGAAATCTGGAAACAAATGACCCTAAAAAAAAATAAATAAATAAAATAAAAAGCAGGCTCAGGCTCAGTGCTGCCGCTCTTGTGGAGTGCAGAGCTCTCAGCACCTACATCAGACAGCTCACAACTGCATCTAACTCCAGCTCCAGGGGATCTTCTCAGGCATCACACGCACAATCACAATCATTCAAAAAATAAAAATAAAAATAATTTTTAAAAGACTCTGTGGGGCGTAGGGGATCTGTGCTAAGATCTTTTAGTTCAGCTAAAAACAGTTTCAATTTCTGGTGGTAAATTTTAATGGGGAACCCACTTACGCGTTCTTTCCAATTAAACTCCTGAACTGTGCTTTCTGAGGTTACCCCTGAATCCTCTCCTGTGTGTTATGCAGGTTGAGAACGAAGAGCATGCTGGGGAAGACTTTGACTCCAGTGTAGATGCAACACAGGAAGTCATGCTTAAGTCTAAGGTCCAAGGGACTGAAGACTGGGTGCTCCCTCGGTGTCAAATCATACTCACTGTTAATCCGCCAGTCAAGTAAGTCTGGGCTGTTGCCTGGGAGCCCAGGTTTCACGTGGGAGCTGTGGTGATGGGTCCCACCCGGTTCGTATGGAATCAGGTGAAGAAAACACAATGTGCTGAGGGACACAGGAAAATGTGTTTCTGGTTTAGTTTCTGTTGTGGGCTTTGGGGGGGGGGCGGGGCTAAGTAAGTGCTCAAGTGAAAAACTTAAGTCTGCCTTCCCAATTATGAACATTATGTAGCACTTACAGATTAAATAGGCCTAAAAAGGATTTTTTAAGTGGCTAAGAATCTAATACAATGATGTAAAATAATGAAACCATTCAATTTTCCAGAGTAGTGTGCAATGAAAAAAAAAAGTTTTAAAAGAAGAATTTAATCCTAAGGAGATTGCCTGTAGTTGAGAAATGTAACGGAATACAAATAAAAACTTTATTCTGTGAAGCCACAGAAGCTTGGAGACAGCTAAAATTATACAAGAAGAAACTAATATAGTATGTGTATATGTGGCCAGACATATTGTGTGTACATAGTAGTTTAGCTGTAATTTGCTTTGAGAATATGTAATGGATTGCAGATAAAGATCATAGGCAACATATTTTAACTATGTGCAGTTTTTCTGTTCTCTTGATCTCTCATGAAAACTTAAGGGCTATGAAGCAATCAATGTTCCCTGCGCTCTGTGGCAGTCGCTATTGCATCATACGCCTTTGCTCTCAGACTTAGCTGATGTCAGGAAGTCCGCTGCGACTGCTTGGAGGAAAGCTTGCCCTCTAGGCCCTGGGCCATGTCACTTTTATTGCACAGGATATCTTTTCTCTCCCGTTTCCCAGAATCCTCTATAAGATATATGGACAGAGATTAACACTTTTTTTTTTTTGCCTTGGCAATTTTTGTTGACCTTGAAACACAATAAAAATTTAAATTTACGGGCTGGAGAAATGGCTCGGCGCTTAAGAGCACTGGCTGCTCTTCCAGAGGTCCTGAGTTCAGTTCCCAGCAACCACATGGTAGCTCACAACTATCTTAAGTCCAGTTCCAGGGGCTCTGACACCCTCTCACAGACATATGTGCAGGTAAAACACCAATGCAAATAAAATAATTAAATCATCAAAAAATTAAATTTACCACTTTGCCCATAATTCTAGGTCACTGTTGAAATCAGGGCACAGCTGCTCCCCAGAACACTCTCTCTTTCTGGAACATTCTATAACTTTGTCTCACACTGTCTCTTTCTAATATACATTGCATTTATTCATGTGTGACCCTTCCAAGCAGCTCAGATGGTGTTGTATCTCCTTACCTATGTTTTGTACACCTCTGGCTTCTGTGCCCAGACAGTGAAAAATGCTCCAAGGATTCTAGAGTAGAAGAGTTCTTGTCAGTACTGACTTCTAATTTGGGGACGATTGAGACCTTTTAAGGGTCCTAGCTTTAGAAGGCCTACAGGTTTCAACTAGGAGACTATTGTGGATAAGTATAAATTTTGTTTCAAAATGAAAAAAAATGACAAAATTAAGTCTCCCAAGCCAAGGAACCACCACACCGTCAACTGCTTTTCTGTTAGTGAAAAACGCTGCACTAACCAGCTCTGAAATATGTAACAGTTGTCATTCTCTGTCTGCAGGAGGGACATAGCGGTAGTGGCCCAGAATTTCTTCTGTGCTGGATGTGGGACTCCAATACAGCCCAGTAAGTATGGGTCCTGCGCTGCTTGCCTGTTCTGTGACAATAGAGTAAAGATCAGTAGAGCAGGACTGTGGAATGCTTTGGTGTGAGCATGCTGTAAAGAGTTCTTTGACTAGGAGGCCACCATGACCTGTAAAGCTGCATGGCTAGCTACGAGCAAGGAGGACCAGCGTCCTGGCTGCTTCTCCATTGGGCACTCGGAGGACTCAACCATTTCTGATTTAGGGGGTTGAACACACTGTAGTCTCTCCCAGAATGCCTTCCCTTTAGACTTCCCTATGACTCTTGGCTTCCTTTACCGTCTTTACCGTCGCTTTCTCCCCATTTCTCCTCTTTATCTCTTTTTTATGCCCCCTCTTCTAAGCCCCCTCTTTCCCTGAGTCTTCCGTGGCTACCCTGCGGAACGTGCCCACCTGGCCACAGACAGTTGTGTGTGTGCTTCATGGGACTATCCTCCTTACTGTCTGCTGTCAGCATGGCATCTGTCCCTAGACTGCTCTTAGCTTTATTTACAGATTATGTGTCTCCAGCACCAAACCACAAATTCCGTAAAGGCAGAAACATTGTTGGTTTAGTTCACTGTTCATCTCATAGGGTGGTCCTTTAGGCACACCCACAGAGTAAACAAATGGCTCTTGGCAAGACTTGTCTGAGAGTTGAAGACATGGTGACTCATTTCTGGGATGACCAAGAGTCTGCAAACTAGGCTTCCCCAAGAGACACTGTGTAAGGCTTTCAGTTGAGCCTGGGGCTTGTTTGTTCTCCAGAGAAAATGTCTGTTTCAAGACATTAAAACTGAAAGCAGAACTAGCCAGGGCTTCCTCTATCTTACTGCACAGAACCACAATCACAGTGCATCGTCCTTTTTTTTTTTTTTTAAAGACAAGATTTCTCTGTGCAGTCCTGGCTATCCTGGACTTTCTTTGTAGACCAGGCTGACCTCAAACTAACAGAGATCCATCTGCCTGCCTCTGCCTCCTGAGTGCTGGGACTAAAAGTATGTGCCAGCACGCCTGGCTACATTGCATCTTCTTTATCTTTTTTATAATTAAATTAATTTATTCAGATTACAATTCAATTGCTATCTCATCACTTGTATCCTCCTGTTCCTCCCTCCCACTTTCACCCTATTCCCCTCCCCTAGGTCTATGACCGAGGGCGACCTCCTCCCCCACTATATGGTCATAGGCTATCAAGTCTCATCTTGGTAGCCTGTTTATTCTTTTTCTGAGTGCAACCCGGCCTCCCCACCAAGGGGAAGTGGTCAAATATGGAGCACCAGAGTTCGTGTCAGAGTCAGTCCCTGCTCTCCACATAACTGTGGAGAATGTCCTGTCCATTGGCTAGATCAGAGTAGGGGTTTGATGTTTACTGCTTGTATTGTCCTTGGTTGGTGCAGTAGTTTGAACAGACCCCCTGTCCCCAGATCCATCCATCATGATGTTCTTCTTGTAGGTTTCTAGGACCTTTTGGATCCTTCTATTTCCCCATTCTCCTATATTTCTCTTACCTAGAGTCCCAGTAGGATGTCCTCACATCTATCCCAATCTCCTGGTAAATGAAGACTTTCATGGGACATGCCTTTTGGGCTAGTGCTCAATTATAAGTGAGTATATACCATGTGAGTCTTTCTGCTTCTGGGTTAACTCACTCAGTATGATCCTTTCTAGTTCCATCTATTTGTCCACAAATTTCAGGATTTCCTTGTTTTTAATAGCTGAGTAGTATTCCGTGGTGCAAATGTACCACAGTTTCTTTATCCATTCTTCAACTGAGGGACATTTAGGTTGTTTCCAAGATCTGGCTATTATGAGTAAGGCTGCTATGAACATGGTTGAGCATATGTCCTTGTTGTGTGGTGGAGCATCTTCTGGGTATATTCCAAGGAGTGGAATAGCTGGGTCTTGAGGAAGCCTTATTCCCAGTTTTCTGAGAAAGTGCCAGATAGATTTCTAAAGTGGTTGTACAAGTTTTCATTCCCACCAGCAATGAAGGAATGTTCCTCTTTCTCCACAACCTCGCCAGCATGTGGTGTCACTTGAGGTTTTGATCTTAGCCATTCTGATGGGTGTAAGATGGAATCTCAGAGCCATTTTGATTTGCATTTCTCTGATGACTAAAGATGTTGAGCATTTCTTTAAGTGTTTTTCAGCTATTCAATATTCCTATGTTGAAAATTCGTTGTTTAGTTCTGAGTCCCATTTCTTAACTGGGTTATTTGGTTTGGTGGTATTTAATTTCTTGAGTTCTTTATATATTTTAGATATTAGACCTTTGTCAGATGTAGGGTTGGTTAAGATCTTTTCCCATACTGTAGGCTGTTGTTTTGTTCTGTTGACAGTGTCTCCTGCCTTACAGAAACTTCTCAGCCTCATGAGGTCCCATTTATTAATTGTTGACCGTAAGGCCCGGGCTCTTGGTGTTCTGTTCAGGAAGTTGTCTCCTGTGCCAATGTGTTCCAGGCTCTTCTCCACTTTTTCTTCTAACCGACTTAGTGTCTCTGGTTTTATGTTGACGTCTTTAATCCACTTGGACTTGAGTTTTGTGCATGGTGATACATATGGGTCTAATTGCATTTTTCTACATGTAGACATCCAGTTAGACCAGCATCATTTGTTGAAGATGCTATCCCTTTTCCATTGAATAGATTTGGCTTCAAAAAGTCATGTGACCATATGTGTGTGTGTATTCATTTCTGGGTCTTCGATTCGATTCCATTGATCAATCGGCCTATTGCTGTGCCAGTACCATGCTGTTTTAATTACTGTTGCTCTATAGTACAGCTTGAGGTCAGATATATTGCATCTTGTTTAAATGACTCATTTTTTTCCAGCTAGCCTAGCAAGAAGCAGGCCCATCAGATAATCTGTACATCCTAATGTCACACTAAACATCAACTGCATGGGTCAAAAGCCACACAGACATGACCCACTCCACCAATCCTTAAGTACCTTCCTAGTACATTCCTTCAAATGCTGTCAGTACAGCAGGGAATCTTGCAGGTCCTACCCCTGCAGAGGAATCTGCTTCCTATCTTGGATGGCAAGATAAGGAAGGTGGAGGAGGGCGAGACTGCTGTGGAATTGACACATTTGCACTTCATTAATCTGGGGTGGAGGTGGAGAGGGGTTAAGAAGTTGATTAGCCCCAGGATGTGCAAGGGCAAAGGGCCGCTGGCAACTGGGAAGCCAGTGGAGGAGAGGAAGATACGGCAGAGCAGCTGCAGTATGGGTTTGCCTGATGATGTCACCAGCTCCAACCTTCGTCTAATTCTTCTGCTTATTTTCACTTTGAATTCTGAGATCGTTTAGACTTACAGAAGAGCTGCAGAAATAGGGCAAAGGGCTCCCAAGCTTCTGCCAATGTCAGTCACAGGGCGATCACTACATCTGAGATGTTAACATTGGCTCAATACCCTTGGCTAAATGTCAGACTCTACTAGACACAGCTTTTTTTTTTTAATCTGTTTTAGAGTTCAGTCTAGAATTCCACAGTCTTTTGACATTCTTGCTGAGCCCCCTCCGATCTCACACATGAGTCATTTTTACCCTCTACCCCACACGCTGGCTAGTCTATGTCAACTTGACACACATTGAGAAAATGCCACCATTAGATCCAGCTGTAAGGCATCCTCCTAATTAGCTATTAATGGGGGAGAGCCTACCTCATTGTGGATGGGGTCCATCCCTGGGCTGGTGGTCCTGGGTTCTTTAAGAAAGCAGGCTGAGCAAGCTATGAGGAGCAAACCAGTAAGCAGCGCCCCTCCACGGCCTCTGCATCAGCTTCTGCCTCTGGGTCCTGTCCTGTTTGGGTTTCCATCCTGACTTTCTTCAGTGATGGACTATGATGTGGAAGTATAAGACCAAATAAAGCCTTTCCTCTCCAACTTGCTTTTTGGTCATGGTATTTCATCATAGCAATAGAAATCCTAACTACGACAGCGCCTTACTCATGTTGTAAAATCTCCTCTAGTCTGCTCTCACTGCTGTCTGCAAAGCATCATCATGTACGGGTCCCTTCCCAATTTAATTTTGCATAGCGCATCTGGTTACTATTTCTCTCTAGTCAGCTTTATGCTAGAGCTGCGCTATCTGATGCGGCAGCCAACCCGTCTATGTAGCATCACAAAATCAAAGTTAATGAAAATTTAAACTTCGGGGTTTTTTTAAGTCACACTCCGTACATTTTGGTCCTCAGTGATCCATGTCACCCATAGCAACTGAACTGGGCAGCAGAGCAGTCATTTCCCTGTCTTTATTTATTTTATTTTATTTTTGGTTTTTCGAGACAAAGTTTCTCTGTGTAGTCTTGGCTGTCCTAGACTCACTTTGTAGACCAGGCTGGCCTCGAACTCACAGCAATCCGCCTGCCTCTGCCTCCCGAGTGCTGGGATTAAAGGCATGCGCCACCACAAACCTTTCCCTGTCTTTAAAAGGGTTTGTTTGCCAACTGATTTCTAGAATTGCATTCCACGTCATTCACTCCGTGAGATAGAAAACCGCTGTTGGTGTTTGGATTTAAAGGAGGAGCTAAGCAACGGTGCGCAGAGTCAACACCGTGTAAGAGGTCCCACGTGGGAGGCTTTATTGGGAGAAATTACAGAGACTCACTCTGAGTGAGACGGGAAGAGAAAGGGAGGACGGGGCTAGGGAGCAAATCTTATTAGGTGACCCAGCACACGCAGTCGTGTCATGACGCATCCGGCTGTCCATGAGTTTCAGGGGTTGGACACCTGGTACCTGGTGTCCTGCTGTCAAGTCCCCTGCGGCTGGCCATATCGGTGCCTGATTTTTAACAGTTGGAAGGGGTTTACTCTACTCCAGTTCTGATGAGTTAGTGGGGCCTCATGTGTTTGAGGGTTTTTTTTCTGCATTACATAATCTCACCCCCCCCCCCCGCTCCCCCCCCTCCCCGCCACAGCAGTCTTCACACAGTGACAACTGAAATGACTCCAATACTTGCAAATATCCCTAGAGGTCAAAATGCAGGCTGGGAGCCACTGGTTTAGGAACCTTTTTTTTTTTTTCCTGTCTTCATGGTCTTATGAAGAGAGGGATTGACATTTATTCTGTGCTGACGATGGAGTTCGCTGAGTGAGCGACTGGATGCTGAGATGGTGGAGACTTAAGATGTCAGGGAAAGGGAAAGGTGTTGTATCAGGAGGAAACTATTGTCTCCTTATGTTGTCCTGCCGCTTTCCATCTTGCCAAGGCTGATCAGGCACGTGGGTTACAGGTCAGAGGCATGCTCAGTACCATACCTTTTGTACTTAAGGTTTATTGGAGAGCTCACTGTTTTGCATACACCCTCCTCACCATGACTTAGCAAGTGCAGACATTAGTTCCGCCCTTTCTCCTTTAGCACGGGACCGCAAGGAGTGGCTGGGACCTGCTGGCTACACTGGATTTCGACTGAGCTTGCCTGCTCACTGCCTGTGTGTCCCAGGTTACTACCTGTGTGTCCCTACTGTGATGCTTGACCTCACTGCTCTGTGTTTTCCTCAGGAAACACAGGTTCCTAAGTCACAGAATTACAAGCTTAGAATAACATATATTAGCCATTACCAAGCTTGGGAAACAGACTTAAGTGCCCAGTGGAGAATGGTTCCTGTCTATTCTTCAAGGCTTCATTTGGAACATTGTAAAGTAACTTTTATTGGCCTAGTCCTAGAAGCTTCTAGCCTCCAGACAATCTAATCTAGACCTAGAATGTTTTCAACCTCCGAATTTACTGCTGAATAAGCTCACCCATTCCTTGTTCATTCTGAACTCTGGCTGGATGGTTTAACTCAGCTGTTCTGGCCCAAACTCCTCTCCAAGCTGACTGATTCAATCTGGCTTTTCTCAGTTTCTCACTAAATTGCTCTGTTTGACCTCAAACTGACTCTAGCAATCTGTTCTAATCTTCTGGCTCCTTCTACTTCTATCTTTATCTGTGTCTTAACTGTTCTTTCTTCAATCTGTCACTGTAAAACTGTCCTGGTAAAAAACTGCCTCTGAATTCTGTGAGCTGAACTACCATGAACTCAACCCCACTGCACTGCCTCTCCCCTCATTGACTCTATGAACTCACTGAACAGCACTGACTAGAACTCAGAGACCTGCCTGCCTCTGTCTCCTGAGTGCTGGGATGAAAGGCATGTAGTGCCATGCCTGAACCTAAGCTTTTCTTTACCTGAAACTTGCTCTATGCCAGCCTGGCCTTGAACTCAGAGATCTGCTTGTCTGTCTCTTGGGGCTACAGGTGTGTCTGTATTCTAGCCAGATCACACAGACTTAGAAGTTCTTTGGATGTGGTCTCTTGCCAGAACAACCATGTTCTGAATTTAATTTTTTTTTTAACAGAACATGGTCATGAGTAACTTCAGTGTGCTATGGAGTGTAGTCTCTGCTTTTCCATCCATTATGCCCTTCTTTCTCACCCTGAATCTAACAAATGTAATAACTAGAATTATACCTTGTGTTGTCTGAATTACAAGTCAAACCAGGAATGACAAACACCAGACTCGGGTCACTAATGCTGAGGGATGCCTGCATGGTAGACATAGGCTGGGTTGTTTTCTTTCTTAGCCTGAGTAGTGAGGACACAGTATTGTCACCTTCATCCCTACATCTTTTGTCCGTCTAAATATCTTACTGGAGAAATTTCAGAAGCACCATTTGTTTGTTTTAGCAAATTCAAAAGTGCAGGAAACAGTTTTCCCCATGCTGCAGGGATGTGCATCCCTAACCCTTAGCTTCTTGGAGGTCTAGGGTATAGCTCACCATCCGTGTACCCTACCCCTGCCCCTGTGGTGCACATCTGTCTCTCTGTCTCTCTCGTATTTTCCTCTCAGATTTATAAGAACAATTCTTTTGGAGGCTACACCTTGTCACCATGCATGGCTTTAGAATATGTTCTTCATGTGTGGGCTATCTCCGAACCCAGTTCTACGCTGCATTTTGTTAGCCTGAGACTCCAAGCTGTCTTGCTGCAGTTTGCTGTGCCTCTCTTCCATGTCCAGGAGTGTGGGGGAGGGTTCTGTTTCTCTGGTATCTGTCTTACCAAACAAATCAAGAATGGCCACAGTGAAATCCCCAAGTCCACACCACACCTACGCTGCCTGGCAGTAGGATCTGGCTTTCACGGTGAACGTTCTTCTGAGTCTGAGCCTTGGATAGGTATGGGGAGGTGGCCTAGGGAAGATTCTTAGCATCATGAGCATGGTGTCACCCTCCTGCCCTCTACAGAGTTTGTGAAGCGGCTCCGGTACTGTGAATATCTGGGGAAGTACTTCTGTGACAGCTGTCACTCATCTGCAGAGTCCTGCATCCCTGCGCGGATCCTGAGGATGTGGGACTTCAGGAAGTACCAAGTCAGCAATTTCTCTAAATGGCTACTGGACAGCATATGGCACCAGCCTGTCTTCAACCTGTTAGGTGGGAATCACAGCCTCTATGCAAAAGCCAAGGAATTGGATAGGGTGAAGGTGAGCTGTCGATGCCTCCGTGGAGAAGGAAATGAGTCCAGGAAGTTAGCCATCTCTCCCACGGTAGGAAATGCTTGTCACTCTGCCTTCAGAGTGTCCCCAGAGAAAGCAGATAGACTGTGGGGGTATATGAACCTGGGGCCTCTTACCTGTGTGGGCTCTTTCCAAGGCCCCACAAAAACCTGTGTCCGTTCAGGTTGTCCAATCCTTGTTGACCCAAGGATTCCGTTCTGAGCCCCTGCTGTAAGGGCTGTCTGCTGGAGAGTTGCTTTTGCTTGCCAGCATAGTATTTCAAATAACTTTAAGTTTTGTTGAGCACATTGGCCAGGGTCCTTGGCCGTGCGTCTCATTCCCTCTGGCTGGCTTCTTGCCTTAGGACATCCAGGAGCAACTTTTTCACATCAAGAAACTGTTGAAGACTTGCAGGTTTGCTGACAGGTATGATTCCCCCATCTTGGACACTCTACACTCCCTACCTTGCATTTTGTCATGATGCTGGACTCCCCAGTATCTCTGGCCTTTTATTCGTGACCCCCCAGTACTGAAAGAAACAAACAAAAGTGAGTTTTTTTTAAAGGGGGAGTGGGGATAAGACAAGGACAAAAGTGCATACTTCATCCCGTGGCTAGGGCATACATGTAATGCAAGTAGAGTAAATGCAATAGGTTGTGATGGACGCATGCAATGGAGTTTGATCCTCCCTCTCACTTTAAGTGGGTTCGTGGCTATCGAGGCCATTTCCATTGTGTCACCACCGCCGCCGTCCATCTGCAGAACTTCCATCTCTTGCAAGATCCAATCTCTGTAACCCTCCTACCTTCCCTTTCCGTCCTCTTACATCCCGGGGCCCCTGGCAACCCACTTTATGAATCTGGCCATTTTAAGTACCTCGTGTATGTAAGTCATAGAATGTGCATCTCTTTATGACCGTATCATTTCACTGGAAATGTTCTCAAGGTCCAGCCACATTGCAGCACGTGTCAGGATTCCCTTCCTTTTGAAGGCTGAGTAGAATCCACAGTGTGTGCACACACTGATTTTCCTAATCTGCCCACTGAGGGAAAGGGGCTGCCTCTGCCTCTTGTGAGTAGTTCTCTGTGAGGAATCCCAGGGCTTCACAGAGAGGAAGGATACACGTCACACTAAGTGAGTTTAAAATAAGAAATAACATATACATCTACCAGGTAATAGGAAAATAGCTAAATTTACATTATATACACATTATCAAATGCAGATTTATAGAGGTTTTATAAGTGTATTTGTGTGCATGTGTATGCACATGTTTGTGTGCATGTGTGTGTTTATGCACATATGTTTGTGTGCACGTGGAGGCCAGAGGTTGATGTTGGGTGTCTCCTCAATAACTCTCCTCCTTATTTTTTTGAGACATAGCCTCTCACGTGGCTTGGAGCTCATTCACAAATTGGCTTGCTCCAGCGAGCTCTGGGGAATCCTCCCCTCCTGGCTGTCCGGCACTGGGATTGCAGGCATGCACTACCGTGTCCAGCTTTTTGTGTGCATGCTGCGGATCTGAACGTGGGTCCTTTTCTTGCACAGCAAGCACTTTTCTCACTGAGCCGTTGTCCCAGTCCCAAGAGAGCTTTTTAATTGGAGGAAAGAAAAAAAAAAAGGCATTGGTGACTCAGGGGATTGTTTCCTCTCCGGCAGCGCGCTGAAAGAGTTTGAGCAAGTTCCCAGCCACTTGACTGACGAGTGCCACCTGTTCTCCATGGAGGACCTCCTCAGGATCAAGAAAGGACTGCTGGCACCCTTGCTCAAGGACATCCTGAAAGCTTCCCTTGCCCACGTGGACAGCTGTGAGGTGAGGGCTCACCCGGGCTAGGTTCCCTTCCTAGTGGCAGCGTCTAGGGAGGGAGCTGCTTCTCACTTGACTCTTGATCACGTTTAGCTTTCATAGCCCTGAGCATGGGGAGCATTGAATTACAGCCCTGAATGAGCTAGCCAAGTACATCCCACTGGGGCTCAAGATGGGACCCTGCAGCTGCTTGGTTTGAAAGCCCATACCCTGTAGGAGCCCATTCTGCCCAGTGCAGCCATTATGGGATGTGCCTTTTGTTGTTCTTGTTGTTGTTGTTGTTGTTGTTATTGTTCTGATCTGTTCTTCTGAAGGCTAAAGTCATAGACATTAAAAAAAATTGATGCTTTATGGTTCTGTGTAAACAGTAAGTAGCCCAGTTTCCCTAGTACCAGAAGCGGTGCCAACGTGTGACCTCAGATGCCTTCTTTTGCAGCTGTGCCAGGGGAAGGGCTTCATTTGTGAGTTTTGCCAGAGCACGACTGTCATCTTCCCGTTTCAGACCATGACCTGTAGAAGATGTTCAGGTACTTTAATCACAACATCAGCTTCATCGTGCTTGACTCGCTTGCGATGCCGGTTTAAGTTTAATAGCTTAATCACAATACTAACTTAAGCAGAAGAATACGTACTCTCAGTGTCTTAGTTAGGGCTTTATTGTTGGAGCTGAGAGATCGTCATCTGATCTGAAGGCAGCAGGAAGAGAGTGACACTGGTCCTGGTTTGAGCTTCCAAAACCTCAAAGCCCACCCCCCAGTGACACACTTCTTCCAATAAGGCCACACAGTACTTCAACAAGGCCACACTAATAGTACCACACCCTATGTGCCTATGAAGGGCATTTCCATTCAAACCACCATACTCAGTCACTTAACTACAGTTATGTATTTATGTGCAGCGGTACACTGTGTACCTGAGGGTGGGTTGGACACAGTACTGTTTGGGGCCTACAGCACAGACTATTTTGTAGGACAGGGATAAAGAATGATATTTCTTGGGATTTTTGGATGGAGAGGATGGTCTCAGCTTTGGCCTATTGCCACCACTGGTTTTAACTATATTACAATCCCACCCAACACTGAACCGTAGTATAGAGCTGTTACAGAGACCAAATGGTTCCCACGGCCTAAGCATTTGCTACTGGATCGTGTGTGTGTGTGTGTGTGTGTGTGTGTGTGTGTGTGTGTGTGTGTGTGTATGTGTGTGTATGTAATGTGTGTGTGTGTGCTTATGTGGAGGCCAGAGGTCAACCTCAGGTGTCATTTCCCAGGCACAATCCATCTTGATTTTTGAGACAGGGTTTCCCACTGGGCTAGAACTCACCAATTATGCTATGCTGGCTCACAGTCCCTGCAATCCTCCTGCCTCTGTCTCCTAATACTGAGTTGTAGGCATGCATCACCATACCCAACATCTTTTTTTTTTTTTTTTTTGGTTTTTTGAGACAGGGTTTCTCTGTGTAGCCTTGACTGTCCTGCATTCACTTTGTAGTCCAGGCTGGCCTCGAACTCACAGTGATCCACCTGCCTCTGCCTCCCGAGTGCTGGGATTAAAGGCATGCGCCATCACGCCCGGCCCCCATACCCAACATCTTATTGGGCTCTGAGGGATTGAACTCGGTTCCTCATGTTTATGTTGCAGACATTTTGCCAACTGAGCCATCTCCTAGGCCCAATTATTTGTCCCTTTACAGACAAGGCTGCAGAGGGCATCGTATGCTCTCTAAATTCTGTGGCATGGGAAGGATTTGGGCAGGGAATCCTGCCTTCACCTTTCATGTGAACATGGTTTCTTCTTGGGATACCCTCGTCTTGCAGAACAGGGTCCCCAGAAAAGAGACTTGAACTAGGGATTTCCAGGCCAGAATTAACTGAATACCCATAGAGATGTGAAGGCAGCAGACCTGGGTGGGGTGGGGGTGGCTGGGGTGGGGGTGGGGAGACTGAACAGTGGTGGGCTACAGGATGCCCTGGGCTAGCTCATGGAGCTCTGGGTGGCAGAGTGGGTAGCATTTCAGCACTGTTCCAATTCCACAGCAACCAGCCACTAGACATGGGCTGGTACCAAGTAAAGGGCATGACCTTGAATGAGAGCAGTGGTTCTCAACCTATGGGTTGGGGGTTTGAAAGACCCTTTCATAGGGGTTGCCTAAGACCATCAGAAAAAACAGATCTTCGCATTATAATTTATAGCAGTAGCCAAATTACAGTTATGAAGTAACAATGAAAATAATTTTATGGTTGCGGGGGTGGGGCAGGGGCGGTTACCACAACATGAGAAACTGTATTAAAGGGTCGCAGCATCAGGAAGGTTGAGAACCACTGATTTAGAATCATTTCAAGAGAAGCAAAAATACCACCTAGCAAGAGCCATCAGCCACTAAGTTCAGATTAGGGAAACTGCCCCTAGTGCTTGGGCTGACCTGGAGGCATGTAGCATTAACCACATCCACTGTGTCCCTGAGCCTCACAGCCAAGAGCTGTCCAGTGACTGATAGTCTGGAGAGTTTCTGCATAGTTGATTTCTTTCTGTAAGACCCTGGGCTCTGGACTCAGGTGTTCTTCCTGCCCAGGATGTGAACAGGCATCCATGTGTATGTAAGAAATTAAGGACTACATTTGCTTACGACTGATTTTCTCATTTGCAGGGTGCAGGGCTTGCTTTCACAAACAGTGTTTCCAGTCTTCGAGATGCCCCCGCTGTGCCAGGATCACAGCTCGGAGACAACATTTGGAAAGCCCGCCCTTTGCAGCTACATAATGGTCTAGAAAGTTGTTGCAAATGATGACGCCAAATTGTGTCTGCTCCTGGTAACATTGTCTCAGATAACAGATATTCTATAGTAAGAGAAAGATGACCAAATGTACCCTCTTGTATGTATTTAATGCTTTCAAGGAGTATGGAAATTTTGTTACAAGGTATAAAGTTGTTGATAAAGGTTTGTTTACAAATGTTTGACATTTTTTTGCTGCTACTGGCTGGTTTTTGTTTGTTTGTTTGTTTTTTGTTTTTTATAGGAATTCTTCTTTAACACTTCAGTTTCACTGGCATAGCTAAATACAGAACCTTTTTTTTTTTTTTTTAATGAATTGTAACTGACAAAGTGAAGTGCTCAATTCCTCTTCCTTCATGGTTGTCTGTGAAATGGCTTGGCTCTGTAAGGGAACAAAGTGCCATGTAAATTCTGTTTGCCCAAGATTTTGTTCCTTCAAGAAAAAGACTCCCATTGAATGTCATTTTGTGATTGGGTCAGTCTCCTGTTTTATGGATTCCCCTCCTTCCTTAGGTTCCTTTCTAGACGGCTGTTTCAGCCGCCCACCAAGGTCCCGGTGAGCTGTCATTTGGAGAAGTTGCCTCTAGATGGCACTGTTTCATGCGCGCGCTTTCAGTTCCTTTGCCATCACTGTCCCTGCTAGTCCTGATAATTCACGCTAACTCAAGGAAGCCAGAAGGGGACAATTCCATTCTAGTCCTTCATGATCTAGCTTCACGGCTGTAAAAAAACAGAACACAGAGACGCTGAAGGTTGACCGCGGTGACACGCACCTGTAATCCTCGCGTTTAGGAAGTAGAGGCAGAGACTACGACTTTCTATACTAACATAGAAAGTTCGAGGCCAGCCTAGGTCACAATACAACTTGTACTTTTTTTTTTTAACCTGAGAAAGAATGGAGTTTCAAAAACAAGTAAATTTGGATTAAAATATTCTTTTTCATTTGTTTGCTTTTTATTTTGTGACACAAGGTCTTCTTACGAAGCCCTGGCTGACCTCAAACTTGCCTCCTGTCTCTACGTCCTGAGTGCTGGCACTGGAGGCATATGCCACTACTTCTGGCAAGAAGGCATTCTTAATAAACAGTGTGCTCTCAGTCATCACTTTAAAGTCATGGCATCCATAAAATGCATAGGAGTGACTTTTCTTGCAGCTGTGACAAAACCAACCAGAGCTATCACAGGGAGAAAAAGCTTATCATCCCTAATGGTTTCAGCCCATTGGAGCAAGAAGGGACAGCAGAGTTAACAGAAGTACGTGGCACAGACTCCTTCACACGAAGCAGGCAGGAAGCAGAGAGCTAGCCCAGAGCCGAGGCTGGGCTAGCCCCTCCAGACCCAGAGGTCAACCCCAGTGATACACCTCTGCCACCCATGCTGGCCTCAAAGGCTCCAGACTTCCGAGGTAAGGACCACATGTTCAAACCCATGAACCTGGGGTGAGTGTGGCAGCACTTTGAACAGAAGCACCACAGACCAAGTTTAGCGGATCACGAGATGGGTGAAATTCTTTTTCTAGTGCTTCTCATAGCTACAGTTTCCTGAAACAGGCTCCCTTCTCTCTCCTGCATACTCTCTTTCTTGAGGGGACGTAGTGCCAAGTCCCTTCCCGGAATATCTTCAATAATACTAAGATATCATATTGCCTAGCGCTCACGTGCCTAGGATGAGCTACCTTCTCAAACAGCAAAGGCAGGCAACAAAGTGCTACAATGTCCCCAGCCCCACCCACTAGAGTTCCCTGCCCTCTGTGTTGGGGAAGAGGAAGAAGAGAGGGAGGAGGAGACTGAATTTCAGTGAGAGAACACTGAGCAGACCGATACAACAGAGGGTCTCCCCTGTCTGGACATTTTGTCAACCGTTTTCTCTTTTAGGCTTCTAGGAGGGCTATGATCACACTCCTGTTTAAGCAGGGTCTCTTTTAAGGGTGTGGTCTCAGGAGTGCCGGCTGCCTCCTTTGAGACAGGATCTCTTATTGGCTTGGAAGCGAGCCCCAGGGGTCCTCTTGTCTCTATCTCCCCCAGCGCTGGGATTACAGCTGCTCACCACTGCCCTGGCATTTTCCTGTGGGGATGGGCTGGAAAGGGGCGGTGCCCGGAAGGGGCGGTGCTTTCCTGTCTGAGGCATCTCCCCAGGCTGAGTTACCGTGCGGTTCACGCTGAGGAAGAGCATCATATGAGGAAAGGCTGCTTCTCATCTTCTACTCTGAGGAAAAATGAGATCATTTCCAGGCTCTTGGTTTCTCCCCAGCATGCTAATTGAGGCTCCCTCCCAGGGAAGTGTCAATTAGAACAGAGAACTAATCCTGGTGCCTCAGGCAGGGAGGTACTTAATTGTGGGATTTACCCACTGGGTGGTCCTTCCTCAGCTTGATTTGCTGGAAAGAAGAGAAACATTTATGGGTTTTTTGTTTTGTTTTGTTTTTGTTTTTGTTTTTGTTTTTGTTTTTTAAAGACCATCGTCCCTGTGAGGCTCCAGTCGCTGTACTCACTTCCCACACAATTCCAGCCACTTACAGTCAAGATCCTCACACACAGGCATAGCATGGTGCCTCCTTGAGGTGAGGAGGATGGGCCTTCCCAGACACAGTCTACTGTGTTGACCTGGGCAGAATTACAGGCCAGGACTTCACATCCAATCCCACACCTGCTGCTCCTAGCCTTGTGACCTGGGTAAGCAGCTGACATAGGATTTGGAATGAAAAGGAAGCATCCAGCAGGGTGCCTACCACAGGCAAGGATACAGTAAGTGATAATTAGGTATAAGCTGATAATTAGGTACCATGTATTTTTTATTAATCTCTGGGTAAGTTACTTTGACTCTCCGTTTACCATCTACATTATGAGGGTTGGACTAATAGCTACCATTGCAGGTTGATTTGTGTTCACCAGATATGAATGTGTCCAAATTCTAGGCCCTGATGACATATGTGAACTAGGGTCTTTACAGATGTAGTCAAAGTAGAGCAGAGTTGCGCTGCAGCGGGATGAACATTGACCCAACGACTGGTATCCTTGTAAGAAGAAGGAAATGTGGACAGAGCTGTAGACACAAAAGACAAAGGCAGAGGAGGGAGTTGGGATGATGCACCTCCAAGCCAAGGGGCTGGAAGAGACCCGGGATGAAGCCTCAGAGCCTTTGGAAGGGCCAACAGTGGACAGCCAAGGCCACAGCCACTTTGCAGATTCTGGAATCCAGAACTATGAGAGAACAACTTCCTGTTATTTTAAGCTTCCAAGTTTGTGGTTATTGGTCACAGCAGCGCTGGGAAATGGATCCCTCTGCTATTTGAGTGGGTCAGGAGGGTTACATGGTGTGCAATGATCACCTGTGGAAAAACAGTCCCAGTCCCAGGCATTGTGAGAGGCCTTGTCCAGTGCTGTCCACCCAACACTCAGCTGTCAGGACACAGCAAATAAACTGAAAGGAAAAGATGGCCAAAGACTTGCACTAGCCACAGACAAGAATCAAAGCACAGGGCAGTGGAGGGGAACATTGCCTCTCTTACTGTCACTCCTCTTAAGCGTTGGGGACAGCTGCTTACTGGCTGGCTAACCCTCTAGCTGCCAGGGCTGGCTGTGAATTTGGAAAAGTCATGGTTTGAAGCATGGTGAAACTACACTACCCAAATGAAAGAACTACGGGTCCAGAGTAATTTTCAGATGGAAGAAAAGGCGAATCTAACATTCAAACAAGTCTTCTTTTACTCTCTTGTAGTCCACACAGGACCGAGGCCAGATTGATGTGGGACAGCGGGGCCACCTCTTCCTAAACGCGTTCGCTTGTTTTCTACAGCTATGAGAGTATTCCAGTGGCTGGGTACTTGATAAACAAAATAAGTCTAGTTGTTTTATGGTTCTTGAGACGGGAAGTCCAAGAGCATGGTACCAGCATGTGAGGAGGCTCTTCACCAGCAGCAAACGTGGCGGAAGAAGAGGTGGGCACACGCGAGGGACAGGAAGCTGGTCCAGATTCGTGCTTCTGTCAGAGATGCAAGCCTGTGACGATCAATCTGCTCTTGTGACGAGACAGCCTAGCGATAACACAGTCTAGGGGACTTGATTAGGTTCGTTTTCTCTGCCAGTTAAAAGAACTAAAAGGCAGCCTCAAGCACCGGACCCACACAGTCCGCAGCTAAAGAGGCATTTATGGGGGGTGAGGAAATATGCACACACAGACAGACAAGAAACAGACCACCTGCTCTGGTCTTGGAGTGTTGAAAACACAGCCTTTTCTCAAGGTCTGGGGGTGGGGGTGGGGTGGGGGGGCGGATGGAGGGTGAGTGTGAGCTTTAAAGCCAATGGAGAGTTCTCCACTCTTACTTTAGAGTTGGTCAGTTTGAAGACAGACAGGATGGTTGATGGGTCCAAAACTGCTGTGTGACACTGGTTCTGATGAGGCCTTGAAGTTGTTGAGCCAGTCTATCAGCAGGGGACAAAAGCTGCCAGGCTTTAATTAAACACTGGCCGGGAAGATGGGCTCTGGCCAGGTCCACCCCTGGGTTCCCAGGGAAAAACCATGAGTCATGGTTGCAGAAACTTAAAAAGGCAAAGCCCACAATTCACTGCATTTCCAATCAGGTCCAGTAAGGGGCAAGCATACATTCTGATGTATGGTCCCTGCCCACAAACCTCCCGCCTCCATGTGATCAAGCATATCTGGTATAGTTAGTTCAAACAAACTTGTTTAGGGGAGTGAAACATGTGGATTATTTCCTAGGAACTGCAACTCCCAGCATCCCAGGGGCTTACAGGTTAACACGGGCTCTTAAAAGTCCCTCCTCTCAGCGCTGTCCACAAGGGTGGCTAAATTTCCACGTTGAGTTCTGGAGAGGACATTTAAACCCAAGACTTTCCTGGGCTGCCTCAGGAAGGAGAGATAAACCTGTTTTTGTTATGATCCCCCAAGTGTGAGATAGGGAATGGTCTTGTGAGAGAACAGGTGGTGTTAATCCACTAGAAGACAAACCACCTCGTGCAGGAGCTTGATTGCTGCCAGCTGAAAAGATCTGTGAACAGACTCTGGGAGGAGATATGTAAGTGAGCCAGAAACAAGAGACGGGGCCTTTGGAGACTTGGGATAGTTTTTGGCTGTTCATGGCTACACTTTGAGAAGCTCCTAAAGAGAATCGCTCTAGGGAAGGCTTTGGGGGCTTTGGGCTCCAGCTGAGGTTCCGGGTTCTGGTTGTTGTAGGTTCCAGCAGAAGAAATCCTGCTGGCTAAGCCAGGAGAATTGTTCCTCAGAACTTATATCCCTATGGTTTCATTATTATGTTCTTTAATCTTCTTTTCCTATTAGTCGGATTATAAGTGAGGTACTCTCAGTTAATAAGTTTGTAATAACAAAAACAAAAAATACAACAACCAGCTGGGCATGGTGGCACATGCCTTTAATCCCAGCACTTGGGAGGCAGAGGGTGGCGGATCGCTGTGAGTTCAAGGCAGTCTACAAAGTGAGTCCAGGACAGCCAAGGTTACACAGAGAAACCCTGTCTCAAAAAACACAAACACAAACACAAACACAAAAACAAAAAATAAGTTTGTAATAAAATATATTGAAGGAACCAGCCCCCTCAAGGACCCCCATTAAGGCCAAAGTCTGGGAAAATGTAAAAGTTGGCCTACCCAGTCCTCCCTTAAGGACCCCCATTAAGGCCAAAGCATGTTCAATTTCTAGAGGGTCCAGCTTGAACCAAGGACAGACAGATATCAGATCACTGTGTGTGTGTGTGTCAAGGACAGGAAAAACTTGAAGAGCCCAACTTGACTCAAGGTCTCAGTCTGTGCTCAGGGTCCAGCTGGACTCAAGGACAACCAGCTGTATTTAAAATTTCCACTACTCTTCCCCAACTAAAAGAGTTCCTAAACGCCCCCTGTGACTGTTTCATCCAATCTTTTCCATAGGTTAACTTGCCCCTCCACCCATTATTCAACCACAAAATGCCAAGACTTGTAACTCCCTGCCCAAATGCCAACCAATCACATACTGTAAAACTCATTTCTTTGTCTAAAACCTATAAAAGGCCCATGCCTCTGCTTCTTGGGGTCTCCAGCTTGAAAGAGCTGGACAGACCCCGTAGCGTCGGCTCAATAAATTCCTATGTGTTTGCATCGACAACAGACTCCATCTCTTAGTGGGGACTCCAGGAATAGACTAGAGATCTCTCTAGAGGTCTCAGTCTCACCATATTTGTTAAGAAAATTGAGCCTACAGCCTCTGGGTGAACTCTGGAGGGAAGTCTGCGAGACTGGCCATTGTTCTAACCACACTTCCACTCCTAGCCTCACAAGGAAGATGGGGGATGGGGATATAAGAAAAGGCAGCAGAGCACGGGACTTGGGCATCGCTGTCTATCAACAGTGCTGAGCAGGCCACTCTAAGGATTCGGTTAGAGATACAGCCGCAGAGTTTCTTCTGCGTGGCCGTGGGAAGTAAGCCAGTGTAGAAGAGAACTCTATTTTCAGTCACATCTGAGGCACCACTGTGATATCCAACACGTAGAGGGAGAGAAGGAAAGCTCTCTGTGAGGACAGATCGGAGGCAGAGGCTGTGGAGTGAACCAGTAGCCAATGAGGGACAAGAGATGGGCCAAAGGCTGGGGGGAGGGGCGGGGGCTGGTGGCACAATGCGACAGTAGAGAGCGCAGGCTGTGCTACAGGGCATCTGGGGTTTTCTAGTGAGCTGATGGGAGGAAAACAGGGGTGAGGGGTCTGCAGATGCTCTAACGCTGAGGGGCTGTCAGAACGCTGCTGGATAGATGGCTTCCACTTGCTGCTGGAGGAGGATCCCTGAAGGCTAATCAGACCCCATGTTGAAGAGGAGGGAGGAGACGAGGCTCCACAAGAGGACCAGATGCATTGAAGTGGGACCATCGGGCTGCTTTGCCAAAGGACAGGGGGAAAGTAGAAGGGTTCGAGGGGAATGGAGCAGCTAAGCAGAGCCCAAGCATGCAGTGCACCGACCAAGAGGTGTGGGGCTGGACTAGAAAGGTTGAAGTCTGGCATACCTGAATAGCTAACTGAGCTCAGTCTATCATGACAGACTCCCTTTCTCAGCAGCGGTCTGGTAGCCCTAGATCTTGTAAGGAGTTATCACATAGCCCTCAGGGAAGATTAAAAGCCCAACTCTTTCCTGCTGGCAAACACCTGGGGATTCCTGAAAATACCCTGCCCTATGCTAAGGAGATCCTAGCCTTAAGCAAATGACCTTTAATTGTACCTAGAAGTTTCCCCCTCGCCCATAGGATAGTTAAATACTGCGTTTTCTTTCTTGTGATAGGACTCTGTGCTACTGTATGTGACTGAGGCACTATACCACTGTATGTAGATTAAGAGCCCTGGCACCCCTGGCCCTAGCAAATCAAACACATTCACCCACAAACCCTTCCCCACTGCCCAGTGCTTGCACCATTCCTCCACACCATGACCATCTGAGACTCCATTTATTTCGGGGGAAAAAGAATCTCCACTGGATGCCTGGGGCTTGACTGCCAGTAACGGCAGCAGCAGCAAAGGTGTAGCTGCCTCGGCAGCCCCTGAAGCCTGCTCCAGCTACTCGGATAGCTCAGTGCTGGGCCTTCCCTCTGGCTGCTTTTGGGTGTCCGCCGCATTCTCTGCTGCGCTTAGCACTGCAGCTAAGTGAAGAACCGTAACACTTTTGGTATCATCACAGGACTGTGGCGCTCCCGAGTCTCCACTGCCATCTGATACCAGCAATTTCATTCTAAAAGAGCTATAACTGTAACACCCCATGGGGGGAGAAAACTCTTTTCACATCCCAGCCTCGCCCTAAAGTGCTTTAGCCGTTCCTGAGAGAAACAGGCAGGACCTCTGATCTTGAGGTTTGTCTATTCTCATCCAAAAAGTAAGCGGCTCCTGGACTGGCCCCGCCAGATATGGAAGGCGTTCAGCGGGATGCTGAATGGCAGAGAGGTGTTTGCCTGCCACGCGCTGAGAAGGGTCCTGAGGGACACAGATCGGCCTCTGCTCCAGAAAGACAGAACAAAGGTTTACAGGCGGGCATAAGAAAGGCACACACACTAGGGCTGCCACCTAACAAAGGCAGAGGAGGGAACCCTTGGAGAGGTAGGAAGAACTAGGGCCAGATGGATGTGATGCTTGCTCCTCTTAGTGTAAAACTGAAGGCACTCCCCAAAGCTCAGCGAAAAGACAAAGCACATTTCAATAGAGCTTTTTAAAGGTGATGTTAGGGACTGGGGAGGTGGTGCAGTCACTAAACTGCTTGCAATATCCACCCTAGGAAGGTGGGGAGAAAACTCTCCTGCTTGCATGGATGCGTGTGTACTGTGTGCGTGTTTGGTGCATCGGCTCCTCTGAAATTGGAGTTGAAAGATGATTGTGAGGCACCGAGTGGGTGCTGAGGTCTAAACCCAGGCTCTGCAAGAGCACCAAGTGTTCTTAAGAGCTGAGCCATCGCTCTAGCCCCCCCATAAATATAAATCTTTTTTTTTTGTAAGTGCAAACATGGACCCACAGACTGTATGTCAAAATTGAAATAGCCTCCTCCTTCTTTATGGATGCACCTTCACTGGCACCACTGGGGAGAACAGCTTTGGATCTCGAAATCTCCCATTTTGCTCAGGAACAGGATGGACCAGGCAGAGCTTGCCCTGGGCTGACTCTTGCTCCCATTGTACCTTGCCTCTATCTCAAAATCCCGCTTGGGATGCATGGAGGCAACACAGCTTTCCTTTGTGTGTGTGTGGCGGGGGGGGGGGGCGGGGGGAGAGTTCTCAACAGCTCTAAAGAGACTCTTGGAACCATATTCCAGGGAATTCTGGGTTCCCAGGTACCCACAGCTTCATTGTAAAGAGGAGTGGGGTTGTGGGTGACCATGGCGCCATGGCCTTTGCCTCTCGCCTGTGAGGAGAGAGACAGCAGGAAAAAGGCTATAGCAAAGACCTCAGGCTCTCAGTGAAAGGCTGGTCACCAGCTAGCAAGGACCCATGTGGAGACCATAGCAGCAGGAAAACAGTAGGATGAGTCAGGACAGGGGCACCCAGGGAAGGGAGAAGGCCAAAGGCACACAGAGAGGCGTGACAAAGTGTAGGGACTGGTGTGTCATGCATTCAAGTTATGTGACTGCTCCCGGCAGCCTAGGAGAGCTGCTCACACACTCAGACTTCTGTTTGGTCTGCTTGCCACAGCATCATTCAGAAAAGAACTATGTTAGTTGTTAGTGGGGTGAGAAAAGGGAACTAGGACTTCCCCTTTCAAACCAGTTAAGAAATTACTTCTTGAGACAGGTCCTCAAAACGTTTGTTTTAAGGAAGCACCCCATATAAGGGATGCTGACAATGAAACAGCAACTCTCTGTCCCATCCTCCTCTGGTGCTGACCTCAATAAGGCTGGCAAATGAACAGCAGGTCTGTGGGCACTGTCTGGCCGACTGATGTAAACAGGCTTAGACCTAAGGGCAGGGACTAACATCCTAAATGCCTGCACATATGTCTACAATGTTCTCTTTACCCAGAACAGGAGGCTGGGGCCCAGTGAGCCTAAAAAAAGGTGCATTAAATCACCAACCTCATAAATAAGTCTCTCACCCTCTAATTTCCCTGTCACACTCCTGGGTTAAGGCATAGAAGTTTCCAGCAGTTCATTAGAGAAAAGTGCCCCTTCTACCACCCTATCTGTATTTATCCTCATTTTCTGGTACCCACTCCTTTTCACCTGTCTTAACATTAAAAGACAGTTAATGAAGTTTATTGAGCAAGGAGCATTGCCAGGCACCTATGCCTTCAGAGAAGGGCTTGACAGTAGCCACCGGTTACCAGATCCGAACTCCTTTCCTGTTCTCTTTGCTCATTATAGTCCCCAGGACTGTGGTCCCAGAAGGAGTGCACCCCCTTACCTCTGAAGGCTCTGGGAAATAACTTCTGTTGCGATTTGAAAGTGAAGTGTCCCTGTAGGCACAGAGCTTGAACACTTAGCTGGCGGTGCTGCTGTGGCCATGGTAGAACCCATAGGAAGTGAGATCTAGCTGGAAGGCCTTAGGGCCAGGTGCTTAGCATTCTGTCATTTCTGGCTTCTTCTGTCATGTTCTCTGCTCCCCACCTCTGACACTGGCCATACTATGATACATTGGACACACAGTGGGGCCACACTCCTTTTTGCATGTTTCCTTTTATGATCATAGGCTCTGTGTGAGTGTGTGTGTGTGTGTGTGCAGTTTATGGCTGTGTGTATAACGTATATCTGTATATGTAGTTGTGTGTATACACATATGCATTTGCATGTAGAGGCCAGAGGTTGACATCAGATGTCTTCGTATATGTTTTCCATCATGCTTTTTGAGGCAGAGAACCTGGAGCTGGCTAATTAACTAGCCAGGCTGGCTAGCAAGACCAAAGGGTCTTCTCCAGTGTGGGGTTTCAGGTCCACACCTCTGTGCACATCTCATAGGTGTGTCAGGTCTTCTTGCTAGTGTAGCAGGCGCTTTACAACAGTGTCTAAATTGATAACTGGTTACTCAGAAGAAAACACCACTTCCCATAAATGGAGCTGGGGACCCTCTAACAGTAGTAGTGGTTTTGCTTTCTTCTTCTGTTTCGTTTTTAGTACTAAACTTGCTGAGTGCTGGGCTCCAGATAGCCACGGCTTCGTTGCGCAGCCTCCCAGGAGCCTATGGAGTGTTGAGGAGGGAAGCAAGCAGATGCCGAGAGGAAGTGTGGGATGGTGGGGACTCAGATACACACCTTCTCCTCAATGGCAAGTTTCTTTCCTGCCAGCCTCTGCGCTCGGTACAGGCGTGCTGGCGGTCATTAAACTCGGATAACTCTGTGCAGCTGTGAGTAGCTCCCTTCAGCTCCACCTCCTCAACCCCTCTGACATCCCAATGACGGTGCCTGGCTGCCATCTTTCCCACTCGTTTAATGCCTGTTCTGTACGGGTTAAATATTTGACTATTATAGTTTACTGTGGAGAAAGAGACCAGAATCTCCGCCCTCTCCTTTTCCCTACCATATAGTCACAAGTCCCTATATGTTATAAAGATCTGAGTATAGAGAAAAGCACCCCTCATATGACCTTTTAGCCTTCTCTTTCCAAAATTTGAAGGCCAACCATTAAAGGCCATTGTCAGCGCAAAGTTAATATTAGACAAATAATTTTCAATTGTGCTTTTTGCCCCCCCCCCCCCCCCTGTGATCAATTAATCTCTCTGAATGCAACTCTAAATCCTTGGCAGAGTGTCATGATTTGGATCTTAAATGTCCCTCATGGCCCGTGGGATGAGGATCGGTGGCACTAGTGGGAGGGGGTAAAGTCACCGGACAGCAGGTCCTTGTAAAAAGGAATTATATCATTGGCAGCCCTCCCTTGAAGGGAGACATTCCTGTCTGTTTCTTGTGTGTGTGTGTGTGTGTGTGTGTGTGTGTGTGTGTGTGTCTGTCTGTCTGTCTGTCTGTCTGTCTGTCTGTCTCTGTTCCTAACCACTGTGACCACATACTTCTGTCACTAAGGTGCACTGCTTCCCTCCAGGTCCCCAAAAGACTGGTGAATTGTGGACCGAAGCCTTAAACCCAGAGCGAACTTTTTACTTCAAATTGACTTAACTCAGGGTTTTTTCTTACGGTGATAGAAAGTTGGCTAAGAGAGAGACCTAAGGGAAACAGCGCAAGCCATAAAGGTTGCCTGTTATGTCCTGCAAGTGCGAGCGTTGAGGGAGAGCGTCTCTCTACAGTACTTGCTCTCTCTCCTGCTTCAGCGGCTCCAGCCTCCTTGCCTCAGTCTGAATTTCCCCTGACAGCCAAGGAGATAGCTGACCAGTCCTGATGACCTCAGTATGACCTCTGGGCCCACATGCTGGAAGGAGGGAATGGATTCTCACAGTTGTCCTCTGAGCGAATATGCGTGCCAGTGTCTTTCTTTTAATGTGTGTCTGAGTGTCTTCAGTGGGGGTGAGGGGGAGACAGACAGAGAAAAAAATTGCATCTCTTTGTGAAGAAGATCATTGACCAAAGCTTTGGGCAGCGAATTGTCTCAGATCCATTCCAGTCTCCAGCCTCAGTATTGCGAAAGAAGCTAGAGTCAAAGGCCAAAGGACAGAGTTGATTTGGAAAGTGTGCCCCACATTATTCAAGAGTGAGTCATTTCACCTTACAGGGCTGTCGCTTCCTCATCTGAAGGGTGACGCCACAATCTGTGCAGATGTGAGCCCCCTGCGACATTTGTTGGTCAGTTGTCTCAGGAAGAACAGAGTTCTGTGGTGTGAAACAAGGCTTTCAACAGTGGGGGCTGTTGCTGGCCTCTGGTGAGTGGACAACAGGTGTGGTCAAAAGTTCGAGGTCTGGAGATCAGCAGGCAACCTTAGCACTTCTTAATTGACCCTTAGTATCCAAGGGTGATTTTGTCACTGTAATTTCCTTTATGTCTGATGTAAACACCAGATAAGTCCAGCAGGGGGCACTGTTGACACAGCCTTGCCTTGCTTGTTCCTAAATGTCCTTTGCAAGGCTTAGTGGGTGGCTTTTGCTGATCTCTCCTGAACCGCTGAATTCCTGGAATTTTAGAGCTAGGTGAGACTCTGCCTATGACACCATAGCTGGATTCTGAGAGGTCCATCCACAATGTCAGATATAGATCTGATCTCTGTGGCTCTAACAACAACACAGCTGTAGAAACAACAACAGTAACAACAAAACAAAACAAACAAAACAACCCTATGGACCATTTCTGGGATAGGAGGGTGGGGCGGCAGCACCATCCTTCTGAGGAAAAAGCCACCAAACGTGCTAATAGTAGTGAATGGCTGCAATGGAGGCGGGTGCTGGTGACATTTGTTGCCACAGAGAAACAGGCTCAGAGGGCCACAGAGGCGTAAGCCTGCCTCTGCCTCCCAAGTGCTGGGATTAAAGGTGCACACCACTACCACTGGTTGAGTGTGGTTTTGTTTTGTATGTAGTCACAGAGGTTCACTATGAAGCCCAGGCAGGCCTTCAACTTGCAACTCACGCGACTCAGGCTCTGTATACTGGGGTTATGGGCGTGTGTCTGCTTTCTGTCCATCCTGAGTGTAGTTTCGCAAACGGTTATCTCATTTTCCAGGCCCCACATCTTGCAAGTGTCTCTCATGAATCCTAAGAGTGTCTGGGCCTGGTTCCTACCTCTCAGTTCCCACACTTGTGTGCACCGGCATGATTCAGTCTCATACCAAATTATACACACCAGGTTCATCTCTCTCACCTCGGAACACATCCACATGTGTTAGTTTTGTTGGTGCTGGTTGGTTAGTTTTCCTGTTGGCTTGTTTTTTGTTTTTTGTTTTTTTTTTAAACAAAGTCTTGCCTACAAAGCCCAGGCTGGCCTCAATTTCATGATTCTTTTGCCTTGCTTACTGAGAAATGGGATTATAAGAATGAGCCACTATTTTGAGTTTAGGAAGCTCATTGCAGGTTTGAGGGTCCCCGGGAAATACCATAAAACCCTTTACCTACCTACCTGGGTCCAGTCTGCTGGTGGCCTGGCCTAGTGTCGCCCTCAGAACTCTGTATGCTGTCCCTCGAGTTTATTCCTCTGTTTCAATTTCTACCTCCCTCATAAAATGGAGAGTGGGCATCGGAGGTTGGGTTTCAGGGACAGAGGGGGTCGGGGCACTATGGAAGGGAACCCCTATAGTTAATTAATATGGCTGCAGTGTAAGGGGCTTCCTTGTCCAGCCCCTGCATCTGGAACCCAACCCCACCTTCTACTCTCTCAACCCTCTGACCTCTGCCATTTTGTTTCCTGACCATACGTTATCTCCGCGCCACTCCTAAGTCATCCTGTGACATCATCGCCGATGGTTGCGTCCTTACTGAGGCCTCATCTCTATGAGTTCTGCCGTCCACTCTCTAGTGCGTTCTCACTATCAGTGCCCCATGTCCTCCCACCCCTAGTTTCTTCCTCTGTGCCACCTCACTGTGCTGTGGTACCCTGGCCTTCCTCCCGCTGGCCTTCCTTCCTGGGAAAGTATCTAATTCCTTTCGGTTGTGCCTCTGGCCTTGGCATTTTCTCTGCCAGGAATGTTCCCCCTGTGTTTTTGTTTAAGAAGAGTTTAAGATGACGGGTCAATAATTAATTGACAAATTAATATGGTTATCGATGAATTGTTAAAAAGCTCACTTCACCAAGTTCGTATTTATAGAGCACAGATCATGCTTAGAGAACAATCTATCTTGTGTTTGTGGGGCAGGTGGTTGTGTCAGTCACGTACCATGAACGACCTCCAGCAATTCCTTCCTGATTTCACTGTGTCCAAGATAAGGCAGCGATACGGCTTGACCAAGTGGTTCTCAGCCTTCCTCACGCTGCGGCCCTTTAACACAGCTCCTCATGTTGTGGTGACCCCCAGCCATAAAATTATTTTCACTACTACTTTGTAACTGTGATTTTGCTATTGTCATGAATCATAATACAAATATCTTATATGCAGGGTATCTGATGTGCGACCCCGTGAAAGAGTCCTTCAGTCCCCAAAGGGGTCGTGATCCACAGGTTGAGAAACACTGTCTTAAGCCTTAACCTGAGTATGGTGGCTCATGCCTGTACTCTCAGCATCCTGGAGGTGGAGGAAGGAGAAGTGATGAATGTCCCAGAACAGGCAGGGCTACGTAAAGAGATCCTGCCTGAGAGAGAGAGAGAGAGAGAGAGAGAGAGAGAGAGAGAGAGAGAGAGAGAGAGAGAGAAGATAAAACAGAGCTCCAGTTGTCCTTGGAGATGCTCTTTCTAGAAGCAAACGAACACCAGGTCTGGAGCCTATTGCAGCTTAGCCCGCCCTCACCCCCATCAGCCTTCACAACGCTGAGACCCCATAGCAGCAAATGGGACCGGTGCGTGGAAGACTAGGAGACAAATGTGGACATCCCTTCCCCAGAGCTCTATGAACGATCCTGACCTTTGAGTGTGATGGCTCTCCTGAACCACTTTTGTGTTGCCACTACATCTGAAACTCCATGAAAACAGCGATTCTGCCTCCAAGACGAGTCCAAGTTTATCTTAGGGAAGGGTGTTTGTGCACGGCGGAGGCATAGCGGATCGACTGCGTGCTCCATTGTCCCGGCTACAAATAGAAAAGCCTAAGCACTTTGTGTGGGAAGGAGCAGCAAGTAGGACCAATTCAGCAGTTTCACCGGGTGCAAGGCTGGGAGCTCTGGCTGGTGTCTGAGGGACTGGGCGGAAGACTTCTGATCCTCCTCTGTCCCCCCAGAAGGCCAAGCACCGTGTGAGGCACCATGGGCTAAAGGTGGGGACGTGCGTTTCTCCAGATGCCTATCAACTTGAAAAACTCAGGAGAATCCTGGTCAAGCAGAGTTTGAGATATTGGTGTACCTTGAACACAAGGGAATTGGGTGAAAATCTGCACACTGAAGAGAGAGTTCTTAGCCCTCTTTCCCCACATGCTGCCTTCAGGAAATAGGCAGCCATGATTATATACCTGCGCCGGGCTCCCCAACCTTGGAGAAGGCATTTTTCTTGAAAAGATTGCTTGAGTTGAAAATTGTGACAGGCTGTGACGGAAAGTCTCTCTTAGGAACCGAGAAGTAAACAACCCGACTTTCATGGACTCCCGGGGGGGGGGGTGCCTGGAGTATGGGGGGGGGCAATGATGTATCTCATAGCATAGCAAGCATTTTATCTGGATTTTACGTTAAGACAGAGAATCTGGGGGGAAGTTTTGACATATATTTTGAAACTGTCCACTTGCTTGAGGAAACTGAAACATTACGATACTTATGAACCCACGGCAAAAAATCACCCATGCAAACACAAACCTTGTATGTGGTGTCTGAGTGGATCTCATTTACAAAGATTGGGAAACTCAGAGCCAAGGAGTAAAAACAAAGGCTAAACTGAAGCCATCGAAAACCCTACAGTTTTCACCAGAACAAATGGAAGGTTTCCATAACCCAGGACTCCTCAGAATGCACCAGGAAAAATGTCTACCAAAAATAATTACAACTAAAAACAAAGAGGAAGCCATCCCCCAAGAAGGAGTCAGCAGACAAGATTAGCTTGAGGAGACTGTGAAAAACAAGACAACTGAAGCTATGGAATTAGCCCATTTATAGTGACTGATTTAATGGGATTATAAATCATCACAAAAGAACAGATACTGTGAAAAACGGAGTCGACAAGAATCAAACAGGATCAAAAGGGCCACTATAAAGATTGATTGTATGAAATAAGTATCATGTTAGAAGCAGCTGGACAACGGGAAGATAAACATGGCAAAATCCTCTTGGCCACTGAGACAAATAGATGAAAAGGAAAAAGAGGTGGAGGACGAAAGAAGCTACAAATCACACTTAACAGGGATTCTAGAACATAAAGGGAACCAGGAAGAGCCCATGGCTAAGAATTTTCTAGAAAGGAATAGCATAGCCTCAGTTTGAGGGTTCATACGAAATTCCCAAACCTTAGTAAAATCAAGTGCACACTAGACATATCACATTGCAACAGCAGAGACCAAGATATATGAGATGCCATGAGAAGACGCACAGTCTGCCCACAGAGGGGCATTGGTTATACAGGGGCATTGGTTATACAGGGGCATTGGTTATACAGGGGGCGTTGGTTATACAGGGGCATTGGTTATACAGGGGGCGTTGGTTATACAGGGGCATTGGTTATACAGGGGGCATTGGTTATACAGGGGCATTGGTTATACAGGGGCAGTGGTTATACAGGGGCATTGGTTATACAGGGGCAGTGGTTATACAGGGGCATTGGTTATACAGGGGCATTGGTTATACAGGGGCATTGGTTATACAGGGGGCGTTGGTTATACAGGGGCATTGGTTATACAGGGGGCATTGGTTATACAGGGGCATTGGTTATACAGGGGCGTTGGTTATACAGGGGGCATTGGTTATACAGGGGCATTGGTTATACAGGGGGCATTGGTTATACAGGGGCATTGGTTATACAGGAGCATTGGTTATACAGGGGCATTGGTTATACAGGGGCATTGGTTATACAGGGGGCATTGGTTATACAGGGGCATTGGTTATACAGGGGCGTTGGTTATACAGGGGCATTGGTTATACAGGGGGCGTTGGTTATACAGGGGCGTTGGTTATACAGGGGCATTGGTTATACAGGGGGCGTTGGTTATACAGGGGGCATTGGTTATACAGGGGGCATTGGTTATACAGGGGGCATTGGTTATACAGGGGCATTGGTTATACAGGGGCGTTGGTTATACAGGGGCATTGGTTATACAGGGGCATTGGTTATACAGGGGCATTGGTTATACAGGGGCGTTGGTTATACAGGGGCATTGGTTATACAGGGGGCATTGGTTATACAGGGGCATTGGTTATACAGGGGCGTTGGTTATACAGGGGCATTGGTTATACAGGGGCATTGGTTATACAGGGGCATTGGTTATACAGGGGCGTTGGTTATACAGGGGCATTGGTTATACAGGGGGCATTGGTTATACAGGGGGCATTGGTTATACAGGGGCGTTGGTTATACAGGGGGCGTTGGTTATACAGGGGGCATTGGTTATACAGGGGCATTGGTTATACAGGGGGCGTTGGTTATACAGGGGGCATTGGTTATACAGGGGCGTTGGTTATACAGGGGCATTGGTTATACAGGGGGCGTTGGTTATACAGGGGCATTGGTTATACAGGGGGCGTTGGTTATACAGGGGCATTGGTTATACAGGGGGCGTTGGTTATACAGGGGCATTGGTTATACAGGGGCATTGGTTATACAGGGGCATTGGTTATACAGGGGCATTGGTTATACAGGGGCATTGGTTATACAGGGGGCGTTGGTTATACAGGGGCGTTGGTTATACAGGGGCGTTGGTTATACAGGGGCATTGGTTATACAGGGGGCGTTGGTTATACAGGGGCATTGGTTATACAGGGGCGTTGGTTATACAGGGGCATTGGTTATACAGGGGCGTTGGTTATACAGGGGCATTGGTTATACAGGGGCATTGATTATACAGGGGCATTGGTTATACAGGGGCATTGGTTATACAGGGGCATTGGTTATACAGGGGGCGTTGGTTATACAGGGGCATTGGTTATACAGGGGGCGTTGGTTATACAGGGGGCGTTGGTTATACAGGGGGCATTGGTTATACAGGGGCATTGGTTATACAGGGGGCGTTGGTTATACAGGGGGCGTTGGTTATACAGGGGGCATTGGTTATACAGGGGGCGTTGGTTATACAGGGGGCATTGATTATACAGGGGCATTGGTTATACAGGGGCATTGATTATACAGGGGCATTGGTTATACAGGGGGCGTTGGTTATACAGGGGGCATTGATTATACAGGGGCATTGGTTATACAGGGGCATTGATTATACAGGGGCATTGGTTATACAGGGGGCGTTGGTTATACAGGGGGCATTGATTATACAGGGGCATTGGTTATACAGGGGCATTGATTATACAGGGGCATTGGTTATACAGGGGGCGTTGGTTATACAGGGGCATTGGTTATACAGGGGGCATTGGTTATACAGGGGCATTGGTTATACAGGGGGCGTTGGTTATACAGGGGGCATTGGTTATACAGGGGGCATTGATTATACAGGGGCATTGGTTATACAGGGGCATTGATTATACAGGGGCATTGGTTATACAGGGGGCGTTGGTTATACAGGGGCATTGGTTATACAGGGGCATTGGTTATACAGGGGCATTGGTTATACAGGGGGCGTTGGTTATACAGGGGGCATTGGTTATATAGGGGCATTGGTTATACAGGGGCATTGGTTATACAGGGGGCGTTGGTTATACAGGGGGCATTGGTTATACAGGGGGCATTGGTTATACAGGGGCATTGGTTATACAGGGGCGTTGGTCATACAGGGGGCGTTGGTTATACAGGGGCATTAGTTATACAGGGGGCATTGTTTATACAGGGGCATTGGTTATACAGGGGCATTGGTTATACAGGGGCATTGGTTATACAGGGGCGTTGGTTATACAGGGGCATTGGTTATACAGGGGCATTGGTTATACAGGGGCGTTGGTTATACAGGGGCGTTGGTTATACAGGGGCATTGGTTATACAGGGGGCATTGGTTATATAGGGGCATTGGTTATACAGGGGCATTGGTTATACAGGGGCATTGGTTATACAGGGGGCATTGGTTATATAGGGGCATTGGTTATACAGGGGCATTGGTTATACAGGGGGCGTTGGTTATACAGGGGCATTGGTTATACAGGGGGCATTGGTTATACTGGGGCATTGTTTATACAGGGGGCATTGGTTATACAGGGGGCATTGGTTATATAGGGGCATTGGTTATACAGGGGCATTGATTATACAGGGGGCGTTGGTTATACAGGGGCATTGGTCATACAGAGGGCATTGGTTATACAGGGGCATTGGTTATACAGGGGCATTGATTATACAGGGGCATTGGTCATACAGGGGGCGTTGGTTATACAGGGGCATTGGTTATACAGGGGCATTGGTTATACAGGGCCATTGGTTATACAGGGGCGTTGGTTATACAGGGGCATTGATTATACAGGGGCATTGGTTATACAGGGGGCATTGGTTATACAGGGGCATTGGTTATACAGGGGCGTTGGTTATACAGGGGCGTTGGTTATACAGGGGCATTGGTTATACAGGGGCATTGGTTATACAGGGGGCGTTGGTTATACAGGGGGCGTTGGTTATACAGGGGCATTGATTATACAGGGGCATTGGTTATACAGGGGGCGTTGGTTATACAGGGGGCGTTGGTTATACAGGGGCATTGGTTATACAGGGGCAATGGTTATACAGGGGGCATTGGTTATACAGGGGCATTGATTATACAGGGGCATTGGTTATACAGGGGCATTGGTTATACAGGGGCATTGGTTATACAGGGGCATTGGTTATACAGGGGCATTGGTTATACAGGGGCATTGATTATACAGGGGCATTGGTTATACAGGGGGCGTTGGTTATACAGGGGCATTGGTTATACAGGGGCGTTGGTTATACAGGGGCATTGGTTATACAGGGGGCGTTGGTTATACAGGGGCATTGGTTATACAGGGGCATTGATTATACAGGGGCATTGGTTATACAGGGGGCGTTGGTTATACAGGGGCATTGGTTATACAGGGGCGTTGGTTATACAGGGGCATTGGTTATACAGGGGGCGTTGGTTATACAGGGGCATTGGTTATACAGGGGCATTGATTATACAGGGGCATTGGTTATACAGGGGGCGTTGGTTATACAGGGGCGTTGGTTATACAGGGGGCATTGGTTATACAGGGGCATTGATTATACAGGGGCGTTGGTTATACAGGGGCATTGGTTATACAGGGGGCGTTGGTTATACAGGGGCATTGATTATACAGGGGGCATTGGTTATACAGGGGCGTTGGTTATACAGGGGCATTGGTTATACAGGGGCATTGGTTATATAGGGGCATTGGTTATACAGGGGCATTGGTTATACAGGGGGCGTTGGTTATACAGGGGCATTGGTTATACAGGGGCATTGGTTATATAGGGGCATTGGTTATACAGGGGCATTTGTTATACAGGGGCATTGGTTATACAGGGGGCGTTGGTTATACAGGGGCGTTGGTTATACAGGGGCGTTGGTTATACAGGGGGCGTTGGTTATACAGGGGCGTTGGTTATACAGGGGGCGTTGGTTATACAGGGGCATTGGTTATACAGGGGCGTTGGTTATACAGGGGGCATTGGTTATACAGGGGGCGTTGGTTATATTGGGGGCAGGCATGGCATCCTAACAGTTCCGGGACCTCCATGCCAAAGTGCTAAAGTGTAAAATTCACCAGCCAATTCTCAGCTATTTTAGAGTGACGTGAAATAGTGGCATTTTGTACAGAAATATCTACCTCATAATAGAAGTTTTAACTTTTTAAAGTATGTCTTCTAAAAATTAGCATTTTCCTCACATGACTCAATTTTCTAAAAAAGAAAAAGTGATTTAAAAAACATGTTGGGCATGGTGGCTCAACCTGGAATCCTATCACTAGGGAAGCTGAGGCAGGAGGATTGCTTCAAGTTTGAGGCCAGCCTGAGCTACATACTGAATCCCAGGTCATCTTGAAGCTACGTGGGAAGAGCTTGTCTTAAACAACAACAAAGAAGCAATGCACTCCGTACTTTCCCACTTTTACCAAAGAAGTTGAGGGAGGAAAAACTCCTAACCCTGGGTTATTACTTTTTAATCCTCAAGATGCCACAAGATTAAAGGTCTTTTATTTCTTATACAATCTCTTGTTCTTAGATTTATATAGATCACATATGTAATTATGTATGTGCATTATATAAATAAACATATAATTATGAATATATACTTAAAGAATCTATCATGGTGAAAAATCATTCTGCTATGGCACTCCTTTTTTTTTTTTTTTAAACCAGGCACCACTGAGAATCCGACACAGGAGCCCTTTGATAGCAGTTTACTTGGTAATAAGAACATTGCATCTGAGAAGTCTGCACACTGTTTCCTTTGCCATGAAAGTCTTGCTACCATAAATCATGATGCAGTGCAAGGCAGTGTGCTCACTGATGCATCTTGGTGGCAATTTGTCTGATCTCCCTCTGCCAGGGCAGGCATCAGTGTGAAAACTGATGGTGACAAACACAGCACAGAGTGGCATCGCTCTGTGCATGGTGGCTTCACTCACAAACCTATTCAGTTCTAGAACTGTGTAGCTAACGGCAGGCATCATGTGGATCCAATTCTTTCTTTTCACAGATGTTGAAGATCCTAGAAACTTGAAACATTTAGCAAACTGCCCAGGGAGTTATTAACAATAATTTTCATACAAGAACTATTCCAGTACGGCAGCACTGATAGCTCCTCACGCCTCAGGGACCGAAGAACCGTGAGTAGTGGCTGTGATGCTTCATGAAGCCCAGGCCAGCTGCCCTCAGTCGTCGTCATCATGACCATCCCTGAAATGACCCAAAGAAGATGCGTTTCAGCAGAAGGCCCCACGGAGTCGCCTACAGGCTCGGCCTGAGGTGAAGGCGCAGTGACAGAAGAGCCAGGTTGCCTTGGAAGTATGGTATGGAGGAAGAGGGTGAGGCAGAGGACACGAGTCTGGACAAGGATGCAAGAGGACAAGGGTGGAGCGGAGACTGGGAGTGAGGTGCAGAGTGAGGGGAGGGTGATGTGGGGAGTGAAGGCGTGTGGAGGGTGAGGGGGAGAGTTGTGTGACTGGTGAGTGGGTGTGCAAGGTGAGGATAAGGGTGGAGTGGAAGACGGTGTGGAGGCTGAGGGTGAAGGCTGAGGTGCTAGGGTTTCCTCTGTGGTGGGCTGTAAAGTAGTTTGTTTCTTTTTTTTTAATGCTACTTTATTGGTTTCTTATACCTCTACCTCCCTTTCGATCTTTTAACCACTCTAATCCCTTCCAATCCCCCAACACTAGGTAGGAGAGACAGAAGGTTAGAAGGGAAAAGGGGCGTAGACCTCTATTTGGCTACTTCCTGCTGAAGAGGAACATAGTTCCTTGGGGCAAGTCCAGTTGTCACTGCCGTCAGGATATCCAGCAGTCCAGCTAAAAGCAGGATGAACTAGCAGCAGGGCTGTGGAGCTGCGGGAGTTGATGGTGGGATGGCTGAGGGCAGAGCAGCATCCTCCACAGACCCTCTCAGAGCTCTCCCAGTTCTCAAGAGTTCCCAGAATCAAACTATCTGCAGCTGGCACAAATCGTGCCCCTGCCAGAGCATGAGACACATTGTAGTTAGCAGCTGTGGGCAATCTGAAGCAGCCTCCCCCCTACCCCACACCTGGGATTAAAACAAAAACATATTCACATTAACAAAACTGGTTTTTAAAAGAAACCAAAATTCTCACTACAGCAGGCAGAAAGAACTCCCACCTCAACTCCTCACCCGACAACTACATCCAAATCCCTGGAGCTTTTGCTCAGGTCATGTAACCTGCAGAGAGGGAACTGGGGTTCCTGGCTGAATTAATGTTGTGAATCAGTTGACCATGCAATAGGGAAATTACCACCAGCTTTGACCTAAAACCCTCATTTCACACTTCAGACCTTCAGAAATTGTGAGTGCCTAAGGCTGTGCCATTTTAAGACTCTGGTTTATGGTTGTTACAGCAGCAATAGGGAACAGATACGCCTGCCATCTGAAGGTGTGACTTCCTTTAGAGAGCAGCTGCCTCATCGTTCAAGACACAGCTCCTGGTGAGCACATCTTGTCGCTGGCAGAATCTTCTGGAAAACAAGCAGGAAGGCTGCTCCTGCAGTGTCTTTCTCGCCTGCTGTTTCTTTCTTCTAGCTGTTTTGTTTATGGATGGATCAAAAGGTGATAGTTTGCATTTGAGGAACATCGCCCTTACAATTCAAGTGTAGTCGAAAATAGCTGGTAATCTGATTTTTCTTTTCTTGTCCGGTCATCAATTTTAGAGACACACTCTTTCCAGAAAGCATTGCTCTTTTGTGCTGCACCCGATATTAGGTGCTATTTGCCAGGAAACGGTTGAGGGCTGGCAACGGGGAGGGGCCATGGTGGCTGGCAGACTGTGGTCTCTGCTGCTTGCAACACCCATCAGTCATCCTGCTGGACGCAGCTCTCTGAAACCATGTGTGAAAAGTGCGGTTGGAGCACGGCGCTCTCTGCAGTCAAAGGCTCCGCCCTGAGTGTGGACCTGCTTTCTGCGGAATAAGCTTAAGCTTTGGGTTGTGGTGATTCTATATTTATGGGCGGGGGCAAGCAGTTCTTGTTATGACTGGGACACAATACGGTGGCTGGCATCATGACAACCATACAGACCTGCAAGACTCCAGCCAGTCCTGACACATGCAAAACCCACACGTTTCCTGTCTCCTGTGTCTATGCTGGTCAGCTTCTTGGTAAGGGAACATCCATTCTTTTGACAAGAGCCAACTTCTGTCTAATTTCTCAGGGCCTGGAAACCGTTCCTTTTTCCTGCAACAAACCATGGGAGGAAGGGTTGGTACATTTAGGTTTTTCTTTCTCTAATATTTTCCTTCCTTCCTTCCTTTTTTTCTTTCTTCCTTTGTCTCTCATTCTCTCTCTTTTTTCTCTTCTCTTCTTTCTTCCTTCCTTCCTTCTTGAAAACCAAACACTTAGGCCAGCCCCAAGTAGAGAATTTAATATATTAGTAAGATGCATTCTATGTTTATGCCCCCATAAAATTTTAAAAGTTTATAAAATTAACCTACCAGGAAATGAAGTTGAAAATAAAAAAAATTCAAATGGCCGCACTGAGACACTATTTTCTACATAATAAATCAGCCAATGTTGCTAACTCTGCGTTTGGGGGCTCAGTAGCGTGGGACAGGGGATGATGTCCTTTTCTAGGGTACGACTGAGAAGAGGACTCAAAAGGTTTGCAGAAAGCTTTCTATAGCAGAGGCTCTGACCTGCTTGCATTTCTCTCCTTGCTACCTACTGTTCAATATTTGTTGTTTCTTTGCTTGATCAAGTTAGCTGTAAAACAAGCATGTTAACTAGAAGCTGACGGACAGCTAGCATTCGGCCTATGCCCATCAGTTGTCAGGTGTAATGTTTGATGAAAAAATATCAAAGCTCTTCCTAGTTGAAATTTATTACAGTGTGTTGGCACAGAAGCCTAGGGCACTGTCTGGCAGTGAACCGGAAAACCATTATAGCGGGGGAGCTTGGGTTACGCCTTGGAGCCTTCCACCCACTCAATTCCCATTCAGTTTCTGGATATATCTCTTGAGATGTCTGAAAATTATGTAAACTAGAGGTCAAAGTTTAACTTAGAGATAATTGTCATGAAAAGTTAAGGTCCTCTTTGAATAAGAGAGTGAAACATGCCATTCAGTGTGTGTGGGTAAATTTACTGTGTTTCTCAGGGCTATTCTAGGGAATATTCAATTACCTGGAGGTATGTTTGGTTTTCACAGGACTTTGAAGGTTCTTAATCTTGCTGGTTCTTAATAAAAGGCATCCTTATTGCTTGGGGCTGGTAAGGAGCAGGCTGTGGTTTAGACAGTGTGCCAGTCAGATTTTGTGTTGCTATGACCTAAATACTTGAGAAAACCGTCACTAAGGAAGAGTTCTTCATTTTACTCATACTTTCCAAGGTTTTAGCACTCAGGGTGAGAAAACATAGTGGAGCAGTACTGTCCCACTCAGGGCCACCAAGCAAGCAACACGGAGTGGCACCATCACGCTATGAGCCCATCAAGAGTTTGACCCATTCTTTGTCTGAACACTCAGGACCGGCCAGATGTGCACTTTACCAATCTCCTAGACGTTTCTCCATCCAATTTCAAGTCAAGGCCGAGTCTGGTGGCGGCAGTGGCGGCGGCACACGCCTTTAATCCCAGCACTTGGGAGGCAGAGGCAGGTGGATCTCCATGAGTTTGAGGCCAGCCTGGACTACAGAGCAAGTGCCAGGACAGCCAGAGCTGTTACACAAAGAAACTTTGTCTTGAAAAACAAAACAAAACAAAACAAAACAACAAAAAACCCCAAACAAACAAACAAACAAAACAAAACAAAACAAAAACCAAACCAAAACCAAAACCAAAACCAAACAAACAAACAAAGCAAGTCAAGGTCGATCACCAGAAGGATGAGCACAGCTCTGCTGTGAGTGAAGGGAACAGAGGGAGCTACAGCTACTTGGGAAGGCTGTAAACACTGGTGCTAGGAACCCACAGAGAACAGAGAGGAGGGGGACACAAGCCGTGGTGTTGGGTTGAGATGGGATCAATTGCCAAATGCAGGGTGGCAGTCAGTGTAGAGCCAAGGTGTAGCCCAGCGGGGGTAGATGGGAAGGAACCTAGTTTGAGCTTCTGTTCTCAGGAGCCTCCTTGAGTGGTGTGTTCAGCCCCAGCCACTGGCCTCTAAATGAATGGGATTCGGAGTCTCCTTTCCCAGTGGGCTCTACCTGCCCCTCTACCTCAGCGGCTGAATGACTAGCGAGGGGGAGACTCAGAAGGACCACGATGCTTGCGACAACTTCTTACAATTCCCCCAAAGGAGTTTCTTGGGGGAGCTTTAGTGTTCTCAGAGGATCTCAAGGTCTGGTGTTGGGGCAGGGTCTTGATAGCCTGAGCAAAACGTAGATCCTAGAGCAAAGACATGGTTTAATTAGCACCCTATTGTCTTTGCAAGGTAATAGTCTTTTCTCTGCTTCGTTAAAACATACTTATCTTAGTCAAAACATAGACTGTTGGGGCTGGAGATGTGGCTCAGCGGTTAAGAGCACTGGCTCCTCCTACTGAGTATCTGGGTTAGATCCCCAGAATCCACAATTGTCTGTGATGCACGTTACAGAGGATCCAACCATCTCTTCTGGCCTCTGAAAGCACCTGGCATGCAGGTGGTGCAAAGACATATATATGCAGGCAAAATACCCATATGCATAAAGATATAATGAGTAAGCTTATTTTAAAAAGACATTTTTAAAGGATATACTGTTAACATGTATCCATTAAGAGAGAGACATACAAATGACTATAATCCCATTTGCCCCGTGGAAAGTAGGGAACAAATAGACCCAACAGTACGCCAGCAGGCACCCCTATCACGAGATGACAATGAGTTCAGGTGGGTAGAATATAGGGGTGTTTAAGGTTCTCTAGCTCTGACAGGTAACGACCAGGGGTCATGTTGGGTACCTCTGTTGGCGTCTTGCCAAAGAGAAAGAGAAAATGAAGTTGGAAAATCCCAACCAGGCAATTTATTTGTACAGTGCATGATACTGAAAGAGAGCATACCCTTGACTGAAGCTCTTTCAAGGGCTGCTGCCCTGATGTCTGGCATAAGGAATGTTCAGTTAAGGTCACCGAGGAGCTGGTGCCTTGGCATATCTTTCCAATTAGATAATGACTTTTTGTAAGTGTCCCTGTCTGATGGAGACTATCGATCTGCTTGTGGAGCCAAGTTTTGCATTACTATAAATTACTTGGGTAATGCTGCCATTTTCATAACCTCACTTCTCAAATTAAAAGTGTACGACAAAATCGGGAGGGACCCAGGGTTGAAATAGTCAGTTACTGTGCGGCTTTCCGTAGTAGAAAAAATGGCCTCAGCTTTCTTGATCGAACATCATCAGTATTTAGTGGGTTCCCATTTTCTCAAGGGGCGAACAGACATAGGTGGGCGGCTTGCTTTTACAATGTAATGAAGGCTGGACAGACAACCTGGCATCCAGGTGGCCAGTTGAGTAGCACACTGTTCCTGGTTCTCCTTACAATCCAGGCATCACAAAACTCACTCTCCAGTGGAAGAACAGGGCATTCTACCCTTCAGCCTCACACACCATCTGTGGTCAGAAGTAGCTTCAGACTGAAGGAGGCGTGGCCATGGCTTCAAACAGGGATGGCCCAATTAAGGATGGTGACAGTGGAGGAGGGGCAGCATAGAGTAACTTGGCTCTTTCTCTCATTACCTTTGATGACTTTTCAAGACTGCTTTCTCCCCCTGCTTTTTAATGAAATCTCTGGTAGATCCAACTAGGGCTCAGATAACTAAGACACCCACTCCCCGGCCCCAAATATAGTGTTTTATGGTACACAGAGAGCTTCGATGTAAGGAGAAAGGCTGCTTGCTATTGCTTAATGAATCAAGACCAGATAATGAAAGGAAACAACAGCTTTCATACCTTCAGGCCCCTAAGTACTGAGGGAGGTAGCTGCACCTGGACTGAAGTCCATCCTGGATAGTGTGTCTGTTGAGGACATTCATATTTCAAAAAGACCACCTCCTGGGACCATTGTCTACCCATAATTCAGGTGGGATCTAAATCTAGGCATGTTCAAGGTTTCTCCGAGCCAAGCCAAAAGCTGGTTCTGATACAGAGCGACCAGAGGTCATACTGGTTTCCTCTCTTGGTATGTTGCCAAATAGAGAGAAAATGAATCTGGAAAGTCCCAATTGGGCAATTCTTTCTATGATACTGATACAGAGGAAAGAAATACCCTTGTACACACACACACACACACACACACACACACACACACACACACACACACACATTCACAGGTGAATCTGCATTTCCACTCCCGTGGCTTCTAAGAGCTTCTTGGCTAGTGAATAGCCACAGGCCCGCAGTCGCCCCGTTACTTTTGTCCTTCTGCACATTAAAAAAACATGGTTTTCTTTTTCTTCTATTATGTGTCAGATTACTCCAGTAAACCTTGTGAAGTCAAAGATGATGTTTTCCTTTGCCCTGTGGTAACAAAACCCTTTCAGCCTCTGTGCGTTGGGAGAACTGTGTGACTTGGGGCTAGGCAATTACGAGCACTTACTGCTTTTCCAGAAAACCTGGGTTTTGTTTCTAGCATCCATGGAGAAAACCACACACACCTTTGTCCCACCTAAGGACCTGCAGCTTCTGACCAGCCCACTGCCTTCTTTCTCTTTGCTTGGCCCGCTCAGGCCAGGAGCCAATGTCCTTTCTCATTCCTCTGGGTGTCTGGCATCGATGCTCCTTGTTACCTCCAGGGAACACCTCTAAACACTGTCAAGTGTGTCTGGCAGCTTCTTGGCACAGGGCAAGGGGAGCAACCACTGTGGTTTCTGAAGCCTTACCTCAGCTGTACTACTCTCCGAAGGAATTCCTTTGGGTGATCCTCAACTTAATAAATCTCTCTCTCTCTCTCTCTCTCTCTCTCTCTCTCTCTCTCTCTCTCTCTCTCCCTCTCCCTCTCCCTCTCCCTCTCCCTCTCCCTCTCCCTCTCCCTCTCCCTCTCTCTCTCTCTCTCTCTCTCTCCCCTCCTTCCCTCTGTCCCCCTCCCCTCCCTCTGTCTCTGTCTCTCTGTCTGTCTCTGCCCCCCCCCCCTCTCTCTGTGTGTGTGTGTGTGTGTGTGTGTGTGTGTGTGTGTGTGTGTGTGTGTGTATGTGTGTGTAAGAGTACAGGTGCATTCATTCCACAGTGTACCTGTGAAGGTCAGCGGACACTATTAGGTGACCTTTCACCTTGAGACAACATTTGTTATTTGCTAATAATGCACATGCCATTTTAACTGGCCTCCACCTTTCACCTGGGTGTGCTGGGATTGTAGACACGCGGTACCATGTCTGACTTTATGTAGGTTCTGGGCATCTGCACTCAGAGCTTCACACTTGTGAGGCAAACACAGTACTCATTGAGCTACCTTGCCACCCCACTGTTTCCCTTTATCCACTCTCTCACCCTACCCCCCCACCCCGCCCATGCCTCTTAGGTGTCCTCCAGGCAAATGGACAACTGGCTGTCCTTGCTCCAGTTTTGACCACTTTCCTCCTAGGTTCTGCTTTGTTCTTCATTTTGGAAACATTTTATTTGAAGCCACAGGGCTAAAATGAAGACAGTGAACATCCTTTTGTTTGTTTGTTTGTTTTGTACCTTGTTGCAGTTACTACCCAGTGCCAATCATAGCTCAGCGAGCAGAAGGGAGGTGACATCAAACACACCTGCGAGGTTCTAGTGTGAACACAGAAAAGGGTAGAATAAACAGAGTGATGAGGCTCAGAGGCAGGTCTGACCTAGAAGACAAGGTGTTAGAACTGTTGGACAGTGTATGAGGCTACGATGGGGCAAGGGTAGAAACGTGTGAGCCCAGTAGATGCCGCGAGTGTTCTTAACCATCTTGACAGCTCCAAGTCTTTTTTTTTTTTTTTTTTTGCTATAATTTACATCTCGTTAAACCATAGGCTTTTTGTCCCCTGAAGCCATGACTGACAATAATTGTGAATGCATTTTACAAGTTGAGAACACAGTTAGGGAAAATGTATCTCATCTAAGTCTGAGAGAAGATTCAACATGGTTGAACGTGTGAAGTCCTTCATGCAGAATGCTATTGGGGTCGCTGTTGTTTTGAGAATTTATTCAGTTAAACAAATTTATGAGTTACATGCAAAATATAGTGCTACATAATACGTTAAGAACCAGCAGGATGAAAAAATCTCATACTCCTCATTTTATAAAGCAAAGAGGTAGCTGGGCATGAAGGAGCATACCTGTACTCACAGTACTTGGGGAGGTAGAGGCAGGTAAATCTCTATGAGTTCGAGGCCAGCCTGGGCTACAAAGGGAGTCCAGGATAGCCAAGGCTGTTACACAGAAAAACCCTGTCCTGAAAAACAAAACAAAACAAAAGCAAAGAGACATTTCATTAATATGTAAATTCATCACTATACTGCATGTTTTTTCTTTTCAGAAATTTCTCTCTCTCTCTCTCTCTCTCTCTCTCTCTCTCTCTCTTTCTCTCTCTCTCTCTCTGTACATGGGTGTTTTGCCTGTATTATGTTTGTGTACCATATGTGTTTCTGAGGCCCATGGACACTAGAAGTCAAAACAGGGGCCTGGAGTTACAGACCCTTGTGAGCTGCCATGCATGGGTGCTGAGAATTGAACCTGGGTCCTCTGGAAAAGCATCCAGTGCTCTTAACTGCTGAGCCATCTCTCCATTCCCTCAACCACTGCACACAGCAGCTCTTACTGTGAGACACGAAGCCTCCTAGTGTGCCAGGAAGAAGCCAGGTAATCAGAATGAGCTGGCATCTTTGCTCTGTGGGTGCTTGGAGTTCTGAGGTTAATTGCATCCAGAACATTTGCATTTCTCAGAACCCAAAGGAATCCTATTTAAACATTAGGTGTGCTCAACTAAGCACAACTTGGGGACGTCAGAAAGAAGAATCAATTTTGTATTACTCCCTGCATCCTCTCCCAACCCCCAAATGCAATGAAAAGGACAAATGAAAAATTCAGAAGGAACACCACTGACATTCAATCATGTGGAAGGTCATTGTGTTTGGTAAGCAAAAGAAACTGGGGAAATACAGACTTAAAAATCTATTTTAAGCAAGCAAACAAGCAACCAGCCAAATAGTAGCTTGAGTAAAGGCAGCAGTCACAGCATAGCGGGGAAGCTTGGAGCGGACGAGATGTGAGAGTTCTACTGTTAAAATTAAGAGTTGACCTTCCCAAGTCCTGACTCTGTGCCAGTCCTGCTCCAAGGCCTTGGCAGTTCAGTTCAGTAACAAGCTTGGGAGCTTTAGGCAAGTTGCTCCATGTCAGTTTTTCTATATCTGCAGTGAAGACCTGAGTCTAGGCTCTAGAAGGAGAGAGAATCAATTTCTTGCTATATTGTCCAAGCCCAGTTGTCCTGATGATAAAAGGACTCCATCAGAATGTCAGCTGACACTGGTGACAGTGAAAGAAAGTTGGGAAGACTGAGTACTGGTAGTAGAGGAGGGCATGGCCCTCAGAGGCCGTGGTGGCCACTGTGAACCGGGCCATTCATCTTGCTCCCCAAGCCAGCAAACTCCAGGCCCCCATACTTCTCCTCCGGAGCTGGCAGGAAGCGGAAGCCTTAGGAGGGGCCATCTGGAACCCTTATGGCTCTGGGTTGCCCGTCTCTACTCCCTGCCCTCTCTGGTACTATCTTCCAATAGTCACCCATTGCAGTGGTGGGAAAGGAGCCAGACTATCAGCACAAAGGCCAACAACTCAGGAGTCCAAACAGATAAAAGTAAAGTCCCGCCTCCTCGGGAAGGTTGCCTTAAAGCACCTGGTCCCCCAAGGGCTGCTTGGGAGTGAGTGCCTGCTGCCCAGGGTTATTAAATCTGTTGTGATGGACAGAGGACTGAGCAGTTCTCTTGAGATTCCAAGTGTAAATGACACAGTGGGCTTAGAAAGCCCTGTCTCTCCATTCCACTCCTGACTTTCTGTACACCTGGCTGAGTATACCGATTTCCCACAAAGCCTGTTGGTAGTGAAAGGAAAAACAAGCAAAGCAAACGAGCGCATACTCCCTCAGAAGGGGAAATAGAATAGAGAGTTACAGGTAAATGGGGAGTGGTGGGGGTAGGGGGTAGAATGGGGGATCAAATAGGGAAGGAGGCCGGGCCGTGGTGGCGCACACCTTTAATCCCAGCACTCGGGAGGCAGAGGCAGGTGGATCCCTGTTAGTTTGAGGCCAACCTGGTCTACAATGTGAGTCCTGGACAGCCGAGGCTACATAGAGAAATCCTGTCTCAAAAAAACCAACAAAACAAAACAAAACAAAACAACCCCCCCAAAAAACCAACAAAAAACACCAAAAACAAACAAACAAAAACACAAAAAAACCCCACCCAAAACAAAACAAAGACAAACAAACAAAATAATAAAAAAAGGGGGGAGGAGAACAAGCTAAGGGAGGGGAGTATGGGGAGGGAAAACTAACACTAAGGGCCATTTGAGGGATCATATGGAAACCGAATACAGTAGAAGCTTCTTAAAAATATACATAAATCCCCTACTGCCAGGGCGGCCCAAAAAGGACACCCAAGCGCCTGCTGCAGATGCTACTATAATGAGTGAACGTGTGATGGAGAGATGGGAGAGATGGAATAAGTGGTGGAGAGATGGGAGAGAAAGCCAAGCTGAGGGGTTTGTACACTGTGGAGAGTGGTGCAACTGGAGACTCAACAGAGGCGAGGAACAGGCAAATATGAGGGGTCCATAATCAGATCCTAGCCCAGTCTGCTGCCCAAGGCCATGTCTGGGTCAGTGGTCCTGCTGCGGTTGGAGTCTGTGCCGATGTCTGTGGCCACTGTTGTAGCACTGAGTTACAAGCATAGGTTAAGCAGATGTCTGTGGTCTGGCCTGCCACCGGAAACCATGTCGACATGATGACGGGACAGACATGCTAACCTGAGTTGCCTGTGAGGCCATGGGGACACCTACGCCCATGCTGCTGCTGGGGACCCTGTCTGGGTCCATGGTCCTGTGGCAGCCAGAGTCTGTGTTGATGTCCCAGGTCCATGTTACCACCAAAGGCCGTATGGATGTCCCTGGCTTGGACTGCCACCTGAGACACTATGCTGAGATGGCCCCTGTCATCAGTTACCACATTCAGGAGAACTGTCCCTGCCCCTCACCTGGGCAGCACAGTAGGGCTGACCCTGGTGGTAGGGGTGCAGGTGAGTTGGCTAAGGACATGAAAGCAGGAGAGCTGCCCCTGCCACTTGCTGACTGTGTCACTAGGTGAGCTAGCAAGGACAACCCTGGAGAGCTCACCCTGGAGGTGCAGGCACAGGAGAGAGCTGGAGGGCTGACCAGCTCAGCCACCTCCGAGGCCCAGATCCAGGGCTTTGAGTTGACCCACCTCAACATCTATCCCATTTATGATCTGCTGGAGCATGTGAAAGGGCCAGTCCTGCAGGTCCAAAGTTGCAGTATCTGTATGACACAGGGCAAAAACATGCTATGTGAGAGGAGACCCTGTGAGGATACAGTGTTGGCAGTGTAGCAGAAGCCAGAGACCTGGAACCAGATCAATGGCTCATTGCAATGAACATTTGCAAGTACAGATGTTTGGCCAAGAGGTACACTGTGTGACACACAGTGGTACGCTACAGCTCCCGCAACAAGATTTTTAAAAATTCTATCTTCTCTTCTTTTGGGGGGGAGGTTGCAAGGATGGAGGGCACATCTGAAGGGACAGAGAGATGAGTGGGATTGGGATGCATGGTATGAAATGCACAAAGAACCAATAAAGAGCTCATATATTATTAGATGTATATATAATTATTATGTATATTATATATATAATATACACACATATATATATACATAAATGAAAGAAATATAAATGGAGTCACCAAATAAAGGAAGATACAAAGGCCCATTTAGACATCTCTTACTACCAAGTGCTCCAGTGCCAGGAATGGGTTACATCTAATGGAGTTGTTGGGCAAAGGGATCCCCAAATAACTCAGACTATTACCAAGGCTCTCCACAAACTGATGGTAAGACTCTATTGCTGAAGGTAACACCTGCATAGCTCACTGAACTATAGAGAAGCCAAGCTGGTGCCTAACTAGAACCTTCACTCCTCCCGGCTAGTGTTCATGGTACTAGAAGGTTCTCTGCCCATAAACACCAACCCAAATACAAAACCTTTGATCTACACTGGTGACTCGACCGCATGATCTGCTGCTGCTACAGTGGCACAAGAGTTATGGGAGTGACCAACCACTATCTCTTTGGATGTCCAACACTGCTCAGGTGGCTAAGAACCTGAGCCTAGAAAAGCCACGGGCCTAGGGGAAAACCAAATGCTACTGTTCCGCTAAAGGGTCGTAGCAATAAAATGACCCTTAACAACATTCTGCTATACTCAAAAGTAAGTGTCGGGCTCAGTCATCATTAGAGAAGGTTCCATCTTGCAGTAGGAAGGGAACAAGGACAGGAGACCCATAACTGGACAGTGACTCCTGAAAGAGATGGCTCCATCGATCCCCTCCCCTCGCAGCTCAGGGAAGTCAGGAAGAGAAGGCAGAAAGACTGTAGAAGTCTGTGGGGATGGAGGACAGGAAGAAAACAAGGCCTTCTAGACACAACAGGACTAGTGAACACAGGAATTCACAGAAACTGCGGCAGCATGCTCAGGGCCTGCGCAGGTTTAAGCTAGATGGCGTCCCAGGTTTCTGAGGGGAAGGACACACGAGCCCCCATTCCTAGCCTGGATTACATCTCTAATTGATAACTGCTTGAAAAAAAAGAAAAATTAGTTTTTTTCCAATGTAGTGTCATTGGGTATCTAAACCATACTTACGGGTAGGCCTTATGCCCAGCGGTAGATGGTCAGCACAAAATAAACTCAGTTGAATTTTTGGAAGGTTTTTTTTTTCTCCCCTCACAATGCTTTGTCTGTTTTTGTTTGTTGGTTTTGCTTTGTTTCTAGTCTTACAGATTATTTGCTTATGTATTATAGTTTCCAGTTTTATGTTTTTATGGGATTTCTGTGTGGGAATGTGCCTCTATTACCCTCTCTTTTTTTTTGTCCTATTGAGTTTTGTTTGTTTTTATTTTATCTTATTTTATTATTATTTCATGATGATTTTAATTATAAACAATATATTATAAAATAATACATAAAAACAATATAATCTTATAATAACATTATAATACTTATTATATACGTGTTTGTTTTCTAATGAGAGAGCAAGAAAGGGTGTGGATTTAGGTGGGTAGGGAGGTAGGGAGGATCTGGGAGGAGTTGGGGGAAGGGAATCATAATCAGAATATATTGTATGAAAAAACTCCCCAATTTTCAATTAAAAAAAGAGCAAAAAATGGAGCTAGTTTCCATACTTATATAGGAAGGCATTAAAAACACTCCACAGAACTATACGGAGCCAAACTCTTGAGTCTGGAAATTATACTTTTAGGTTAATACAAATGTAATGATATTCATAGTTACAGTGTCCAGAGAAGATTCAGACCTCAAACTCCAGACATAGTATCTTTATTGTAGATAAAACAGATCAAACGGAATCCCTAATAACTAAATCGCTGTCATTATTGCTATATAAGTAAACCAACACCGTGTTCCGGGTGGAGAGATATTATACTGGGTGTGAATATTGATTCTTTTCGAACTAGAGTGCTTCTAACCCAAATCCAAAATGGTGTACTTATGGGAGAAAATGAGACAAACCATTATCAAAGATTACGGTGTTTACTATAAAACAAACAAACCAACGAACATGTGAGCAGGGGCTGGGATGCAGCCCAGGGGTAGAGCAGTGAACTGGTATGGCCAAGGTCCCAGGTTTGAGCTCCAACACTGCAGGGGTGGGACTGAAAAGTTTTGTGTAAAAACAGTGTCAAGTTAGAACTTGTAGATGTGTTGAGCTGTGGTTTCTGTTGAAATAACGAAAACAGTGTGGTACCACCATTAAACGGACAAATCAGCGGAACAGAATAGGAAATGAAACAAAGGGGCTGACCCGTGCAAGACTTCCATGGATGGTGAAGGTGGGTTCTAGCCTCTGGTGAAGAGAGTGGACAACAGCCGGAGGTGCAACTTCTTAGCCTTCTAGAAGGATAACACTCTGAGAGACTCAGTGACTGAAAAGGAGAGTAAGTAACCGGTAAGCCAGCGATTTAAGGGCCAAGGAAGGACTTACAAAACTAATCAGTAAAGGACATAAAAGAAAAGCTTGATAGACTTTAAAGTGTAACATTAGGATCTTCACATCAAATAAAAGTAAAAAGTAGGCTGTAGGCTAAGGAAAAAGTTCTGGCTGTACGCGGCAGAAGGTTACTCTCCTGCCACATGTCTGTCTGTATACGTATGCTCGCTGTGTTAAGATCAATAAATATGCCAACAGAAAAGTCAGAAAAAATGACAAAGGAAAAATTTAAATGATAGAATAATTATTATTTAATGTGGAAGCAAAACAATTTTTTTTTTAGTAATAAAGATTTCTTTTGTCTATTAATTTGCAATGAATTTGCTCTCTCATGAACTGAAATCAGTTTCGGGAAAATGAGTGCTTCACACACACACTGCGGCTGAAAGGGTCAACACGGAGGAGAGAGATGGTAGCACGGGGAGAAAAGTCTTAAACCGCTGCACAATGTCCGACGGTCTTAGTGTCAGACGTTTCTTCTGAAATCAAAGAAAGGCAAGTGTAGGTTTGAGCAAAGGTTTAAGTCTGCCGGCATGAATAATCTTAAACAAACTAACTTTCCTATGACTGAGCTAGTCCACTCTGTGGCATGTGCCTAAAGGAAACCCTCCCCCACATGCACTTACTTGGCTTTGTTCGTTGCTGCTCTATTCACAACAGCTAGGACCCGGAAACAACCTAATGGCCTTCAACAGATGAATGGAGATGTGGCACATACACTCTGTGCAATACTATTCAACTGTAAAGAAAGATGAGATCATGAAATACGAAGGAAAATGGATAGAGCTAGGAAAGGTGATATTGAGTGAGGTGACACAGGCCTGGAGGACAAATCCTTCATTCAGGTCCTCTCTCATCTGAAGCTCCTCGCTCCAAATCTTCAGAGGTGAGTAGACGACACGGAGTAACCGCAGAAACGAAGGAAGGCTCTGGGGACCATCGGGAGAAGGAAATAGCAGGCAAAACAGAATAATGGGCAGGACAAAGGGAGGTCAATACAGAAGGAAAAGACAGACCAAAACTATTCTCCTCCATCTCTCTGTGTGTGTGTGCATATATATATATATATATATATATATATATATATATATATATATATATATATATATATTTTTTTTTTTTTTTTGAGACAGGGTCTCTCTGTGTTAGCCTTGGCTGTCCTGGAGTCACTTTGTAGACCAGGCTGGCCTCAAACTCATAGCGATCTACCTGCCTCTGCTTCCCAAGTGCTGGGATTACAGGTGGGCACCACCACGCTCGGCTGTGTGCACCACCATGCCCGGCTGTGTGCACATATCTTAAAGGTTATAAGTTAAGCCTCTTGGGCTGACAATGACCCCATCAAGAACCATAGACAAAAACTCCAGCACCAGGCATGAGAACCCTCCTTTCCTTTTCTTGTTCAGAGTAGTCCAAGTGACTCCTCCAAACAATATAGGTTATCAGTGTGGTCCTTGGTTGCCTCCGGGGTGTTGAGGCCGGGCTGTATTGCTGAAGACATCGCATACTTAGGACACAGGACTTGGATGAGTTGAGCTGGATCTGACGCGAGAGCCTCTTTCCTGTAATCTAGCTTCTATGGCTCCAAGTTGCCCAAGGGAAGGGAGCAAATACGCATCTGTGACATCTATGAACCACAGCCATGACCAGCGTGGCAAAACGTGTAAACGTGCGGTAAGTGGCACTCACATGTTGGTGGCAACCAGCAGTTGTCTAGTTGGTCTTAAGGCCGACTCAGCAGGAGGGAATCATGCCTGACTGGAAACTTGGCCATCTTCCTGGGGCTAATGAGGTCATGTACCTTAAAAAAAAAGTCTACTATCATCACTTCACTAATTTCTAACTACTTTCTAAATCCTATCCTTATAAGCTAAGTATATCTACCACCCTCATAAAAGAAGGCTTTCTCCAGGGCAAACGGAGAGCACCTCAGAAAGCCACAGCTGGATACAATGCCGAGCACAACATCATGGCGGGGAGCTCAGCCCCTGTAGCTACATCTATATCCTAATTCCTGCATCTGTGGCTCAGAGAACATTAAGGGTGTGGAGAATAAACTTACATTTGAATTCTATACCACTGTATCTAGAGTTAAACTTATTTTGCATGTATATACAAAATTCTACACTGGCAAATTAAAAATAACCTTGTGAGTGACAACTGAGGCATTAAGTTGAGGAGCAGATTCCCTAATCTACTCTTTGTTCTGTCTTCCCTATATATTTCTATATTGCCCATTCTTTCTTTTCTTTCTTTTCTTTCTTTCTATTTTTATTATTCTATTATTATATTTTATTAATTTATTCATATTACATCTCAATAGTTATCCCATCCCTTGTATCCTCCCATTCCTCCCTCCCTCCCATTTTCCCCTTACTCCCCTCCCCTATGACTGTGACTGAGGGGACCTCCTCCCCCTGTATATGCTCACAGAGTATCAAGTCTCTTCCTGGTAGCCTGCTATCCTTCCTCTGAGTGCCACCCATTCTTTCTTTTCAATCCCTATCTTCAAACCTAAGAATATAAGATAAAGAAAAAGAGAGACATCTTTGAGTCTAACCTTGTTTTCTCTCTAAATAATACCAATAATAACTTGTAACCAACTTCCATTTATAATAACCCTCTATAGCCCAAGAGAGCAACCAAAAACCTACCCAACCTGCCTTAGAGGAAATGGGGCATGTTCTCTTAAGGTTTCTTTCAGCTGATTTGGGATGAATAATACCTTTGTAGGGGCCCAAATAAAATTGGGGAAATGGTTAAACAAGCTAGGAATAGCATTTGTGGTCCAGTGTCTAAATGTTGAGAAATTCCAGGCTTAATTAGAGTCCTGTGTGGGACAGTCTGAAATGCTGGACCCATTGGGATTGGAAGCTTTCTTTGAAAGTGTCCTGGGAGCTGTCTTGTTCTGACGAGGAACAGTAATTGAAGTACTTGGTGTTGGAACATGAAAGATACAGGATGTCAGTGTCCAGCATGCTGGGAGCAATGCATCCTGTCAGGTCTGATCCAATGTCAGTGTCCTGTTCTTTTGTTCTGAAAGCATATAATTTCTCACAAGCATTATACTGTACTAAAATTATAAGTGTATAAGGTGTGCACAGATGATGCACAGAACAATTAAGGCTGGTTTTCTGTTCTTTGTATGAGCAGAAAAAAAGACATCTGTAAATCTTCATTCACACCATATGAAGAATGGCATCTAGTAGTAATTCATAGGGCTTCTGTAGCCAACAAGAAGCACTCTTTGCCTTGACATTCATGTCTCAGCCAGTCTCAGAGCTATTCCACATATAGTGGGATTAGCAATATAAATTACCTGCTTGTTCTGCAGATTAAATTCTTCACATCCCAATTGTATCCCCCTCCCTCATTCCTTCCCCATCGGCCTTCCCTGACTCATCCACTCTCCCTCCATCCCCAGCATGTGCTATCACTTGAGTTTTTGAACTTAGCCATTTGGATAGGTGTAAGATGGAATTTCAGAGTCGTTTTGAGTTGTATTTCCCTGACAATTAGGAGTGTTGAGCATTTCTTTAAGTGTTTCTCAGCCATTCAACATTCCTCTGTTGAGAATTCTCTGGTTATTTCTATACCCCATTTTTTAATTGGGTTATTTGGTTTGGTGATGTTTAATTTCTTGAGTTCTCTATATATTTTGGATATTAGTCCTTTGTCAGATGTAGGGTTGGTGAAGATCTTTTCCCAGTCTGTAGGCTGTCATTTTGTTCTATACCAACAGCTCAGGCCCTAAGATCAACCATTAATAAATGGGACCATATGAAACTCAAAAGCTTTGGTAAGGTGAAGGGCACTGTCAACAGAACAGAACTCCTAAATTATAAAATGAAGAAAAGACAGAAAACAAAATCCCACCAAACCTCCAAATCCCCGAACCCATAAGAACTTACTGGAATAAGTAAAAGTTGGTTGACAATGCTCACGGCTGAGAAGGAACAGTTGAAAAGAAGTAATAAAAGACAAACATTCTTCCCCTTTAAATATTTTCTGAACTGGGATTACATGCTAGCATTACCTATCCAAAACATGACTAAAACAATGTATTAGCCCCCATTCCCCAATCAAATACAAATGTACATATGCTTTGTTCCAGGTAAGCCAATAATAAGAGTTTCCATAATAAGAGTTTACAGAAAGTTAAAATTTCATTGATCATTGTCTTAGTTACTTTTCTATTGCTATGAAGAGAAATCATTACCGAAGCAAATCATAAAGAAAGTGTTTATTGGGAGGGGGCCTTACTTGCCATTTTGGTTTACAGTCTATGACCATTACGGCAGGGGGCATGACAGAGGCAGGTATTACACTGGAGCACTAGCTAAAGGCTTACATCTGATCCATTGTTGTTTTAATGAATGAAAATACCAATCATTTGATTTTATCGATGCAGACTCAGGAGACAAACCTTGGGAAGTAAACTTGCCAGTTCAGAGAGGCAGAAAGCACCCTGTTAACCTTTCTACTCAGCTCAGGTCCCTGAGGAAAAAGCCCCTAAGCCAAAGAGCTCCTTCTTTTCTCACTGCTGTCTTAAATACCCTTCTCTCAAAGTCTCTCCTTTCTACTCAACCCTGTCAGCTGGTCTCTTGCTCTGCCTCTTGACCTAGGGTTAAAGGTGTAAGCTAGAGCTTAGTGTACTTGTTTACAGTAAACAGAAAGGTCTTGGGCTAAAGGTGTATCTTAGGGCTGAGCCATTCCACAACTAGAAACAGATTTTTACAGTTTACAGTCTCAGAGTTTACAATGGGATCAAACACCCTGCAGCAATCCATAAGCAGGAGTCGGGGTGGGGGTTGGTGAAGGAGGAAGAGGGAAGAGGGGGTGGGGGAAGAGGGGGAGAAGGGGAGGGGAGGAGGGAGAGGGGAGAGGGGGGGATGGGGGGGCACTAGGAAGGAATGAGCTTTTGAATCCTCAAAGCCCGGGGACACATTTTTCCCCAACAAACGCCTCCTAAGCCTTACCAAACAGTTCTGCTAATTACAGACAAAGTATTCAAACACATGTGCCTATGGGGGACATTTTCATTCAAAACACCAGTTACGGTCTCGTGTTATTCAGTGAAATGGTAGGTCACTATAAAAGAAATGTTGTAACCTCCTTAAACTCTACGGCCCCTCTGGAGTATAACAGAAGCCATTTTGTTTTTGTCTCCATTTTGATCATAAGGTGAAATTAAGTTCAGGTTCTAAGGCTCTGTCTGCTTGCAGACCTGAATAGCATTTTACTTACAATTCAATGCTTGTTGAGTGTTCAGTTTGAATCAATGATATATGTTCTACTTAAACGAAACCACAACACTCTGTTAGGTTCCTTTTTCTCGGAACAGTGGGGAACTGGAAAGTCCCCAAGCCTATGTCCCAGCCAATCATCTTAAGATGCTTTGTCTAGATACCTAGATACTTGGAACAAAATCGATTATGTTTAGCTAGTCAAAATGATGTAATCCCTTTTACCTGGTTACCTGGTTACAGTTTTTCTTATAAAAAGCCTGCCTTAGAAATGGACCAGCATCACAGTCTGGCTCCCAAGCCCAGATTATGTCCCTGATCAGTCAGTCTTTGGTCAGTGTTCAATAAACTCAGTCTGAGTCTGGTGTTCAAGTGGTCAGTGTGCGGCTATTCCTGAACCCACAACACAGAATATGAGCTAATGTACTAATGAGAAGCTAATTCAAAAATAATGCTGAATGCAAAGGTACAGAAAGGAATATACACCATGCTAATTATATATAATCAGGAAGAAGTATATCTATATATTAACTTAATATGTATAGGCTATCCTGAAAAAATACAAGAGGTTTGAGATAGCTGGTTAGCACAAGGGAAATGAATGCATTGCTTTCAGATTAAACAAAGAATTTTTAGGGTATATACTTGCATCAGTAACTTTTCTCATTGCATAGTAAAATAACTAACTAAAGCAATGGTCTTAGTTAGGGTTTCCACGGCTACAATGAAACACCATGACCAAAAAGCAACTTGTGGAGGAAAGGTTTTATTTCACTCACAGTTCTATATAGCAGTTCAGGAACTCACTTGGGGCAGAAACCTTGAGGCAGCAGCTGCTTACTGGCTTGCTTCCTCTGTGTTGCTCAACCTGCTTTCTTATAAAACTCAAGACCGCCAGTCCGGGGATGACATCATCTACAATGGGCTGGGCTCTCCCTCATCAGTCATTAATTAAGAAAATGCCCTATAGGCTCGACTACAACCTGGTTGTAGAGGCATTTTCTCAATTGACTCTAGCCGTGTCAAACTGACATCAAACCAGCCAGTCTAGCAACTTAGGGAAGGAAGTTTGGCTCAGAGTTTAAGGATATAGTCCATAAGGGCAGGGAGGGCATTGCAGCAGGAGCTTGAGGTACAGGATCAGGAAGCAGAGGGAGATGAACCCTGGTGCTCAGCTAGCTTTCACTTCCTGTGCAGTTTGTGAGGGCAGCCCAACAAATCAGGGTGGGTGTTCCCATCTCAGTTAACCCAGCCAAAAAACCTCCTCACAGACATGCTTGGTAAGTATCTCTTCTTATCCAGAAAAAAAATTCTTTTTTTTTTTGATTGCCAACCAATATTGCCTTGTATGGATTTAACAAATTTCACTGACAGCACTGTTGATGAAAACTTAGCAATAGTTTTTGATTCTTCATAGTTGTAAATATTCTTGTAGTGCATAACTTTGAATATGTGCTTGTACACGTGTATAAATATTTCAAGCAGAAAATTCTTAGAAGTGTGATAAAATAAATGTAATTTTGATTACAGTAGTTATTGGTGAGATGTTGGTTTAACTTTTATATTAGCATGGTAGAATAAGGAATGTTTGTGGGAATAAACCAAGTATATTTGAAAGACGAATCTCATGTGGGCAGTCTAATTAGCTGAGCTCCTCACAGCCCACTTGAGTGTAGGCTTTGACCTTTTCCAAGCCTACTTTACTTGGGGTTCTTTAATGCTTGTACCTCCCTTCCAACCACCTACCCTAGATAGTAGAGAAAAGAGGTTTATGGGAACAGGAGGAGTAGACCTTGTTGAATTCAGTTCCTGGGAGAGCAATTCCCCTGGTGTAGCTGGCAGGATTTCAACAGACCAGCAATTCCACCAAAGTTGCTGTGGAACCTGGAGCCCTAAAGTGTTCTCTGGAGCGGTTTCTCTAGGAGTGTCTTGAAGTGGAGTGATGAACAGCCAAACAATACCAAGACCCAAAAAGCCCCTGACACACACATACACACCACATTCTCTCACAGTCTGTACTAAGGATGTGTTTCAGCTGGCAAAAACCAAGCCCCCGACCCATGAAGTGGTTGGACTTCTAAGTGGATAAACATCACCTGTTCTCTCCCAAGTCTTTTTCCCATCCCATACTTGGGATCAAAACAAAAACCTGTTTACATCCACTACACTTGAGTCAGTGTTTTATCACAGAAACAGGAAGGGAACTAGATCACTGTGGAGGAGACAAATTTCAAAGTCAACACTAGGAGACAGATGGCAGACAGGAAAAGAGATAGCACCTTAATGACACAGTTTGAGCCACTGAATCATGCTGCCTGTGGACACTTGCACAAAGCAATATGTTTCCTTTTGTTGGTTCAAATGTGTTTCTGTCATTCATTCTCAATCAAGATTCACTGGTTAATAGCCTAGAACACTTCTATTCCTAGTGTGCTATTTTCCCTGTAACTGTATGTGGGATAATTACTTTTATGTGTCCAGTTTTTTTTTTAATTAATGCACTGGGGATTGAACACAGGGCCTCACGCATGACTGGCAAACACTGTCATTGAACTAAGTTTGTGAATATCTATAGTACCTACATATTTCTTTTATTTCTAAAGTCTTGGAATTTTAGGTGTAAAGTTGAAATACAATTTTTGATGTGATATGAAGCAGATAATTCTATTTTTAAGCACAGTAACTCATTGCATAAGTGCATATAAGCACACACACGTCAATTATCTTTGGCTTTCAAAGGGTGTTGGCACTGCAGGGTAGATTTACCTCTTAGGCTTAATTGTATGTTTTAAAGTTTATATGATAAATACGTCATGGCACATTACGATGGCCCTGCAGGTCTATAGGAGCTCTTCCCAGCAAGGCTTGTACTGATCCTAAGGACCCAACTCCAGGCGCGTCTCACATTGTTCCTCTGTCTGTGGCTCTGTCTCTATAGACTGGCTCCATCATATTCCCATCTCCCTGAGAACATTATAGTCTACTGTCAGTTTCAATCCAGGCACTCAAGCTAAACTCAGTGGCACAGGCCTGTAACCCCAGCTACTCCAGAAGCTGAGGCAGGACGATAATGGGTTCAAGGTTGTCTGGGCAACAGAGTGAGTTCAAGGTCAGTATGGGCAACTTAGTAAGAGCCTGTATCAAATTAAAAAATGGACAGGGAACCGAGGATAGAGCTTGGGGGAAGAGAGCCTAGCATGGGCAAAGACTTAGGTTCAATCTTTAGTTCTAAAAATGATTCATATTTCTTCGCTCAGGACAGGGCAACCGAGATCATGAATAGACAATACACCAGTAAGACTTAATCTCCTGTTATTTTTGCCTCTCTGTGTGATACGGTAGTAATTTATCTTACTATAGTTCATTTTCCTAGAGAACACAGTGTATACGGACTCCTCAAACTTTGCCTATTTCTACTTAAATTAAGCAGAATATCAAAACATGTTTATTGAATTCCATAATCAGAAAAAAAATTCTTTTGAGCACCGGAAAGATGGCTCCAGCTGCTCAGAGCACGCACTGCGCTCGCAGAGGACGCACACTGCTTTCCGGCACCTATGTTAGACAGCTCACAGTTGCCTGCAACTCCAGCCCCAAGGAGACCTCCCGAAGCTTCTAGCCTCTGTGAGCAGCTACGCCCATAGGCAAAGATCCCCCCCCCAAAACACACATAATTAAAAATAAACGTTTTCCAAATCATTTTGCTTCATTATCTTTATTCTTAAAAGGATACACACAAATCTGACACACTTTATGTTTTATGACAACCTCTAATTTTATATGACAGCAAAGATTATAAGCTTACATGTAAGTGAGCTCGTTTTATTAAATTTAATTATCACTATTTTAGGTCAAATGAACTGCACAAGAAGCCCCATGCCATACAGGAATTAATTCTGTGCCATTTGAATTTCTTACGTCAAAATGTGTGTTCGCTGAGGTTTTCCTTGGGGAAACCAATGGACAGCAAACGTCCCTGATGGGCTGTGGAGAGATCAAAGAATGAAGGGAAGCGGCAGGTCTCAGAAGCTAGGTGAGGAAAATGAGGAAGACAGCTGTCCTAGTTACTTTTCTCTTGCTGTGAGAAAACAACACAGCCAACACAACTCCTAAAAGAAGGACTTTATTTGGGCTTATGGCCTCCAGTGGGTTGGAGTCTATAACTGAAATGAAGGCAGATCCTCAACAGGAAGTAGGAAGTAGAGAGCTCACTGGGCATAGCACATAGCTTTTGGAACCTCAACGCCTGCCCCTAGTGACGCACCTTCTCTAACAAGGCCCCGCCCCCTTCTAACCCTCAAACTGTTCACCAATTGAGAACCGAGTATTCAAATCTATGAGCCAATGGGAGCATTCTTATTCAATCCACCACACCTTCTTTTGAACAAAATAAACTCTTAATTTTATATGGGCTGAGGGTGGTAGCACATATCTTGAAATAGCAAGCGGGACGCAGAGGCAGGTGGATCTCGGTGAGTTTGAGGCAAGCCTCATCTACAAAGTGAGTCCAGGACGGCGAGGGCTTGTTACACAGAGAAACTCTGTCTCAAAAAAAAAAAATGATGATAGTAATTAATAATAATAACAAAACTTTATATACATGAGTATTTTGCCTGTGTGTACCTATGTACACAATGTGCATGCCTGATGCCCTCAGAGGTCAGAGGAAGGCATCAGACCCTTTGGAACTGGAGTTTGGGTGGTTCTGAGCCATTGTGAGTACCCGGAACCTGGGTCCTCTGAAAAAGCAACAAGTGCTCTTAACTGCTGAGTCATTGCTCAAGCCTATAAGTGGATAAACATCACCTGTTCCCTCACAAGTCTCTTCCCCATCCCATACTTGGGATCATAACAAAACCATGTCTACATCCAATACCTATCCCACCCTTGGGATCAAAACAAAACCATGTCTACATCCATTGCCTTGCAGCGTCATTGTGTGAGTTCGGTATTCTTGTTGGCTGTCACTGAAGGTATGGTAAGTTCAGTGCTGGCCTGTGGAGTTAGTCTCAGTTTTATGGGGTACAGGCCAAGGTAACCAATGAAGATTGTACTAGTTTTCTAAGAGCCAGGGGGGGAAATTCCCAAAAAAATAAAACCCCTAAAAGTCTGCTTGGAATGAATCATTTATTCTCAAAAGGAAGCCAGTTGAGATGGTTGGCATTGAACAGGTTTTTACAGAAATGCACAAACTAACATTTAATACCTGAACACATAACTTTGTGCATCAGGGTTCGTGGCGATGACTTTGAGCTGCTAGCCTGCCATTGAATAGGGGTTCATGAAAAGACAAGGTGTAAGACGCCGTGCTCTGGCAAAGGCTTTTTTTCCCCTTCCTTACCGTAAACATGTTCTCCAGGAAATTCTCAAGATCCCCACTGAACCCCAGAGGCCTCTCCCAGTCCTTGAGTCACAGCTCTGAAGTGATTCTTAAACACTCGGACTTTCACCGGAGGAGGATCAGGGAGGGGAACTCAGCAGAGAAGGCCCGTAGGTCCACACGCAGAACCTGCGCTCCACGAGATGGAGTCCACACACACCCATGCTTGTGGGTCTTACAAGTAAAACGACACATCGCCGATTCTGCTTTCTTTCACCCAGTCCATGTTTAAAGCTATTTTTCTGCTAGGGAAGCCTTGTAAAACAAAACTGCTTCCTCTGATCTCCACGTAGCAGGCGGGAGAGCAGACACGGAACATAATGGGAAGGTGCGACGCTCCAAAGGTCTCACAGGACCGGATGATGTGAAAACCTTCACCAAACCTGGGACCGTGACACCAGTCACACATGAACTCGCTGAAAAAAAAAGAAAAAAATGTTTAAGTGGGTATTTGAGTTTCTACTAACGTAAACATTAATGCTTTTTTTTTTTTTAAAACAAGCAGGCATCTAGATATGGTACCTATTATTCACTAAGAGTTTAAATGCTAATACAGTGGAGCAGCAGGTTAGATATGTGTGCAAGGAACCCATTTGCTAAAGCGAAAGTGTATGTGCACAGTGCCTTGTAATTGAAAAGTGAAGCTGTGGCTCCTCCTCCTCTTTTGAGAATTAGATCCAAGCCTTTGTGAATACTATGTAAGCATACTAGTACTGAGCTATATCTTCACATCATGGTGGGTGTCAGTGGCAGAGCAAAGTCACTCCTTCGTGGCCGAGAAACAAAAGAAATTGAGATCCCACAGTTCCCTTAAAGGCATGCCATGACCAATGAGGGTTTCTCTGGGCTCCACCTCTTAAAGGCGGCCCATCTCTCCGTAGCTATACCTTGGATAAGGACTTTAGCATACTTAGTGGTCCTTTGAGGGACCATTGAGATCAGGGCTTCCATAGTAATGTCTTTATTGAGTCAATATTGCTTTTAAAAATATATATATATATATTTTTTGTTTGTTTGGGTATGAGCGCCTGAACTCTCCCTGGGAAACTATTCTACTTAGACATACTATAAATATTTGTACAATCATACAACCCAGCAATGATGATTTGCCTTACTTAAATAGTCAAAATAGTTGAACAGCATCTGGACAGAATAGACAGGCTTGAATGGGCCCTAAGGACCCTAGTTTTGAGCTTAGGTAACAAAGTCCATTGCTCATTGATTCTTGATGCAAAAACCAACCAACCAACCAACCAACCAACCAACCAACCAACCAACCAACGAACCAACCAAAACCAAAAACCTCCAAACAAACAAAAAACCCCAAACACTCAATCAATCAAACAAAAAAAACTATCCTATCTGTTCCCGATACCTCTCGTCAGAATGAAGGGAGGCACGTCCCTTGGGGCTGAAAGGCATTTTCAAAGGCATCACTTCTATGTACTTAGTAATTCATACAAGAGATTTAACTAACAGATACATATACACTGTCCACCAAGTTAGTAACACACTCTTCTCACTGAAATTCAGAAATAACTGGAGAATATTGTAAAACAGGATGGATTTAGACTACATTGGTATGCCTGCAAAGCAAGAATGAGAAAATGAAGAACTGTGTGAAAAGATGTGTGTGTGTGTGTGTGTGTGTGTGTGTGTGTGTGTGTGTGTGTGTATGTGCGCACGCGTATGTGTTAGTAAAATACTTAGAAATGTGCTGTGAAACTACTCACCTTTTCAGATACTTTTGAACTTTCTCTGGGATAAAATCAGAAACTTTATGTAGATTACTTTTAACAATGAACAAGGAACAAATGTCAGTAAGTCGTGGGGCATCATTCAGAGAATTCTCTAACCAAAAATAGCTACTAGTGAATGTGTTTTCAAAGTGGAGCTTGTTCAAGTTAAGTTTCAAGATCCCAGGTGGGAAAGAATTCATGTAATTCCCGTCAACATTCAGTTTCTGAAGTGATCTGTATATAGGAAAAATCATATTTTATAAGATAATCATGCAATTTATAATATTCACGCACGTTTCTGCACTGACGTTCTTAAAACCTAGCCCTAATGCTAGTGGCAATAAAACATCTACTTTAATGTTTTCCTAGCATCAGGAAAATTTCTTTATAAAACAACTGAACCAATATATTATTATGCAAAGGGGTGCGCATCTGTGTGGATAGAACAGCTGATGCATGCATTTGGGGGGGGTCTTTGCAAACTGTTATCACTCTGGAAAAAGAAATCCACAAAATCTGCAAGGCTAAGAACTGTTACACTACACAGACACAGTGGAACGACATACAGAAAAAATTAGCTGCAAAGATAAACTGAACACCAATGTATGTTTTTTTTGTTTTTGTTTTTTTACTAATGCCTAATAATAACAGTGAAATATGTAATCTCAATGTGGGTTGGGTAACTGTTGGGTTACACTTTGACTCCTCGGTACCTTGGTCCCCTTGCTTTTCATTGTATCAATTGTTTCTAATAATCTTTGTCCCTTTATTCAAAGAGAATGAATGTGACTGGGTTTCCTCGTTGCCTCCCTGGTGTTTTCGGCAGGCATTTATCTCTTTCTGAATGAGTGCTCAAAGTGGACGGAAACGTTTCTCTGCACGAAAGACACACAAACACCAAATCATTTTCAAGATGTTTTGCGAATGAACCGCCTGATAGACGCCTCTAGGTGGCAGAGCTGGTGGGACCGCCTGAACCCTCCCTGACAATCTGGTCTCACAGGCCCTTTGCCCCAAATTGAGTTCTCTGATGGTAACTCCTGCTGGGCAAAAATAATATAAGATCAAAGAGGGTGTTTCAAACAAAAAGACTATGCAACCCTTCAAGCGCAGACTGACCAGTGCGCTTCTTGTGCTCAGTAAATGTGAGGGAGACCTCACGCTCACATCACGCTCCTTCCACGTGTGACACAAGTCTAGGGGTCAGCGGCAGAGCCCTGCTGTGATGAACATTTACACACTTCCTATACTCTTTTTAAATTTTTTTTCATAAAATGTTTTGATCATGTTCTTCACCTCTGTGTGTGTGTATGTGTGTGTGTGCGCGCGCACACACACACACACACACACACACACACTTCCCCAAATACCCAAACAAAACCATGGAGTTCATCTGTAATGGCTAACTAGTCATGGGCAATGGGGTGGGAGTGGTTACTACGCCCAGGGAGATTCCATTGGGAAAAAATATGGATATTTCCTTTGCCAGTATGATCAGGTACAAATAATCATTGGTTAGTGATGAAACCCACACCTACATTCTCAGTGCTGGGACCCTGCCTGGCGTGAACCTGTGCAGATCTGGTGCATGCAGCCAGGTTCTGAGTTCATATGTGCATCGGTCCTGCTGTGTCTGGAAGATACTGTGTCCTTGGAGCCATCCAGCATCTCTGGGTCCTACAGTCTTCCCACTTCCTCTTCCGCGTAGATCCATGAGCCTTGAGGGGTAGGGTCTCATGAAGACATCACACTTAGGACTGAGAACCCCAAAGTCTCTCACTCAGGGTTAGGGTCTCAACATCGCCCAGTTGCAGGGTCTCTGTGTTAGTTCCCATCTGCTATAAGAAGAAATTTTTCTGTTGCTGGCTGGTTGAGGATCTATAGGAATAGCAGAATGCCATCGGGAGCCATCTTATTGCTATGTTCCAAAGCAGAATAGTGGTACTTGGTTTTACTTAGGTCTGCGGACTATCTAGTCCCAGGTTCTTGATCAGTTTAGCAGCATCAGCTGCGGGTTTCATTTCACGGAGTAGATCTTAAATCGAAGCATTATGTGGTTGGTTACTCCTGTAACGTTTGTGCCACTATTATTCCAGGATATCTTGCAGGCAGGTCACTGTTGTAGGTCACGGTGCTTGTGGCTGGGTTGATAATTGCCTTTCCCCCCTGGCAGTGTGCAGAGGACCTTCCAGCACTATGAATCCTAGTCAGCAGTGGTGAAGCTTCCAGTTAGGTACCAGCTCGACTTCTCCATGATCCGTGAAACAAATGAGCATTGTCTTGAGCAATAGGGCCTTACCATAGAGTTGTGGAAAGCAACCCATGACCAGGGCAATAACCCGTGATGTTTGGGGAGGTTCCATGTGACCCCTTTGCCTAATGACTCAACAAGATGTAACCCATTACAGGCACTGGATGCTTTAATTGGTGGAATAAGATGTCTGGGGGTGGGGCAGGGGGGGCGGGGTTGTCTCCTGTGTTACTCAATGATTCCATTTAGATCCCTCCTGTCTATGAATATATTTCAGGAAGCTTCTACAGTAACATGGTCCCATATGTTTTTTCAAATGACTTTTAGTGTTCATTGTCCCTTCCTATATTCCCTTGAGTACACTTCTCTCCCATGTCCCTTCTGGCTTAATATTCCTATTCTAGTTTCCCCTTTACCTTCCAGAATACTACATCCCATTTCCCCTTTGCTGGGAGATCCTCTCTTGCTTACTAGGTACTTAACCTCGATGGTTATTTGACTTTTAGCACATATATTGAAAGCTTACGAGCTAACATCCACAAATAAGAAAAAAGTAGAGTGTTTGTCTTGGGTTGACTCTGGGTTACCTCCTCAAAATGAGTTCCCCCCGCAACTCTGTCCCTTTACCTGCAAGTCTCATGACTTTATTTTTCTTAGCAGCCACATATTTCATTGTTGTAAGTGCGCCACATTTTCGTTATGCATTCACCAGTTGATGGACATCTGGGCCTTTTCTGATTCATGGGTCTTATAAATAGGGCTACCATGAACATGGATAAACAGGTATCCACAGTGGCGTGCAGAGTCCTTGTATGCTCAAGAGTGGTCTATTTGGATCTTGAGCTTTAGGTTCATTTGATTCCCAGCTTCCTGAGGAACAAGCACACTGACTTCCATGGTGGGTATACTAATGTGCACTTCCAGCAGCTATGAATAACTGTTCCCTTTCCCCAGTAGGTGCCGTCATTTGTTTGTTTGTTTGTTTGTTTAGATCTTGGCTACTCTGACTGGTGTAAGATGGAATCTCAAAGTAGTTTTAATTTGTATTTCTCTGAAGGCTAAGAATGTTGAACATTCTGTAGAAGTTTCTCAATTATTTGTGCTCCATCTTTTGAAAAGTCTCTGCTTAGTTCTACACCACATTTTCTAGCTTGGCTGTTTTCTTTTCTTTTTCCTTTTTAGAGACAGGGTTTCTCTGTATAGCCTTGGCTGTCCAGAACTCTCTTGTAGACCAGGCTGTCCTTGAACTCACAGCGATCCACCTACCTCTGCCTCCTGAATGCTGGAATTAAAGGCGTGTGCCACCACCGCCCAGCTGCTTGGCTGTTTTCTTGATGTTCAGTTTGTTTTGTTTTGTTTTTTTCAGTACTCCATATATAGTTGACATTAACCCTCTGTTGGGTGTATCATTGGTAAAGATCTTTTCCTAGTCTATAGGCTGTGGTTTTGTCAGAATGGTGTACTTTACCATACAGAAGCTACTCCACTTCTTAAAGGTTCCAATTTATTAATTTTTGGTCTTAGTGCCTGTTCTATCAGTGTGTTGTTCAGAAATTCCTTTCCAGGGCCAATAAGTTAAAATCTATTCCCCATTTTCTTCTCTGTCAGGTTCAGGTTATGTCCTCATTAGTGGTTCTGTTGGTGCAAGGAAACACCATGACCAAAAAGAAAGTTAGGGAGGAAAGGGTTTCTTTGACTTATACTTCCACAGCACTGTTAGTCATTGGAGGAAGTCAGGACAGGAACTCAAACAGGGCAGGGACCTGGAGGCAGGAGCTGATGCAGAGGCCATGGAGGGATGCTGCTTACTGATTTACCCCGCCATAGCTTCCTCAGCCTGCTTTCTTACAGAACGTTGAGCCTCCAGCCCTGGGATGGCACCACCCACAATGTGCTGGGTCCTCCATCGATCAGTAATTAAGAAAAGGCCTTAAAGCTGGATCTCATAGAGGCATTTTATAAACTGTGGATCCCTTCTTGGGGTAACTCTAGCTTGTGTCAGGTTGACACAAAACCATCCAAGACAGGCTACGTGTGTTGTAGTCGTTCGTCCATTTGGAATTGAGCTTTGTGTAGAATGATAAATGTGGCTCTATTTTCATTCTTTTATATACAGGCATCCAGTTTAACAAGCATCATTTTTGAAGATGCTACCTTTTCTCCTGTGTGTCTTATTCTTTCTTTGTTACTTTTGGTGGACTTTTTCCTATAAGGATTATGTAGTGTCCTTCCCTAAGTCTCTGACTAGTTTGTCTGATGTCTATTTTGTCAGGAACTAAAATAGCTACACTTGGTTGCTTCTTTGGTCCATTTACATGAAGTAACTATTTCCATCCTTTTACCTGAAGTGATGTCGTGTATGCGTGTGTGTGGTTATTGTTGTTGTTGTTGTTGTTTTTTTTTATGCAGCGGAAAGAGGGATCCTGTTTTCTAATCCAATCTGTTAGTTTCTGTCTTTTTATTGAGGCATTGAGAGTACTACCATTAAGAATTATTGATGAACAGTGTTTATTGATTCTTGCTATTTTGTTGTGGTGGTGAGGGTATTTTCCCAACTTTTCTGATTTACTGTTCTTGGATTACTTACTCCTTGTTGTCTCTTGGGCGTAATTAATCTCTTCATACTGAAGTTTTTCTCCTCGTTTCTTATGTAGAGCTGGATTCATAGATAGAAATTGCTTAAATTTGCTTTTTTTATAAACTTTTTTTTTGTTATGATTGATAGCTTTCATGGCTATAGTGTCTGGGCTGCTATCTATGGTCTCTTCTCCAGTCCCTTGTGGCTTTCAGAGTCTCCACTGAGAAGTCAGGTGTTATTCTAATGAGCCTGTTTTTATATGTGACTTCCTGCCTTTTCCCTTGCAGTGTATACGATCCTTTTGTTGTTGTTTTGGTTATTATGTGTCATGGGGAATTTATTTTCTGATCCTGTCTATTTTGACATTCTGTATACTTCTTGTACTTTGATAGGCATTTCTTCTTCTTTTTTTTCTTGTTAGATTGGGGAGATTTTCTTCTATGATTTGTTTAAAAAATATTCTCTGTGCCTCTGACTTGGTTTTTTTTCCTCCCTCTACACCAATTATTCATAGATTTGAGTTTTTTCATAGTTTCCAAGATTTACAGGATATTTTATACTTGGATTTTTTAAAAAAAAATCAAGGCAGGTTTCTCTGTGTAGCCCTGTCTTGGAACTTGTTTTGTAGACCAGACTGCCCTTGAATTCATAGAGATTCATCTGCCTCTGCTTCCGGAGTTCTGGGATTAAAGGCCTGCACCGCTGCCACCACCTCCATCACCACCACCCGGCTAGATTTTATTTTTTTTTAAGATTTAACATTTTCTTTGACTGAGCTATTCATTTCTTCTGCCTTGTCTTCAACACGTGAACATTTCTCTTCCATGTCTTGTAATGCATCGGGGAGGCTCAGCTCTAAGGCTTTTGTTTGACATCTGAGTTGCGCATGTCTAGTTTTATTTCAGCTTGGTTTTTCTATAGTGATTCTATTTGTCAAATTCTACTTTGTCTTGAATTGTTCTCATTATTTCATTCAACTGAATCTTTGTGTTTTCACATTCCTCACTAAAGCACTTATTCACATGCTCTTTAGAGTTCTTGAACGTAGTAAGAAGTCCATGCTTTGTGTGTCATCTAAGTTTCTCAGGGAATACTGCAGTCAGGTTGCTGGCTTCTGGAGGAGGCACATTGTCCTGGATGCTCATGTTTGTGTTTTTGCACTGGGATCTAGGCATCTAGAGTTACAATATTTAACGTGTTTCTTGATGTACACACATGGGGTTCTGTCTTGTTGGGTAGGCATTCTATTGTTTGGTTGTTGTTGTCTTCTCTGGGTCCCCAGCAAGTGTGGTGGCTGTGGGGTCCTTGGTGGAGACAGTTTTGGGGGTCAGTGAGTGACATAAAGGAATGGCGATGGGCTCAAAGGGAAGGTTGAGAGGGGCGGCAGGATAGAAGTACGGGTACCCTGGATCCAGACCGAGATGTGGGGATGGAGATGGTGGGGGAGGGGCTGAGGGAGGACTAAGACTACATCTGGGGAGGACCATAATGAAAAGGCTGGCTAGAGCCTTTGTCTGCATCAGGGATGGTGGTGGGTTGGGAGGAGGGTTCTGGGCAGCTCTGAGAATGCCTCAATAGCCTTACACTGAATGCCTTGCTCCTGAGATACTTGGAGGTAGAGCCTCCAGGAAGCGATTGGGCTGTGATGGAGAGCTCTCACAAATGGGATAAATGCCCTTATAAATGAAACTTTGGAAAGATCCCTTCACCCCTTCCATCCTATGAGGTGAGAATGAGATAGATAAAAGGGTAATCTGCCTCCCCTTGGAGCAATGGGCAAGTTTTAAGCATGGTCAAGACACTTAAAGTCAGTTTGAGTGTCAACAGTGTCATTTTAAGCGTATACTGTGAGCACTTCTTCTCTTGTGTTTCTTTAAGTCAGGGATTCTCAACCTTCCTAATGCTGCAATCCTTTAATACAATTCCTCATGTTGTGGTGACAATCAGCTATACAATTACTTTTGTTGCTACTCTTCATAACTATAATTTTGCTACTGTTATGAATATTTGTTTGGTTGGTGGGTGGGTTAGTTGGTTTCTTTGAGACAGGGTTTCTCTTTGTAGCCTTGACTGTCCTTGATTCACTCTGTAGACCAGGCTGGCCTCGAAGTCACAGGGATCCGTCTATCTCTCCCTTCTGTGTACTGAGATTAAAGCACCAAATTATTTTGGAGACAGAAGTTTGCCAGGTGGGTTGGGACCCACAGGCTGAGAAACACTGCTTTAAGTAAAGCTGCTGGGAACAGGGAATTTTGACTACTTCGCAGCTTTTGATCTTCTACTTCTTGTCCTGACTACCTGGATGAAAAAGGTGGCACTCAGAGAAAGGATAAGCAGGCTACCAGGATGAGGCTTTTGATAGGCTGTGACCATATGGTGGGGAAGGAGGTCCCCTTCTGTCACAGACCTACGTGAGGGAAATAGGGTGAAGGCGGGAGGAGGAATGGGAGGATACAAGTGAGGAATTAACAATGGAGATGTAATCTGAATAAATTAATTCAATAAATAAAAGAAAAAACAATAACTTGTTTGTACAATGACAAAAAAAAAAAAAAAAAAAAAAAAAAAAGAAGACTACCAGTCAAACAGACAGCCCCTGCATCCCGAGCCAGCATCAGGCAGCTGGGTGGTCCACAGATGCTGAGGAACTACAGGATGATCTCAGGTGATGACCCTGGTTTAGGTCAGACTCAGCCAAGGACATTTCAGATAGTCTGTACTAAATATTTTGCTCTCAAGCCTCACTGAAGTCTATGCAAGCAAGGGACCGTTTCCAACAATGGTGCAGCAAAGAGACTGCCACATCTGGTGCTTAGAGGCAATTAGTGTGATTGGTCCAAACAAATGGCTGTGATTGTCCCAAATTTCCCTTCTGGGACTGTATTAGCGGGGTGTGCCCAGGCTCAGTGAGTCCTCTGAGAAGACACTCTCCTGTGTTTCCTTCCATGATGTTTGACTCTTAGGCTCGATAAAGGGCTTCCCTTCAGCAAATTTTTCTTGGTTATTTAGTAGCATGGGCTGGATGGGTAAAAAGGAAGTAGTAGAAAGAAACAGGGACTGGCAGTTTCACTCCCAGAGCCCAGCAGAGGATAGCAGATGGAGAGAAATGGCAAGAGGGGCGGAGACCAGAGGTAAATCCAGGAAAAAAGCTGTAAGAAGTCCCACAAGAGAAACCTCAGGCTCTGGTCACCAGCGGTCCAGAGTGATGCCTCAGACCCCAGGCTCAGGGCTGCTGTCACCCTGCTGCTGCTCCAGGGCTGAGAAATCCGGATGCTTGGCCTGCCCAGAAGCTGAAACATCACCCACAGTCAACACCCAAGGAATTCTGACTTCCCAAGCCCACTTAAGCTGGGTGCGGTGGCACATGTCTTTAGTCCCAGCACTTGGGAGGCAGAGGCAGGCGGGGATCGCTGTGAGTTCAAGGCCAGCCTGATCTACAAAGCAAGTCCAGGATGGCCAAGATAACATAGAGAAACCCTATCTCAAAAAAACAAAAGAAAACAATAAAAAGAGCTGTAACATTCAGAAAAGGAAAGGGAACCAGTAACCAATTAGGTGAGCATTGTCTCTCTCTAAAATGGATAAAGTAGGGGTGGGTGGGGGAAAGAGGAGCGTGTGGGGCGGGAGGTAGGCAACAAACAGCATCCTGAACACATCACCAACAAGAAAGAACCAGGTGCAAGGTAAAGTAAATAGAAAAATGAACTGTGTCTATCATTAACAACCACGAATAGGTGGATTCTCCTAGTAAAATATAGATTACCACATGAGACTTTAAAAAAATTGGTAGAAACATTAGAAAACCATAGAAAGACACCATCTTATTTTGTTGAAGATATGATTATGTTGCAAGAAAAACAATCAGACAATGAAACTAATAATGGAATTTGTTACATAGCTCGATTTCTAAAAAATTAGTCTAAAACAGCACATCTCTTCAAGTCTGTATTTACCTTAATCAGATAATATCAGAAATAAAAGACATATTACATATAGAAACATGATTATGAAATATTTGGAGATGGTTGTTACAGAAGTTATGAAGTGAGTCACAAATTCTTAGGAGGGGCATAAAATAGGATTTGAGAGTCTGGAGAGATGGCTCAGCAGTTAAGAGTTCCCATGGCTCTGGTTGAGGATCGGGTTCCATTTCCAGCACCCACGTCAATTGTCTTACAACTGCCTGTAACTCCAGCTCCAGGGATTCAACAGCCTGTACCCACATGCACACAATCTCACATGATGTGTGTGCAGTGCCCTTAGAAGCCAGAAGAGGGCAGCCGATCCTAAAACTGGAGTCTCAGGTGGTTGTGAGCCACCCAATGTGGGTGCTGGAAACTGAACAGCAAGTACTTTTAGCCATTGTGCCATCTCTCTAGCTGCTCATGTAATATATTTTAAAATAAAAGATAAACATTATCAACAAAAACTGTGTATAACTCAAGACTACTGCAATTAATGAGTCAAGCCTGTGTTTGTGTATGCTGTGGCTAATACGTACAAAATAATTTTAAGATTAAGACAATCTTAACGAATTAGTCAAGGGATGGTTACTGAAAAATATCTTCCTTATTCATTATTATTTAAATTCATAATAAAAATAAGACACACATCCAGGCATGGTGTCACATGGCTACAACCCCAGCCTTTAGGATGCAGAGGCAAGCATATCTCTATGACTTGGGGTTGAGGCTGGGTCTACATAGTGAATTTCAGATCAGCCAAGGCTGCAAAGTAAGATCAAATCTGTCTCAAAACAAACTGATGAATTTAGGACTTTTGTTAATCTGTAAAATAATTTGATTCTTTCTATCTATCTATCTATCTATCTATAATGAAATTGAAATGTATAAAAGCCAGATTTAACCACACCAACAAATGAGCAAAAATAGCTTGCTATGCTATTAAAAGGTTATCATATTTTACTTTCAAAAATCATTGTAAATACATCTTGCAGACACTATATACTAGATATTCAAATTACATTAAAAAACAAGTCCCATAGCTCACATTATATTTTGTGACTGAAACAAATGAAAAGACTAAGTTCCTCCTCCTTATTATTACAAGCATCCTTAATGGGACGCCATTTTCTGTGTATCTACTACTTTGAAAATACCTGAGTTTCTGGATGTCATTTGGAATATCACTAATTTCATTGTAGGAAACATCAAGTTCCTCAAGATAATTCAGGCAAAATAACCTTAAATAGAAAGGAAACAGTGAGTTGTAAAAGTGACTATTCATTGTCACTGGGAATTAAAACATTTATAAAGTAAACATTTTCCTAAGACACCGAGAGTTGCATTGACTTCTTTTTGTTACTGGTAGCGTAAGTTCCATGAACACCTCTGAAAACGGCTCTTCTATGTGTAAAGACTGGGCTTGAGATCACTGGAATGGAAGAGCCTCTTCACAGGAGTTAGCTAAGAACTTTTAATCATCTGAAGGGTTTTCTTGGTTTCTATGTTAGTTTCTTGCCTGCATTCTGGGTAGTTGGAAACAGCAGGGCCACGCCCTTCCACAGTTCAGGAGCCACAACCCTAGCACCCAGCTGTTGGAAGGAACTGGCCCTTCTGGAGAACAAGAATCCCATCTTCCTATCTATCTGGTGTCTCACTGAGTAAATCAGAAACAATGAACCCCATTTAATCTAAACTCCTTTTCTTTGAGAACCGGTTGCTGTTGATTAGGAAATGTAAGATAACCCTTTTCAATTCAGTTGTCACCCAACTTCCTTTTCATTCCTGTACAGAAACTGTTGATACTATCTACTCTGTTTTTTTTTTCAACTCAAGATCATATTTTACCTTTTTTTCCCCCTCAGGAACTTCTTCTTTGTCCCCTCCACTAGTGGATCACAGAGATCATCCCCTTTGACTTCCTTCTCCTCACTTATCCCATTATCCCAGCCCCTAATTCCAGGAAGCATTTCCTGGGAACCTACAGGCTAGTCTGCTCAGGGAGCAGGTGGGCCAACTGCCGATCTTTACCTCTTTTTCCAGTCCTCCAAACCTAATTTCTCAGACTCATCCTAGGCTCTGTGGCAGACCACCTGAGGTGGCCTCTCCTCACTCTCTGCAGATCCTGGTGGAGCATCCTGCTTTCCTCCCTCCTGTGCACCTCCCAAGCCCAGCTCCACTCCAAGTGTCAGCTCGCAATTCCTAGAAACACATTTTACCTAGAAACTCCAGTGGCCACATCTATTAGGATCCCAAGAGAATTTCCTACTAGACAAAACACAGCCACCATGCTCTCCTAAAAACCCAAGAGTAAACAAAAACCAAAGGGGGTAGGGAACATTCACCCAGCAAAGGCAAGAACAGATACAAGCACCTAGAATCACAATCTTCCCAAACCCAGACACCTAGACACAGTCAGTGACAGCCAGGGCAGTATGTCTCCCCCTAGAGCCCTGCAAGCCTACCACAACAAGCCGTGAATATTGCAACATAGGTGAAACACAAGAAAAAGACCTTAAAGTAGCCTTTATGAATATATAGAAATCTTTAAAGAAGAAGCAAATAAATTCCTTAAAGAAATATATGACAACACAAACAGTAGAAGGAAATGAATAAAACAGTTCAAGATCTAACTCTAACTGAGGGTAATCCGGAAATGAAAAAATTAAGAACTCAAAAAGGAACCTCAGAGGTGAGCCTCACCAACAGAATACAAGAGATGGAAGACAGAATATCAGGCATTAAGGACAAAAATAGAAGAAATGAATACATTGGCCAAAGAAAATGTTAAATATAAAAAAACTCCTGGTACAAAACATGCAGGAAATCTGGGACACTATGAAAAGGCCAAAGCTAAGAATAATAGGAATAGAGGAAGGAGAAGAAACCCAGGTCAAGGGCATAGGAAATATTTTCAACAAAATCGCAGAAGAAAAATTTCTTAAACTAAAGATGGAGATGTCTATCAAAGTACATGAAGTATACAGGATAATGGACAGACTGGATCAGAAAAGAAAGGCCTTTTAGCACATAATAATCAAAACACCTACATGTACAGAACAAAGAGAGAATATTGAGAGCTTCAAGGGGGAAAAACCTAATAATATATAAAGGCTGGCCTATTAGAAAAATACCTGACTTCTCAATGGAGACTGTAATAGCCAGAAGGTCCTGAACAGATGTTCTATAGATGCTAAGGGACCACAGATGTCAACCTAGGCTACCACACCCAGCTTAAGCTTAAATCACAATAGATGAAGAAAATAAAGACATTCCACGATTAAAACCAAGTTTAAGCAATATTTATATACAAATCCTGTTCTACAAGAGGCCAGGAGGAAAACATTAATCTAAAGGAGTTAACCATACTTGAGAATCAACAAACACTGCTCACTGATGTCTCGCAACATCAATGGTCTTAATTCCCCAATAAAAAGACACAGACTAACAAAACCAATATGAAAGCAGGATCTGCTGTATTCAAGGAACACATCTTAATTAATATGAAGGAGAGACATCACCTCAGGGTAAAGGAATGCAAAAAGATATTCTAAGCAAATGAGCCTGCTGCTGTAGCCATCTTAATATCTGACAAAATAGATTTCAAACCAAAACTAATCAAAAGAGATAGGAAAGGACACTACATACTCATCAAAGGAAAAATTCACCAAGAGGACATCGCAGCTTTTAATATCTACGCACCAAACACAAGAGCACCCAAGTTCATAAAAAAAACCCAAACACTATTACAGCTTAAATCACACACTGACCTTCACACACACTCATAGTGGGCGACTTCAATACCCGACTCTCGCCAATAGACAAGTTATCCAGAAACAATCTAAACAGAGAAATGCTGGATTTAACTAACATTATAAACCAAGTGGTGGACTTAATAGATATTTACAGAACATTCGCACAACTACCAAAAGAGGAACATAAACAACAACCCAGCATCAGGCATTGATCATCAATGGTGTCGGCCTGCAAAACACGCTAGTGCGATGGTGGCACAAAGCACGTGGGAACAACCAACTAGTCTCTGATTTGACTTGAGGCCCAGGCTGGGAGATGATGTCCGCACCCAACACTGCGTGGGTGACCGAGAACCTGAGACTAGACAGCCGAGGAACCTAGGGTAAAACCAAATGCTACTGTCCTAATGAAAGAACAGAGCAATAAAAAGAGTCCTAATGACATCCTGCTATGCTCATAGATCAGGGTCTTGCTTGGACACCATCAGAGAAGCTTCTTCCTGCAGCAGAGGTGAACAAATATGGAGAGCCGCAGCCAGACAATATGTGGAGAGTGAGAGACCTTGGAACACTCAGCCCTAAACAGGATGTCTCCATCACATCCCTCCCCTCGGGGCTCTGGAAACCCACCTGAAGAGGAAGCAGAAAGGATGTAGGAGCCGGAGGGGATGGAAGACACGAAGGAAACAAAGCCTTCTGAATCAACATGAGCCAAGCGCACAGGGACTGAACTCAGAAGGCTGAGGCAGGATGCACAGGGCCTGCATGGGTCATGAGTCTCGCATATGGACTATGGCTTCCAGTTTAGTGCTTTCGTGGGATTCCTGAGTGTGCAAAGGAGTGGGTCTCCTAGTTTCTTGTGCCTTCTCCGACTCTTTTCCTTCTCTTTCTTTTGTTCAATTCCAAAGTGTTAGGTTTTGTTTTATCTCATCTTATATTGTATTGTCACCCCCTAGAAGCCTGCTTTCTAATGAGGCACAGAAAGGGAGTGGATTCAGATGGGAGGTGAGACTAGGAGGGGAAATGAGAATTAGGATATATTATGTGAGAAAAAAATTCTATTTTCAATAAAAGGAGAAAAAGAAAAAGGCCCTCCAATGCTCTGGGTATTTTATCTCTTTGTAGAAAAGTAGGTTCAGGGTAAATGAAAAGGCTTAGAAATAATTGGAAGAACAATTATTTTACAGCTGTTATAAATTATTGTAAATTAATTATAAAAGTATAAAACAATAACTTACAAAACAATCTGCAAGATACTTTCCTTGATTTTTTTTTTCAGTGTTCTTGAAAACAAGAGCACATTGTCTGACCTTCCCGGTGGAAGTTGACATCAAGGCTATGTGTGGCTTGCCAGAAATTCAGCAATGCTGAGCTGGCCTTGGGGAGCACTGTGCCCTCTCAACGGTGGCACGTGGGTCTCCCGTAACCAGAAAGACCCAGCTAGGCACGGGAAAACATAGTGCAAACACTTCATCGTGTTTTTAGAAATTATGACTATTTAAAGTATGTAATTATGATTACAAACCATCTGTTACGAGTTTCTATTTAGGTGATGTGTATGCACATTAATGTATACCAATTATGTGTATATACAAGGTTATGTGCATTCACACTTACACACATGTCACATATGCATATACACACACATGCACACACACCCTTAACCTATTTACATTCAGTCTGTTAAACTCTCAATTGGAAGAAGCCTCTTGTTTTGGTATACTGGTTAAAGTTTAGTTTAAAAGTTTCCTTAATAGTTAAATACTAGCTCATGTGTGAGAAATCCATTCTCAAATGTCAGCATTCTTATTAGCCCTGAAAGGCTCTCAGCCCTTGCGTAGGCCAAGCTCCTTAGAGTGTAGATTAGAACTCCAGGGGCCAGAATGGTCAAATTACCTCCTACAGATCCTCGGGTCATCATTTTCAGCTTTAAACCAAAAGTCTCAAAGTGCCAAACTCCAAGTGCAGCACTTTCTATGCTCAAAAGAACCAGCAGCAGACAGGCACAGGGCTCTCACCTGAACTGCTAGTCTCTAGCTGTGTCTTCATCAGAGGTACGCTGGCTGCCCTCTGTGTAGCTGGAGGGTTATTTTTAATATCATATTAAGAAGCGAATCTGCTAATTCTAACAGAATGAGAATTTTACGTAACCAGAATGCTTCTAGCCACTTTCAAATGGGAAACTGAGGGTTTGGTAGACAATTTATAACTAAAGAAAATAAATACACTCAATTTACTTCTGTGTCTACCTCAGATGATCACTCTTACCCAGCAGGAAGCTCTGTAATAAAATTGAAGGAAATGCAGAAATTCCTGAGGTATTTCAACTGCTGGATTTCAGAAGGAATTTCTCTGATAGGATTATTTCTCAGTTTCAGGACTTGTAGATTTCTAAGACAAAGCACCTGGGGAATAGAAAAGACAGACATTAACGGAATGAAAAGTATACAAACTCTCCTCTGTGTCTTCTGTATAAATGCTTTAAACCAATACAGTAAAATCAGTATAGAAAAACACGCTGGCTCATATCATGTGTCTTGATATTTTTTTTAGAAAAAAAGACCAAGGCAGGGTAACACTGAGTGATAAGTAAGCGGGGGAACCAGGAGACTTGAGTCATGATGGAAGCTATAAACCTCTGTCTTTGTAATTTCAACTGCCATTGTTGTTCCTGTTGTTGTTTTTCGAGACAAGGGTTTTTTTTTTTTTTCCTGTGTAGCCTTGGCTATCCTGGACTCACTTTGTAGACCAGGCTGGACTCGAACTCACAGAGATCCACCTGCCTCTACCTCCCTAAGTGTTGGGATTACAGGCCTGTGCCACCAAGCCCGCTGGTTTTTCCTTTTAAATGATAATTTTATTAATTATTTGAGAATTCCATACAATGAATTTTGAGCATATATATGATCTTTCTCCAATTCCTCCCCAATCCACCCCCATGCCCACCCATGCAACCTCATATGCACTCATCCCTGCCCCCTCCCCCCATCTGCCCCCCCCCCCCCCCCGCTCTGTTTCTGACCACAGTTTGTATGAGACAAGCATTCTTGGCTATGAAGCCTGCCCTGGAGTGTGGTTGACTTACCAGGGGTCACATCGTTAATGAGAACTGCCTTTCCCGCACCAATCACCCCAGTTAGGGCTGGGGCTTTGTGCCCACCTCCCTTCTCCATGCTGAAATTTTGTTTGCCTTGAATTTGCACAGGTCTTTTGCACGCGGTTGTAATTTCTGTGAGTTCATCTATGCACGTGCCCTGCTGTTACTGGGAAACCCATCCCCCACGGGGTCTCTAGCTCTTCTAACTTTTCCACTCCCTCTCCTCTGTGGATCTCTGAGCCTTGGAGTGAGAGGTATACTACAGACCTCTCATTTAGGGCTGAGACCTCAGAGACTCTTATTCACTGCGCCCAACCAGTTGAGGAGAATCTCTGTGCTATTTGCCGTGTCTTCAGCAAGAAGAAACTTCTCTGATAAGAGCTGAAAGGTGCAGTGACTTGAATTCAAGCTCAGATTCCATCTAGTCTTGGTAGGTAGACTGGCTGAGAGTAGGGAGGGCCTGGTTTTTCTTTCCTGAGTGTGTGAATGTGTGGTGGAAAAGCCAATCTGGGATGGGTTGGTGGCGGCGGAGGGGGGTGTGTGTTCCTATTTTCTGAGGATTTGAGGAATAGGGAGGGAGAAGAAGAGAGGGGGACCAAGAGGAAAAGGGGGGGGGGAGGCTACGATCCAGATGTAAAAAGGTTAAGGAAACTGGCTGCTCACAGCCACTATGTGGTTGCTGGGACTTGAACTCAGGCCCTTTGGAAGGGCTATGATAAGATCTGGTCCCCTTTTCTGGCATGCAGATGTACATGTAGGCAGAACATCGTATACATAATAAATAAATCTTTTTAAAAAATTGACAGTGAAAGTGTAAAACCCTAAGCTCCTTGACTTCAGAATGGCCCTTCTAACTAACTGTCCAGGAGTTCACTGTGATGCTTAGAGTTTGAAAGGCTTCCTTAAATGAGCTATGCGGTACTTTAACTTATGAATTAACTAGAATAAAATGAACTAAAAGAACAAAGTCCTCAAAACAAGGGGTTGGGGATAATATGATTATATGCCGAGACAGTGAAACTACTGTACTCACATGGTCATGACTGAAGAATTATCCTTGCAAGGCCGGAGAGACAGCTCAGAGGTGAAAAGCTCTTAATGCCCATGAAGAAGACTAGAATCCTGATCCTTGCACCTGGGTTTGGTGGCTCACAGGTGCCTGTGTCTCCAGGGGATCCAATGTCCTCTCCTGGCCTTCATGGGTACCCACACACATGTGCACATAGCACACACATGCACGCACTCCCACACTTGAGAGGGAGCCCACAAGACACCAAAGTCCAATGAGTGTCACTGGGGTCACTTGCAGGAATATGGGTGGTGGGTTATTTACAGGAGGAGAAATGGCTCAGAGACAACTGCATCAGCATGGGCGGCAGCTCACAAAACTGGGAACCTGGAGCACACCGCACAACCTGCAGGCAGCTCAGCAGGCTGGAGAGTGTCCCAAGGGCCTCAGTCTAAGCCTCCAGGCAGCTCAGCCAGCCTCTGCTTCTACCAGGCAGCTGGGCGAGCTCAGAGTCGTCTTCTCAGCTTTGTTCCTTTGATGGGGACTCTCAGCAGTCTTTGCTGCTTACTCTTGGGGAAGGGGGCAGGTAGTGAGTCTGGTCAGTTTCAGGGACTTCCTGACATCATGTTTGTTTTCATTTTTCTTTCTGTTTTAAGGGCTCCCCTGCAGGATGGAATGGTTCAGTCTTAGAAAAAGTCTTTTTTTTTTTTTAATTAACTCATGTTTTCATATAAGATCATCCAGCAAAGATGAAGGAGGAAGAAATATCTCCTGAGCAGGATTCACCCTACTAGCTCATCATGCCTGTGAGGTGTCACACTCAGATTACGTCACTGCAATCTCATAATAATTTCTTGTCCTCCGTTAAGGTCTCTTCAGGCTTCCTGTAAGTCCTGTAGAAGGCTGCTGCTGGCAGGAGCTTTTCCTCCCCCTCCTATCTTCATTCCCCGTGGACTCTTCCACTTGGTACAAACCTAAGGCCCCCCTAGCTCTTTCCCACAGCTTCTCTCAGACTTACTTCTTAGTCAGTCTCCATTCCCTTCTGCCCCCCACACACTGACCCACAGAAGCACTCTCTACCAGGGAGCCCACAGCCATCACCCTTGCCTAGGATCCAGAGACAGGAACAGCAACCAAAGAAGAGAACACCCACACAACAAAGACAAGACGTCAACTCTCTCCACATATACAGTACAGTACTTGAAGTCTTAGCTTGAGCAATAGGACAACTGGAGGGGATCAAGGGAATACAAATAGTAAAGGAAGAAGTCAAACACATTATTTATGGACGATATGGTTTTACACATGGAAGGCCATAAGAACTCTACCAGGAAGCTCCTGTGGCTGTTAAACACTTTCAGTAAAGCACAAAATTAAAACACAAAAGCCAGTAGTTTTTCTATATACACGTGAAAAACTGAGAAAGAAGTCGGGGAAATAGTACCTTTCAAAACAGACTCAAAAAATTTCCTGGGATGACTCCAAGCCAGCAAGTAAAAGACTTTTATGGTAAAAACTTTATGACATTGAAGTAAGAAATTAAATAAGACTTCAGGAGATGGAAAGATTTCCCATGCTCATGAATTGGTAGCATTAACTTTATGAAAATGGCCATCTTACCAAAAGAAATCTACAGATTCAAGTCAATCCCCATCAGAATTCCAACACAATTCTTCATAGAAACTTAAAACCAATCTTCAGCTTCACATGGAAACACAAAAAAATCCAGGATAGCTAAAAACAACTCTGAATAATAAAAGGATTGTTGGCGGTATCCCCGTCCCAGATTTCAAGTCGTACTAACAGAACTATAGTGATGGAAACAGCATGGTGTTGGGATAAAAACAGACACATTGACTAAGGGAAGTGAGTTGACTGCCCAGACATAAATCCACACACCTATGGACACTGATTTTTGACAAAGGAACAATAAAACACACTGGAGAAATGACAGCATCCTTTACAAAGAGAGCTGGTCACACTGGATGGCTGCAAATAAAAGAATGCAAATAGATCCGTGTCTATCACTCTGCCCAAAACACAACTCCAAATGGACCAAGGACTATCTTTGAGACCAGATGTCCTAAATCTGTAGGATGAGAAAGTACAGAATAGACATAGGCACAGGGAAGGACTTTTTGAACTGGCCACTGATAGAATATAGTTAAGACCACAAATTAATAAATGGGACCTCATGAAGCTGAGCAGCTTCTGTATGGCAAAGGACGCCATCATTGGGACAAAGCAGAAATCTGTAGAATAGGAAAAGTTCCTCACTAATTATACATCTGATAGAGTGTTAGTATCTACAATATATAAAGAACTAAAAAAAAAAAAAAGTGAACATCAAGAAAACAAACAACCCAATTAAAACGGTGAACAGAACTAAGAGTTCTCAAAAGATGAAATGCAAATGGCTGAGAAACATTTAAAGAAATGTTCAACAACCTGCGCCATCAAGGAAATGCAAGTTAAGACTACTTTGAGATTTCATCTTATACCAGTCAGAATGGCAAAGATAAAAATGACAGCCCATGATGGTAAGGATGTAGAGTAAGGGGAACACTCATCCATTGCTGGTGGGAATACAAACTTGCACAGTCACAATGGAAATCAGTGTGGTTGGTCGCCAACAAGCTGGGAACAGGTCTACCTCCAGATCCAGCTATGCCACTCCTGGCATATATCCAAAAGACTACATCCTACGCCTGATGCTCGCTCACCCATGTGCCTTGCTGCTCTAGTCATAAGAGCCATGTATCGGAAAAAAACCTAGATGTCTATCAACTGATGAGTGAATAATGAAAATGTGGCACATCTACACAGTGGAATATTATTCAACTGTTAAGAAAATGAATTTATAAAATTTGCAGGTAAGCTGGACGTGGTGGCGCACGTCTTTAATCCCAGCACTCGGGAGGCAGAGGCAGGTGGATCACTGAGTTTGAGGCCAGCCTGGTTTATGAAATGAGTCCAGGACAGCCAAGGCTACACAGAGAAACCCTATCTCAAAAAACAACAACAACAACAACAACAACAACAACAAACAAACAAACAACGCCCCCCCAAAAAACCCAAAACCAAACCAAAAAAAGCAGGTAAATGGACAGAATTAGAGAAAAAAAAATTTTGAATGAGGTAATCCAGAGCCAAAAAGATAAATATGTTTTCTTTAATAGGTAAACATTAGCTTTTGAAGTCTTTGATATGGATGCTACAATCCAAATAACCACAGAAGTTCAGTACCTAGTGAGGGCCTAGTGGAAAGGAGAGGACACCCCATGGGAAGGAAAACAGAATATAGTATGGAGACACAAAGGGGAAACGAGAATAGGAGGATTAAATATGAAGAGCGGTGAAGAGAAATGTTATGCAGGAATACGGGGAGGTACAACTAACACTAAAGGTCATTTGAAAAACCATATAAAAACTTATTTCTGCAGAAGCTTCCTATAGACACACACACACATTACACAACACATACACACCCATATACACACACACATATATACACACATGCACACATATACACATATATATACACACAAACACACCCATATAGACATACACACACACACACACATACACACACATATATATACACACCCATATACATAGACACACACACATACACACACATACATTTATACACACACATATATATACACAAGCACATATACACACACATAAACACACATATATATATATACACACACACACACCCCATATACACATACACACATGCACACATATACATATACATACACATATAGATACACATATACACACACATACACATATGCACACACATATACACACACATACACACACACATATATATACATACACACACACACGCACACATATATAGAAGAAATATAAATGGAGTCATCAAATAATGGGGGAGACAATACCCAAACATCTTATGCCACCAAGTAAAACTTTCAGTGCCAGGACTGGGTTATGTCTTTTGAGTCAGTAGCAAATGGGACCCCATAGATACCTCCCAAACGTCACAGGTTATTTACAATAGTACCACGTACTTTCCACGGCCTAATGATAAGGTCCTATTGCTGAAGACAATGTTTACTTATTTTTGTGGATCGTGGAGAAGTCAAGCTGGTGGCTAAGTAGACGCTTCACCGCTACTGACTAATGTTCATGGTGCTGGAAGGTACTCTGCCATCTACCAGAGGAAAAAGGTAATCATCAATGCAGCTACAGACTGTGGCTGCCTGCCTGCCTGCAAGACATACTGGTGTAATAGCGGCACAATGCTATGGAAGGAACCAGCCACTTGCTGTTTGGATTCAAGGTCTACTCCATGAAATGAAATACACACATGACACCGCTGACCTATCCAAGGACCTGAGATTAGACAGGCTATGGGCCCAGGGAAAATCAAATACTACTATTATGCTACAGGAACATAGCAATAAAATGACTCCTGATCCATGGCTCCCTCTGTAAGTGAGACTTTTGGTTACTTAAAAAACCCAGTTAGGTGATTATGTTTTTGTTTTAATCCCAGGTATGGGATATGGGGCTGCTTCAGATTGTCCACAGCAGCTAACTACAATGTCTCCCGTGCTCAGGCAGGGGGTGTGATTTTTTTTCCAGATGCAGACAGGTTACTTCTGGGACTTCTTAAGAGGGTATAGATGGGAGAGCCCTGAGCGGGCCTGTGACAGCTGTTTCTCCCCCTGCTGCTGCTCTCACTACTGCTGGTCCTTGCTTCTGTTGCTGCATTTGCTGTTGCTGGGTTACTAGATTTCTGGATTGATGGTTTGATGGATTGCTGGATATTCTGACAAAGATTGGAGTTGCCCCTAGGAACCTGGTAACACTGATCACCAGGAAGTGGCTTAAAAATGTCTACATCCCCTTTCCCTTCTGACCTTTTTTTTCTCACCTACCTAGTGTTGGCGGGGTGTGGGATTGGAAGAAATTGGAGTGGAAAAGGGTGGTAGATGTAAGAATGCAAAAATGAAATGTCTTTAAAAACACACCTACATCCCTCAACTATCATCAGAGAGATTTCTTCTTGCTGTAGATGAGAACTGTCAGAGACCCACAACTGGACAACGCACAGAGAGTGAGAGACTTTGGAGCACTCAGCCTGAAAATGGTACGTCTTCCATCAAACCCTACCGCTCAAGGCTCATGGATCTATGCAGAAGAGGAGGTGGGAAGACTGTAAGACCCAGAGACGCCAGATGGCTCCAAGGACACAGTATCTTCCAGACGGAGCAGGGCTGATGCACATATGAACTCACGGAAACTGGCTGCCTGCACCAGACCTGTACGGGTTCAAGCCAGGCAGGGTCCCAGCACGAAGGTGAGGAAGTGGGAACAGGCTCCAAACCTTAACCAAGAGGCCATCTGAAACTGATAACTGCTAGCAAAGGAAAAAGTAGTCTAGTTTTATCCAAGGCACACTAACACACTTCAGGGTAGGCCCCATGCCTAGGAACACTTTGGCAACACACACAAAAACCCTCAATGGTATTTAGTAGAGGGTTTTTGTCTTTTTGGTCTTTTGCTTGTGTATTTTGTTTTTCATTTTGAGGTGTGTGTGTGTGTGTGTGTGTGTGTGTGTGTGTGTGTGTGTGTGTGTGTTAAAGTCTATTTTGCCTGTATCACTGTGGCCATTCTAGTTTTCTCCTGGGTACTATTTGACGCTATTTCTTTTCTTGTGTTTTCACTTTCTGTCCATAGCTTTCAGGTGCCTGAAGTTTTTAAACTTAGTGTAAACTGTGCAAATTAATGGGTTTTATTATGTTTTAATACGTGTATGTAATGTACTTCAATCATGGGCACACCCCTTTGCTGTCCTCTTTTGTTCCCTCTCACTGCTTACTTTTTCTTAAGTAACCCCTCCCCTGGACTCATGTTTTCTTAAAATAACCCCATATCTCAGCTGCAGCTAGACAGCACGGATCTGCCTCTTAACACTGTGTTATTATGTCATGACTTCACCCTTTTATTTGTCCCTTCCATTTTCCAGTGGATGGACAGCGCAGATCCGCACTTTAGCCTCACATCCTTACACCGCAAGCACACCACCCTTGTCTTTGTGCGTTCTGCTTCCAGTGGATAGACAGGTTTTTTGGCAAACAGTCCTTAGCCGTGTTGTCTCAGGAGGAAGATAATTGTGAAGAACCAAGTCCCATGTGTTTCTCAGAAGGCCTTGTCAGTATGGCTCTACTAAGTTAACAGACCCAGTGCTGTGAACTAGAAGTGAAAATTGATTCTTGTGAAAATAAGACGCTTTATAGCGCCCTGTTCTGTCCACTTGCATGCTTCCTCATAGCTCTTTTCAGCATAGACTATATGATACACAGTGGTGTGTATGTATGTATGCATGCATGCATGCTCTCATTCTGCGGAAGAATAAGATCCATGAAGCGGGCATGTTGCCAGGACTGTTGCAAACAATGTTTTTGATACTGAATATTTGAAACAGAGTGCCAATTTTCTTAAAAAAAAAAAAAGTTCACTAAAGGCCAGTCCTCTGAAAATCATTTCACAGAACCTATTATCCAGTGATCATCAAAATGCTGAATAAGACATTCTATCTTAATCGCTCATAATGACTCACTTATTTTAGAAAGAATATCAAATTAACTCCCCCTATGTCTGGCTGTCCTAATGAGCTGCTGACAGCTATAACTTGTTACAGTGTCATGTGGCCACTAACACTTTTGAAATATGATATTTATTACTTCTTTGAGGATTTCATATATACATGAAATATATTTTAACCATACTCACTCCTGTCCCTCCCTCTAACTCTGGACCCACTCCCCCAACTTAAACCACGGTCTCTTGGTTTAAGTAGCCCATCCTTACACTAATTTGCACTGCCCATGTGGCCATGGTCCTAACGCCATCCTCTGCAGCCCCTCGCTCAACAGCCATCAACTGCCCATAGCCACCTCAGGGAGGAGTGGGGGCTTCTGAGCCCCTTCCTCATCCACACCAGAATGTTGCCTGGCTTGACATTGTGCAGCTCTTGTGCGGACAGCTACAGCTGCTAAGAGTTCACATCTGAAGTGACCCCGTCATTTGTAGACAAACCTATTTGCCCCACAGCCATGAGAACATATTTGAGAGTTTGGTGTAACACTGCTCTTGGGGCTGATGGCGCTGAACTTCTAAATCGAAACGTGCTACACTTTCTTCACTTCTAATAAGTAAGGCCTTTTTAGATGCAGTTCAATATGTATTTATTTTATAAGACTTCAGGATATCTTAAGATGTCTACTTTTATTTACAATAGTAAATTATAGCAATATAGGCAGTAAAAAAAGTGGACTCACTTCCATAGGAAATTGGCTGAGGTTATTGAATGATAAATTAAGGTATAGCAATTGAACAGCCAAAGTTGTTAAGTCTGGACAGTGCTGAAGAAAGAATCCCTAAAGAAGAGTAACAACAAATTAAAACATTACTTATTAACAGCAAGTTCTCTCTGTATTGTACAATGTTTAATTTTCTAATAGTAATACTACAACCTCACCAACAGGACGCACTGTCAAAAACTTTCTGATCTGTTAAGAGGAAAATTACAACTTACATAGTTATAAATCATATTGGTTTTTGCCTTTTTTCTGATGTGTGTGTGTGTGTGTGTATGTGTGTGTGTGTATGTGTGTGTGTGTGTGTGTGTGTGTGTGTGTGTGTTTAGGCATGTGTTCCCCAGGACATATGTGGCAGTCAAAGGACAACCTTGGACATCAATCTCTGCCTTCCACCTTGAAGTAAGGTCTATTTGTGTCACATCTCTCACAGGAGGCTAGTGGGCCATGAGCCTCTGAGGATTCTCCTGCTTCCTCCCAGGATCACATGGTTCATACTCATGCTATCATGCCTAGCTTTATGTGAGTTGTAGGGATTTGAACTCAGGTCCTTAGGCTTGAATGCAGGTGCTTTATCCACTAAGCCATCTCTTTAGCCTGTGTTGTTTTTATTTTAAGAGATGATAACCACGTTTTAATTTTTCTATGGGTAATTAGTTTTCGTGAACTCCCTCCCTAGTTTCTTTTTCTGATGCATAGAAACACAGTCTGCGTTTTTGTATGTTAATCTTATTGACTGTCATGTTGCTGAACTTATTTATTAGCTCTAGATCCTCTGTTAGTGCTGATTATGACTCTAAAGGCCATAATCCCAAACACTGAAATCTCCAAAGATCACATGACAATCCTAAAATATTAACATCCTCTTGAAAGCCTCAAAACTAATTCCCATGGGGGGGGAAAAGGAAAAGCTGTATAGCAGAGACAAAAAAGCCAAGTTCTCAGCGGGGGGAGGGGGCTGGTGTATGCATGTGAATACTCATGCTGGGTTGTTGCTAATTTACTCAATTATTTACTACTTCTGCCTGTTTACACAAGACATGGTCTTCAGCTGAGATTGAAAAGAACCTGACTAGCGATCTGAAACCAGGATGCTTTACTGGTGAAATGTCTCTCCAGGGCTACAGAATGCATTACATGGTCAACTAGAGCTATTTCTGAGTAAGGATAAAATCAATTCATTTACTGACATGAAAAAAAGTGCATATTTCACTCTGGCTAATAGGCGATAGCTTTAGAACTCATTAATATTCTCTCTCCCTCTCCTTCCCCTTTCCTTTTCTTTCTTAAAAAAACTCAAATAAAAATATACATGCATATACATATAAAATATATGTATATACATACACATACATTATATATATATATATATATATATATATATATATATATATATATATATATATATATTTCTGGGAAACTGGGGATGTAGCCCATTTTGCTAAAGTGCTTGCTCGACATGCACAGAGCCCTGGATTCCCGTCCCAGCACCATGTAAGTGGAGCGTGGTGGGACATATGTATAATTCCAGCACTCGGGAGGTAGAGGCATGAAGATCAAAAGTCATCCTCAGCTACAGGGTCAGTTCAGGAGACCCCGTTTCAAACAAGCAAACAACAAGCCAATAGTTCTGTGCATGTACAACTCTGGTGACCTACCTCGAGGTCCTGTGCAAGTTACTTTCCTGCAACCTCCATGTTTGCATCTGTAAAAATGCCTACTTCCCAGAATGTACGTTGTAGGAGGAGCCCAGGCTTGGAACCCAGTGTGTGGTTAATAAATAACAACCGTTATGACTCTGATTTGTCTGCTGGGCAGCGCCAGTGCTCATGGCAAACCAGCCTCACACTAGACTTGACACAATCTCTAAAGCTCCTGGTTATTTAGAACTATGAGCAACTTCAATCCTCCTTAACAGGCTAAATGATGAAATAAAAAAAAAAAGTATAATTCCTCTGGATCTCAGCATCCTTTTGAGCTTTATTGGTGAACCAAAGACAAACTTAGACAGGCAAGTTTAGAGGTATCATGTGCACATGTTCCTGGGAAGTCTCTGCTGCAGTAGGAAAGGCTTCTTCAAGCCAACAGAAACTAACCTAGATTGGGAAACTGAAGGCAGAGATAATTGATAATACCAGAGGGCATTACTGTTAAAGAGTTCTAGCATACCTTAAGATTAAGCGCGTTTCTTCCATATATTTGGCAGTTGATTATGGCCAGGGTGGTCATCGCCATTACTGTTTCATAGCGCGTTGCTGCGGTAGTCTTAAAGCCTTCCCCTTGTAAAACATGGGCATCTGGGTCTATTTTTCTTGCGCTCCTAATTACAGCTAAAACAAATCAAAACAAAGCTTCGGTCTACTATTTGCTTTTGCATAATGGCGAAGCGACGTGGACGCTCACACAAGAACGAGTCAGAAAGGGACGAGGTGTCCAGATCCTCTGGAACCAACTCCCCAGATCCTTCATCCACCCAGTCTGGACTGGTCTGTGTGCCACATGGGGTGTCTTGCTTGTTGCGAAGCTGTCTTTCCAAAATTAAACTGTATGTTCACTGCTAGACTCTGCCTGGAAACTTAGATGAAATCTCTGCCTTTTGTTGCTGTGCTTAATAAAGATAACTGAAAAATGCTCCACCATAAACTAAGTGAACAACCTTTTGGTTGACAAGATTGATAATGGGCATTGTAAGAGCATAGCTCCAATGTCACCTCCCCAGGGACAACTTCACTTACTCCCTAAGATCACCCTTAGGCTTCAAGGGCTATGGGAGTTAACTCTTCCCTCAGTGTGTCTACTCCATACAGAGAAGGAAGAAATCAGGAAACCAGTCAGCGGTTAGCCAGACAGAGACCATCTACACTTAAATTTACTTTATCATGGCCTTTAGGGGTATTAGCTTGCATGAGATATGGTCTATACAAGAGTATTTCAAATTGCAATTAGAAAATATTTTGAAATTCTATGAAATGTTTTTTAAATCTGGAACTATATGACTTGCAGACCACCCCCCCACACACACACACACGATTTTTTGTTGTTGGTGTTCTTGTTTCTGGAGGTTATGTAGACCAGGTTGGCTTTGAACCCATAGAGATCTGCTTGTCTCTGTCTTCTGAGTACCGGAATTAAAGGTATGTGGTCTTATGCTCAGCTTTATCAGAAACACATTTTACAGTGTCTATAGTTGCTTCAGTAAAAGAAATGAAGCTTCCAGAAGACCCACAATGAACATGTTCAGTTTTGGATTTCATGTGCTCAGTTTTGGATTTCTTATACAGACTGTACTCACTCGGAATCCATTAAAGGAAAATGGAATCACAAGCTTTAGAAATGTGTATAATGCAATGTGGAGAAATCTGGTCACAGGAGGAGGGAGAAAGTCAGGAGGGCAGGAGGGAGAGTTAAGACCCAAGACTGCAGCTTGCTCCCAGCTCACCCACCCTGCTATTCCCTACGTTTCCCTAGGTGTGGAGGTTGGGGCCGCCTGCCTTGGTTCCTTCCTAATGCCTTGGGCAGCTGTCTGATACACATTTTGGTAGATTTAACTGTTGACTTTGGCAACAACATTGGTCAAATAGAAGTTACTCCATAATGGACGGGACCAGAACTGTTTGTTTAAAATTTGTCAGATAACTCTAATACTATTTCTGTTACTTTTCATTCAGTTTGTTTTTGTTTGCTTGATAATTATAAATTATCTGCCACATACTATGTGTATCAGATCATAGGTAGACATAATGGGAAGGCCAAAATAGGGTAACTTTTTAGATGGTCTCTTTTAGCCCAGCCTGGCATGGAACTTACTATGTAGCCTAGGCTGCCCTTGAACTTTCAATCTTCCTGCCTCCACCTCCTAAGTGATGAGATGACCAGTGTCTGCCACCATCTCTGGCCATAGAATAATGTGATCTTTCCCTAACGGTGGTTCTCATTTGTTTTTGCTAGATGGCTAAGGGCCCAGGCATTTAGAATGGGGCCTGGGATGTGGTGAGAGTTGGCACTTATAAGTGCATGCCCATCAGCCCTACCTAGGACTAAGAACACACCAGCTTTTATACTCTCAACACCAGTACAACATCTGGCCCACTGTCAATGTATTAAAAAAATAACTGCTAAGTGAATGGCTTAAGGGACTAGAAATGAGTTAGGACAGATGTGTGCATTGCACACTTACACAGACAAAATCACAAACACTTGTAGTGAGAGAGAATCATCTTATAATTTCTCCAAGAATGTTATAGACCCAGCACTTACTATCAGGTGGCCTCTGGACTTCTACCTTTCCACACTCTGCGGCATTTTCTAAATAAAGAGGGGGAGGGGGGAAAGGACAACTTTCAGGTACCTTTGAGGTGATTTCACGATAATTATTCATTATTTGATGGACTGTGAGGCACCTGCCTGCACCCCGTCTCCTTCAAGAGTCCTCTAGGACACCCTCCATATAGCTGTTGATCCTCACTTGGGTGACGTTAGGTCCCACTTAGTGTTCTACTACCTCTCGCTGATCTCTTTCTAGGTTTTCTCAACTTCCTGATCAGCTTTCCTCAGTACTACCTGGATACAGTAGTCACGTTGGCATCGGTACCTCTGTGATGTCAAGATGTCCGTCATCGCTCCCAGGCTGAGGCACTAAATGTCAAATTTAAAAGGTGGTTCTTTCTTTCTACCCTGAAAGCCCAAAGGGAGCCACCCATCTCCTTGTATTTCTTCTCTTCCCTTTGTTCTGATTGGCCCCACCACTGAAGACTATGGTTGAATTTTATTTACCTATTGCAGTCTGTCTCGGAGGTTTTCTCGGTAAAGCCGGCTTTGGCAGAGAACGGGCCTCCGGGAGAGAAGCGACGTTCATCACCACTTTACTTACTGGTGCCTTGGGGCGGTGTGCTGGTCGTTCAGCCCACTGTGGTTCTGGTACTACAGATGTAGTGCTAGGTATAGGGCTGATGAGGACTTTGTCAACATCTCTCTGAAAAGGGAGCTCCTGACCAAAGTCTGGAGTCTTCAGTACACGGCGAGACTCTGTGCTTCTTTTATTGAGTTTAGAAATTATAAACCTAGAGAAAGAAGTGGGTAAAGGTTTGGAAACCTGGTTGGCAAGAATTAAAGAATTGCTAGCCGGCTCATCAGTGAAAAAACCATCTATTTTGTCTCTCCTGGACTTTCCGGCTCTTCTTATTTGGCCTAGTTGGTTCTTAAAAACTCGAGTAGATGCTGACACACAACTTGGAATAAACATGGACCCAGTAGCACTGTGTGGGATCTTCCAGCGGATAGGGCGAGCCCTGTGGGAGTGTCGGAAAATGCTGATCACTCTTTCCGGTGCCTCTTGGCCACGTCCCAGTGAGATGCTTTGAACGCTGACAGGTCTTTGTGACTGAGAAACACCTTGACCGCTTTTCACCAAAGCGCTTTCACCTTGAGATTCCCCTGTGTGAGACTGCTCACGAACGGCAGCTAAAGAGGAGAAAGGGGGAGGAGGGCCATTAATTAAATTAGCTGTCCAAACAAAGCTGGTAAAGGCTGAGCATTTGTTTCTGATTTCCTGCCCACGCCTTGCTCACCTTCTAAAAACAGACCTGTTTAGCTACCAGCATCTCTGTCAAGCTGATGGGCCATACGCTTTGAGCAACCAACTGAGAAGTAAAACAGCCAAACAACTTAAAAAGGACCGAGAACGACTCTTGGAAGAACACAAGCCGTGGAGAAAGGTACAAGACATAGAGATTTGGGGCAGTTGTCACTAAAACTCTAGCAATATCAATGGAGAGAGTGATTTTTTTCATGAAATGGCTCTTTCATCATTAGCTTTCCCCATCTGTCAAGACCAACATTTCTTTTTAATGCCAAATGAAAATACAAAAGCGGTCTTTCAGACATAGGGACCCACTGATATTGACTAGAAGACACCACATGTTTATCTCTCCACTAAGAACTCTTTTCTCTCTTAGGCCCAGAAATCCCTGGAGTCTGCATTCTTGGGTCCCTCACGCCACCAGATGTATCTCTACTTTCCTGTGGGGCAGATTGTCAAGGGGCATCTTTCTGTTGCCTTAACTGGGGCAATGGACAGTGATGAGCGTCACGCTGCAGTGAGGAGGGGACAGAACTTCAGCGGGAAGGCACTCAAGTGCTCTAAGCCGCAACTCTACTACTTGGTCTCTGACACGCGAGCAGAGCCGGGCTCAGAGAGAACGGGACTGTGGGCAGCACTGTCTATCACCTTAAGCCTGGTCCCTTAGTCTCCTTCCTCTTTTGGTAGCTGAAGAGGGGCATGACATTTTCCACATCAAACCATGTGAGGGGGACTTGTCTGCTGAAGGGGAAACTGTCATCTTCCTAACACCTAAGGACTTCCTCTGCTGATAAAAGAACAGCAAGAAACAGCATCCTTAACTGTATCATTTCACGATGATCTTAGTTTTTCTAACGCACTACACATAGTCTTACTTTTCCAGTACTTTCTTCTGTTCTCAAAAGCCACACTGTCTCCTTTCTTATCCCACTTTAAGTCAAGGTTTGGCTCAAGTCTTGCTCCTACCCCAGCGCCTTCTTGTATCTGTTAACTACATCTGCCTGCACACATCGTGTGTCCAATGCCGCTTTGTCCTGTCCGTTCACACTTTCATTTTGTGTGAAGATCTCTATTAGTGGCCAACTGAAAGGTGACGAAAAGCAGCGACAAGTTCTGTATGATGAACAGTATGCTCCAATTTTGGCTATTTAAAGGTTTTTGTTGTCTTTAACATTTATTTTATAAATCATATTTACAGTCTATATAATATAAGTTGAGCCACTGTATCTGTTCATTCACTGAGCAAATATCTCAAATATCCACTATGAACAAAACACTCTGAACTGGTATTAGCCAGGGTCATAGCCTCTCCATGATGCCAGAAGCAAACAGCCTTTGTAGTGCCGAGGTTGAGAAATTCTGCCCTGGAATATGGAATTAAAAACCAAAAGACAATAGAAAAACTCCAACACAGAAAGTGGTAATGAGCTCTCAACCTGCATGACCGCGGGCACTACTTAGAGCACAGGTGTACATACAGAAACACAGGACATTACAGAAACTCAGAAAGGAAAATGTAGAGATAACACAACAACGGCTGTATGGGATTTGGAGGTAATGGATATGTTACGTTTCACATCTTTAATAGGCATAGATCAAAATATAATAAATTTAACATAATGAATAAAACTCCCAATATAAAAGTTGGCATCAAAATAATGCAATCAATAAATTCAGGTGGTAGAGGAGATTCAGAAGAGAAAGACAAAGAAATGCCATTGCTTTTTATACATGTAATAGTTAATAGAGAGATATACAGAAACATAGGAGTAATAGGATTATATAAAGTTACATTATAAAAGTGGCTCATCGTTTAAAAATTTAAAAAAAAATATGTGCATGAATGTTTTGCCTACATGACATGCTTGCCTAGTGCTTTCAGAGACCAGAAGAGAGCACTGGGTTCCCTGGAACTGTGAGCCACCAAGTGGCTGCTGAGAATCAAACCCAGGTCCTCTGAGAAGAGGTGCCAGTGCTGAACCACTGAACCATCTCTCAAGCCCCCCAAACTGGTTCATTTTTATACTGATTTACACAGGGTGATTTTTTTACATTTACTCACGATTTTTATCTTTATCCCACCTGATGGAAGGAGATGGGCAAGGCCGGGTTTTGCTACCTGTTTTATCACCGGTTCCTAGCACTATGCTTCATAAGCACAGTCAGTCTTCATTAGCTGTGAAGACTTAGCAAACACTCAATTGGCCTACACTGAACTCCTAGGGAAAATATAAGGTTAGGTTCCATTAAGACTTGGCCCTCCCCAGGTCGTGGTGGCACACGCCTTTAATCCCAGCCCTTGGGAGGCAGAAGCAGGCAGATCTCTGTGAGTTTGGGGCCAGTCTGGTCTACAGAGCAAGTTCCAGGACAGCCAAGGGTACACAGAGAAACCCTGACTGGAAAAACCAAAAAAAGCAAGCAAGCAAGCAAGCAAGCAAACAAACAAACAAGCCAACTAAACAAACAAAAGACTTGGCCCTCAGTATTGTTATCAACTAATCAACACATAACCTTGTGGCTATATGTTCTGAATTTAAGGACATATTATTTAGGTATACAGTACATCTTTATTAATATATAGAATATGTTATTGATTTGCTAACATGGACCTCACAGCCAATAACATGATACATGGGTGTGGTAGTGCAAGCCTTTGATCCCAGCACTTGGGAGGCAGAGGCAGGTGGATCTCTGTGAGTTCGAGGCCAGCCTGGTCTATAAAAGTGAGGCCAGGAAAACCAGGGCTGTTACACAGAGAAATTCTGTCTGGAAAAACAAACAAATAAACAAACAAAAAGAAATAGAGAAAGAAAACATGACACACATCAAGGAAGTTCATCTGACACGTGTTCTAAGCGTATCACAGCCTTCTTTTGCTCAGACAGAGCTTCAGTACCACACTTACGGAGAAAAATCATGGGCCGGAAAAGGAGAACAAAGGTACAAAAATTCAAGAAACACAGAATTAAGTAGAGCAGGGAAGGAAGACTTGTCTATATTATGGGAGCTGAAATAGGAAGGCAGAGTTAGTCCAGTACTATCTAGCTGGCTATCTGTGTGTTTTTCATTCATCTAAACACATTCCCATGAATAAAACAACTATTGATTTGGGGATTTCAAATACATTCTAGCAATAACTAAACTCACATTTAACAAATCCATAAATGAGAATGAATATACGTATAAAATTGATCATTGGTTGTTGTCACAGCAAACATTTTATGTTATGGTTATTAATAAGTGTCTTCACTGTAATTGTGAATTATATATAGCACAAGAGTTCTATGAACACACACACACACACACACACACACACACCTGTACATACCTGTGTGAACTTTCTTCTTACATAACGGCAACTTAGGGAGCTTTGGAGGTAAGGGTCTCCGAAGAAGCAGTGTTTGCTGCTGTGTTTTTAAAGAATGCCAATTGCTCTTTTTCATAACTCTTGGTTAAGTGAAAACTGAAGTTTCTGAGAATGAACTGTTACTGGAAAGAAGTAGTTATCACTTAGAAAATATCCTGACAGAAACCATTCTGTGTTGATACTATACTGAGTTCAAACAGAAGAATAGCTTTGCAAGGGGGAAAAACAAACAAACAAACAAACAAACAAAAACCAAACCAAACAAAAACTCATTTAAAACTTATTTTTGAAGCATTTTTAAAAATTACATATATTTCAGTACAGGCTTAAGGATGAGGCTTAAGAGAGACAGAGGGGCACTCAGAAAGCTCAACGCTTTCTTTCTGTACTGGCTATTGAAACTACGGCCTCACTCATGCTGAACAATGTCTCTACCACTGAGCCAAACTCCCCTGCTCCCAAACTTATTTAAAATTAGAAGTTGAGGAATACACTTGTAAGCCCAACACTTGAAAGCCTGAGACAGGAGGATCAGCCTGGGCTACACAGGTGGGTGGAGGGTCTTTAAAACTTTATATTAATAATTATTATAGATATTAATCAGGACCATGCTAGCATTTCCCTTAAGAAATTCAACCGGCCAACGCTATTTTCAGTCAATAAATAGTGTTCCACCGCCCCCCCCCCGCGCGCCCCCGCCGATGTAAAATGACCTTTCACTCACTACCTCCCAAATAGCATCAATATTGATTTAGAAGTAGTTTTGCTCAAAAAGGAATGTGAAAGATCCTTCTCTTGTGAAAGCCTTTGAAATCTCATAATATCTAACCACTCACAAACTTTTCTTGCCTGACGACTTGTTTTAACTTTCAACCGACATAAAATTTGTCCATTACTATGGAACCCAAAACTAAGACAGGCTTTAATATAATGAGATATTCCAGGATGGTGGGGAATCCCAGCTAATACGGAAGTAATGATACAAGATGCACACCCTCTCCACCCCCAAAATGCGCCTTTGTTTTCAGGGCAATTTCAAAAGTGCCTGGCACCGCGCTGCTCCGTAGAGCGCCTGGCAGGGAACCCTGGAGCGGCGCAGAGCAGCGGTTTACCCGCGAAAGCTAACTGCAAGGCAGCGCTCGCTCCGGGTTTGTGGGCTGGCAGCGTGAGCCGGCCGCAACAAGTTTCCGTCTCTAATTCGTAAGGAGACCCAAAGAGGCAGCCTCCTACGGACCCGGCCTTCAATTAAACAGACCAGCTCTCCCACGTCCATCTTCTTTGTCCCTGTGTCCTGGCTGCCAGTGACCGTCTGGCGAGGTCTACAGTTAAGACTCAGTGTTTCTGCAGGGCGCAGTTCCATTTGCACTATCCGTAACCCAACCACAGGCGGATCTGCATAGCCGGACCACCAACCAGGTGCCCACTAGGATGGTGGAAAGCGCAGGCGCACGAGCGCTGGACACGCCAGGAAAGAAGGGCGGGGTGGCCCCGCCCACCAGCCCCGCCCAGTGGACCAACCCACGGACTCCCCCGCCCCTGGCCAGTGCCCGGTATTACTGCGGCGGGCAGCGCAGGATACAGGGAGGCTGAAGCGGTGGGGCCCGGAGGAGCGGCTCCACGTGCAGCTAGCTGTACGGAAGGCTGTGGTGACAATCGTTATTTCTATTCTTACTCTTAAAAACAGTGGCCACCATTATTTACTACTTTTCTCCATGCCATGACACGCGTGTCTGGACTCTGGGCTGGCGTTTTCTAATAACGCTACACTTTTGGGCAGCTGGCCACCGGTACTCATTTTGCAGTAAAGCCCTGGTCTCCAAAGCGCACATTCTGGTTTCCTTCTTGTCTCTTGGGTGCAGCTTGTTTTGACTTTCTGAGCCTTTAAAGTTCCTGGTGGAAGTGGAACTGTTTGGGAATGGGAGCTTTAGGCAGGGGTTCCAGAGTGCTTTGAAAGGATACCCAGGTCTCACTGCCACGGTGGTGGTTTGCTCTATTTATCCTCTTATTGCTGTCTCTCTGTCGTGGTGTCAGTGACTCTGTGTGTTCAGTGGTAGATACATCGTGTGTGTTTGCCTGTATGTGCTTGCTTCTCTGGAGATTTGAGAACGAGAACTGGAAAGAACCTACTACAGAGATGGGGAAATCCAACTGAGAACTAAAGTAACTGGCACTTCCTTCCGGGCATTTCCATTCCATTATATGTTTCTCTCCTTAAGTAAGGGTGTAGGAGTTTTAATAGCACGTTGGGAAGTCAGAGGCTTTCAGATTCGTTTACTAACCAAGCCTTCCCTTTTCTTCTTAGGAGCAAGCATGTATTTTGAAACAATGGAAAAATAATAATTAAAAAAAAAACGGTCTGGATAATACTGTATAAATTGCTGTCCTGTGGGGTGTTAGTATGTGGTTTTGTCATGTAGATTATTTTGTTCTAAATTAGGCACCCTTTCCAAATCACGATTTTATTCCACTTTTGCCTATGTCTGCATTAGATTGATTAGCTTCCCAGAAGGACAAGAAACAGACAGAAAGGCAAATCTAGTGGCCAGGTTTGTCTCAACTAATATATATTGTTCATATTTTTAAATGTCATAAATATTTCTATTCTTAAGGATAAAGATGTGTGGGCTAATCTCTGAAGTCGGTTCCTGTCTTCTTAAAAGCTGAGACTTATGGGAATTCAGTGTCACTGACTGATGCTCTGGTTTTAAACTGTATACTTATTTTTGCATAGTCAAAGTCAAGGCAAATGCATTTGTTAATTTAAAAAGAAATGCTTTGTCATTCCTTGCATGTTTCTTCTGGCAACTACCAGGCCAGAACCTAGTGCAGTTTAGTATGTAACCTCCGCAGCTGTAAATATGTTGTCTTCTGTAACTATTACTGCCACTTAGCTCCAACCATTTAAAGAAATGAGATAGTGATGAAATTAAATTCCCAATTTGATATGTTTTCTATGCCCATGTCAGCTACTCTGTCACATCTTACACATCCATCACAATGTTTTTCCATTGAATGATATAAATTACAGGATAGATTTTGGGATGCCCACATTTCATTCACTTCGGATTGCTTTAGAACTTCTTATATTTAATTTTTTTTCAAAGTACAGCTCCCTCGCCTTCTTTTTTCCATTCTTCCTTTTTAAATACTGTTTTCTCTTGTACGTGAGGGCACTCCTTCTGTGGTTTTAAGGTTCTACTTCATCCGATGTACGGTTTGGCTGGCCAGTTAACCTGTCCCCTCGCATTCGCCATTTGGCAGGACCGCGGCTTGTCAGAACGAACTGCAGTGAGGAGGTGGCTAAGTTCACGACGAACACTAATGTTATAGGCATCCTGCGTCGTTTTATTGTTGTTGTTGTTGTTGCTAAAATGAGGTAAAAGCCTTATGTAAAGACAGAGACTTGAGTAGCCCACAGGTAATGCTATTGATTGTCCTAAGAGTGGAGCATGAGCAGAGAGCCTCAGATTTGCCATTGGTGGAAGGATGCCACTGCTGGATGATGCTAAATGTGTGCTAGAGATCTTCGTTATTTTGCAATGCCTTTGACTGATGGATGGATGGATGGATCTTCCTTTCAAACAGGACAGAAGGTTGCTAAATACTTTGGCCAGTATAGATCTAACCTAACATCTTATTGTCTGAAAATACCTGGAGATATTTGTGTTTCTGTGCTTGGGTTGCTTTTAGAGGTTTTGTTAAAGAATGAATAATCCATATTGATTCTGTATTGAGTCCTCAGGGCACTGAAATGCCTTTGAGAAAGAGCTTTTTTCTCTTGGCCCGAATTTACAACAGTTGCTATTAGCTGTGCATACTGAGCACGCCTTTAGTGTCCACCAGCCACCATCCTGTGGCTTAAAAGACATACATTTATGTCACGTGTCCTCACGCTTTAGCGGAGAACGGATTCATGTTTTCTCAGATGCGAACGAAGCCTTTGGTAGATGGCGTTGCTAGCGGTTGCTCTTCTTATTCCTTCAGTCTTGGTGCGAAGACGGGAGCTTCGCTTCTGCTGTCTGCTGTTGGGGCCAGTGGTTTCCTTTTCTCTCTCAAGATGGATGGGACTTCCTTCCCTTTGTTTGAGTTAGAGATCCTGGGATTCAAACCAAAAGAACAACATTGCCAACAAGGAAATGTCATGGGATCTGTGTCGTGGAGTTAAGGAACAGGCTGAGAATCTGAAAGAACAACGCCTATGTGTCCTTACCGTTGTGTTTACAAGTTCAGCCGTTTGTTCAGGAACGGTATCCCAGAGTGCCTACTCGGCACACGTCACTTTGCTAGGCACTAAACCTTAACTTTATTAATTGAATCTTACTTTGAGGCTTTATAATTTCAACTACATAAATGAACTTTTAGATTACTCGCAAAGCTTTACTTATCTATAACTACTTGGACCAATGTTATTTTCTTTCTCTTTTCCTCCACTTTTGTATTATGTCATTTGGGTAATGTGGCTTACTCACACTTTCCTAAAACCCAGCAAGAATGTGAGTTTCTTAGCCCCAATGGTCATTTTTCATTGTAGACTATATATAGTCTGCAAATAGGTGATATCAGAAATTATCGCACCAAAAAAAGGTTGAATAGTACTTTCCTTGCTGTAATGCTGACCGTAACGTAAGGACACTGTCTTGCATGCTCTGAATTTTGACATGTCCTGTCTTTAAGTGAGAACTAGACTCGTTACTCACCACATAGAAGGCCCTGCTATACAGTATCTCCCAGCTGAGAGTTCTAGTACGTATAGCATATTTAATCAAAGGCAGTGTAGTGTAACTCTGTTCTTTTGGGTTCAAATCTTCCTGCTGTCACTTCCTAGCTTGGTTTCCAAGGCTCATTGCCTAGCACCTCCAATCCCCGGACGTTTCCTAGCCTGCAAAAGCTGAGGAACATTTGAGAATGGAAACATCTATATGCCTGTAAGATGCGTGGTCTTCGTCACTTCCGCTAAGCAAATACCTCTGGCATTTAGAAATGCTTGGCAATGACTTCATAACAGTGTCAATAGCAGCTCGTCCTCTTACACAGCACAAAAGACAATTTGCTTTTCAAATCTACCGTTCTGCCTTATTCTTAGTGTCTGGATTAGGAGTGTGTTTTATTTGTGAGTCTATGAAGACTACAGATTATGTAAGGGGGTGATAATGGTGGGTTATGGTGAGTGGAGCAGAGGTTGCATGGGCATGTGGTGCTCTGTGTTGAGGACCTTCGTGTCTGTAGCCTCAGCTGGACAACTGCCGCTGTACCTCTCTCATGGCCACACAGCTGACAGTGACGTCACAATGCTGCTGGATTTCCCCTTCCATAGTGCACACATGTCAGAAATTTTCATCAGCACTAACATTAATGAACGTTCTAGCATCCTGCTTCCCTCATGTGACAACCTTCCCTATTGATACAAGAGGCCCCTTCCTTGTCCCTGCCTGTCATTCCAGCTGAGGTAATTCCCAGCATAGCAGGAGGCATGGTGTCTGGGAGCCTGGGGCTGGGGAAGAGCTGGGAGTGCTTCCCTTCCCTGCACTCCCAAGCAAAGCAGCTCTACTCTTCTGGGTTTAGCACATCAGGTTCTGCCATGGACTTGCTTTCAAGCATGGATTCAGTGGCAGTAGAGATTTGCTTACAATCCACCAAACTGCGTTACCTGTGCCTTGAGACTGAGTCTGTGCCCCTATTTTACACTGGAGTCATGGAAACCTTGCCTGTACATTGCTGAAGAGGTTCCTCAGAATTCTTCACACATCATCTCTTTCAACCTACTCTGTTAAAATATCTTTCATTCACCTGCTGTAATTGATGTCTCCAAGGCTTACTGCCTCCATCTGCTAATCTAGACCTAGTCCTGGAAGCTTCTAGCCTCCATACAATTGAATCTAGGCCTAGAATGTTTTCAGCCTCTGAGACTTACTGCTGAATTAGCTCACCCTTTCTAGTTCTTTCTGAACTCTTGCTATCTGGTTCAACTCAGCTGTTCTGGCTCAAACTCCTCTCCTAGCTGATTGATTCAATCTGGCTTCTCTTTTGACCCCTGACTGAATTGCTCTGCTTGGCCTCAAACTAATGGTAGCAATCTGTTCTAACCTTCTGGCTTCTTCTTGCTCTCTGGCTTGTTCTGTCTTCACCTGTGTCTGGCTTATTTTCTCTTCAACCAGTCTCTGTAAAACTGTTCCAGTAAAACTGCCTCCGAATTCCATGAGCTGAACTGCCACAACTTCCACTGCACTGCCTCTCAACTCACTCTGAAATGAACTGCCTGACCAGAACTGACTAGAACTCAGAGATCTGCAGGCCTCTGTCTCTTGAGTACTGGGATTAAAGGCATATACCACCAAGCCTGCGCCTAAGCTTTTCTCTCCTTGAAACCTGCTCTGCAACAGGCTGACCTTGGACTCAGAGATCTGCTTGCTTCTGTCTCTCGGATTAAAGATGTGTTTGTATTCCAGCCAGATCCCATAGATCTAGGTCTTTGAATGTGATCTCTTGCCAGAGCAGCCATGTTCTGAATTAAAATTCCTCTACACCACTCAGAATCAGATCATAATGGAACAGCTGTAAGGCACCACTGCTCTCAACATGGTCTCCTTACTCAGCTTCAAGTCCATATCCAGACTCGGTGCATTAGCGAGATCATTTCCTGAGCATTTGTAATGGGGGTGTTTCACTTTACGTAGGTGTTACTGGGAAGAAGAAACACTTCTCTACACTTGCTTAGCCGGGGTGCTTGCAGTGCGTGCTTGGGAGGTGCTTGATGTCTTTAGTGAATACTAAAACTGTATAAAAACGAATAAAACAGCAGCAACAGGGCCATTGATGATCCTGGCACCTGGGAAGGACCGAGAGCTGTATGCTGAAGCCATGCAAAGTAGAACCAGGGGTTAATATTCAGCTTGGCTGCTTTAGTAGGAATTATTTAGTTAGGGACAAGAAGGACCGGTTTTGCTAATCTTGTACTGTGAGCTGTTGTGATCTTAAAGCCATTCCTAAGGAGGAGATTTGGCCCGGGGTGCCTTTCAGAATGTGTGTTTCCCTTATTTTTATACCTATTTCCACAGGGGAAAAGAGTTCTCCAGGAGAGGTGTCTTATGTAATGCATAGAGACCTTAGCCTGATGGGGCTTTGAAAGCTTCAAGAGCTTCCCACAGTGGAGGAGGCTGGGATTTGTAAACAGGCCTTTGATAGGTAGGCTGTGGCTGAAGGGATAAGGAACCTCGAAGGGAAAGAGCCCCCAGAGGAAACGGACAGGAAGACCTGTCTCCTGTGTGAATGCTAGACTCCTCTCAAGTGACCTCCACCCCGCAGAAACAAATGCGCGAAGTTCAACAGACACTTTGATCCCAGGTATCTCGGTTACGCCTCTGAAGTAGGAGGGAAGGGGTTATGTTGAGGAACGGAAGGACGGGGATGAAGCACGGGAAGTTGGTTCTTTGGGGAAGTCGCACTGACTTAGCCAGATACAGGCTCAGGGTCTTGCCTCCTGAAGAGGGGGAAACGAAGTGGCTGTGCGTTTCCCTTGGAGCAGAGGGTGTGTCTCTCACAAGCACACTCCTGACATTTCCATGAGAAATATTACCGAGGCAGCGACAGCATGGCTTCCTTCTATCTCCTCAGAAAGGTGTGGGGGAGTCAGTGGGAACTGTCATCTGCATTGTCTGTCTAGAGCCAAGCAGCTGCCATCGCTTCACCTCAGTGACCCCGTTTCCTCGCCTTTTGCGATCTATGATTCTATCCATAATTTATACCCAAAATTCTTAATCGATTACTCATCCTGTAGGTGAATAGCGGCTGAATTTGTTGGATTTCTCATATATCCTGGTGTTGGGGCACACATGCCTTTATCTCTACTCAACTTTCAAGGACCATACTGAGTGACTTTGTGTATTAAATATTATTTATCAAGCTTTGACAAATGGAAAGATTCACATGGGCTGATTACATGGTCTAGCGGCAAAGTCAGGTTTTTATTTTCTAGATTTTGGTCCGCTCCTTCTCCAACTTTCTTAATTTTAATTACCAATTAATTTTGCTTGTTGGAGAAAAAAACTTAAAAGTGTAAAAAGCAAAAGTTTTCTCCTCCTCCTCTTCTTCTTCTTCCTTCTTTTTCCCAACCCCCAGTGTTTGGTATAAAACACTGCAGGAGATATACGGGTGTACATATGTATGTATAGGTTTATGTGTACACACACACACACACACACACACACACGCACTTTGATACCAGCTATCTCAGTTATGTCTCTGAGGTAGGAGAGAAAGGGTTAATTGAGGTTCTGTTTTACAAGCACACATCTGTTAGTGCTGCGCTCCTCAATGCTGACTTCACTGATTAAAGCCTTTGGAAGGCCAAGGTGTTGTAGACCCAGGGGATGTGTTTTCTTCTCCCATGCCACGAGAAAACTGCGTGTGAGGTATGCCTTCAGTCAGCACCAACACACTCTGCCCTGCCAGCGGACTCTCCCGCGTACGCAGTAGCAGTGTTCACGGCTGGTAAGTCGCTTACTGAAGCCTTGAATAGGGAGAATGTGAGAAGCTTGAGAACGGCCTCTCTCCTTCCAAGAGATCTGGGTGTGTGACGCATCTTACACCGGCATCAACACATCATGTTTCATAAGCATGCTTTTGTAGGGCTTATTAACACTGTGTTCACTGTGTGACAAGAAGCCCGTATGAGCCTTGTCGTAGGAGAGACTGTCAGCCGCACCTTATTTCAGTTAGCATGGCATTTGATTGGTAACAGGCTTAAACATCCTTTTCTGTGCTCGTTACTGAATGTGTTTTGTTGTAAATGGCTCATCTTGGTGCCTTGCCCGCTTTTACTTTGTAGTGTGTGTTATATCCCCCACCCCACCCCCGAAATGACTGTCAGAGATGTTACATGGTATGGATACCTAAAATGAAAAGTTTTCCTACTTAGCACAATTCCTGTGTGACTTGGTATGTGATATGTGAGTCCCGAAGTTTGAATAGCTGACACCACGGTTTGCTAATTATATGACTTTGTTTAAGTTATTCGGTCCTGTAAGCCTTATCCTTCACATTAATAAAACGGCAACACTATGGAATATACTCTATATGAAGTTGTGAAAAATAAGTGAGATTGTACCCTGAACAAAGTGTTATATTGTGGCTGGAGCACTGGCAATGGCTCATTAGGGGGCTGAAGAGATGCCTCGGGGTGGGGGTGGGGGTGAAGCGCTAGCTGTGCAGGAGTGAGGAGAACTTAGCTTGTGAGGGTGTTGGCTGTGCACCCTTCCTACCGTTCCAGGCCGTGGAGTGCAAAGACGAGCAGACCCTGGGGGCTTGCTGCCCACTAAGATCGAGGCTGATAGAGGAATACAGTTAAAGTCAACCCCTTGCCTTTGTATGGTTATGTGTGGCTGGCAGCATGTGCAACTATTCGCATACACATAACACACACACACACACACACACACACACACACAATGAGTGCATGCACACGAAAATAAAAGAAAGAAAAGAATGAAAATATTCAGTAAATGTCGATTTTTTTCCTCAACAATTCAAAGGGAACTGCCACATCTGTTATGATTATTATATACAGCTGACCTTGTTGCTAAATCTCTCTCTCTCTCTCTCTCTCTCTCTCTCTCTCTCTCTCTCTCTCTCTCTCTCTCTCTCTCACACACACACACACACACACACACAAAATGGCACGTAAACTGGACATAAAGTCTCAGCAGTCCACAGGGATGTCTGACTGGGATGTGGACTTTGAGGAAATGGCACTAGGGTTGTCCTATTTCCATAGAGAGTAGAGACAAGCTCTGTGGTCTGCCACGGGCAGAGAACACCTGCATAAAGCTAGGGGGGCGGTCTTAAAATTGAAGCCCGTATTCTGAAACAGGGAAAAGAGTCGATTGGTCAGATAACTGCAAAGGAAGCTGCCAGCCGAGCTGGGCAAACAGCATAATAACTCTGGACAACGTAGACTCCAAAGGATGAGTCGCCCACATGGGACTATCTGCAGTCGCCAGCATGGCTTCCAAATACACAAAGCAAAACCTGACAGAATTTCAAGGAAGCATTGCTAGTCCATCTCTAGAAGAGGATTTTGTTGTTGTTGCTGCTGCTGTTAAACATGTCTCAGAAAACAACAGGTCAAGGGAACAAGAAACTATTGTGGTGATAGAATTTTAATAACTTGGCTGATGGGTTTGATTTAAGAGGCCTATATGTATACTCATGTCCAGCAAACAGTGATCACACAACCTCGTCAAAAAGCATGAAGTATTTACCAAGCTGGATGAGTACTTGACCCCGAAGGTAATGTCTATGAATCCTAAAGGATATTTACCAAGTACCAGATTTCCTGGGGAATGGTCTGGGTAGAGGAAGCTGGAAGTGAAAATATGGAAAGAACTTGAACATCAGTGTACTAGCAAGCAGGAAGGCTCTGTGATCTGTGTTGGTGCAAAAACCCAGCTCTCACTTAAAAAGAATAAGAAAGAATTTACTTTGTGGCCAAGATAAGTGACCGCAGCCCTCCAGGAACGTGGATTTGAGTTTCCCCAAATTCCATGTTCCCGTGTGAAAACAGTGTCACGAAGTGGTATTGAAACAGAACAAAGAAAGCCATAAATCAAGGCATTTTCAAAGACATTGATGGAAATGTCAGAGGTAGATTACAGCCAAACCGAAGAATCTCAGCTGTGGGCTTCAGGTGTCATCTGGTAGTATTCTGAGGACTTTAATGAGTGGGAACCAGAATCTGATAAGTTAATAAGTCCCAAAGGGTTTTTTATCTGCTCCCCACAGGATGTTAGGTCCGGTTTTATCTGTCAATCACAGGATGCTAGGTCCACCACAAAAGTGGGCAAGAGTGGCTGTGTAATGCTCCAATGACAGTCGGAGATAAACTGTAGTCGCCCTCTGGGCCTACAGCATACCAACCTCACCATGTCACCCAAGTTCTAGTCATCCATCAGCCTTTGCAGACATGGCATCTTTCTTCCAGAATTCTCGTTCATAGACAGGTATCATATTTTGTACATGTGGGGATAGGCACGTGGGTTATGTGACATAGCTGGAGAGGCTCATTCCTGGGGTCTGATGTAGATGAGGCTGAGTTGTAGGCAGGGCAGGAGTCTTCAGAGGGTGGAGTAGTTGGATATGGGTTCTGTCTTGTGGAATGGGTCTTATGTCGAATTAGACATTGGTTGGCTACTCCCACAAGCTCTGTGCCACTAACCCCTAGTGTATTTTACAGGCAGGACAGATTGCAGATCTAAGGTTTTGTGGTTGGGTTGGTGTTTATGTTTCTCTTTTTGTAGCCTGCCGTACCTCCCTGTACCAAAGGCACTAAAATGTAGGGGGTGGAGGTTGTATGTAGGCACCAGCTCGGCCTTTCCCCGTTCAATAAGTTGTGTGGTTGGTGTCTTCAGCAATGAGCCCTTGTTCTCAGTTTGCCGAGAGCAGCCTGTAGTCTTGGCCTGGGTGGGTTAGCGATTTCCACAGGACCCCTTTGGCCAGCAACTCAATTGGATGTAACTGGAAGCTGGTGGTCCTGGACTGACAAGAGATGGCCAACTGGAACTCGGTCGCTCTCGTTATTTGGAGACTTCATTAGGATCGCCTTTGTGTATTAGGAAGTTTCCACTGCACCAGTTCTCCATACCGGTCACAAATGCCCCTGAATTCTAGCTCTTTCTCCCGGCATTTCCTCCCTCAACCCTATCTCCCTTCCCCTCCCCTACCTGGTCTGCCCATTGCCCCCCCCCACCCCTAGTGTACCCATATAATCTATTCTATTTCCCCCTTCTGAGGAGATGTATGCGACCCCCTTGCACCCAGCTCCTTCCTCTATGCCTAACTTCTCTAGGTCTTTAGATTATAGCTTGATTATCATTTATTTAATGGCTAATATCTACCTAGAAGCAGATATATACCTTTTTTTTTTTCTTTCTGGATCTGTGCTACCTCACTCAGGATGATTTTTTTTTTCTAGTTCCACCCATTTGCCTGCAGATCTCATGATGTCATTTTATTTAAAGGGCTGAGTAATACTTCATTGTGTAGATGTCCTACGTTTCCTTTATCCATCCTTTAGTTGGCATCTAGGTTGTTTCCAGTTTCTGGATAGTATGAATAGAGCAGCAATGAACATGGTTCAGCAAGTGTCTGTCCTTGTGGTGGCAAAACGTGCCCTTGGAGTATATGCCCAAAAGTGGCATAGCTGTATCTTGAGATAGACCATTTCCCGTCTTTCTGAGGAACCTCCTTTATCCATCCTTTAGTTGGCATCTAGGTTGTTTCCAGTTTCTGGATAGTATGAATAGAGCAGCAATGAACATGGTTCAGCAAGTGTCTGTACTTGTGGTGGCAAAACGTGCCCTTGGAGTATATGCCCAAAAGTGGCATAGCTGTATCTTGAGATAGACCATTTCCCGTCTTTCTGAGGAACCACCATACTGATTTTCATAGTGGCTAAACTAGTCTGCACTCCCTCCAGCAATGGAGGAGTGTTCTCCCCTATTCTGAATCCTCGCCAGAATGAGCTGTCACTCGTGTTATTGATCTTAGCCATTCTGACAGGTATAAGATGGACTCTCAAAGTGGTTTTGATTTGCATTCCCCGATGGCTAAGGATGTTGAACATTTCTCTAAGTGTTTAGCATTTTCTTGATGGATGATTGATACGTCAGGGCCCAGATCACTGTGGGCAGTGCCACTCCTGGGCTAGTGGTCCTGGACTGTATTAAAAATCTGGTTGAGGAAGCTGTGGGGAACAAACCATTAAGCAGCATGCCTCGATGGATGGCCTCTGTGTTATTCTTGCCTGAATGTTACTACACTGCTTGACTGCTTGAGTTTCTGCCTTGACTTCTCTCAGTGATGGACTATGGTCTCAGAGTTGTAGGCTGGAATAAACGCCTTCCTCCACAAGTTGATTTTGGTATCAGTGTTTTATCACAGCAATAAAACCCCATTATTACCCATTTCCTTTTTTATTATCAAATACAATTATTATTTAATTAATTTTAAAACCCTGGCTAACTGGACAGTATGACAGACTAAATGTTAAGAAACATAAGTACGTAAGTTATAAACATCATGAATGCTCTTGTTATTAGAGATTGATGTCTTTAGTGTAATTTGATAAGAAGATTTAACTCAAGTGTTTGGTTTTGTCTAGCTAAAGGAAATGGGGTTGAGATAATTTGTAAAGCATGGGGATGGTTATAGGGCACTTGACACTGTTCAAATTGCTTTTTTAGTAACACTTTTTAGCCTTAATAAAAACATATACTGCCATGTGTATGTATGTATGTGTGTGTGTGTATATATGGAAAGGTTTGGATTTAAAATATAGATATCCCAATATGGAGTTTCATTTGGAAGATTTAAAATAAGTGTTTGTGATTTTAAAAGCTAGATTTATTTATCCAAATTAAATAATGAGAAAATTTTTTCATAAAGACAGTGAAAATACTTAAATCTTTTAAACATGAAAACTAGTTTTGTGTAAGGTAAGGGTTCTGGATAACAAACAATCATATTAAAGACAGAACTAGTGCAAGAAAACAATATTCTCACTTAGAATTTCATTAAAACCAAGATTATCATTTTTTTATTGTTTAGGAATATACCAGGTAAAACATTAAACATAACAAGCAAATTTTAAAATACGTAATTGTAAAAGGATGTAAGAAACACAAGAGAAATGTTCTGTTACTCGTGGAGCTTGCTTCCCAGTGGAGTTGCCGATGGTTATCGGCCAGCAGTTCTGAAGCCTACCTGAATGTGTCCCCGGGTAAGCTGGTGTATGTCAGGCTGCCCTTTGCTGTAGCCCAGGGTGAGAAGTACCTGGACACAGTCTCTCTCCCCCAGTCATCACAGAACCTTTGACGTGAGATGGTGCTTTTCTCTGGTTTTCTTTATCCTGCTATAAAGACTATATAATTCTGAATTTGCAGTTGTCACAGCTAAAAGTTCTTTTCTAATGAGCATGTTATGTTAATAGAGAATGCATGTATAGTTTCAAACATTTTTATAGGACCTCAAATATTTCTAATGTATATTTTTCAAAAATAATTAATCTTAGAAGGAAGCCAAAGCTTTAGCCAGTTTTGACAATTTATTAGTGTTATTTGCTCATCTAGTAGGCCAGAGTTTGTACACAGATTTAAGTTAAAATTTTTATTAGAAAATATAATGTAATTTAGTAGGAATTCCCAAAATAGAAATAATTTTCTAAACAGAATTTTTCCTATGGTTAACAAGCAAAGGCTTTGTCCCCTGGAAAAACATAAAAATAAGTAAATAAATAAAGTGTAGTTACAGGTTTTAAGTGTCTTTTTAGTAGAAGGATAAGACAACGTTCTTGTTTTTGTAAGCCATTTCTAAGAATATATCAACACAAGAAAACAATGTTTTAATTTTGATACATTGGTATAGAATTCAAATTTTAGATTATTCTTCATATATATATATTTCTATTCTAATATGAGGTATTGTACCCATACAAGTCAAGTAAAATACAAGGTTAACTTCCAATACTTTGAAAAAGTGCTATTTATTGCAGGCTGTTTAGGATAAGTAAGTTAATTGTTATTTGATCAAATCATAGTCATGTTAATTACTAGTCTATTTATATTACTATATTATACATCTTAGGTGCAACAGATACATATGGTTCTATAGAAAGGCAAGATAAAATAATTAGAAAAGGTCTTCAAAACCCTCAGAGACTTACAGAATATGGCATTTAAAGATGTTTTTATTATTTTAAAAATTCATTGACAATAAGACATGTTAACTCCTAGCAACACCCAAGCTTCCTCAAAGAAAATGATGAGTATCAAAGAACCTCCTTATGGAAATGGTTTCAAATGTGGCAAACTGGTCACTGGAAAAAAATGTCCTTGTTTCTGCCACAGACAGAATTCTGCCTAAAACTGGACAAGCTTAGATGCAATCAAAGTCAATGGCCAAATTCTGCCAAGACAGGGTAAACAAATCCTCTATAGTTCCTGCCTCACAAATATGTCTGTCAGATACCCTGGGCCAGTAGGCTAAAGATGATGCTCCAACGTTATAGAGAGTTTTGGGTGACTGTTAAGGCAGCAAACTATCTCTGTCATTTTTTTTTTTTTTAAACTTTGGAAGCCTGCTAACCTGAACTTCCTGTTTACTCTGGTAATTAGTTTTATTCCTTCTCAGGTCTCTGATGGGGTTGAAGACCAGATAGCTTAGTTTTACAATTAAGCTTAGTTGTTTAGGGGTTAAGATGTTTTTAGGTCTCGATAGATGTTTTAAGTTGATAGAGATGAGATATGATAGATAATTGATTTATATTCAGAATTTTTAGATTCACCAGGATAGGAAAGATGGTTTCTTCAAGGTTGCCAAATACAAATAACCAAAACACTAGGAATGTAACATTTATATAATTTCTGATTGTGTCATGGTTCTTCTTGCTGTGGGTAGTTTATTGTGTGTGTGTGTGTGTGTGTGTGTGTGTGTGTGTGTGTGTGTGTAACCTTATAAAATATATATAAGAATTAATTAAAACTGTTATAAGCAGAGAATAAGCATAAAGTCTATCTTAAATTTTTAATAACCTTACATTTGACTTATTATACCTGTGACCACTTTCTTTAAGTTTTATTTTCACAATATTTCTACAATATACATCCATGTTCTAACTTTATTTTTACCCACCTTCATTTTGGGACAATTTTTGACCTGCTATACAAAATCCTTTCTCATCAATTTTTTTCTCAGCCAATTTCCCCCAAAGCTTCTTCTTCTTTTTTTTTTTTAACTAAAAAAAAGATATTTCATACCTATAATCTTCTTTGGCTTTTTTTTCTGTACCTTGACAGTTTTCAAAATCATTATTACTATTGTTAGCATAGAAGTCAGAAAATATTTTAATAAATTCATTTTAAATGAAAAACCAGGAAGCTGTATCTAAAATACATAAAACATGTACTTTAAATATATAGCAGCTATAAACACAGATAAAACACATTAATAGTACTTTTAGCAAATTAAATTATCATTTGTTAAAGAGTAAAGTCATTAGGCCGGGAACTTTGAACTTGTTTGTATTTTTAAAAATCATTCGTTTCTCATTAGGTTTACGAGAAACCAAAGCAGGATGAAGTTTGGTATCTTTATCTTTATTTCTTTCGAGGTATCAGTTTACCTTTGTAGTAGGTATGTTAACTATTTAGTAAGAATTTTGCCTGAACTATTTTATCTTTCTGTAAAACAAACAAAAAAATGCAGAAATGAATAATTGTCCCAAATATATTGTGATGTAACACATTAAGATTATCTACAAACTCCATAATGCTTCTTCTTCTTCTTCTTCTTCTTTTTTTTTTTTTTTTAGTAACCCTTGAAGCAGATTTTTAAATGCTACTAAAAGGAGCATGTGGAGTTGTATATTACACAAGCCCAACTAAGATACGGGCTCGAGGAATGCAGTAGGGGCTAAAAATACTCTTAAAGTCTTTAAAAGGCCTTTTTTATATTTATATATAAAATACTGTATATATCTATATACATGCACACATAAATACAAAACATATCTAAAAAGCAGAGAATAAATCATTCTTTTAATCCTGAAAATACAGAGTTTGGCATTTAGCAATTATCCAACAGGAAAAACTGCACCTGGCACAGGGGAAACCATCTCTTAAAATTGATTTCTGTCTCAAACAAACAGTGGGGGACATTCTGTAGAGCCAGATCTGAGCAAAGTTCAACAAGAGACTATCTTGACCAGACTGGATAATTATCTCTTTTTTGTTTAAAAACAAGATTTTAGCTGGGTGTGGTAGAACACACCTTTAGTCCCCACACTCTGGAGGCAGAGGCAGGTGGATGGCTGTGAGTTCCAGGCCAGCCTGGTCTACAAAGCGAGTGCAGGACAGCCAAGGCTAACACAGAGAGACCCCGCCTCGAAGAAACAAAACAAAACAAACAAAACTCCCCCCAAAACAAAAACCACCAAGACTTTTTCCAATTAAAAAACCCATGTAAATTGTCCTAAAGAAAGCTCTAAGACCATCAGCCACGTCTCCTTGTTTCATTTAAGTGGCCATGTTAATTAAATACACTCTATCAATGATCATAATGAGTGAGTTAACCCAGAAGCAGAAAGACTCAAATGGTATATACTCACTTATATCTGCATATTAGCCCAAGGGGCATGTCCCACGAAAGCCTTCACTTACCAGGAAACTGCGACAGAGGAGAGGACATTCTAGTGGGACTCTAGATGAGAGAATCATGGGAGAAAGGCAAAGTAGAAGGACCCAGAGGGTCCTAGAAGCCTACAAGTAGAACATTATGATAGGCAGATTTGGGCACAGGGGTCCAGCTCAAACTAAGGCACCAGCCAAGGACAATACAGGCGGTAAACCTTAAGCCCCTACCCAGATCTAGCCAATGGACAGAACACTCTCCACAGTAGAGTGGAGAGTGGGATATTACTTTCTCACATACTCTGGTGCCTCACCTTTGACCATGTCCCCTGGACGGGGAGACCTGGTGGCACTCAGAGGAAGGACAGCAGGTTACCAAGAAGAGACTTGATACCCTATGATCATATACAGGGGGAGGTAATCCCCCTCAGGAACAGTCATAGGGGAGGGGAATAAGGGGAAATTGGGAGGGAGGGAAGAATGGGAGGATACAAGGGATGGGATAACCATTGAGATGTAACAAGAATAAATTAATAAAGGAGGAAAAAAAATAAATACACTCTATCTGTGGCCATTATTTGGTTCTGCTGATCTGTGGGCTGGAAATGTGGTAGTGCTAGGCTGTTGGGACTTTTTCCTTTAAGATTCTACTTTAACAATTTGAGCCCACACGAGCACTTACAAGCCAGCTTGGTAAGACGAGGGGCATGTAAACCTAAGAACATTTAGACGTTGTATACATATGCAATAATACAGAAGATTTTTAAAACCAAGATTTTTGAATATTATTGTTTATTGGGAGTATATATCCTGGAAACTTGACCCAAAGATTTTTAGTAAACATATGCATCCATTATTTCACAGGTAGTCTAGCTAAAATTAAAACTTTTAATAGAGCCAGACATGGTGGCACATGCCTTTCATCCCAGCACTCTGGAGGCAGAAGCAGGCAGATAGCTGTGAGTTCGAGGCCAGCCTAGTGTACAAAGTGAGTCCAGGACAGTCAAGATAACACAGAGAAACCCTGTCTCAAAAAACCAAACCAAACCAAAACTTTTAATAGTTTTTATATAGACATTTTGAAATAAAAGATAATTAATTTATAGCTATTTAGGACCTTTTTTTGGAAGGAAATCCTTATCAAAATCTACATATAAAACATTACATTTTATAGTTGTATAAAATCTTTATTTTGTGATCTAATGAATGTTTCTATATAAATGATTAGTGCTTTAAGGTTTTATGAAACAATAGGCCCAAAGATGTAATTTTAATTGGTTTCGAGATGTTCAGAGAATCCAAGTTTGTGACAGTCTGTATTCATCAGTTATCAAAACATTCCCACTTGTAAATATGCAGTGTATATTTTAACTTGACATTCCAAAAACATTTCAAAATAGCAACTCCAGCACACAATAAAAAAAAGACTGAAGTGAAGCCGGGTGTGGTGGCGCACACCTTTAATCCCAGCACTCGGGAGGCAGAGGCAGGCGGATCACTGTGAGTTCGAGGCCAGCCTGGTCTACAAAGTGAGTCCAGGACAGCCAAGGCTACACAGAGAAACCCTGTCTCGAAAAACCGAAAAAAACAAAAAACAAAAAACCGGAAGTGGCCAGCTTGTTCATTTTTACAACACATAATGAAAATAATTACTTATAGATACACATGACACAATTACACAAAATCTCGGTGCATATAGTATTTGGTTTTTAGTAGAAAGTTTATATTCCTGTTCTTTAAGATATGACAGAGCTTTAGCAGCATAAGAGATGAAAAGGTGAAGTTTGCCCTGTGGACCTGAGGTAACGTCATGAACGTCTTTCCCTTTCTTTAAGAGCTGGGTAGCTGAAAGGGAGGTGCCTTTTTTTTTTGTTTTTGTTTTGTTTTGTTTTTCGAGACAGTGTCTCTCTGTGTAGCCTTGGCGGGCCTGGACGCTTTGTAGACCAGGCTGGCCTCGAACTCACAAAGATCCACCTGACTGCCTCCCGAGTGCTGGGATTAAAGGCGTGTGCCACCACGCCTTTTCTGATGAAAATGTTTGTCTCAGCGTTCTTTTAGACCAGAGGTTTTCTTCCTTCCTTCCTTCCTTTCTTTCTTTTTCACTCTTGACTAATAGTGAAGCTAAATCATATTTCCCATTCTTACACTTGTATCTAACAGAAAAAGGAAAGCAATAAATGAAGTATATCTCGCTTTGTTTTGCGGTCGTTTGTTGCGTTGTGTTGCATCACCTCCTGGCCCTGTGTTGGCCTGGAGGCTATTTCCCATCATGCATCTGGCCTCCCTGGCCTGACTCTCATCTAGGTTGGGCTGCCCAGGCCAGCTCCGGAGAGCCATTTCCTCAGCACTTGGTTCTTGAAAATGCTCAAATGGAGCTGGAGAGATGGCTCTGCCTGCTCTTCCAGAGGCCCTGAGTTCAATTCCCAGCAACCACATGGTGGCTCACAACCATCTATAATGTGATCTGATGCCCTCTTCTGGCCTGCAGATGTACATACAGGCAAGCAGAGCACTGTATACATAATAATGAGTAAATAAAAAAAAAAAAAGAAAAGAAAATGCTCAAGTGGCCACCTTTTTTTTTTTAACCACTCAAAAAGTGAGAACATACAGACTTTAAATTTATTTTGACTTTTAAAGTGTTACAAGTCAGCCCAATCTTCAGACTATCTCAGAGAAAGGAAGTGGCATGTTCCTTCCTCCTCAGCCAGGGGGTTCTCAACCTTCCTAATGCTGAGACCCTTTAATACAGTTTCTCACATTGTGGTGATTCTCAAACATAAAATGATTTTTGTTGCTACTTCCTAACTGTAATTTTGCTGCTGTTATGAATTGTAATGTAATGTAAATATCTTATATGCATGGTATCTGCTATGCAACTCCCAAAGGGGTCATGACGCACAGGGTGAAGAACCACTGTCCTGTGCTGTTAACTATACAGATGGCAGGGAAGCAAAGAGTGCCAAGATTTCAGGTTCGATACAGCGTAGAAGCAGTTACTCCCACTGCGCTGCGTTGGGGAGGTCGTTTCCGTTGCTTCAGAGCTGCTCTCTGTGGTAGAAGCCTGGCTTAGGATATCTGGGGGGTCAGCTCTTACGAACTCTCCAGAAACCTCATGCACTGGCCCATCTGGTTTCAGAACAGAGTCTGGGTCTGGGGATGTCTGTTTCAGGTTCCGGCGATGTCTGTTTCAGGTTCCAGCGTCACTCATGAAACACTAAGTGGGTCTCTCCCGGAAAAGTGAAAGCATAGGAACACAAGGTGACAGGCAGGTGGTCCTTAGCAGAGCAGACCAGCTAAAGGGACAGACAAGGAAACTCACCAATGACATTTCAAGGTGACTCTCGGCACCAGTCCCCTGAAGTTTTAACTGTAGTATCCTGAGGAACTCTCTCAATGGTTAGAGACCTCAAGTCTGGCTGAACAGGGATTTGTGGCTCTGATATTGAAAGGACCTTTCAGACTGTGTGTGTGTGTGTGTGTGTGTGTGTGTGTGTGTGTATGATATGTGTGTGTGTGTGTGTGTGTGTGTGTGTGTGTGTGTGTGTCTATGACAGTGCCTTGCTCCCATGTGGGTGACTCCTATTGGGAAAAATGGATTATTCTTAGAGCCCCACATTGAGTACTAAAACTGTTGATGAAAACAAACAAACAAACAAATGAACAAAAACCCACAACGCTCACCTCAAAAGGGATAGAGAGAGTTGATTCTGGAGTCAAATACGAGTATTCCTGACCCAGGAACTGACTCAATGCAGAGGTCAGTTCATGAAGTGTTTATAGTAACAGATCAAAGCCATAAATCAATACATTTTTCAAATACAACAGTGGAAACATCAGCAGTGCATTCCCGCCAACCAGGGAAATCTCAGTGACCGGCCTCCGATGCTATCTTATACCGTTCTTAGCCCTATGGTAAAAATACAATAAAATAAAATAAGATAGGGCTTTATTGATGCATTATAAAGCTTCTTATCTTTTAGTCACAGGACGGTAAGTCTGATTCACAGATAGACAAGGAATGCCTATTTAGGGAGCTGCAGCTAGCCCAAGATAATTTCAAACTAGGCTCTAGAGCTGCAACATTCCAACCCCTTTATGTCACTGAAGTCCTAACCGATCAGCCTTTGCAGATGGTTTCTTTTCAGGACTTCTCGTTCACACAGCTGCTCAGTTTTCCTGGAGGATGGGCCTGAGGTCTAAGCACAGAAGGATGCTTGGGTACCAGGACACTAGCAAGCAGGGTTCGGCCTGGGGATGTACTCTGAACAGAGGCCATATGGTTCCCGTACTTTTTATTTTAGGGCTAATGAGAAAAGTAACAACTCTAAGGAAATGACCATTTATTGCTAAACGAGGGCCCAGTGACACTGCTGAAATTCTGGGTTTGGAGACAGCAAAGGAAGGGCTGAACTAGCACAGAGTGGGCATCAGGTGAGCCCGCACCTACAGACCCAGAGCCTTAGGTCAGCATCAGACTCTGGGGCAGAATTTGACTCAATCCTACCACTGTTAAAATGCCTGGTTCTGCTTATGTGTACGCTTTGAATTTCATTTTAAAGATTATTTTTGCATTTACAGTTCTTCTCTAACAGGAGCCATGAGTAGCTACGAGCAGCCTGTGTTTGCTTGTTTAGCAGAGATTGGCGGGGACAACCCTGGACCGCTGGGATGCCTTCATGTATTTACTCATTAGAGCCATTCCAGTGTGGTTGACTCGCCCAACCTGGGGCATATGGAAGATGAACCACAGAACTGTAAGAAACAGGGTTAGACTCCAGCTGTCCTGCTGAATCTGCAGCAGCCCCTCCCCTCTCAGAGATGCCCGCAGGCCTGCTACTAAGGCATTGTGGCTCTAGCTGGCAGATTTTCAGGTATCACCGGTTTTCACCCAAGGAAAATAAGTTTATATCAAAGGGGCTCTGGTGGCCCATAGGTTCTGCTCCCTACATCCTGCCTCCTGCCCAGGAATCAGAGGGTCTGGGTGCAGGCTCTGCTGTGAAACCACACCCTGCTTAGCCAGGTGTAAGAAGAGACCCTCCTACTTCTGTCACATGGACCTTGATCTCTCTTCAGAGTCCCCAGGATGCTGTCTGTCTTTGATGCTGGGGTCTGACCTCTCCCCTGGCATGCCGTTGTCTGTCTGTCTGTCTGTCTATGATGTTAATAATTCGTCTAATAAACTCCTTACCCTCAACAGTCCACATCAGTGTCCTCTTGAACCTCACAGCCAAGATCTTTCGAGAACAATTCTGAAGAAGGTGTTATAATAGCAGTAAGGATGATGACCAGAGCTTTCAGATCACAGCTGTAGATAAGCCACTGCGCTAAGGACTCCCCTGCAGTTCCTCCTTTACCTCTGGCAGCTGCAGGGTGACGTAAGCACTGTTCACATTTCCTCATTTGCTGATGAGGACACTGGGCCTTAGAGGCATTAAGAAGCCTGTCCAGCCACATGGCAGATGATGCCAGTAATCCCAGCATGCGGGAACCTGAAGCAGAGGCTTGTCAAATAGAGGGCAGCCTCAAACAAACAGCCCCCCAAAACAAACAGGTGGGACTTTCCCAAAGTCATTAGAGCTATAAATAAACTTAAGGATGTGGCTTGAGCACAGGTCATTGTCACTAGAGCATCAGTTTGGAGCCACTTTCCTAGACCAGCTTGTGTGGGCTGATGCATTGCCATTTACCGATAGATATCGAGGCTGCCTTGACTTGTCATGCCAAGCCTGGGTTCTCTTTCATGTCTTTGGAAGTATGCAGCTGAAGAACATGTTTAAAATCCCACTGAAAAAAATTTCAGTTTGTCACATCATATACGACAAAGTTCAGAACATTTCATTATTTCTACTTTCATTTGTGAAAACTGGACTTTTCCTAGGCCCCCTGGGATAGCTTCATTAGATATTTGATGCCCTTTTTTGATGTTCTGTGTCATTTATAGCACACCAGGTGCTCGCGTTTGGGACCAGATAGTGGCTTAGTAAGTGCTTGGGTGAGTGAAAATCTAGAACCTCTACTTTGTTTATGGCAGGCCTGACTGACTCCACAAGTCTGTTTTCAAGGCCAGCTGTCCGCTGATCCTCAGTGACTAACGTGGACGCCTAGAAGTACGTCCACTAAAAAGGGGTGTGAGTCAGTCCTGTAAAACTTAAAAACCATGTCTGCTTTTCTCCTTGGAAGTCATTTGCAATCTATCCAATGCCCTCTCTGGAATTTTCTGATGCTGGCCATCTAAGGGACGAACGTTTGGTGAAGCAAAGTGGAGCATTGTGTAAGAATTCTCTTAACTACTTTTACATCCTTATTACACCCTTTCTGGTAGTTTAAAACTGATTTCAATATATATTCATTATATACAAATGTACATTCATTATCAATTATATAGCATATATTAAGATATGCCATAATATAATTATATATATATATATATATATATAGAGAGAGAGAGAGAGAGAGAGAGAGAGAAAAGGGATTTATTAGAATGACTTGCAGGCTGTGGTCCAGCTAAGTCCAACAACGACTGGCTATAAATGGAAGGTCCAAAAAAAATCCAGTAGTTGTTCAGTCCGCGAGGCTGTGTGTCTCAGTAGACACTGCAGTCCCGAGCAAGGAGACTCCACCGCCAGTGAAGAAATGGACTTGCTAGTGAGGAGAGAGCACGCAGGCGAAGGACAAAAGCTGCCTTCGTCTTCCACGTCCTTTTGTAGGCTTCCGGTAGAAGATGTGGCCCAGATTCGATCTGGATTGAAGATCTGGCTTAACATCATATTTTCATACTGGAAAGATCAGAGTTAGATACAGTCAAGTTGAAAACCAAGCCTAGCCATCACAATATCTATATTCCAAACAGGAGAGGAAGCATGTTCTCTCTCTCTCTCTCTCTCTCTCTCTCTCTCTCTCTCTCTCTCTCTCTCTCTAATCTAGCTGATTTTATACTTAGCATGCTCATTTTTAATCTATTTTCCTAAAAATGAGACAATTTATAATTAAATCAAACTCCATCATATATGTAATTCTTTACCTGGCCATCTCTTGGTTCATATCTTGGCGGTTGTGAACAGTGTTATCCTAAGCATGGGTGAGCCAGGCTCTCTGCTCTGTGGTGATGTACATCCCTCTGCATAGATACCCAGGAGTAACATATGTCAATCATATGTTAGGTCTCTGACTGGTTGTCTTTGAGAAACCTCCGTGTTTGTTTCCACAGCGGCTGTATCGTTCACACTCTTGGCAAGAGTGAAGAAGGGCTTCTCCGTTTCGCTGTGCTCTGTTTCCTTGACAGTATCCACTGCACCTGGAGTGTGATGAACTCTCACTGCAGTGTCGTTTGCATTTCCCCCATGGCCAAACCTGTTTGCACAGCTTTCCTGGCCATTTGTATTTCTTTTGCGAACCGTCTGTTCAGTTCACTTGTCCATTTAGTGACCAAATGCTTTGCTTTTCTGGCATTTCATTCCTTGAGTTCTTTATAGATGCTAATCCACTGTCAAAGGTAGAGTTGGCAATTTTTTTTCTCTTCCATCCTGTATGCTGTGTATTCACTCAGCTGGTGGTTTCCTTTGCCCCAGGTGAAGTTTTATATCCCGTTTGCCAACGGTTGCACTTATTTCCTGATCCACCGGAGTCCTTTTCATAAAGTTCTTACCTATGCCCATATCTTAAAAACGCTCCCTTCTAATTGTCTGGGGCTTGGGTCTTACATTGCGGTTTCCAATCCACTTCAAACTGACGTGGTTGTTTTGTTTTTGTTTTTGTTTTGTATACAGTGAGAGAAAGGGTTCCTATTTTATTTTTCTACATGTGAATCCCCGCTTCTCCGAGCACCAGTGATTAAAGAGGCTGTCTGTTCCCTAGTGGCTCTTTTTGACAGCTCTGTCAGAAATTAGATGGCTGTAGTGGTGCGGGTTTATATCTGGCTCCTTTATTCTGTTCCATGTGTGGTTTATTGGACATTACCCCACTGGTTTTGTTACTATGTCTTATGGTATGGTTTGAAATTGAGTATTGTGACAGCTCTGGTATGGGTCTTTCTGTTTAGGGTTGATTTGGCTATTAAGGGTGTTTTGTTCTTCTGTGTGAGTTTCAGTACTATTCTTTTGGTTCTGTGAAAAATGCCTTTGGAGTTTTCATGGGGATTGCATTCAATCTATACTGCCTTTGGTAACTGTATCTGGTAGGGTTCCCTGGAGGAACAGAAGTGATATATATCTAAAGCCATAACACACACACACACACACACACAAACACACAATTTATATATAATAACTATTAAATCCACATGTGTAGATGTGATATATTTTATATTTATTATTTTTATATTCACAAATTTTATTTACATGTTAAGTATTTATAATATATAAGCATATAAATTATATTTACATGTATTATAATACAATATTTTATATTTAAAATCAATTAATATAATAAATGTATTATATTTATAAACATATCATATATTTTTAAATAATATATAATGAATTATATGTATATAATTTATTTTATTTTATTTAAGATTTTTAAAGATTTATTTATTTATTAAGTAGACAGTGTTGCCTGAAGATATGGCTGCGTGCCAGAAGAGGGCACCAGATCTCATTATAGATGGTTGTGAACCACTATGAGGTTGCTGGGAATTGAACTCAGGGACTTTGGAAGAACAGACAGTGCTCTTAACTTCTGAGCCATCTCTCCAGCCCTATGTATATAATTTATTAGAGTGGTTTACAGGCTGCGATCTGACTAGTTCAACAATGGCTGTTTCTCAATGGAAAAGCCCGTTGTACAGCCCATGACGCTGGATGTCTTGGCTGCTCTTTTGTATACTACTATGAAGTGGGTTCCAGTACCAGAAGGAATCCCTCAGCAACAGGATGGACAGAATTGCCAGTGAAAGTGAGGGCAAGCAGGTGAAAAACAAGAGCTTCCTTTTCCTATGTCCTTTTATCTAGGCTGCCATCAGAAGGAGTGACCCAGCTCTAGTGTGGGTCCTCTGATGTCAACTGACTGGATTTAGAGTGGGTCTTTTCGCCTGGAATGATCCAATTGAGAACATCCCCCACCGAGTACACGGCTGCTTAGGTTTTATTTGGCCCCAGATGCGGGCAGGGTGACAGCCAAGATTAGCCAGCAGCACAGTAAGAGCCATTTTCACAACATCAGTTCCGCCTACTCATGAGAGTGGGAGTGTTCCAGAGTCTTCTTGAGTCTTCTTTGATTTCTTTGTTCAGGATCTTAAAGGTTTCACTGGAGAAACTTGTCACCTCCTTAGTTAATTTTATAACAAGATACTTTGATTTATTCTTCTGATCATATCATGAGTAGAATTTTGTTTTGGTTTTTATTTTTGTTGTTTCTTTGTTGGCAAGCCTATTAACGGCATATGGAAATGCTGCTTATTTTGGTTGAATAGTCTTTTTATTTTTAAATCCCCGTTATTTTTCTGAATGTGTTTATCAGACTTAAAAGGTTCCTGATGAAGTCAATGAGATCTTTTAAATATGAGACCATATCATTACAAACATGCATATATTGTCTTTTTTCTTTCTGCTTTCTTTTATTTGAAAGAGAGAGAGAGAGATGTGAGAATGTGTGTGTGTGTGTACGTGCGTGCGTGCGCGCACACACACACACACACACACACACACACACACACACACACGTCTTCTCCTTAGCCAGGATTCCCAGCGGTTTTGTTAGCAGCCACTCCCTCCTGCTCCAGCTCCTGGTTTGCCATTAGGCGAATCTGACATGGCCAGTTTCACTTCGTGTTCTACTTGGATCAGATGCCCTGTGATTCTTCCTGTTTTCAGATTTGATTTAGATTGTTCTTGAAAGTTACATGTATGGCTGTTTTGCTTATATGTATGCACACGTATGTGCACGTGTGAGCATGGTGTCCACAGAGGTCAGAATGGCCTATCGGATGCTCAGGATCTGAAGTTACAGACAGCTGTGAGTCACAGTGCTGGGGACTGAGCGCAGGTCCTCTGCAAGAGCATCAAGTGCTCTTCATCGCCCAGCCGTCTCTCCAGCACCGTGTGGGCTGGCCCTTCTAACCTGGTTGTTTTGTATCTGTGTAAAGTACTCCATTATACATATAACTAGTTACTTACTGGATAAGCAGGAGACCGTCTGGAATAAGGAAATAGTGTCATATGAAGCAGCTTGAAGTTGCACTGGCAGCCTTTGACCTAGTATGTGCAGAGACAGTAGCTGATTCATATCTCTATTTAAAGAATGGGGAACATGGCCAGAGATGTTGCTGAAGTGCAGCTGCAGGGGACCAGAGAAAACAAAGTTATGCTTTTCCCATTTGAGACTCAGTTTCCTTACCTTTAAAGAGAAAATGCCCAGACTGCTAAATAGTATGTTAGGGCATCATCCGTAGTGGGCATGGATGCAAAATAAATGCTACACTATTTGGGATTCAAAAGAATGTGTGTGTATGTGTGCACACGTGCGCACATATGTGCGAGTGTTTGTATGTGTGTGTGAGTATGTGTGTGAGAGTGTGCATGTGTGTCTGTATGTGTGAGTGCGGGAGTGTTTGTATATGTGTGTGAGTGTGAGTGTGTGTGTGTGTGTGTGTGTGTGTGTGTGTGTGAGTGTGTGTGTGTGTGTGCCTGTGGAAACATTCCTTATGTATCATCTGCATTTTTTTCCTCTGAGATATGTTCCCTCACTTGCAGGAAGCTCACTAAGTAGGCTGGCTGGCCCTGCAGCAAGCTCATCCACCTGCCTGCCGCCCCAGGGCTGGGATCACAAGGCAAAGCCATAGGCCTTCCGGTGGTTTTCTGAGGGTTCTGTTTGCAAGGCGAGCCCTTTATTGATGGAGCTGTCTCTCCAGTTCCATAATGATGTCAGAAAAAGAAAAGACTGGATAGACTCGATGGCAGAATGAAACATTGAAGTTAATGTAAATCACAGCCCACAAAGCATAGCTAGCTAAAATTTAACAGAAATGAGACAGCGTGTAAATCATGTTCGCAAGTTTACCCTGTAATAGAAGTGTGTGTGTGTGTCCAAAAGGTATGTAAGTTTAACTACAAAACCCAAATCTAGTGCACACTACAATCAGAGTTGGTCTCTTATGGTGTTCTAACTCCATATCTTTGCCTATGCTTCTAAATACTTTTATCCGATTGTTTTATTTCTATTTACTTATATTTTAGGTTGACATTGCTAAAAGGAAGCACAGCATTACATGTTTACTCTTCCACTAAAATATTTGGGTCACGCTTTGATTTTCTGTAGATTTATTTTTAAACCTTAAAGTGGTGGGTGGGAGAGTCTCAAACACCTAAAGAGGAGCAGGCCTTTGCATCTTATTATCTTCTTTCTTACTGTTAAACATAAAACCCAGGGTGAGATGGGCAGGAGAGTGGCACATCTTCATCTCACCTGCATCTGTTTCCATGCCTCTGCCAGTGACCACGGGTCAGAGACTGTCAGTGAGTGTGTTGGGACTTCACATAAGTCACGGGTATGTGGACTGTCAGCTTCTGAAACAGCTGTAACCCGCATCATTGGCTGAATTTCATTTTTGAATACTTAGGAGTACTTTAGAGATAACCCTTTTATGGGCTTGACATTTTATGAAAATCCAATTTACAGCTGTGAGCAGCTGTTTTCCTTCCATGATCTATCAGGCATAGCAACTACAAGTAGCTTTTTATTGCCAACCCTTATCAGTTAAGGATGGCAAAATTAGCATTAGAAAGATGCAAAGCTGCCCTTTATGAGGTAACTGCCTATATAAACTCTCTGAAAGGCCTATCATGCATCAAGGAAGAATTTAGGTTGATATTTTAAAATATCTAATTACGTTAGCTCTCTTTGGTTTAGCTTGTGAATGTCATGTTGTTTATAGAATCAATTTGGCTTCTCAACTAACCAAGACTGGGATTGAATTTGTCTATGTGAAATGCACGTAGGTGCCAAGGGAGGAGGGTACAGCTCCTGTGCTCCAGAAGCTATGCTGCAGTTGGGATGTATGCAGCAGTGTTTATGTCTGCTGCTAGCCTGTCTGCCCGAAGTACTGTCCACCACTCTCTGTCCTTTCGTTTTCTGGCCAGCATCTACATGTTTCTTAATCAGGGACCTGTAACACCATCCTATTCTTCTGGTCTCTTTTACTTTTTTAACTTAAAAAAAAATTATTTTTTGAGACAAGTCTCTCTAGATGTAGCCCTGGATGTCCTGGTACCTGGTCCTTTAGACCAGGCTGGCCTTGTGCTCACAGAGATCTACCTGACACTGTCTCCCGACTGCTGACTAAAGGCATGTGCCACCACACTCAGCTCCTAAGATACGTGTCTCTTTGTGTGTGGTGTACAGGCCTATGTGTGTGTGTGTCTGCATGTGTTGGGGTGCATGTGGAGGCCAGAGGTTGACATCAGGTATCTTCCTCAGCCACTCTCTCTACTGTACGTGCCAAGGCAGGGCTCTCACTTGCTCTTAGGAGTGTCTGGTTCAGCTAGGCTAGCCGGCCAGCTTGCTCCAGTGACCTCTTGTCTCACTCTGCCTGGAGATCACTAGGGTGCCAGCAGTCTGCAGCATTCACCGGCATGTGTGAGACTGCTAGGGAATCTGTACCTCCGTCCTCGTGCTGTCCCCACCAGGCCATCCTGGTGTCTGTTCCTGCTTAATTGACAAAATGTTGGTTTAGTCGGTGACATGCTTGCTTGCACAGTCATGAAGAGCCAAGTTCAACCCCCGTACTCCTATGAAAAAGCCAAGTGTGGCAGCACATATGTGCCTGTAACCCCAGAGCTGGGTGGGTGGAGATAGGATTCTAGAGGCTCGACCAGTCTTGTCTACTGGACAAGTTGCAGGTTCAATGACCTGCTTTGGTCTTCCAAAACAAGGTGGAAAGGAAGAGGACACTAAATTTAACCTCTTATTCCCACCACACACACACACACACACACACACACACACACACACACACACACACACACACACACCCCAGAAATTGTGTATACTCTTCATCTCCTAAACTTATCTTTTTGTAATGACAACATTGAAAGACAATTTTCAAGTATATGATACATTAAGTATAGTCACCATATTGTACAACAAACTTCTAGAATTTATTCCTTTATCTAAATTTTATACCAATTCCTGAGCATTTCCCCCACTGTCCCTCCTCCGCAATTCCCAACTACTCTTTGCTTCTGTAAGTTGAACTATTTAAGATCTGTGTATGAGTGACAGGCACCATGCAATATGTATCTTTCCATGTATGCCTGGCTTATTTCACTTAACATAATATCATCCGTATTGATCATTGTTTCAAGTGACAAGTTTCCGTTCTTTTAAAGGATGTATAGTATTCTATTGTCTGTTTATACACACCGTTTCTTACTTTGTCTACTGATGAGCAGTTAGGTTGAGAGCACAGCCTGGTTCTTGTCAATAGTGTTTGAATGTACATGGAAGTTCAGATCTTACTCCCAAACACTGGTTTTGATTCCTTTGAACATCTATCCAGAAAAATGATGGTGGGCCATATGGAAGTTCTGTTCTTAGCTTTTTAAACAAACCTTCATGCTGTTTCCCATAATGGCCAAACTCATTTGCATCCCAACCAACAGTATGCAGTGTTCCCCTTTCTGCACTTGCCATCTTTTGATATTTTTATAATAGTCATCCTAACAGGCATGTGATGACAGCTTTGTGTGGTTTCAGTTGCACATTTTCTATTATTCCATACTGCCTGGCGCCTGCTCTCATGTCTTCTTAGTGCCCTGTGTCTCTCCACCACAGTGTTTAACATGAGGTATTAGAATTTTAGTGTGTGTGGTAAACTCAAGGCTACTGTGAATCTGTCTTTTAGTTCCCTTTTTGAAAGTCCCTGGCACATGGAATGTTTGAAGTCAGAGCTTGATGACTAAATAAATCCCACAACCTGAATGGTTCTTGGCTTGACCCGCTGAGATGATGGGGAAAGAGAGCATGACAGATACAAGTAGAAAAAGCTGAGATCAGATGGGCTGCATGCTCAGGTGGGGACACACCAGCAGCAGCCCAGAAACGCAGCACCTTTGTTATCAACAGCACAAAAGAGGAGGTAGGTTGGCAGGTCTCTGTAGGGGAGCAGTCTCAGGCTGCAGTCATTAGAAGAAATAAATTCTGTTATTTTTAGAAAAATGTAAGAAAATGGATATATTAAGTAAAATAAGCCAAACTTAAAAAGACAAATAGCACATTCTTTCTCTCCATATCGTCGTGTGTGTGTGTGTGTGTGTGTGTGTGTGTGTGTGTGTGTGTGTGTGTTATATGATATGAAAATGGGCATGGGAATATATAGGACGGGAAGGAAATGTTGGTGTTTCTGCGCATACCAGCTTTAGGTAAGGGTCAGTCATTCATCAACATGCATACTTGGACCATGGGAAGATCTTGTCATTCCTATAACCTGACCTGGAACAGCCCTTGTCGTTCCCAAGAGTCTGAGGCATTGGGGTCCTTGACATGGCCTTGCTCATGTCAACAACCCACAGTCACTTAGAACGTCATCCATTCCCCATAGATAAAGATGTTTGAACACACATAGGCACGCAACCATAAAGACCAGAGAGAAAAGGGGGCGAGGCAGAGGGAGAGGACAAGAGAGGGAGGGAGAGGAGTCTCACTGGCAAATGGGAACTGTGTTGTGCCTATCAGAAGACTGATGAGGATCAGAGGGATCATGTTTGTATGAGAGTAGGAAAATGAATGGAGGCAGAATTCAGGAATTATCCTGGTGGTGATGAGGAATCTGGGTACATGATGAGGAAAAGAGTGACAGGAGGAGAGTCTTTCTTTCTGTAGAGTAATATGGTCGTGCTATGTAAGTAGGACTGAACATAGGGGAAACAGGAGGTAGGAAAATCAAGAAGCTGATCCTCAGGTAGTGTTGAGAAAGGCTGTACGGGACACGCCCAGCTGCTTTAAACACATGTGGGCAATGAGGGAAAAAAATAAAGAGGGCTTGAAAGGTAGGCACCCGGGGCCACACTGTTAGATACTTGGGGTGCTTGGAGGCTTCAAAACACAATCACACATTTTTTAATTTAAGTCTCAGTAATTTCCATAGACAAGAGCATCTGGAGAGGAGCAGAAGAGTTGGGGGTGTCGCCAGTAGTAGGAAGGCGAGGACATCAAGTGCCACCGAGGGGAGTCTAGTTTCAGATGACAGATTAAAATGGTCTGATGAAGACAATGGAAAGTGATGAATAAGGCAGCCTTTTACCAAACTTACCATCATCTCACATTGCTCCCCGCTGAGCTCCTGGCCTCATTGAATGGCCCAACTGTTCACCGCCCATCCAGAAATGAGGGTGTCCTTGACTTTTTTTATTTCATCCAGTCTCCTCCTTCCATTATAGGTATTCAGTCATTTTCTCTGTCCCACTACTGTGACTGTCACCTCGTACACAGCTGAGAGCCAACCTCCCGGTGGCTCCATCTTTATTCTCCCCTGTCCCAGCCCTACAGTTTTTTTTTTAAAAAGCACATACCCGGCTGTGCTACTTCCCATTTATGCCTCCTTAGTGAGTTGCATCCCAGTGAAGATGCTGAGGTCCTGTACCCTAGTGCCTACAAGTATGACCTTATTTGGAAAGAGGATGTTTAGAGATGGTTAAGATGAGGTCATTAGGATGGACCCTAATCCAATATTGCTATCTCCCTTTAAAAAAGGGAAATGCATGAACAGAAGTGGGCAGGCTCAGGAAGAAATCAGAGTGATGTCATTATAAGCAAGGATGACAAAGGATGCCTGGAAGCCACCAGGAACTAGGACCGAGACATGGAACAAGAAGACGCACAACTTTCCTCCTCCTTAGGCAATCTGCTAACACCTTCCATTTAAACCTCTAGCTTCCAGAACTTAGGGACAATACATTTCTGCTACTTTAGATCCTTTACTTTGTGGTCAATGCTATTGCAACCCTGAGAAACTAACTCAAGTCTTAAAATAGCTCTCCATTGCTTGAAGACGACAATAATTGATGTTACGGTCGACTTGGCCAGCCTGTAGCATGCCCAGGTACTCAACCAAACACTATTCTAGGTTTTGGTGACAGTGCATTTTGGGGCAGGTTTGACTGGAGTTTGGAGTAAAGCAGATGGCTCTCTCTAATACTGGTGGCCTTAATCTAGGCCACCAAAGGTCTAGATGAAGGAAATAGCAGCCCCTCCCCCACCCAAAGATGATGACAATTACTCACATGAGACCTTCTGTCTGTGGAAGTGAGAATTTCCCCTGGCTAGTTGCCTTGAACTGGGACACTGACTGCTTCTTCCCTTTGTATCTAAATTGAAACCCTCGCCTTTCCTGGGTCTCAGGCTTACTAGGCTTCAGACTAGATCTATAGCAGGGACTTTCCCGAAAGTCTTGAAAATTGTTAGCCTCTGTAACCACACAAGCCATGTCTTATAAATCTCTTTGGAGGTATACTCATAGGCATACACACCAATCTAGCCTAGTTTGTCTCTCTGGAAAATCCTAAGACTTGGTATAAACATAAGATCTGCAACCCATACGGAAGGCCTGCCGTGAGCTGAGTTCTGTTCATCGACCCACCTGTCTCCTTCATGCTTTCCCCAGCGTTGCATTCCTGATGGTCAAACTATTCAGCTTTGGTCAGGTCTGTTTATCTATCTTGTTTTCTGTCAGCAGTAGTCTTCCTCATATATGGTCCCTGTGCTTTCAATCTCATCCTTCAAGCCCACCTGAGTCTTTATTATTTATTTATTTAGTTAGTTTTTTGGCACAGGGTTTTTCTGTGTAGTCCTAGCTGTCCTGGACTCTCTTTGTAGTCCAGGTTGGGATCGAACTCACAGAGATCCGCCTGCCTCTGCCTCTCGAGTGCTGGGATTAAAGGCGTGGGCCACCATGCCAGGATGTTTTGTTTTGTTTTTGTTTTAGTTTTTTGACGCAGAGTTTCTCTGTGTAGCCTTGGCTGTCCTGGACTATTTGTAGACCAGGCTGTCCTCAAACCCACAGCGATCCATCCATCCACCTCTCCCTCCCTGAGCGCTGGGATTACAGGCCTGCCCCACCACACGCGGCTCTTCTCTATTCATTTTTAAAACAGATCTCCGTGAAATGCTTGGTTCGTTGTTCAGAAGCTAACAAAGCCAACTCGACCCTTGGCCTCCTAGAACTCCATATGCTGATCGAGAGCAGTCAGCAAAGGAGACAGCAAAACGTCAGAGGGTCCAGCAGAAAGTTAGAAGCCACGAGATACACAGACTGTGGGAAAGCACTTGCGCTGAACCCATGGAACAATGAATGCTCAGCAGAACCCAGGGCTCTGGGCTATGGGATTCTTTTGAAGTCAGGGATACAAGATGGAGCCTAAACACAGGAAGCTTACCTGTGGAGTAGAGACACGTTCCCCACACATCCTGGGCTCTGCTATAACAAAAGAAAACCAAAAATGCAGAGGAAAAGAAACAGCTCTTACCTATTGCTATGAGTTATTTGTTTTTGCGCAGGTTCTTGTGACCTTTAGGAGATTTTGTGAGACGTTATTAGCCATGGTGGCTTTGCCCTTATGGGTGGGACTAGTGCCATTTTAAAAGGGACGTTCAGCTCCCTTTTGTTCTTACTCTCACCTTCCACCTTGTGATGGCATAGGAAGAAGACCCTGCCAAGTGATACATCTTGGACCTGACTCCGGACCTCCAAACTGTGAGCCAATATGTTTCTGTTCTTCTAAGTTATACAGTCTGTGGAATTGTGTGATGACCTCACAAAATGGAGAGGGATGTAAATGTGAGCAACAATATCAGAAATATCACACTGTCTAGGAATTTGAGGGGGCTGATGAAAAATTCTGAGAGTGGGACATGAGGACCAAGAGGCAGAGAACTGGAGGGGGAAGCGGGATGTTAGAAAACTAACCCAAGATGTACAATATGCAAATAAATGCAGCGCTAGGGGACGGGAACCTGGAAAAATGACCAGGGGAGGGAGGAGAGGAAGAAAGGAAAAGAAAGAGGGCAGTGAAGGAAAGAGACTATCTCAGAATGAGAAGACTTGGGTTTCCTGATTGAAGGGGTACACGCGGGTGCACACAGACCCTCACCGAGAACTATCACACCAACAGTCCAGGACACTGGGTGTGAAGGAGAAAACCATGTTTCAGGAAAGAAAATCAGAAACGACACAGCAGGAACCATTAGGTCAGAATGGCACCCACTTTCTCAACAGCAGTATTGTAATCCAGAGCATACTGGAAAGATCCCCTTGCCATTTGGGGGAAAAAAGTTTCCCGGGGTGAATTTCCAAGGATGCAGGTAGGCCATATGTGTTCTCAGCTGTTAATGTCTCAAGAAACTTTTGCCCCACGTATTCTTAGGAATCCAGGAGAGGATGTGCCCCATTTAAACAATGCAGTAGACTCAGAGTGGAAGGCCTTTGGCTTCTTGCCCAGAACAGAAGAAAGAGCTTCTCAGGAAGAGGCTAAGACAGATGACCCTCGCTTGCAGTGGGGCACAGACCAGACAGAAGGACGGGGACTTCAGAGGGTCCCCTGCAAGAGTGCAGGAGAAGAATGGCTGCATGCTCTGTTTTGTCGGGTTTTGTTTTTGTTTTGTCTTCTTTTAGCTCTGTTAGAGAGTTCCATGTGATAAGTATGTGGGAAACTAGCAAATTAAAAGGCTAGGAAAGCATAGTGCATGCCATTGCTTGGCAATGTTTTTTTTCTTTATGATTTTTGTTAATTTGTTTGTTTAGTGTGTGTGTGTATATAAATTTATGTGTGCGTTTGAGTGTGGGCACGTGTGTGCCCCTGGGTACATGTAGTGGTCAGGCGGTGACAGCCGCAGGTGTCACTCCTTGCTTTCTATCTTGTTTGAGACGGGCTCTTTTTATTATTCCTCATTTCATAAGCCAGGCCCTCAAGATTCTTGGAATCTCCTGTCTCTGCTTTTGGTCTCCCTGCCTGGCTTTACATGGGTATGGGGATTTGAAGTCAGGTCATCATACTGTGTGGCAAGGACTTTACCCACTGAACTGTTCCCTCAATCCAGGCATGACTATTTTCATAGTCCTTATAAAAGCTGAACACTGATTTAATGATATAACATTGTTACAAACTTGTTTTATATAGTGGTAGGTGATGATAAAATTCACTTCCAAATAGAAAGTGTGTGTATTCATCTCTATGTACGTGAGTCCAAGCAGTCAAGATAGAATAAAAGCAAAGCATCTAAAAGTTTGGAGCTAATAGCAGAGAAAAGGGCTGCATCTATTAAAAAAAAATGAGTATTTCTAGGGAAGATAAATCAGAAAATAGGTGTCAACAGAGTGGTGTTTTATAACAAGTCGTGGGGTAATATGAAACGCCTAAAAAGCATGTCTTAACCAAACAAAAAGAGCAAAACCACAAAAAATATGCACACAAATATTCATGGCAGTGCCATTCATAATGTCAAGGCAGTAGAGCCATTCAAATGGCCACCAGCTGACTAAGTGGGCCATAAAATGTGGTATAGTCTCAAACATGGGACACCATTCTTCTGTGAAGAGGAACAAAGGGCCAGTGAGATGGCGCAGCAGGTAAAGGCGATTGCTGCCAATCTTGAGGACTTGAGTTTGCTTCCAGGTGCCCAGGTGATGAAGAACTGACTCCCGATAATTGTGACCCTCTCACTGGGTGTCATGGCCTGTGTAACCCCCAAAATAAACAAAATAGAATGGAACTAAAGATGAAAAGGGATAAAGTAGTGACACATGGCACAACATGGATAGACCTTGAAAACATGCTAAGTGAGAAAACCAACCAAACACACACCAAAGACATCAAAAAACACACCTGGGCCAGGCACAATAGTGCACGCCTGTAATTCCAGCACTCAAGAAGGCAGAGGCAGGTGAATCTCTGTGAGTTTGAAGCCAGCCTGGTCCAAAAAGCAAGTCCAGAGGAGCTGGAGAGATGGCTCAGAGGTTAAGAGCACTGGCTGTTCTTCCAAAGGTCCTGAGTTCAATTTCCAGCAACCACATGGTGGCTCACAGCCATCTATAATGAGATCTTGTGCCCTCTTCTGGTGTGCAGGCATACAAGCAGGCAGAATACTGTATACATAATAAATAAATCTTAAAAAAAGAAACAACAACAACAAAAACAAAAAACAAGTCCAGGACAGCCAGAGCTACACAGAGAAACCCTGTCTGGAAAAATAAAAATAAAAACAAACAAAGACAAAGAAAGAAAGAAAGAAAGAAAACCTATAAGTTCTACACTCAGAAGGTTGAGACAAGAGGATTGAGAGGTCAAGGCCTATCTGGCAAAACTCCGGTTCAACTAAATCAAAAGGCTACAGGAGCCAGGTATGGTGACACACACCTTTAACCTCAATACTTGGAAGGCAGAGACACCAGGTCTCAGTCTACAGAGAGAGTTCCGGGACAGCCAGGGCAATACAGTGAAACCCTGTCTCAAAAACAAAACAAAACAAAACAAAACAAAACAAACAAACAAAGGCTACAAGAAGACATGGTTCCACTTCTGTGAAATGTTGACAACAGGCAAATCCATTGAGACAGACATAGTCATTGTGGATGGCTGAGGATGTGGGAGATACAGTAACTGCTAATTGGTACTCGGGTTTCTTTTGGGGATGATAAGAATATTCTTGAATTGTGTAACATAATATGTATGCAAATCTGATCATATGATTAAAAACTACTTTGAAAGAGTGTTATGCCATGTGGATGAATCAGGTCAACAAACATATGATTAAGCTGAAGAAAACAATATCTAATTCATGTGTTATGGGTGAGGAATAAATGAAATAATATTATGTGAAGGGTCTAGCCCACAGCCTGGTATAAACACGAAAAGAACAGTTAGCACTCACACAGGACTTACTTTCTGACAGGCACTTTTCCCAGATCACTACACATCAGTGCGTTTAATCTTCCCAACAATTGCACAAGACAGACTGTGCTCTTGTCCCATCTTCTAGATGAAGATCTTGAGACCAGTGAAATTAAGTCATCGGCCTAAAAGTCACACAACTGGTTCGTCAGTAAGGTTGACCTTTGACCCCAGTTACCTGATCCAGAACTTTTATTCGGCCACTCCACTGTGCCGGTGACCTGGTTTTTGGAGATTGAGGCCATAACTGTAAAGCAGATGCCAGATGAACTCAGGAAGGACAAGATGAGACGAAACCGAGGCTGGGCTCAGTAGAGGGGGGGGGAGGGGGGGCGGAGCAGAGACATAGAGCATCCGGATGGAGGGTGGGAGATCTATCCGGGTGCAGGGCAGAAGGGACCGTACTGTCTGCAGAGACACAAAAACCAATAAAACTCAGAGTCCCCCTCCTGTTTAGTCATCACAGGCAGTTTTAAACACCAACTGAAAAAAGCCACAGCCTTGCCTGGGAAAGTCTGGTGTGATAAATACCTCCTCCACAACTGCCTACCCGCCCCAACCCCACCCCCTCCACCCCCCGCGGGGTAGGGCTTCATCGCTGGGAGAGGCAGATGGGGAGAGATTTCAAGGGAGGGGGTCTGAATGGTGAAATCCAGGATGTGGCTGGGGGCAGTGACAGGTGGCTGAGGAGGATCAGAGCTGAGGTGATGCGGAGGAAGGAGGGGCTGTGTCGGTTGATAAGGTGGCGATAAGCAAGGACTGGCTCAGTGGCTTTCTTCTTACCCAGTGTGTGCTCTGTCATGACCCAAAGTCCTCACTGTGACTGGAACAAGATTCTAGCTGGAGCCCTGCGAGTTCCACTTCAGCTCTCTTCAAATCTGTGCCCGCTTCCCATGGAGCCGGCTTTCTCAGCCCTCTCTTGGGCGTTTACTTACTCCCAAACCAGGCTCTGTCCTCCCCGAGAGGCTGTGCTTTACCTCTGTCCCCGTGTCTAGTTCTGGCGGTCACTCACACACTAGAGGAACCAGTGCAAGAGTACGTTGTCCTCCTTTTCTTTTCTAGATTCCTTGGGTCTCCCGTGATCAGGCAGGAAAATGTACAGAATGCTCCTGTTTTCTGTCTCCCAGGTAAACAAAATGTGGATTGGTCCCTTTTCCTGAGGCGTGGCTCTTGGGCCCCCACTTTGTTCTGAACCCACAAGGTGCTCAGTCAGCACACACTTTCCCCTTAAGGAGACTATGGAGACACTCTGTGGAGCTCGCCTGTAGAACCCCTGAATGAGGATTGTTCCCAGGAGTGGAAGCCAACCAGCACTTGACTGCTGTGTAATGCTGTCAGTCCTGCATGTTTCTTCGAACAAAGTCAGGTGTCCTCGAACTTCTGCCGCTTACTGATTGGGATCCTACTCACCACTCTTACCCCAGACGTCAGTCTTACTAGAATTTTCTAGAATGTTCTTTAGAACCCTATCTAGAGAAAAATTGAGCCTTTTCCTTGTCTTCCCATTCTTTAGCAGACCCTCTTGCTCAATAGGAACCCTGTGGGTTTCTGAGTACAAAGTTGCCTCATCAGGCCGATAAACTAAAAGGCTTTATCTCAACATTAGAACCTAAGGTGAAGAACTTTGTAAGGAAACCAGGAAAGCCAAGGAAGACGGAACAGCAGAGCCAGTGGAATAATGCTGTGCCTTGACAGCAGCCATGGCTCCTGGAAAACACAAATACCTGTAGAATGAGCAGGCATCTGCACAATCTGACCTGGGAGCCTACACCCCCGGGGCTAAATGGAGCATACACCTCCAAGGCTAAATGACGGTGTCTCTGTTACTGTTGGAAGTATATTGATTCCAGGAAATGTAGGGAGGAGTGTACTCAGAATTCAGTCAGGGCAACCCAGATGCGGGAGTCTGAAGGGATTGAGTCTGAAGGAAGGAATGAAGCTAGCGTTTAAGCGATAGCTGCCTGTAGGATTCAGCACTGTTCTTTATAGGAAAAGTTTAAATAATTGAACTCTCTAATTGGGTTAAAGAGATCCTCAGCACACTGGTGTTCTATAAATAAAAGAATGAGTAAATAATATAGTGACCTTCCTCTATGAGCCCTGCACTTAAAGAGATCATTTGGGTTTGTTTGTTTATCTGTTTGTTTGTTTTGAGAGTGGGGAGGAGTAGGGGAGAAGATTGGTTTTGGGATGGGCAGGCTCTCCCATGGAAATCCCTTTCAGTTCGCCTCAGGTACCAGGTACGTGCCACCTTTTCTCTCAGATCTTTCCTTAGAAGTGACTAAGGTTTGTTTATCCCTGCGGAAAGCAGGTAATCTCCTGGGCTTTGCTTTTAGCAACTAGAGTCAGACAGAAGAGTTCAGCCAGGGAGCTGACCTTCGCTCCCCTATCTGTGATCAGAAGGGTTTAAGTAGCCCAGGGCCTCCTGAGAGACCCAGAGGGAGAGCAAACTGCTCATGGGGAAGAGGAAGTGGAAGGTGGCTTCTGGATTTCACTGTGACCTGTTGTCAGGTGATTTGCGGGTGGGAGGAGACATGAAAAAAAAATGTTGAGTAAAATGTCCTTATAAAGACAAAATCTATTTCTTTCCTGCCTGGTGATTTGCCACTGCAGTTACTTCCTGCCTTGTGACCGCACAGCCCTACTTGACAGGGTGCTTTGCAGATCTGAAGGACTGGACTTTCTGACCACACAGCAGTGCTACTGAGGACGGTTTCTCCACAAGGTAAAGTTGCTACTTGCCCCTTCGCTCGTTGGAAGTATTTGGGGCTTTGCTGCTGGGCCTGGGGAGTTTGCCTAGAATGGACTGAGCACCTGTCCTCTGAGTGTGCCTTGCCTCCCTCTAACGGTTGGGGACCTGAAGGCACCTGGGGTGGCTGTGTGTGTGTGTGTGTGTGTGTGTGTGTGTGTGTGTGTGTGTGTGTGTTTATGGGGAGGGGGGTGTTCTCTGGCTTGGTTCTTGTCAAGTTCTCTGCAGTTATCAGCTCCCCCCTAAAAACTGAGTCGCTTTTCCCCATCTTTAAGGCCAAGCTGTGTTTTGCTACCTGCCGGTTGCACTATTTCAAGAAGGCTATTTACTCTGATTTGGTCAACTTTAAAACGTTTTCGGGGAAAGTGCATATTGATCATTTAGACTGTGCTGCACAGAATACTAATGGGGGTGGGGTCTAATTTTAGCTTCTGTGGTTGTTTGTCTTAGAGGGGAGAAAAAGCTTCCTTTATAGTCACTTGGTGGACCCGTTAACATCTTAGGTCATTTGTTAACAAACGTGGGTTGGTTCTGAGAGTGATTTTTTGACAATGAGGTTTTGAATGCCTGTGTTTTCTGGCTACATAGGACAAGAAGTCTTCTCTCTGTCATGTCGCCTCTAAGAGCAAAAGCAATCTGTGTGTTAGCTTGCGCTACTTTTTGTAGGGCTTGGCTTGGTTATGTGTTAAGGCTGAAGGCCATAGAAATGGATGCCCTGCTAACTGCTGGAGGAAAGCCTCCTGCCTACAAGGGACGTCCTTTTAAACTGCTGAAGCACAGAGCTTCGAAGTATTGTAGCATCTATCAGCCTTTATTTGATTATCTCTGTCAGTCAAACCCTGCACAGATGATACAACCAAGCTGAAACCCAGTGTTTCTGTCAAGAACTATGCCGTCAGGGTGACTTAAAACAAGACAGAGGCAAAACTCTCCATTAGGAAAAACGTGGTGGCTTGTCAACGCACCCCTTTTGGTCAGAATTACAAGGAAGTTATCACAATTGGCTCCTAAAAGAAAACTTTTTAAAAAACGAATGTCTCTGTGGCCAAATGTAAATGGAATTTGCCGTTTTTCTATAAATGTGAATTTCTGCAAGTTGCAGAGTGTGACCAACGATCTTCCCTTGCATTGCTCACCTGGCTAGTTTTAAGGTGGAGACAAAACAAAACCCAACCCAGAAAGAGCGGGAATGCCGCAGGAGAGGCTTAAGGGCAGGAAAATGCTGAAAAGATATACTTTAGAAACATTTGAATCAGTGATAGTAATGAGAAGGAAATAAAGAGATGAAAGGATGTCAGTATGCGTCCCATCTATCTGGGAAGGGATAAAAATGAATGAATATGGCGGAGGTAATGCCAGCCACTTTTGCGTTTCTGAAGCACAGTTTCTTACGCCAGAGGCGTGAGGGACGGCTCTTCCGGGCCTCGGCGCCAATGAGGGCACTGTGCGGTGGTTTGTGGTGGGTGCTTGTGGAGACATTTCATTAGCAGTCTCTGTCTGGTAGAAGTGCTTTAAATTTTATCTCCTTTGTATGTTATACTTGCAACAGTCAGTAATGTTGGAAAACATTCCAGTGTTTTAACTTGATCGGTACTTTTATCTTGGAACCTGTTGGAGAAAGACAGCCAGTGAGTAACGTTTCGTTCCAACGCGCGCGTTTAAATTAGAACCGGAAGAGGACCTTTACAGGTCCTCAAAGCTGCACATGCCTAGTCGCGTATAATTTAGAACAGAGCAAGTACCACTGCGTAAAGTGTTGTATTGTATCGACTTGGGGATGGTAAGAAAGCATCAGTAGGTATTCTGTGCACACTCAGCTTTTGTAGAAGACGTTCCATCAGAACATGGTTGAGTTTGTGTACACAGGATAGGGAGCGCTGACTGCAACAAACGTGGTTACTTCTAAGTGTTTAGTTTACGTAGCCACATGATTTCTTGGAATCCTCTCAAGGGCCTTCAGTTATCAGATTGGGCTTAGGTGTTGCAGTTACTGCCTGCAAGGTCATCAGAGTCAGGGTGGGGCAGGAGGCTTGCCTGGATTTCAAGTGCTGGGCTGACGACTGTGCTGGCTGCAGGGGTGGGTGGGGGTGGGTGGTGGGAGCGGCTGCCTCCCGTGAAGCATGCTGGGAGAAGCTTTCTTCACTGAAGCAGATTAGAGAATCTAACACAGCTCTGTGTGTGTGTGTGTGTGTGTGTGTGTGTGAGAGAGAGAGAGAGAGAGAGAGAGAGAGAGAGAGAGAGAGAGAGAATTCGCAAGACACCCCAAAGGATTTTGATTTTCATAACTTGATCCCTTGGCAGATTTCATGTAACGATGGGATGATTCATTAACAGTTTTGCTAAGAATTTTTGTACCTTCACGAATTTGCCTCAGCCCACTTCCTCAGCCTTATTTCATGCCACTTCCTTCTACTTGAGCCTCTCCCCTCCCCCTCCCAGTCTTGCCTACCCACGTTCTGGGCTCACTAGACCGCAAGCCACCAGAAAGTTCCAAGCTGTTTCACTCCTTTTCACTCTATTTCTTTCATGGTCTTCTCTGTAAATCTTCTGAGTTTGTTCAAGAGCCACCTGGAAGCACAGGACTGTTGCTTCCTCCACTGACTGCCGGGCCTAAAGGTTGCCTAATGCTGTGCCTTGGGGTCAGTATAGCATTGATTGTATCTTCTTAATTATTATTCTTTTCTGTCCTGCCACACTCACAGATCCGAGTTCCTTCTCTATCTCTCCTGGTACATAGAGTTGCTGAAGCTGTTGATTGAAATGAGCATTTGGCCGGGTGTGGTGGTGCATGCCTTTAATCCCAGCACTCAGGAGGCAGAGGCAGGCGGATTGCTGTGAGTTCGAGGCCAGCCTGGTCTACAAAGTGAGTCCAGGATGGCCAAGGCTACACAGAGAAACCCTGTCTCAAAAAAAAAAAAAACCAAAAAAAAAAAAACCCAAAAATGAACATTTGTCACATGTAATTTTTTTAAAAATAAATTTGTTATGTAACATGAAAGTCTCTGATCTCACTTCTCAGTTTAGTGCTGGCTGAGTTCTCATAGCGACCGTGATGCAGGAAGATGCAGCAGTAATTACTGCATTACAGCTATCTTTCTGCATCTTTCCCAAGGCCTTACTCTTCCTTTTAGCCTCACAGCACAAGTGGACATTAACTTTCAAGAAATGTAAGAAATTATATGATGACCTTAGCCTTCAGAAATAAATGACAGTAGTGTGTCACCTTATTTTAGAAACAGTTAGAGACATACTACCTAGCTATAGTCCCAAGATAGGCCTTTGTTTATGACAATGAACACAAGGACACATGCCAGAACCTTTACTCAGTCACTCTGTATTGTTCTTGGAAAATTCTAGAGCCACCTTTTCTTTTCTACCTAAGGAGTGTGAAGGCTCCTCTTCACATACAGAGATGATAACAATCACATCTCAGCATAAAACTAAATAAGATAAAATTAAGAAATTCCCTCGTTTAGCTCATGTTTGAGAAGAGCTAAGTTTTAAGTTCAGATTATAAAGTCATTGGACTTTTTGACTAATGACAGATGTTATAGCAGAACGACATTGTTTAGATTAATTTAAATTTCTCCCCAGAATTTTTTTTGGGGGGGGGGAGGGCTATAGGGGTTAAGTAGTTGGTTCCCAGTTCCCAGATACTCCAGTGAAATGACATTATTCAGTTTTGTATCCTGAACAATGCAGAAATAAAAACTGAAGTTAGAGCCCATCAAAATATATAACTAATCGGGCCAACAGGCTTGGCGGTTTCAAGTGTCCCTGTTTCGCTAGAAGACAATGCACTCTGACATCAGGACACTGTGGCTCTCTGAAGTGCAGGGAAGCTGCCTCCTGACTAGATATCCGTCTCCTCGGGGAATCTTGCTCCAGCTGCTGAAGCCGTGGTGTTCCAAACGGCATCTCCTTGTTGTTTTCCTCCGCTTCCTTCTGACTCAACTTCCTGTCCTTACCGCACACTCTTCCTGTTGTTTCGGTTTGTCAATTTCCATCATTGCATCCGTCTTCCCATCCGTTGCACAACAGCTCCATCTTGTAAGACACTGCGAGCACCAGAGGGAGGAGGGAGAGGTGGTGAGGAGGAATTTCAATTATCACCCCAAGAAGAGCTAATGCACCCTTTCTTAGAGCTGGGCATTGCTCTGAGGGCTTTAACCGTAATAAAGCATTTAGTCATTGCTGCAGTTCCAGGAGGTGAATACTGGCGTCCTCTTCATATTTGACAACAGGTTTGTTTGCTTGTGTGTTTGAATGAGTCCTGTATCAACTGTTGGATTCCAGAGACGGTCCAAAAAAACAAAACAACAAACTACAGCACGTACGTGTGCCTAAGGTCTAAATTTGAGCTCGGGCGGTTGTAGCGTTGCCTGAAGATGTGCAGCTGTGGCATGACCACTTTTATGACTGTTCTGGTGTCATCCCTGTCCTCGTCATCACCGCCTGCCTGCGCCTCATCATCCTGTGTGCGTGACTGTACTTGGTATTTACTATGTACAGACCATGCAGCGTGATCTTTTCCTTTAAAATCTTGCAGAAGTTCTTAGTCTTAGAAGATAGATGTGTGGCTTAGGTTAAGCAGCCTTCACATTTCCTAGTGGAGTGTGGCTGGCGATCACGAATAAATTAATTTAATCTGTACATCCAAGCGCCTCTACCCACAATTATACAGCGGTTGCCAAATATAAGCGCTCTCAAGACCATTCCCAAATGAAAGGTTGTTTGAGCTGTGAGTGGAAGAGCAAGAATTTGAAAGTGGCACACTGAGTGAGTAAAAATGCGTTGTCCTCGGCTTCGGGGAGGCCTCTATGTCAGTCCCACTTACAAGCTGTACAAAGGCCGTTTCTGAAACACGGCCAGCCCCCTCCCCCCGGAAGGAAAAGCTAAGATGTTAAATTGAGGAACCAGCAAAGCCATGGCTCTGTGGTTGTAGCATTGATTCTTATTTTAGCAAGGAGCCCCCCCCTCACCCCCATCCCCCACCCCCCCATCCCCCCACCCCACCCCCGCTCACCCCCACCCCCTTGGCCTTTCTCTCTCTCACACATACATACTAGTAGCTAAACTTGTCTGGGCCTCAGAGTTTGCATTCTCCACAGTGGCAGAGCTGAGGACCAGCTTCTGGTACTGGGTTAGTTAAGCACATGAATTGCAGATGCTCAGGTCTTTTTTTTTTTTCTCTCTCTGCTTACCCTTTCCAGAGGGAAGTGGCCCTAATGAGATAACTGCCTGGTATTTAATAACCTGCATTTGGTTCCTTATTCTAGCAGCCATCATCAAAATTTATCCAAGGTACATCTCCAAATCAATGTGGTAAAGAACTACCTGAAATTATTTCTGTGATATCTGTATATGGCCCTGTGTGTCATAGCTCGGGCCTGATTAGCATTAGCCGTTGTCTTCTTCTTAACTGCAAAGTTAAGTTCTAAAGTGTGTGTCCTTCTAGCTCCTTGGCAGCACAGGCTCATAGCTGAGCTGCCCGACTGAAATCCAGATGATCAGGAAGTCAAAACATCTTGAGTGATGATCTCATTCTCAGCAAGTTTCAGACTCTGGACTATTCCAGATCTCAGACTTTTGGATAGGTGTCACCCAAACATCCCTAGCTCTGCAAAACTCTGGGGTCTGAAGCACTCCTGGTCCCAAGTGTTTTGGCTAAGGAGTATGCAACCGGCGACTTCTATCAGCACCGTGACAGATAAATAACTGACAGGAGTGACATAAGGGTGAAGGCGTCTGTTCTGACTCCCCCTTGCTGGTTCCTGTTCCACCCGGGCACGGAAGGCTCAGCATCTGGAACCTCTGGGCCAGTGCTACTGGGAACTTGCAGACTGATCTATTCACATCTAGACCTAGGCAGGCTGGGCCAGAGCCAAGGACAGGTACCACCTGCAAGGCCTACCCCAGGGTACTCACTTTAGTTAGCCGGGTCCGAAACCCCAAGTTTGCACAACCTTCAGAAACGGCATCAAAATCTGGAGACCAACTGCTCAAACATTTCAGATCAAATCCTAGCAATTACCTTCACCCAAGGAAGGACAAGGGTGAAATGAATTCCTTAGGGAGAAATAGGGGTAACAGGTACCAGGAGAAAGTAAGGGGGGGAAGAAAATAAGCGTATAGTTTTCTATTGAAGAGATCCCCTTTTTCATCTTAAAACTGAATCGAGCTGTCCATGCCATTTCCTTTTTTTTGTTTGCTTGTTTGTTTGTTTGTTTTTTGAGATAGGGTTTCTGTAGCCTTGCTGTCCTGAACTCTGTAAGCCCGACTGGCCTTGAGCTCACAGTGATACCCCTGCCTCTGCCTCCCTGAGTGCTGGGATTAAAGGTGTGTGCCACTACTCCTGGCTGTTTATACAACTTCCAATGGTGTTGACATTTTTTTTGTTTTAATTTCCTCTTTGGAATGGTGAAGGCTAGTATGTACTATGGCAACTTTTTAGATTTCCCCATGCCTCATTGTCTTTCATGTGGAAAATTTTCATCAACATGTCCCCAGTTCTGTTTCTGTCTTCTGACTACTGAGAATTACAGTTGGGACATTTCGGTTCTCTGTTAACTGGGTGGTTTTGCCTGATCTTTGGGGGCCTTGATTCTCCCTCCAATTTTGTACAAATGTCTGTTTTTAGAAGCTTGTAAATATTTTATAGCTTTTTGTTTTGTTTTGCTTTCTATTTTTTTTTTAAAGACAAGTTTTCTCTGTGTAGCCCTGCCTGTCCTGGAACTCACTCTGTAGACCAGGCTGACCTGGAACTCACAGAGATCTGCCTGCCTCTGCCTCTTGAGTGCTGGGATTAAAGGCATGCACCATCACTGTCGAATTATTTCTTTAACTGCTTATTTATGTGTTTATTCTGTATATATGTGTGAATTCCATGACATACATGGAGACAGAGGAAGTTCCCAGGACTAGAACTCCGGTCGTCAGGCTTGGCAGCAAGAGGCTTCATCCACTCAGCCATCTCACTGGCTCTTATTTTACAGGTTTTTAAATCAAGGCTTGTATCCTTCTTCATGGAAAAAAAAATAGGTACAATGTATAGAAAGGGTGTTGGATTCCTTCTGGGTTTGTTTTGTTTTGTTTTGTTTTGAGACAGAGTTTCTGTCTGTACCCTTGGCTGTCCTGGACTAGCATTGTAGACCAGGCTGGCCTTAAACTCACCATGATCCCATCTGCCTCTGCCTCCCAGAGTGCTGGGATTAAAGGTGTGTACCACCATGCCCAGCCTGTATTCATTTTGGTTTTGACCATATCAAAAGCTGAAAATCTCTAGAACTTCTGAGGCCACTTTATTTTATTTTAACTTTTAATTGATTCTTTATGAATTTCACATCATGTACCCTAATCCCACTCATCTCCTCATCCCACAACCCCCAAAGTTTTAAACCATTAAAAATAAATAAGTAAACAAGCATCTCACCATGAAAACTACAGTGTGTCACATAGTATACTCTTTCGTCCAAACATCTTTTCTTGGAATGTTCATAGCTATGAGTCACTGGTCTGGTTCAAGGCCTCTGGCTTCTGTTGCTCTATCAATATTGGATCCTCACTGGGATTCCTCTCAGCTATCCTGTTGTTGCCTGTGTCATGGAGCTCCTGCAGCTTTGATCTGTAGGATTGGCTCCTTTACTCACTACAGCAGTTCATAGATAGGGTAGATGTTGGGGTGGGCCAACTAAAAGCCCTGAATCTGCGCCTGGGTGGTAACTGATTTGGTCGGCCTGCCAGCTTTCCTGTGCCCACACCACCAGGGCCAGCTCTCCAGCTCTGCCCTGGCTAGCTCACCCAAGTGCTGCAGCTGGTGAGGGGCTGGGCCAGCTCTCCGGAGTGCCAAAGCCAACGAGGGGCAGGGCCAGCTCCGTGAAACCTTGGGCATCAGCGTGGTCCCAGGAAACAGCCCAGACCAGGGGTCTCTGCATGGCCTTTGGTGGTAACATGGGCCACAGACATTCATACACACACACACACACACACACACACACACACACACACACTCCTGCTGCTTCAAGGTAATGGAGCTAGACATGGACCTTAGCAGCAGCATGGGCCGGGACGTCACCATGGCCTCAGGTGGCAGCAGAGGCTTCTCACGTCAGGCAGTCCTCACCCTCATGTCTGCAGTTCCACCTCTCTTCATGAAGCTCAAACCATCCTGCTTCTCTTTCTCTCCCTTTTCTCCAACATATACTTGCACATCATATGGGTGTGCAGGCAACATGGTGGTGGGCAGAGGCCAATTTCTTATCTGTAAATGGAAGCAACTACTGTCTGTTTCCTGAGATGTTCTTGGGTCCCTTTTTGTTTTTGTTTTTGCTACCATCTCCCTATGTTGCATCCATGGGTATGCCTACTTTGATCAGTATCACCCCACGCACTTGAGATATACTTGCTATTTTATTTCCCCAGCTAGCCATGTAAAGTTGGTGTTATTGTCTCATTTCATAAGGTTTAGGGAGGTTTCATAAGTAATTAATCTACAGCTCATAGGAGTAGCTCATAGAATCAAGATTCACAGTTGCCCCTTTCCATTTTAAGTGCGTGATTTCTTCAAAGTGCAAACTGTGTCTATTTAAACTACATTGTTGGGGGCTAGAGAGCCGGATCAGAGGTAAGAGCGCTTGCTGCTCTTGGCGAAGGACCTGGATTCAGTTCCCAGCACCTACAAGGCATCTCAAAACACTTTGTCACTCCAGTTCTAGGAAATCTGATGACCTCTTCTGGCCTCATCAGGTCAAGCCATGCACAGGGTGTATACGCATGCATGCAGGCACAAATACTCATACATGTTAAATAGGAATAATTAAATCTTAAACTACACTGTGGTCAGGCATAGTGGTGTGTGCCTATCATCCCAACACTCAGAGCCTGAGGCTGGAGAGTAAGGAGGAAGGGTCCATCCTTGTCTATGTAGGAAACTCTGTATTCTCTACCATGACCTGGGTGCCACCTGACAATAAGTCTTAAGAGTTCCTGTCTGGGGTTGAACGTTGAATGATTGCTCCTCGTGCCACATTTCCTAGCAGTAAGAGATCCCAGCTCTGTGCTGGGTGCGTCTACTGGTTTAACAAACATATTTGCAAGCAGGCAAATAAATGCTTGAGGGTTTATGACACAAAGTCTGACAGTTACGAAAGGATTAGATTACATGGGTAGCCACTCAAATTTCCCTCTTGTGACACTTACAAGTTTGACAGAAGAAACATCCCATCATAAATTGGTGTTAGTAAATACTTTCCAACTCCCTGTGGCTTCTTTCTCTCCCTCCTCCCACAAGTGTGTGTGTGTGTGTGTGTGTGTGTGTGTGTGTGTGTGTGTGTGTGTGTAATTGGCCTTGTCATCAGAGATTCTAAAGGAACAGCTCTACTGGGCACATTGAGAATGAAGTGACATTATTAAGAATAAATGGGAGCGTGTGTTGCCATTGGTAAACTACAAATGTGGTCACTGGCTCTCAGGTCACACTAGAAAGTGCCTGGAGATTTAGGGACTAAACAAACAGGGCGAACTGCAGTGCAGGCCAACAGGACTTGCTCGGAACATTTGGTGTACCCAAGGGGAGGGGAGAGGTGCACCACGGGGCTTTATCTCAGATGCCCAATGCTCTCTTATGGCTCATGGCTCATGGTGGATGTTGTTTGGGTTTTTTCTTAACATCACTGTGTGTTTTCCAAGCCTGGGCCACACTTCCTTAACTGTTAGGAGGTACTTTCCAATGTGGGTATCTCAGGCAAGCCAGAGCTCAGAGACGCTTACAATAAGGTTAGTCAATATCAATGCTGACAGCCTCTGGTACCGCTTGCCAGGTCTGCACAGTCTGTGGGCCTCTAAGGCTATGCAGGGAACTGGCATAGTTGCAGGGAACTGGCATGGGAGCCAAAGCAAGGCATGCCAAGCTCTTCTAGAGCTAGACAATGGTGTAAAACATAGGTTTACACCCACACAACACCACACACACACATACACAGTGTGTACACAATCAAGTGTAACTTCAGGGCATTGGCTATAATATTTCTTACATGTAGACTAGAAAGGAACTCTGCTCCCTAAGATGAATTTGCAAAAGTTCTGATCCTTGCATTTTCTTTTAACAATTACCTTTCCCCGCCCACCCCACCCCCATTTCCTTTATGTGTATCTCAAGATTTGGGGATTTCCCCCTCCCCCTGCCCAAATCTTTAGGTTCTTGAATTCTTAGTTGGACCACACAAAGATCGGGGACCTCCCACTTCTCTTTTCAGACTAGCCACTGACTCACTTCTCTACTCTCTCATGGGCCCCATTTTCCCAATTCTGGCATTTCTAGTTCCCTCTTCTCCTAGCAGTGTTTTCTGATGAGAGACAGTGTTCTAAGGAGGAAGCAAACCAAGGAAACTGGCTCTAGGTGGAAGCATTGTTTGCATCTTTCTACCTGCACTGTGTGGACATAGCACTGCAGTATAGTCCAGGTCACTGACAGGTCCCTTCTAGAAACAAGAGAAGCACTCTCCTGTGCTTCCTTTTTGTAGGGTTCAGCATTCAGTGTCCCTGACGTCAGCCACACAGGACCAGCCTCCGCCATCTCTGTATGCTTTGCTTGCCTTCCATTTGACAGAGCCATTTCCATACTGTTTACATGGAAAGCTCCACAGAAAGTCCCTAAGTGCTATTGCCTTCTCTGGGCAGCCTTCCTCCATCTTTCTTCACCATTCCTGCCTCTCCTTCCTCCTCTCTGTCTCTCTGTGTCTGTCTGTCTGTCTGTCTGTCTGTCTGTCTGTCCTCTTCCCCATCTTTTCTCCTTCCAAACCCTTCCTCTATTCTTTCTCCTTCTTCCCCAGTTCTTCCCTGGCAGAATCCAGGGCTTCCTTCTCTGTGCTCTCACAGCACCATGATGGCATCTTTAAACTAGTCAGGGTAGTGTAGCCTTTCACATTCATGGTGACTTCCCTTCACTCAATCGTGTGTCCCCTGGAGGCGTCTTTATGTTTCCAGTACCCAAGACAAGACGTCTGCTTCACACAACGATAGCGGATAGCCAAAGTGTGCAGGACTCCCGAATACAGGATCCCTTTCTCTGTGGGAGCCATGGGGACACCGGCAGGGAAGACCAAGCCGGGTGGTGGCCTTGCTGGTCTTAACACCTCCTTTAAGACGTTGAAGAACTTTAGAGAAGAGACATTTAGAATTTCCCCCCAGAGAGTACCAGGCCTGAGTATGTAGGAGTATAAGCAACGCGACACTGGGGCTTTCAACTTACGGAGTTTCCCTTTGGGTCACTCTGACGAAGGGCAGACAACAGATACAGGAGTGTGGTAGCCAGGGCACTTGGAAAGTGATGCGCCCCCTCCAGTTCACAGCTGCGTGACCCTAAGCTAGTCATTTAACCTCGCCCCGTCAGTAATGCTCCATGGAGCTGTGGTGAGATCCCAGCATCCTAATGCGGATAAGGCGTTCAGCAGACATTAGCTGCTGCTGCTGTCATCCAGGTCTTTCCACTTTGTCTAGTTACTGTTTTCTCTGACACTAGATGACTAGGCCTCCGTAGAGGCTCTGGGTCAAAGAGCCCAAGTAAAAGAGGGGAAAGGTTGACTGGCCTTCGAGAAATCCTCCTCCACATCTGTTGAATCTAAGCCTCTTAGTTCATTTGGTGACACCGTGACTAAAATGCCTGAGGCCGGGTAGTGTATAAATCAGAGAGACTCGTTTCTTTCCGTTTTAGAGGCTGGGAAGTCATGCAAGGGTGAAGGGTTACCTTTAATCCCCCTGCCTCATCCCATTCTAGCAGGCAAAAGGCAAGAAAACACAGGCAAGAAAGGGTGAGGACAGGTCAACTCAGTCCCACCAGAAGGAGATTCCTGCCACACTGAATTAGGCTGGCAAGGACTTTGCACTACGCAGTCATTAGGCCTCTCTCCAACACTGCACCATTCTGGATTTGGTTCCTAACGCGTGACTTTGAGGGACACATTTAAGCCTCCGCGTTATGCGTCTTCCTCTGGGGGCTGTCTTTATCTCTCTCCAGGGGAACAAATCCTTCCTGGGAATCTAAGGAGGCCTCCTAGACTCTAAAGTGAGGGGTGTATCTGTCTTCCTTACTGAACACATCACATCTTTCTTTTGTATTCTCAGTGTCTACCACAGGCCTGGGGTGCAGCAGGGGTTTGGTGATGTCAGTTGAAGGGATAATGGTACAGATTTACGAGTTCTGCTTAGTGTACACATTTAGAATTGCCAGAGACTGGGTTTCATACTCGTTACTGATGTGCAAATTACAGTCTGGTAAACGCGCCACCACTGCCGTCTACGGTTCTATGCTTTTTCTTATATAAACTGTTAGTCTTAGCTACTTTTGCGGAGCTATTGTGAGGACCCCCCCCATACTCCCCATCACTTAGATGAGGAGGGCTTTCTTTTATAGTTTGTTACTGTTGTTTTTGTTTTATTTATTTATTTGTTTGTTTATTTATTTATTTATTTATTTATTTTAGGTTTTTTGAGACAGGGTTTCTCTGTGTACCAGTTCTGGCTATCCTGGACTTGCTTTTGTAGACCAGGCTGGCCTCGAACTCACAGCGATCAGCTTGCCTCTGCCTCCCGAGTGCTGGGATTAAAGGTGTGCGCCACCACGCCCGGCCGTTACTGTTGTTTTTAAAATGCTTTCCTCCAAATTGATTTTTAGCTGACATATGAAATAGTATTTCTTATGTGCAACATAGGTTTTGATATACATAGATAGATAGATAGATAGATAGATATTATTTAAATGAGTGCAATTCCTCCTAGTTACCTTTTTATATAGTCAATTTTTCTGTCCTCTTCTTAAGCATTTTCAAAACTATGGCATACTGTCATCCACTGTAGTCACCATCTGAGGGGAGATCTCCTGAACTTATTCCTCCAGGCAACTGTGACAGTGTATTTGCTGAGCCCCCACCAGGAATTTCTGCCTCGACTAGCCGCTGGTTTGCTCTCAACTTCTATAAAGGCAACTTTTTAAAAAAGACTCTGCACATCAGTGAGATGAGATAGTGTTTGTCTTTCTCTAGCTGTCTTGAGGTTCATCTGTCTTCTTGCACTGACAGCATTTTTCTCCCTATTTTTTTTTAAGAGTATAATTCCATGGCATTTATAGCACCACCACACTTACATGATGTTGTCTTTATCCAGGCATCAGTTAATGGACATTTAAACTGTTTCCATTTCTTGGTCAATTTTTTTCCTTTGAAGGAGCACTTCACTAGATAGCCCAGGCTAGCCTTCAACTTACCATTCTCCTGCCTCCTCTTGCTAGCTACTGACATTATACTGTATGCTGCCATGCTTGGCCTTTCTTGGCCGTCAAGAACAGTACTTCAGTAACATGAGCATGCAGATCTCTTAACCCAATAGTTTCCTTTCCTGTTGGTAAATACCCAATAGTCGGGTAGCAGGTAGGGAGACCACATAACAGGTCTGTTTTTAACCCTTTCAGGAATCTCCTGGCCCTTTATAACTATAACTCTCTGTCTATATCTATAACCCAGATATTCTCATGTTTGCTGGTTGACGGAGTTGGCACAAACTCAAAAGATAGCAAAGCGGGCTGCTTAAAATGTTGGAAAATAAACTCCTGAACCAGCGTCTAAAAAAAAAAAAAAAGACAAACCATGGCCAGGGTGGGAGATTTATAAATTGAACAGCCCCCCGTGGTCCCTCCAGAGATTAAGCCCAAGAAGGAAGGAGCTGTAATCACACCAGAAAAGATTTAGGTTACAAGGTAGGGATATGAGACACCAGAGAGGTTATAGAGTTTCCGTATTTGGGTCTTTTAAAAGAAAATACTAGGTGGCTCTCTTTCTGGGACAGTCTGTTCACTGTCTTGCCTAGAAGCTAGGAGTGAACTGGATCAGCTTGTCTTTTGCGTGTGTGATGACATCCCAGAAAATAGGTCCCACAGGCCACTTGGACAGCTCTTCTCCTCTGCACTGCTCCACTGGGCAGCCGAGTAGGGGGCATCTGCTTGGGGGCCATGAGGAAATGCATCTGGAACAGCCCTATGTGCTGACGAGGTAAGAGCAGGGACAGTGACTGGCCCCTGGGAGCCAGGCTCTCTCCCTCATTTGCTCCCTTCTTAGGAAGACACCTCTGGGGTATAGCCATTGCTCCTGAGGACACCCACACCAACTGCATTAACCCTCCGCATGCGTGCCTCTAGTCTACATGTTCGCTGCTCAGCTACTGAGTGGAATCTGAGACTTTTAACATGGAAGGGACTCCCTGTCTCAATTTATGGACGAAGAAACCAAGGCCCAGAGAACAAGCTACACAGCCAGGAGGGAGGCAGGGTCTTCTCATGAGAGCCTGGACACAACTTCTTCTCAGTCCTCATGCCTGATACTTCAGTTGAGACTCACCTGGCGAACGTATTCGTTTAGTGAATTGTGCGAGCTGGTTTTGGTGTTTGATAATTTTATTTGCCCATTTCTGTATTTCTGTATTTTGAGATAGGGTAGTACTGACTGGTCTAGAGCTCTCACCATGTAGCAAAGGCTGGCCTCGAATTCATGGAGGTCTTTTTGCCTCAGTCTCCTGTGTGATAGGCTTATGGGTCCTTGCCATGATATCTGGCACGTTATTTTAATTTTGGATAGGCCTCTATGCTTAATTACTCCTATGGTCTTTTTCTTTTTTTAAGTCTCAAAGGTCTATGTTTAACCTTTTCACTCATTTGTCCGTGAGCTCCAGAAAGCCTCATTGGGTCAACCATTTTGCACCACATTAATCACCATCTATGTGCTAACACTCAAAGCTTGGCATTTAGCTGTCTGTGGCCTTCATGAAGCTCTAGCCTGTGGGTCTCTTGTACTTCCTCCTGCATCTCCCAGAAACTAGAACGGAGCTTTGTACACAGTCATCCAAGTGGGAGTGAAAGGACGAGTGGATGGTGTTTGATATTCAGGCGATAACCGTTTCTTGTTGATATCAGTTCTTCGAACAAATGTGTTTGGTGTGCCCTGAGCTAGAGAGAAGCGTGGTTCTTAATGTTCCCATGCTAGAAGGGAGGATGAAAAGTAGCTGTGGATTCCCAAGAGGCTAGTACCAGGGGTCGCACTGTAGCCTAGGGAAGGAGAAGGATGCTGAGGTACTACAGCATCCTTAAGCTCCCGCCTGATGTACCACCCTTGCTTACAAAGCTTGGTTTGGATAACTTGGTAGAGAGCAGAGGTGTTGGGGGATGTTCTGGGAAGGACAGGTCGGGCAATGTGGTCCCTTGAGTTGGAGGTAGGGCTGGGGGGAACCTATGTGCTTGGTTCTGTCCCTATAGCTTCAGAAGTTCCTCAACTAAGTAGCCAACCCATAGAGGCTTCCAGAGCACCACAGTGGGGAGCTTGGAAGAGTGCTGTGGCCTGGGGCTTTTCTAATGGTGTTTACACAGCCCAGGCCTGCTGTGACAGCACTCCATTGTCTTCTTCCCTGAGGCCTCTTCAGGTCACAGGCTGCAGAGAAAGGATTCTGTGCCCTGGTAGAGCCTGTGGGGGAAACTGGTGCAGGAAAAAAAAAAAAAAAAAAAAAAAAAAAAAAAAAAAAAAAAAGGTCAAATTTGAGGTTTAACTTCATAACAAGGATTTGTAAAAACTCACTAAGTGCCTAATTGTATCTGAGACCATTTGTAATTGAATTCATTTTTTTAAAAAGGTTTATGTTCAGATGTCTACCTGCTTGTGTGTCTGTGTGCCAGTTGTGTGCCTGGTGCCTGTGCAAGTCAGAAGAGGAAGTTGGGCCGCCTGGAATTGGAGTTACTGCGGTGGGTGGGGGGTGTTACAGACAGTTGCCAGCTGTCCTCTGGGTGTTGGAAATCAAACCCAGGTTCTCTGCAAGAGCAGCCAGTGCTCTCACCCACTGAGCCATTTCTCCAATCCCTATAATTGAATTGTTGAAACCAAACCAAAGTCTTTTAAAAACTGTATTTTCAGAGTCCCCCTTGCTTTGAAAGTTAGCACACAGACCTGGTATCCAAGGACATGGAGTAAGTTGCTGTACACTCTTTGTTAGCTCTCCTGAGGGCGGCCCTGTGACACAGAATGGGCAGGACCAAGCAGAAGCCAATACCTTTTTTTCCCTCCCTTTTAAGTTGTAGGAGTGTTTTCTTTTGCTACACAATTGTGTGATATTTTTGTTTCATTCCTTGGTCGTCTTGAGCCACACTTGGTGTGTTTCTGATTATTCACAGTTCATGAAAGCATCTAGAAGGTTTGTAGTTTCCTCTACGGATGTCCCGAGGCTGCTGAGATGCAACCAGGACCTAGGATCAGAATTCTCTGGTTTTCCTTCACCTACAGAGTCAAGTTGCAAGGAAAGTGGGGCACAGTCAGGGCAGCTCCTTGCTCACGTGATACTGGGGTGGCAGATGCCCCGGGACTCTGGCAGGTTGATATCTGGTCACCACTGTCCCTATTCTCAGCACTGATGGACCTGGAGTGTCCTGAGTATCACCTCAGGACAGGCCACTGTCCCTCTTCTGGCTGTTTAAGGGATCAGTTCTGAAATGCTGAGAAAGTCCCAAGTAGACACTCAATTAGAGGAGCTGTCTTCTCCTGCAAACCCCTCAGCACTTCGTGCCATGGTAAGAACCTATAAATGGCTTCTCTATTCAGACTTTGGGAAATTTGAGCCAAATACTTTGGTAATAACTCATTCTCTGAATCACTGGGTCATGACCCGTCTGGGGAACACCTTCTATCTGGAAGCAAAGACCAAAAACCTTGTCACCTTTAAAGAAAAAGCAGACTTTGTGGCTTTTTGCAGCTTGGGGCTTCCTTGAGCTAAAGGATGGTCTTAAATTTTTTAAAACCAAAAGAAAACCTAGTGATCTCTTTAGCCAACTGTCTTGGGATTCTACGGCGATTGATCTAAAGGGCTGGCGTTCTCACAGGAAGAAAAACTAGCAGCCAGGAACGACCAGATAAATGATTTGAGATTTGTCTCCTTAGATCTATGACTTGGGTAGTGATTCATAAATGAAGTTCCTGGCCTGACTACTGATTAAAATGGCTCCTGGCAGGGCACTGTTACATGGCACAGTCCTGAAAAGGGGGAAAAGTGCTTTAGGCTGAGCCTAATGACCCAAGTCCCACATGGTGAAAGGAGAGAAACTGACTCCTTCAAGTTGTCCTCTTGCCCCTAGGTGTTTGATGTGGCATGCCCACACCCATATATCCCCTCCCCTTGACACTAAGTAAAATGCAATTAAATATACCAAGGGAGGGCATGGGTCGGGGCTGGGACCACAGCCCAGTTGTAGACCACATGGTGGACATATGTAGGCCCTAGCACCAAAAAGAAATGACTAACTACTTTGGACATACTCAGTGCAGGGTCCTGTAAAGCTAGCTTGAAAATACTCATTCATGCCCTGGAAGACACACGCGTTCTTTCTTCAGGCCCCCACCCCAACCCCACTCCTGGGTGCTTGGGGGCTCCAGATACCAGAGTATGCATGTCTCTTGTCGCCTATATTGTGCTAGTACTGCAAAGTGACATCTTCCCCTAGGGACCTGGCTAATAGGTGATAATCTGGCCCACCCTTCAAATGTGCATGAGTAACGGGCACAGTTGCCTCAGGCAAACACATAAGCTATATAAGACATCTAAAATTAGATGCTGCTGCGGAGATGTCCTCCTTAGATGTGGCCGGGCTGCATGTTGTAACATTCATCACATCCTGCCTCGCTCTGCAGAAGCGCTGTCTGCTGCACACTGCGCTCAGTTCAATTAGTCTGAAGGGTTGCCTCTCAGCCAAAGACTTCCCCGACCTTTTGAGAGGTACCTGCACCCCCTATCTCTTCTCTTCTCTACATTGAGAACACCATCGGGGTGTGGCCTTTGAGCATCTGCGCCCAGAGGAAGTATTTTACGTGGTTGCATTATCAGTTTCCTCGCCTGTAAGTCAGAATGCTGTAATAAACTTCCTCTGATGCTCCCCCCTTCTCTAAAAGTGGTGTTTGTGTGTCTAGATCCTACTTCTCAGGGTGAAGGTACAAGAAACCTGATGATCTGTGCAAATCTGGGCCCTACAATAGCCCACATCAACTGCTGTCACCTGCAGACTCCCCTCTCCTGTCCACCTCTTACACTACATAAACCCCCTTCTGTTTGTTTGTTTCTTTCTTCTTTTTTTCCCCAAAGCCATCGAACTACTGAAGACCTGAGGATTTTTTAAATTATTTCCTTTTTAAAAATTAATTTATTTAGATTATATCTCAATTGTTATTCCATCCCTTGTACCCTCCCATTCCTCCCTCCCTCCCACTTTCACTCTATTCCCCTACCCTATGTCAGTGACTGAGGGGTACCTCCTCCCCTACTATGATTGTAGCCTATCAAGTCTCATCTTGGTAGCCTGTCTATCCTTTCTCTGAATGCCACCAAGGGAAAGTGGTCAAATATGGGGCACCAGAGTTTGTATCAGAGTCAGTTTCCACTATTCACTCAAATGTGGAGAATGTCCTGTCCATTGGATAGATCTGAGTAGGGCTTCAATGTTTACTGCATGTACTGTCCATGGTTGGTGTAGTAGTTTGAGCAGGACCCCTGGGCCCAGTTGCTCCCATCCTGATGTTCTTCTTGTAGGTTTCTAGGACCCCCTAGATCTTTCTATTTCTCCATCCTCCCATACTTCTCTCACCTAGAGTCCCAGTAGACCTGAGGATGTTTAAACATGAAGCCACTTTTGCATCTCCAAGCTGATACTCCCACTCCTAAAACGCTGAAGAGAATATCATTAGGTGTTGTGTTAGGTGTTTGCTCCTGACCAACATGATGGTTTTATTTTGTTGTTGTTGTTTTGGTTTTTCAAGACAGAGTTTCTCTGTGCAGTCCTGGATGTCCTGGAAGTCGTTAGACCAGGCTGGCCTCGAACTCAGAGCTCCTCATACCTCTGCCTCCTGAGTGCCGGGATAAAAGATGTGCACCACCACTCTTGGCTAACACTCTAGCCGTTATTCCCCTTTACGGCCTTTAGTTTGTATGAGCCATGCAAACGAAGGAGACATGAAGTATTTCTGGTCAAATATTTCTTCTTCGCTGTACCATGATCTTTGGGGTTTCTTTTTTACCCAATGCTATGGATCTCTTGTTGCTTTCATTCTTTAAAAAATTATTTCTATTTTATTTATGCATATGTGGGTGCCTGTGTGAGTTTATGTGCACCACATTCGTACAGGTGAGCCCAGAGGACATTGGGTCTCCTGGAGTTGGAGTTACAGGTGTTGTTGAGCCATCTGATGTGGGTGCTAGGAACCGAATCCACGTCCTCTGCCAGGGTAATGTATGATCTTAACTGCTAAGCTGTCCCACCAAATCCCTCGGTTCTGTTTCTGACACAGTGCAATCTAATTCCTCTGTCTAGCTAAACTTCTCAGCAGCTTCTTACAATGTCCAGTAATCAGACACTCTTCTGTGAAAATGTAGGGCCAGGTGTGGATCCCACAACCCTGCTTACTCTCCTCACCCTTAGTCTTTGTGCTGTGCTTTAAGGTAACTAACGGGGCCACGCTTTACTTGAAATAAACAGCAGGGCGTGGCTCATGGTAGCTGTTCATAAACCGTGTAAGAACCTATCTCATGTTATGGACACCCGTGAGCCAAGTATGTCTTAACAAGCGTGGCCTGCCAGCTGTAGAACCAGGCCAGCTGTGATGGTGACCCCCAGGAATCACTATCATTGGGGGGAGCAGTGAGTGTGCGTGTGCCATGTTGGTATAAAGGAGAGATGAGCCAACGCAGTTACAATAATTTAGAAAAGTTACGACAACTGTCCTATAACAGAAGCCACAGTGATGTAACGCACAGAAGGGCAAACTTCCTCTTCTGCAATTCGCAGCCGGGCTCGCGGTGCTATTGGTCAAATCTCCAGCCGGCCAGGTATTCAAGATACTAATGAGCGATTGCTGAGGGATGAGCGAGTGGAGAGAAAAGGGTCTACAAAGGGTGGGAGGGCGTGGACTGGAGCCTTGGGTAGACAGCCGGGATCGGGGTGCGGGGGTGACTTGAGAGTTGGAATGCTGCAGAGGTGGGAGTCTTAGCTTCTTCGAGCTTCTGTGTCCTCCTCTATAAAATGGAAATAGCCATGCTAATCCACCATCAGCAGACACTGAGCGTCATCAGGGGGACAATAAAATATAGCATTTAGTGCACCCTTCAATTGCCCTCTTCTTAATGCCCTGGTAAGGATCTTCCTGAAAGCCTGCCGTTCTTTTAGCATTAGCTTTCAGAGAACTAGAATGTGATATTCAGCCACTTGTAGCAAAGTGAGGCAGGTTTTAGGCGTCTGCTGACCACTGAAGCTCCTGGCTGTGTCCACTCGCTGCGGCTGTGGTTCCCTTGACTTGGAGCTAGGTCTCTGTAACTTGGTTCAGAGGAGTTTTGGGGAAATGACTATAAGAGGGAGGGATGGAAAAGGAGAGGGAATGAAGGGAAGGTGGCGGTCAGATCACTAGTAGGTGTCGCTTAGGACTTACTGGGCTCTGTGATTGAGGGTGTGCTTGTTTGCACAATTAGCCTTCAGTGTGTCCTATGTTCCTCCAGGGAACCTGTCACAGCACTGTCTGGTCAGATACAGAAAGCCAGTGATAATACAATAAATTCCCAATAAGTAACAAAAAGGCTTTTTAAATGAGTTAAAAGGCTAAAGAGATGGCTCAGCGGTTAAGAGCACTGACTGCTCTTCCAAAGGACCCGGGTTCAATTCCCAGCACCCACATGGCAGCTCACAACTGTCTGTAATTCCAAGAGCTGAAACCCTCAAACAGACATATATGCAGGCAAAGCACCAATGCACATACAATAAAAATAAATACATTATAAAAAAGAGAAAGAAATGGGACTGTTTAAAAAAATAAATGAGTTAAAGTACAACTATGTAGATAATTTTCTGGTCTTTCATACATGTCTCTGGTTCCCACAGATGCATATGGCAATAAGGAGAGAAGATGGCGTGGGCAGGGCACAGTACAAGCTTCTCAGGCAACACTCTCAGACTTGTTTCTATTTGCTTACCTTTTTGTGGTCTGAGATATTTGTTTATTTTCATTTACATGTAAGAATTTTATTAACAAAAGATTGGGTAGCAAAAATGTGAAGCCACTGTTATTGTACGTGGCAGGAGAGTTTCACTCTCGTATTGGTGGAGAATGGATGCAGATCTGCAAAGTTGAGTGTCATGCAGTTCGACCCATAGATTTTATTGTTAAAACATTTGCTTTTTTGTGTGTGGATGCCAGCTGTCACTGAGAACAAATACAGCACCTCAGAAAGATGCGAAAACATTAAAAAAAAAAAAAGGAATTTGGTTTAAAGTATCCTTGCCATAATGTAAAACATTTTAATATAGATAATTCAGCTAACTGGTCAGAATGAAATGATATTTAGACACATCTCATCTTCCGACTTCCCACTCCATTTACAACGTCCCCTGCAGGGAATCCCGCCAGCTTCTGTGGACGCCCCACTGACGTGTGTGCTGACCTGTGGATTAGCAAGGAGCTAGGGGTGGGAATTCGTTTTCCTCGTTTCATTCTTTCTGCCCACTAGAGGGCAGCAGTGTTGCACAGGGCTAGCAGGTTGCTCAGCAAGCTTTTCTGAGAAAACATGTAAAAATGAGTTTTGGATTTTCATATGTGAATTTTTAGAAAGTCACCTCCTTCCTTCATCCTTGACTAAGCGGGGTCAAACTTATGCACGGAACTCTTTGAGTTTATAAAGCATATCTATTCGCTTGGCCAAGCATTAATTTAAAAGATAATCAATGATGGTACGTGTAAAGATACTTACTAAAAATGTCTTAATTATATATTTCTATGTGGTAAATTACTCCAAAATAGAGTAATCTTACAACCTCCTTCTCTGTTCTTTGTAATGTTGCCTCAGAGTACAATTGAGCCAGGAGGTTCATACTGGTCTCCTCAGGTGGCTTCCTTATAAGAACGAGGGTGGGGGTGGGGGAGGTGGGAGGGGGGAGCCGACCATGAATGAACATTACAAAGTAAACCAGGTGGGAATTCCCAGTCCTGGGTGTACTTCCACCGCCTTCCTATTGTCATAGACAGCTGGCTCTGATGACCCCATGTGGGAGGCTGGCACGTTCTGAAAGATGGCCGCAAGTCACGGAGGATGAGGAAGAACGTGTCTTCCTTTAATAAGCAGTATTTGTTCTGGACTTAACAAGAATTAAGATGCACCGCGCTCACTCCTCTGTCCTCCTCCTCTTAGGTCTGTCACCTAAAGCAGTGAAAATGGCCCGAGGATCAGTGTCTGATGAAGAAATGATGGAGCTCAGAGAGGCTTTTGCCAAAGTCGGTGAGTGGCCCTGATGCCCCCTTGCACCACTCTTCTACTGAGTTGCTTCGTGAGCTGCTTGAGGCAGGGGTGCTCAGCCTGTGAGTTACAGCCCCCTTCGGGTCCAACTGTTCTTTCCCAGGGGGTCGCCTGAGACCACTGGAAAACACAGATACTTACATTATAGTTCCTAACAGTAGCAAGATTACAGTTACGAGGTAGCAATGAAAATAAGGTTATGGTTGCGGGGTGGGGGTGGGGGTGGGGGGGGAAGGAAGGGGTCACCACAACATGAGGAACTGTGTTAAAGAGTCACTACATTAGAGAGATTGCGAACCTGGGAGAGCCAATTTCTGAAAGATGAGCTTGAGAAAAACACTTCCTTCCTCGTCAGAACGGGGAACCCTGACTGTTACCTGCAGCCTTTCCCTGCAGAGTCACTATTCACATCCTGCCTACTTTCATTTGGTTTCCTTGATTTTAATGTTCTTTAGCTCCTTACCACTCACTCAGCTTGTGGCTTCCTTCTGAGTTTCTTTAAGAATTCCGAAAGGTTGCAGAAATAGGGAGATGGCCCAGTCCGTAAAGCGTTGCCGCGTAAGCACGGGGACCTGAGTTCCATCTCTAGCACCCACATAACATGCTGGCCATGGTGGCATGCACTTGCCATCCTAGCCTGGGGCAGCAGCGGAGACAGGTGACCCCTTAGGGCTCACTGGCCAGCTAGTCAGGCCAATTGGTGAGCTCCAGCTGCAGTGTGAAGAGCCCTGTCTTGAAAACCAAGATGGCTCCTGAGGAACAACACCCATGGTTGTCCTCTGACCTCCACACCTATGTATTCACACACACACACACACACACATACACACACACACACACACACACACACACGCGCGCGCGCGCGCGCGCGCGCGCACGAGTTTCTAAATATCATGTTACTGAAAGTGCCCAGTGGTGCAATCTGTTAGCGCACAGTACTTACAGAAAGCTCTGCTTTGAAATCATGAGCTGTTTACTGTGAGTGTTGGAAGTGATGCGTGACTGTCTGGATCCACAAGCAACGGGACTCCTAGCAGATTTTTGCCCCTGCCTGGGTCAGGCTGAACCCAGTGATTAAGTCATCTCCCTCCAGCCCCACCTGTCGTCTAGTATTCTCTTGCCTCTCTAAAGAACTGAGTTGCCCCGAAAGCATCACTCAATCCTTCGCATTCCAGATACTGATGGCAACGGCTACATCAGTTGCAATGAGCTGAATGACTTGTTCAAGGCCGCCTGCCTGCCTCTGCCCGGGTACCGCGTGAGAGAGATCACAGAGAACCTGATGGCCACGGGTGATCTGGACAAAGATGGGAAGATCAGCTTTGATGAGTTCATCAAGGTGAGCGTAATACACTGAATTCAAGGCGACGCACTTGGAACTTGAACTCTCGGTGTCACTAAGTATCCAGAGAGACAGCCCACCCCTTCCTGGTTCATTGTTATGGTCTTGCCTTTGTGTTTTTCTTTTTTCTTTTTATCTGTGTTTCTTTCTTTCTTTTTTTCTTTCTTTCTTTTTTTTTTTTTTTTTGGCTTTTCGAGACAGGGTTACTCTGTGTAGCCTTGACTGTCCTGGACTCACTTTGTAGAGCAGGCTAGCCCCGAATTCACAGTGATCCACCTGCCTCTGCCTCCCAAGTGCTGGGATTAAAGGTGTGTGCCACCTTGTGGTTTTCTTGACCTCAGCTTGGGTTTCTAAAAAAAAAAATGCCTTACTCTAGCTGGGTGTGTTAACTAAAACCTTAATTAGGATTTCCTTGCTGTGAGGCGACACCACGACCATGACAACTCTTGTAGAGGAAACCACTGGGTCTGGCTCACAGTCTCGCGGGTTTAGTCATTATTGTCACGTGGAAAATATGACAACACAGAGGCAGACACGGGGCTGGAGAAGAAGCCGAGAGCTCTACATCTTGATCAAAGGCAGCAGGGCACTGTGTGTCACACTGTGCATATCTCGAGCACCAGAGACCTCAAAGCCCGCCCCCACAGTGACGCACTTCCTCCAGCGAGGCCACACCCACTCCAACAAGGCCACACCTCCTAATAGTGCCACTCCCTATGGGCCAAGCATTCACACACATGAGTCTATGGGGCTGTACATAGTCAGACCACCACAGTGTGGTAGTCCACCTCTGTCATGCTTGCACTTGGGAACCTAAGGCAAGATGATTTGCTTTGAGCTCAAGGCCAGCCTGGGCTACGTAGTGAGCACCAGGCCAGCTGTATAACAAGGCCCTATTTGTAAAAGTAACTTTTATTCTCCTGGCTCAGTTGTTGTCAGGGAGGCTAATTGCCTCCTTCTGCTAACCTAGGCTTAGTCCTGGAAGCTTCTAGCCTCTGCAAAACCTAGCTTAGGTCTAGAATGTTTTCAGCCTCTGACACTTACTGCTTAATAAGCTTGCTTTTACTTGTTCTTTCTGAGCTCTGGCCTGGCTGGTTCAACTCAGCTGTTCTGGCTCAAACTCTTCACCCAGCTGATTTATTTAATCTGGCTTCTCTCTCGGCCCAGAATTGCTCTGCTTGGCCTCAAACTAACTCAGCAATCTGCTCTAATCTTCTGGCCTCTTCTCATTTTCTGGCTCATTCTGTCTTTACCTGAGTTCTCTCTCTGCAACCCATCTCTCTATTATTGTCCTCTCTCTGTAAAATTGCCTTTTAAGTAGCTTTCTTTTCCTCTCCTTGTGAGAGTTGGGCATATCTATTCTGTCAAATCTTCTCTGATTTTGTCACCTTTTCTGCCGCTCAATTAGACATCACTTTCAAACATGAGTGCTTCCTTCTACAAATTAACTTTACCTTCATTTGGGATTAAAGGCATGTACCACCATGCCTGCACCTACACTTTTTTACTTAATACTTGCTCTATACCAGACTGGCCTTGAGTTCAGATCTATTTGCCTCTGACTCCTAGATTAAAGGCATGTTTGTATTTCAGCTAGATCACATAGACCTAGAAAGTCTTTGGATATGATCTCTTGCCAGAACAGTGTTCTAAGTCAACATTCCTCTATACCTGTCAAAAAAAAAAAATCAAAACTAAATGAACCGAACATATTATGGTTTTACAGGTCTTCCATGGCCTAAAAAGCACCGAGGTTGCCAAAACTTTCCGGAAAGCCATCAACAAGAAGGAAGGGATCTGTGCTATTGGGGGCACCTCTGAGCAGTCCAGCGTGGGCACCCAACATTCCTACTCAGGTAAGCTGTGCTGATGGGCGGGGAGCAGAGGTAGATTGTCTGAGAGCTGAGAGCTGAGAATTGGAGGAGAAGAAAATCAGGAGAAAAGGCCCAGGCTTTCCGGAATTACAGAGTTAGTGTTTGATATGCAAACCGAAGGGGTAAAAGCAAAGAAGCAAGCACACCTGCATGGACGGAAATCCATCTTCCCACATGGGGGTGGACCAGTTCCAGGCCCAGGACACAGGAGCCATCTGAGCTCCAGAGAGCTTCCTGTACTAAGTGATCTCATTTGCATTTAAAGTCTGCTTTAAAAGCTGCCAAATTTTCTTTTAAAATTGTGGGGACAAAATTAGCCCTTTGAGTCTTTGCTTCAATACAATGATCATTCTTCACGCCTGCTGAGTGGTCAAAAAATATTGATTGGGAAAAGTTCTATATTTATCCCAACGGCTGACGAGAAGCAGCCTTAATGGAAGCTTCTAAGATCCCAAACAGTGCAGTTACTTAACATTTCCTGAATTTCAGCTTTCGAAAAGATGATTCAATGTTAAAGATACGTTTGTGGATAAGCATTGTTTGCAGTTGATGAGGCAAAATTTAGCCTTTCTTATTTTTAAAAAAGTATTTTTATATTAATTCTTTGAGAATTTTATATGATGTACTTTGAATATATATGCCCCTCCCCCAAGTCTCCCATAACCATCTTCTCCACTCTCCCATCCCTTCCCACTGTACTTTGGGATTTCTTCTTCTTTTTTCCCCCTTGAGTCCAATTTGTGTTACTTAGGCTTGGGAGTGGGCCCTGACCTGGTGTGTGGTTGGCCTACCAGGTGTCACATCATTATAGAAGATGAACCCTCCCTCTCCTCGGATACTAGTGAGATTTCATACTTGCCTTTCCCCCTCTATACTGGGATTTCCCCTGGCGAGAGCTTGCTCAGACTTGAGCCTTCTGTCATGATCACTGTGTATTCATAAGTGCAACTGCCCAGATATATCTGGTAAACGCGGTTTCCTTGGTATTAACACTCACCTTCGGCCCTTACGATCTTTCCAGCCTCTCTTTTGAGAAGATACTGAGCCTTGAGGGTAGGACTGTGATATGTATGTCCCATTTAGGGCTGAGCCCTCCACAGTCACCTGCTCTGCAAGTTGCCCTGTTAGCGGCCTCTGTGTTAATTGCTATCCATTGGAAGCTTCTCTCATGCGGACCGAGAGATGCTCTGGCTACAGGTTTAGCACTATGTCATGAGAGTCAGTTTTATACTATGCTCATTTAGCAGAGTAATACTATGTTCTCTACTGGGCCTGGGGCCTGCCAGCAACAGGTTCTTGGCCCCTTTACCAGTGCCAGGTATGGATTCCATCTCGTGAAGTGGGTCTTAGATGCAAGTTTTTAAAAATGGTTGCTTACTCCCATAAAATTAGTGCCACTATTGCACCAGTAGGCCTAGCTTCTCAGGCCGGTGGTAGCTTGCAGGGTTCTGAAAGTACCCAGTCTTATCTAGCCTTGTTTGTTCGTTCGTTCATTTGTTTGTTTTAATCTAGGAATTTTTCAAGCCTTTACTAAGTCAAAGTGTATCATAAAACTGCATAACAGTGATTCACTTTGCATCTTTACCAACTCAGAAATCCTCTGAGAGATACTTGTTTTCAGTGACATACAATTTGCAAAACACGGTGCTAGGGAGAAGGCAGAGCCTCAGATTCCACTAAGACTTTAAGATCAACTCATCACAGCTTTGCTTGTAGGAAGGAAGAATTCTATCACAGGCGATTTCATTCCCTTGCTGTTTAGTTAGAACCATAAAAAAAAGTCTAGTGATACCACAGTGACCATCCATGGCACACAACACTTAAGTGAACGGGCTACACAGCAGGACCTTGAGGTTTATCCTGTAAATATCAAGCCACATTTATATTTAAATTATACCCGAGCAGATATTTTATTATTTATCATTATCCAAATATAGCATGTGCATTTTTAAATTTTGTCTAAATCTTTAATTGTATCTTTGTGACTAGATTCAGTGCCTGCTTCTTAAGGGGAACCTCTGATTTTTGTAACTAGTAAATACAAGATGATAAAAACAAAACAAAACAACAACAAAAACAAAAACAAAAAAAACACAAGATGATGGGCTGATGACCTGGGTGGCCTTGTAGTATCTCTCTCGGGCATGAGAACATGAAGCCCATGTAAATTTCTTTATCTGGTTTTCATATTGCATGTAAGTCACTTCAATTATATACTTGCAGAAGAAGAAAAGTATGCCTTTGTCAACTGGATAAACAAAGCCCTGGAGAATGACCCTGACTGCCGACACGTCATCCCTATGAACCCCAACACCGATGATCTCTTCAATGCTGTAGGGGACGGCATAGTTCTTTGGTAAATGAAACTTCCTTCTTGATTTTCAAAGAATCCCCACCCCCCCCTTTGACATATTAGCACCTGAGTGCGTTTACTGTGGGTCACTTCTTTTGATGCTCACATGTGTCGGGGGGGGGGGGGGTACCTTTATGGACTCCACTTGAAAGGATACAGGGGAGTATACTAACTTCAGAAGCTAAGTGCAGTGACAGCCATAAAACTAGCATCGTTTGAATGGAGAGAAGAGATGCAAAGTACAAAGATGAGCTCATACATAAACGGAGACACAGGGATGCAGGGCCAGAGCGGCTATTTTTGGGGAGTATGTTCCAATCTGCTTCATCTGAGGGTGGCCTACCCGGATGCTGGGTAGACTAGAAAAAGGACACAGAATAGTGAGAGTTCGTTTTAAATATACACGAATGTGCACATTTAGACACATAAGCATGTGCAGACACTGCAAAGCTATGAAAATACATGCTTAAAACTAACTATAAAAGATAGTGGATTAAAATTTGTTTGTTTGTTTGTTTGTTTCACTAAAAGGAAATAGTCACACATTTTACAATTTGCTTTTGTGGGGACCATGAGGCTGGTCAGTGGGTTCAGCATCTTCCATCAAGCCTGATGACCTGAGTTTATCCCCTAGGAGGAAAGAACTGACTCTTGCAAGTTGTTCTCTCTCCCTCCCTCTCCCTCTCCCTCTCCCTCTCCCTCTCCCTCTCCCTCTCCCTCTCCCTCTCCCTCTCTCTCTCTCTCTCTCTCTCTCTCTCTCTCTCTCTCTCACACACACACACACACACAGTGACACGTACATATTCACACACATGCATATAAGTAATATTGTTTACAATTTTTTGGTTTTGTTCCTTCTGGATGTTTTTGCCCCAAACTCAGGGCCTTCCCCATGCTGAGCAGGAGCCACTGAGCCATGTTTTCATCCCCCCTTTTCCTCGGTTACAGTGTTGACAGGGTCGCAGTCAGGTGGCTGGGCTGGCCCTGAGCCCACCCTGTAGCCCAGGCAGGCCGTGGCCGTGGGATCCTCCTGCTTCAGCCCCCTGAGTAGCTGAGATTATGGGTCTGAACTATCAAGTCTGTTTTTTTTTTGGAGATTTGTTTTCCATTTTCTTTCTTTAAATAAAATGGAGGTTACTGAAAGGAATTTATTTTATGCCCTGTTGAAGGTTAAATAAAGAATAACTTGGTGGCTGGGCATGTTGGTGCATGCCTTTAATCCCAGCACTTGGGAGGCAGAGACAGGTGGATTGCTGTGAGTTCGAGGCCAGCCTGGTCTACAAAGTGAGTCCAGGATAGCCAAGGTTACACAGAGAAACCTTGTCTCAAAAAACCAAAACAAACCAAACAAAAACAAACCAAAAAAAGAATAACTTGTATAAAATCAGTTTCTTATAAACAGCAATTGCTTGTTTTGGTGTCTGATCATTGTATTGGATACTTAAGTGAGGGAAATTTATCGCGCATTGATCAAATGAGTACAGAGCAATAGGACACACCATTATATGTTAAGTTACAGGTATTGATCAGATGTCAAATGAAAATGTAGACATTATATAAACCCAGAAGTGTATCAACAGTCTCTTGCATAGTGGGGACAGTTTACAAGGCTAAGAAAATGATGGGGGATTTACTTTAATTACTCACCAAGAATTTAATAATGTTTGAAGGTAGTGGTTTTCAACCTGTGGGTTGTGACCTCTTTGGGGTCACATTATCAGATATGCTGTATATCAGATATTTATGTTATGATTCACAACAGTATGAAAATTACACATAAGAAGTAGCAATGAAATAATTGTACGGGGGGGCGGTTATCACTACAACATGAGGAACTGTGTTAAAGGGTTGCAGCATTAGGAAGATTGAGAGCTTCTTTTCTAAGGGAACCAAGGCACAGTTTTAGCTTAGGTGAGTGAACGAAGTGGGAGCTCCATTCCTTATCTCGGTGTGTTGTGATAGCTTCATGAGCATTGTTGGTTTCCCACAGAGACTCAGAACCTACCCACGGTGTCACAACTCATTCACACCGTGTGTAAAGAGGGTGTTATTGACGTCCTTGGTTCTGGTCATGCCGGAACTTGAATGCAGTACCACTCTGTTACCCAGAGGGCTACATCCTTTAATTGTGTTGTTTCTCTTTCAGTAAAATGATCAACCTGTCAGTGCCAGATACAATTGATGAGAGAACAATCAACAAAAAGAAGCTCACACCCTTCACCATTCAGGTTGGTCTCCCTGCTGCTACCCAAGTGTGGCGCTGGCTCGGTGTGAATGCGCGCCATGGTTGCTGAGTCAGCGTTCTGCAAGCGCTCGGACTTCCATCCCCAAATGCAGGCTTTGGTTGATGGTGTCTTAGAGCCAGTGGGCAGAAGGGCATATTTCTTTCTGTTCAGTGTTTTTGGTGTGGCAATCAAGAAAGGAGTTGGTGTATGTTAGTAGCTGGGTTTGTTTAGGCCACGTAAGTATAAAATTTGTATTGGCCAGAATTGTAATGCAAAGTTTTTTTTGTTACCATTTTATCTTTGAATTGGTGCCAAATACATAGCATTAGCTGAAAAGAGAAGCAGTTCTAAGCAAGGAAAAGATGAAAAATGGGAAATGCTCTGGAGGCCTCCACAGCCCTTGCTGACACAGCCAAGAATGGAATAAATGCGACCTGCTTCCATGCCTCCATTTGTTGATTAGCTGAAGCAGTCGCTAGCACGAAATACGCTGTGTCTCTATCTTATGTTCCAATATTTTAACATTATTGTAATTCTCTGGCTCAGGAACCATGCCTAATACTTTCAGTCATGAATAATACATTATTTTCTGTTTGGACGTAAGCAACTCTGTGTACTTTTAAAATGAAAGAAGTGCAGCCAAACTGGGAACAATAATTGAACATATGGATGTGCGCTTAACGTCAGATTTACTCATAATCTTGGCTATAGTAGAAACCGCATTTTTAAAAAAGTATTTACTATTTGGAGTGGTTGGGAAGGACTTACTGGTGGAGTTTGTTTTGTTCTTAATTTATCATATATACGAAAAGGCTTATCTACTTCTCTGACACTGACCTCTTCCTTCATGGGCCCAAAAATAGGGCATAGAGATTGCGTTCTCCAAGGCTCCCAGCTGTGTCTGGGTAGGCACAAGCATGGCTAGTCTAGCACCTTGGGACCTGCGTACCTGTGTGCATGCATATAAGCACATCTTCTAATTACCATAGAGACTCGATAACTCCTTCTGTTAAAAACCCATTTATCTTCTCTGGGAATTTGATTCATATCATTTTCTTTCCATGACATTAAATCTGCTAATCAAGAGGCTAGTTTGTTGGTTTTTTTTTTTTTAAAGACCCTGATTTACATCAATTGTCTTCTTAGCCATAGGCAGTGACGGGACAATGACTTCCTCCAGCTAACGGAGACTTTGTGTGTATAGTCTTCATCAGAGAGCAAAACAGAGCACGTAGGACTCACTAATCTCATGCCTGAATGGGCCTTCTACACTGTGTGCTGGTGTGGTTTACTAGGCCACTGCAGAAGCTCAGTGTGTCCGTCATTAGGTTTTCTCCTTGTTATTATTTTACTGCCTCTTCTTGGTATCCAGCCTAGTGAAGACCTTGCCTCTGGGTCCGTGACCTTTCCAGAAGGACAGCATCACAGCTGCCGCTGATCAGTAATCATTTGGCGCTGTCACCATGAAAGAACCAAGCTCACATACTTTTTCTTGTCCCCCAGGAAAACTTGAACTTGGCTCTAAACTCGGCCTCGGCCATTGGATGCCATGTGGTTAATATAGGTGCTGAGGACCTGAAGGAAGGGAAGCCTTACCTGGTCCTGGGACTCCTGTGGCAAGTCATCAAGATTGGGCTGTTTGCTGACATTGAACTCAGCAGAAATGAAGGTAAGATAAAGAGTCGGTGCTGCGAGTGGCGTGGCCTGTGTTGGTGGCTGGAGGCGGGGTGACATTAGGCATTCTCTAGCTGAGAAAACCATTCGGTTGTATTGAGTCCAAGGTGTTTAAGTAACAGACCCCATCTACGCAAACCAGACTTGCAAAACGACAGTGCAAAGGTTTTCAGAGGCCACAGGCTAGCAATAGCGCTTTAGATTATGGAGCTCAACCTGCCTGGCACCCCGACCCCAGCAGCTGCTGCAAAGCTCATGCTGTCTACTGAGGCTTCACAGCAAACAAGATGAGTTGTAATGCATATTCTTGTGAGACTAATCACATTCAAATACTTTAGCAAATGCACCTGATTACGCAGCAACTTATCCAGATGGTCAAGGAAGCTGTAGTTAGCGTTTATACAGGGTGGACAGTCAGTCATATTGTAGTCGTGCTGGTAGTTTGGCAAAAAGTGGATTTTTAGATACTTTTACCATGCAAAGAAAAGAGAACAAACATGGTTTGTTTGCACTAAGTTGCCTGGTTAATCACATCACTGTGTCTAGCATCATCAGTACATGAAAATATCATACTATGTACCTTAAATATATATAGTGGATTTTAGAAAAAACAAAAACAAAAACGACAACACATGTAGAGCTTGGACATCCGGAACTGAAGCCAGGCCCACTGGCACTGACCTATAATCCCAGCCAGTTGGGAGGCTGAGGCAGGAGGCTCACAAGCTCAGCTCCTGCCTAGACTTTAGAGTGAATTCAAGGCCACCCTGGGCTACTAAGTGAGACCCTGACTATTTGCACAAGGCCATAGGTTCAACACCCAGTGCCATGGAAAAAGAAAAGAAGAGGAAATTTTCTGAACAATGTATATAAACAACAATAGCCCAGTTGAGTAGAGGGCATGTACCTTGATAAGTGTCACACAGGTCATGATGCCTTTCAGAAAGTACAGGTACAGATCCCACTACTCTGAAATCTGTAGCGAAATTATACATTTCAGTTATGCAGATTTAAGTTCTTAATCTTATTTATTTATTTTATGCATATCAGTGCTTTGAATGCATGTGAACCACATGTACGCCTGGCACCTCTGGAGAGCAGAAGGTGTTCTGTTCCATGGGAGTGGAGCTATAGATGGTTGTGAGAGTTCAGGAGGGTGCTGGGAATTGAACCCGGATCCTCCGGAAGAACAGCCAGGATCTTAACTGCGGAGCCATCTCATCAGCCCCAGCTATCCGTATTGTGTAAAAATCTATGTGTTCAAATTATAATAAGCAGTGAAAGTGTTGAGATATTACTTTTAGAACCAAGACACTGAGCATTATATTTTAAAAGCAAAAATGGAAAAAAATAGCAAATGAGAATCTTGAAACCTAAGAGAAAGGATATTGATTTGCAAAATCGAATCTGCTAAATTTAAACCCAACCAAAGCAAAAAAGATTTACTCATCTGGGGAAGCATAGAGGAAAGTTGATTGCATTGTTGAGCTCTAATTATACAGCTAAGCGTTTGGACCATAAAACACCAACGTGAATAGAGAAGAGAACACGGTCGTGATTGCAAAATTCGATCTCCTAAAAGCAGAGGTGTCATTGTGGTATGAAGTGTGGTCCAGTAGACCAAACAGAGTACATCCAGCTCATCACCATGGTTACCTTCATGTTGTAACTAGTGTTCTTAGGCAAGGCTTGAGATTTCTTGATGCCCTGTCTTTTCTGATTAAAAAATGGGAATAATAAGTTAGCCTACAACAATATACCCCCCATACGAAGTATTAGTAAGTTGTTTACTTCATGGGAAGGCTTTAAGACATTGTGTTCATATGGACAATGATGCTCTTTGCTTTTCTAACAGGGCTCCATGTCAGGAAAACCAGATACCCCAAACATCCTTGTATTTATTTTGGGTCTTTTTTTTTTTTTTTTTTTTTTTTTTTTTTGCCTCCGTAGCTCTAGTTGCTCTTTTGAGAGAAGGAGAGAGCCTAGAGGATTTGATGAAGTTGTCTCCTGAAGAACTCCTGCTGCGGTGGGCTAACTACCATTTGGAAAATGCAGGCTGCAACAAAATCAACAACTTCAGCACTGACATCAAGGTAGGAGAACGCCATTGGACACGCCTACCACAGTGGATGGGGATTTGTGGGGCTAGTGGGGAAAGGACAGGTGCTGGGCCTTGAGTCTTAGCAGCTCAGGCTTAGGGTGGTTCTGTTTGGAGGCACTCGCCATCCCCCAAGGGTTAATGCGCAGCTCTAGTTCTAGGCCACATACCCATCTTCCCAGAGCCCTAGTGCAGCTTCTGAGGGAGATGGGTCTTGCCTTGAGGTTACAGAGTAGGAAGGAGGTCATCAAGAGAGCATGATGGTACGAGAGAGATGCTGCTTTCGAGGTAAATAGATTATATCTAGGGGCTGGAGAGATGGTTGCCAGTGGTTAACAGCTGTGCACTCGTGCAGAGCAGAGTTGCCTGGCATCCCATGAGCTAAAGAGATCCAATGCCCTCTTTTGGCCTCTGTGTATGCATGGACAAGTGCACCTGCACACACATGTGCACATATCATGCAGATGCATGTGCACATAAATATCTTAAGAAAGTGTACGTAAGACTTTAATGTCTCTGCCTTTGTAAATTGTGTCAACCTAGAGAGATTCCCTTTAAAATGTTAAATAAAGATGTCTTCCCAAATACTAGTAATAGTAAGCAAGCACAGTGCTTGCTCCCTGCTAGACACTGGCCTCAGTGCTTTTATAAGTGCATGATTGACTCACTGAATCCTTACCGCAGACTCTAAGGTAAGGGTTTCACAAATAAAAAGCAAAGAGACAAGAGCTCCATAAAAGAATGGCCAGGAAGGCAGGCCTGTGGTCTTCGAATTTATGAAAAATTCTACATTAAGGTGAGAGGAAACAAGTGTAACTGGTGACAGATGAACCAGAGTAAAAAGTGCCTCTAAGGGGCAGCTTAGGAGTGCTAGAGAGCAGTCCTATAGAGACAAGGTGACCCACAGGGACACAAATGTTACCGAAGATTTCAATGTCCACTCCCCTCAAAGGAGAAGGAAACTTTTTCCAAAGAGAAAGAGCCAAAGGAAAGGTCACACGACCTGCCAAGAGTCCACCAGGCCTGTAGTTGATTAACAACAGCCTCTGGCTGCTGTCCCATGTGGACTGACCTGGTGGTGTTCGGGCAGAGGTCCAATCAGAATAAAGCATGCAGCTGAACCGCCTCCCACCCCCCCACCCCCCACACCATTCCTGGGGAGCTCAGCTAAGCACACTTCCCCTGGTTATTAACATCCTTCCAGCACCACCAGACGAAACGGGGCTTAAGAGGAGCCAGGCCACACTTCTGTTTGTGTTCAGTAGTTCTGCCCTGACATTGTTGGAAAACTATGCACCCAAAATTATGATCTGAGTCATAAGTGGGCCTGTTTTACTCTCACCAAACGGCTCCATTCTTAAGGTGATTAATCATTACTTGAGACTTTGGGAAAGGTCAGTGGGGCACTTACACAGTACGTGTGCCCTGTGTGTATGTAGTATATGTGTCTGAAGTGTGTGTCCAGGTTTAAAAAAACGTGCAACTTCTGAGTTTTCAGTATTTAAACTAAATCAGAGGGATTTTAAAAAAACAATCTCAACAAGTGAAGTGCAATTCTGTATGCTTTCACTGACTGAGGATAAATTTGTATTTTTAAGATCATGGCTGTGGAAACTCTGTTCGTCGGTAAGCATATTAAACAATCCAGTAAAGCTTCAGAATTCAGACCCATTCCAGTTCATTATAACCCAGCCTTGCTGTGCTTTCCAGTTTCTAGAGAAATATGAAATAAGTTTACCACAGTGATAATTCTCCTTTTACTAAAAGACTACCTGTGGCCTGTAGTCCCAACACCTGGGAGCCTGTGGAGGGAGAACAGTAAGTTCGAGGCCAGCCAGCCCAGGATGCATGATGCAACCCTGTCTCGATAAACAGAGGAACAAATAAATAAACGCATCCAGATGGCCCAGTGGCAGACACTTGCTGTCAATCCCGAGAACCTCGGTACAACCCCCCCTAGGAGCCACATGGGAGGAGAAAACAAACACCCAAAAGTTGTCCTCTGGCCCCAGAAGCAGGAGCTCCTTCCACATACACATAAATAAATTGCAATTTGGGGGAAAAAAAAAATCAAGACTACTTACTAATGTCTCAATTGTCTGTCTTTGAAATCTTTTCTTTTGCTGATTGTCCACTTGAATGTATTTTTAAACTCTGCTTTAAACTTCTGCTTCCTCTCTCTGTCACTCTTTTTTTTTTTTAATTAACCCTTAGCTGGCTGACTTCTACAGCAGTGTAAAGGTATAGACGTGTTTTCCTGTATACAATTTAATTTATGTAAATAAGTTGCTCATGCATCCTCCCCCAGGACAATAAAGTCTTCGTGTTGTATGTTGGTCCTGTTGTTGTTTTTTTTAAACTGTTAGACTCTTAAGAGAAAACAAATACAGTATAAGACTGGACAAAGTAAACCTTCTCGTGAATGAATGTTTCTAGCTCAGTTAATTGCTATATTCCTGAATGACAAGAATAAGAAACACAATGTTTTTAGAAAGTGATTGCTGTGTTAAGCGTGTAATTAGCTCCACTGTTCTGAAATTGTAATTTTTCTTTTAACTGTTCCTCAGGACTCCAAAGCTTATTACCACCTGCTCGAGCAGGTGGCTCCCAAAGGAGACGAGGAAGGGATCCCAGCCGTTGTGATTGACATGTCCGGATTGAGGGTAAGGCTGTGCCCGCTGTCTTCAGAGAATGCGGCGCTTTCTTGGTGTTGACTCTTCCTTTGTGCCACCTCGTCCCCTGCTCTGCTTAAGTGCCTGATAAACTATTGAACACTGTCAGCAATTTTTGTTAATAATGATGGGAAAACTGAATCTGCACACAAAACACCAGTATAAGAAATGAGCAATAACGAAGTGTTGTGTGCCGCTCAAAGTGCTTTTTCCATGCCCATCATTTCAAGGCTCAACAGCACCAACCTGGGTCTAAATACTGAAACACAGCTCTTTTTATTTAGTATTTTTAAATTTTCAACTGACGCCATAATAACCATTGCGTTATGGGATATGACGTATATGCTATATTAGTTAGCTTTCTATTACTGTGATTAAACGCTGTGAGCAAAAGCAACTTGGGGAGGACGGAGTGTATTAGGCTTACACTTCCTGTCACGGTCATTGTAGAGGAAAGTCAGGGCACAAACTGAAGCAGGAAGCGTGGAGGAATGCTGCTTGCTGGCTTGCTCAGTCGGCTTTCTTGTGCCAGCCATCAGAACCACCTACCTAGGGGCGGACCTTTCCCCAGTGGGCGGGGCGGGGGCAATGGGCGGGGCTTGGGCGGGGTGGGGCCCTCCCACACCAATCACTATTGAGAAAATGCTCCACACACTTGCCTACGGGCCAATCCGATGGAGGCATTTTCTCACCGAGGTTCCTCTTCTCAGGTGACTTTAGCTTGTGTCAAGTTGACAGAAAACTGACCAGGACATGTGCTCGGGTGGTGATGGGTCAAAAGAAAATTCTTCACAGGATTTTTGTTGTTGTTGTTGATGCTGTTGGTGGTGTTTTTGTTGTTTTGTTCTCATTCGTTCGTGTGTCACAGCGGTTGGGAGAGAAGCTTGGGTTTCACACACGTAGGCTAGCTCTCCACTGCAGACTTGCAGCTCACGTCCTTCGGCTTTATAACCGTTTATGACGCCGATCTTCACGCACTGCCTTGTCTGCTAACATGCCTCATTTAACGTCATTGGGATTAAATCCAGTGAGTTAACATTGAAGTGAAATCATCTCTGAAGGGAAAATGAAGCAAAAGCTAATGAAAAACAATGTTCATAAAATGAACATGTTGCTACTTCTACAGCAGCCTCAGGAAAAATCTAAAATAAGGCTTTGCTTTCTGAAAGCTGGTGATTCCGTGGACTTTAGGAAGGCTAGATCATCATCTAAGACAGTTGGCTTGTTTTAAGAGTCTGATTACAAATGCCCGGAAATTGTCCTAACTTATTTGAGCATGTGCTGCAGTCCTCAGTGTGAAATTTGCCATAACCAAGTTAATATGGCATATTTACCAATGGCAATATGACATTTACCAGCCCATTATGGGAAAAGTAATTGTATGACTAAGATATTCTTGATTTATGACTGCAAATGTCATCTATGAATTAAAAATATAAATAAAAATTATTACTTAATAAACCTTTTAATAGCAAAGTCTCCTAAAGTCTGTGCAAAAAGAAAGAAAGAAAGAAAGAAAGAAACAAACAAACAAAAGGGAGCTTAACAACTGAAGTAATTTAATCAATGCAAATAATAAGATGTCAGATTTTCCTGCATTTCTTTGGAAAAGGGCAACCAGCTGTTAGTCTGAACAGATCTGGGTCTCGGTTATGGAGCCTGTGACTTTTTGGCCTGGGTGTGTGTGGTATATGTAAGAATGAGCTGCAGGTAGGTACCTACCAGTGTTGGGACCCTACCCTCTTCTCATGTTGTGCACGTCCACATGCGTACAGATCCCTGGCCCAGCCGCTTGACATCCTTTTCATTGCAGGAGAAGGATGACATCCAGAGGGCAGAGTGCATGCTGCAGCAGGCGGAGAGGCTGGGCTGTCGGCAGTTTGTCACAGCCACGGATGTTGTCCGAGGAAACCCCAAGTTGAACCTTGCTTTCATTGCCAACCTCTTTAACAAGTACCCTGCCTTGCACAAACCAGAGAACCAGGACATTGACTGGGGGGCGCTTGAAGGTAACCTTAATGTAGCTGCTTTGGATGGTCAGGGGGAGAAAAAAAATGCTCACGGCTCTGGTTCAATGGCAATTCAAAGTCAGCCCCAAAGCAAACACAAACCCATCACATGAACAAGCAGGCCATCAATTCTCCAATACACCACAAATAGAAGGAATTAATCAAGTCAATTACAGCCAAGCAGCGACAATCAAATGCAATTACATCACATCCGTTTTTATTAGAATTAACTGTGTTAGGGAAGACAATCTATTTAGTTATTGGATAAAATAAATTCTAAGCTCCCAAAATCCTAATTTATATACTTAATGGACTGTGTTAATTCTTAAAGGCAGGAAATGGCCGCCACTCACCCTGTGAAGGGGTAGTGAACTTATACTAGGATGTGGTTGCTCATGTTTCATTTCTGCTTTACTTCTTTTTCTGGCCGTAAGGGCAAGAGAGTGTTTTGGAGCAGATTCCTGACAGTCGCACTTTACAGATTAAAGCGCTATTATTGGACAGTGACATATAACCTCAGTCAGCTCAGCTTCTACCTGTTGATGATTCCAGGATATTTACTGATCCTTTTAAAGGCATGAGCTAATCTCTACATTAATATAAAATAAAGTGAAAATTAATATTGAATGAATGCTACTAACTCAGGAAAGGGCGGGTTATTTTTCTAAGCCCTTTTCGATAGTGCTTTACTGTAGTTATCGGCACAGTGCTGGTCCATATCCAACTCTGAGGCTTTGGATATGCCATGGCGTGGTGGGTTTGTGTCCCTGATCTTGATCTTGGATCAAGCCAACTAGTCACCCATTTCTGGCTGTCTCCCCCCCCCCCCCCACATTCTGGGTCTTCCCCAATATAGCTCATATTCAGCAGAGTCTAATGCTTCCCCGGCCTCCCCACCGCCTCCCCCACTTCCTGTCTCGTCTGCTCCCCTTCGGTAATTCCCATTTCAATTCATCATCCCGCTTTATTCTGTCTTGTTTTTCTTTTTCTTTTTTCTTTTTTGGCCACCAAAACTAATGGTTCTCTTAAGATCTCTCCTTGCCCTGTACACTTAATCAATTATGTAAACAAATACCAATAATTGTTCATTTGAAATGTCTTCTAGATTGCTTACTTCCCATTTCTGCTCTTCTGGACTCATGCTGTCTCATACCCCAATTATCTTAGTAGATCTTAGGGACCTGTTTCTCCATTTATCAAGCAGTTAAATGTGCCCTACACGCCAGTACCAAATAGGATCCCTTCTGCATGTTTAATATAAATGCATATCACCCTTCGGTAATTCTGCGCACCGCAGCCAGGCCCATCTGGCATAGTGTTCATTATGTCTCTGCCTCGCTCAAGAATTTATTATAGCAATCAAGCAGAAGAACCTGCAATGGCTGGCACTGTATAATATATCAGCGTAAATCTGCAGCCATGCATGCAGAGCTTCCCAGGCCTGGCTGCGGCCTCTAGGCGGTCTCACCTGTGTGGCTACACTGCGCAGATCGCTGTCCGGTGTTCTGTATGGAGAGCTTGCCTATTGCTCCCTCTGTGCTCATGTTTACACTCTTGCTGCTCTTACGTTTTACCGTCTTCTAAAAATGCTCTCCCTACCTACCCCAGAAAGTGAAGCATTAGCTCCACACTTCCAATCTGGGCTGTGTCGTTCTTTCTCTCGTTTCATCTAAAACGGCAAACTCACCCGCCTCCTCCCTCTGTACATCCAGCTGGCTCTACGGACCCTACTTGGTGCCGCCAAATCATGTGAGGTGGCATAGAAATGCTTGTAGAAATCAAATGGGAAAAATTAGCAGATTACCAGCCCTTCCCTAGCCGTGTCTGTCTATTCTGTATCTTCCATCTGTGTTTCATACACTGTAGATAAACTTAGATCATAAGCAAGGCCTGTTCTAGGGCTTGTATTAACCAGTCTTCACTAACCTAGGTGAGACGAGGGAAGAGCGGACGTTCAGGAACTGGATGAACTCCCTGGGGGTTAACCCACGAGTAAATCATTTGTACAGGTAAGAAGAATTGGGAATTCATCCACAATATGTGGCACAGAGACCCTCAGAGAGCGTAGGACCCCACACACCATACCACTGTGGTGTGCGTCATCTTCTAAATATGTCCTTGACGGGGTTTTGGAGTAGCGCCACAGTGACCTGCTCAGCTGAGAATCGCACTCCAGTGCATCCGTTGTCACTGTGTTTAATACAAAAAGGTATACCTCTGCCAAGCGACAAACCTGCTGCGTGTCGCCAGCTCATGATCCTCTCAGGAGCAGGCAAAACAGAGTGTTAAGTGTCTCATGTGCTCTTGCTAAAGCCATCTTCCCTTTCCCGCCTAAAGGCAGTTGACGTCCACGGAAGAGACATAGTCACCTGGGAGAGTAAATCTATTTCTCGGAATCACAGTTTCTACATCTTGAAAGGTGGAGCTATTCCCACCAGGCTTGCAGGGATACTGGGAATGTTGCGGGAACTGCGTGCCTCACCGACTGTGTAGTCCCTGGGCAAAATGTCGGATCTCTGAGAATTCTGTGTGTTTGTTTTGTTCAGTGACTTGTCGGATGCCCTGGTCATCTTCCAGCTCTACGAAAAGATCAAAGTCCCTGTCGACTGGAACAGAGTAAACAAACCTCCATACCCCAAGCTGGGGGGTAATATGAAAAAGGTAAACATTGATTTTTCCCTGATGGATCATGAGGCTGGTGGCAACAACTTGCGAAAACTCTTTTGAACACTCAACCAGGCGACCAAGCTTTAGCAGGGAATTAAACAACAGTGCAGCAGTCAGAGACCCTGTGACTATTTCCAGTGAACCCAGCACTGCAGTCGATTCCATATTTGTAATTCATGTTGGACATTTCTACACATTATTGAGAAATTTTTCCAATTAAGCTAATTAGAATAAGCAAAGCAACCCCCACCCCCACACCTCTCACCCAACCCCCAGCAGGATCTTCACTCTAATTTTCTAAAGAATTGGACCTTTGTGCTCACAACTGGACTGGTACCGCGTGTCTTCTGTTAACACAGTGGGAACAGTGTTTTTGTAACAATAGGGTTGACACAGCCACTTCTCGCCACGTCTCATCTCTGTGACTCTTTTTATATTTATTTATTTACTATGTGTGTGTGCGCATGTGTGTGGCATGCATGCACATGTACACATGTGCGACAGCATGCATGTGGAGGTGAGAGGACAGCTTGCAGTAAGCCACTCTCTCCTATCTGTAGTTCCAAGAATCGAACTCGGTTGTCAGACTTGGTGACAAGTCCCTTTACCCACTGAGCTATCTTGCTTACCCTCTGTGATCCTTAATGATCTATGAGTGGCCACGGGAATGTCTTCTCTACATGTCTACCCAACTGTGTACATAGGATGGAGAATATAAATTTGTCCTGTCCATCTATCTCCAAAAATCTAGCTATTTTAACACTAGCACAGACAGATAACTGAGGATGGCTTGCTATGTAGGGCACATACTCCTGAGAGTGCTCATGATAATGAGTGTCTTCTAATGTAGATCATAGTAATTGTTCTTTCTAATGTAGATCATAATAGTACAGACCAGCTGATGTTTGAGATAACGCAGGCTTGATGTTGTTTGTTTTGTATCTTTGTTTCTATTATTTTTCCGGTATTTAGCATAACCAAGATGATGGCATAAGTTGTTTTCTTTCTGCCTCACTAACAGCTTGAAAACTGTAACTATGCTGTGGACCTGGGGAAGAATCAGGCCAAGTTTTCCCTAGTTGGCATCGCAGGACAAGATCTCAATGAAGGGAACCACACTCTCACGTTGGCTTTGGTTTGGCAGCTCATGAGAAGGTAATGCGATCCACAGGAACGAAGGAGAGTCCAGTGAATGGGCCATTTATCTAGAAACCGATAGAAAATGTTCGAGAGAGTGATTTAGTTTGGTAAAATCAAAACTTAAGTGGAATTTAGTACCTAAACACCTGCCTTTTGTTCTTCTGCTACTTTTTAGTTTTTGAGTTCTTATGAAAACGTCTTGTGAGGTGTATTAGTATTTTAGATTATTAATTCACCTACATGAATCATGCTCTTATCTTATTACAGAACGACCTTCTGTGCGCCTGGTCATTCTTTGTTCTGAACACATTTTCCCTGGCATTAATATAGCCACCACCATTTCCTCTTGACTGGCATATCTTTTCTCACCCTCTTACCTTCAGCTAATTTGTATCAATACAGTGAATTACTTTCGTATAGGTTTAAGTCTATAGGATTCGTATAGGATTAAGCAAGGAAACTTAATTAGAAGTGAACAGTCATGTAGACTAGAAAGATCTATGCTGTTGACAGTGACAAGAGCCCACATGATGTGTATGTTGGGGGGGGGGCGCCCAAGGGGTCTGGCTAGTATTGGAGGCTTCCTTTTGAGAGCACAGGAGGAGTTTGGGTAGTAGGATATAGTTTGAGTAGTTCTCTGTTTGGATTGGCAGGCTTAAGTTATATAGGTGTTTATTTGTTTGTTACTATGCATGCCCCTTATGAACAATTTAATCATATGCAGTCCCAAGTATGCATAGGGATAAGAAGGCAAGTAGGAGATTCTCCTTAGAAGTTCACCCGAGGATACAGTTTGTCTTAGTGCACGTGTACCCAGATCCAGTCTAGGCCAGATTGTGTTACTCAGACATAATAGAGTAGAAATGAAAAGGGCTTATCTGTGTTTAACCATCAAGGGAAGGAAAAACTTATTCTATTGTCCAGGGATGGGTGTACACTCAGCTCCGAACAGGTGGGGTCCTGGATTACTAACAGATCACTAACCCCGTTGTTTGGTGTGTGTGTGTGTGTGTGTGTGTGTGTGTGTGTGTGTGTGTGTGTGTTATGCACAGGTAAGGGTCCCAAACTGCCATTAGGAAAGGAATGTATTCATAGCCCCGACCAAGTGGTACTCCGGGTTCTTAAACTATTCTCTATGCTCCCTGCCTCAGAAGTTTCAACCACACATGGCCCCAAGCCTTTCTACAGGGCTGACACACACACACACACACACACACACACACACACACACACACACACACACGGTAAGTCCTGTCTGCTGCTGCAGCTGACTTCACCCAGATGATCAGTGACAGTTCTCACAAACGTTTATTACAGAAGATTTCTTCACACAGAGAAATGGACAGAGCAATATATTACTACTGAAGGAGGAGAAGTGACTGGTGGTTATGTAAATGGTATCAGGGGGATTTGTTTTGCTTTGTTTTCCTTTCTGGTTTTCTCTCTCTCTCTCTCTCTCTCTCTCTCTCTCTCTCTCTCTCTCTCTCTCTCTCTCTTCCTGACACATAGTAACAGATCTATTCAATTTACATCTAGTTCTAGGTAGAATTTATTTCACTTGGATTGCACAGATATGCTAATTTGGTCATTTATCAGGACAATAAATGGCTTGTCATTTTGCCTAAGCCTGCCTTTCTGCTTTCGGTAGCATGGAAATCATTCTAAGATTGGACAGCTGGCAAATAATGTATAAATTTGGGGACAAAAGCTTAAAACAAGGAAGCTGCCAGCAGATGGCAGTGATGGAGTGAAGCAAGAGCACACATCAAGGCAGGGGAGTGAGAAGATGCTCTACACAGGCTGTGGGCGGTGACCGGACTAGGTCCTCAACAAACAAAACGCCAAGCTCTGTCCCTCCTGTCAGATGTTAAATAAATGAGCGTGGAGTGTGGAGTGTGAGAAGGCAGGAGAGCAAGCAAGGGATATCACGTCTTCCTGGGCTCTCACATCCGCACCACATCAATCCTCTTTTGTTGGGAGAGGAACTGGCTGGACCTGGGGCTCACAATGCTATTGCATTTGGACAAAAGGCTTTTCAGCCCAGTGTGCTTTGTAAGCAAGCACTAGCAATATTGAGATCTTGTCAGTAGCATTCCAGCTAATAGCACAGTCACTCCAAACACGTGATAATAAAAAAGTAACTGTGTGTGTGTGTGTGTGTGTGTGTGTGTGTGTGTGTGTGTGTGTGGTTTGTGTGGAGAGTATAAACCTGAGTGTAGGTGCTACTGGAGGCCAGAAGGGGGTGTTCCTGGAAGTACACGTGGTTGTGAACTGCCTCATGTGGGTGCTGCGTACTAAACGCAGACCCTGTGTAAAAGTTGTACGCGCTCTTATCCACAGAGCTGTCTCTCTGGGCCCTTGTTTCACATTTTGAATCTGTATCTAGTTGAGCAGTTGCTTCCTGCGCTGTCTGCTTGAGATTACAGCCCAATGCCAGTCTTCCTTCCCTTTGCCTTTCTCACTATACTTACACATCTGTGTCTGGTTCCATTAAGCTTCTGCATCCCAGCAGAGGTGGCAGCAAGACTGTTTGGTGCTCATCAGAGCTCTATGCCACCATGGAAGGCTGTTCTTAACACCAGAATGCCAGGAGCCATCTCCAGAGCGCTCTGTGGCACAGGAGGAGGAGGGTCTCTGTTCTTGGGTGGATTTCTGTTCTAACAGGCAGATCTTTGTGTAGAGGTTGGCTTCTCTGCAGTAGCTTTTAATTCCCAAGGGCAAGAGAATGGAGAAAAACTCAGCTTCTGGTTCCTTAGCTGGTCAGCAGACCAGGGCTGGATTTCTGACAAGGGAAAACACACATCTGGAGAGAAGGAAAGATCTGGAAGGTAGTGCTAGTTCCATCAGGTTTTATATAGGAAACACTTTAATGACGTAATTACTGACCCACCACTCCTTACTGATCCATTCACTGGGCAGAAATTCTTAAACATTGTCTCAAATGCAAACAAATCAATGCAAATAACTGCATATATATATATATATATATATATATATATATATATATATATATATGAGGCCAGTTACACTGTAACATGCAATCTTTATGAGCATAGAAAAGGCAGGATCTTTTTCAAACTAGGAGTATTTTTACATCCACCTTAGACTTTTATCATCATCATCATCATCTTCATCATCATCATCTTCATCATCACTTCCTAGGACTCTGGTCCCCTTCACACTTTTTTTTTTAAAGTCCAAACTAAGTGTCTCATTCATCTTCTTGCACTTGCCCCACCTATTTTACTCACCAATCTACAGTTTCACTTACTGGATGCCCAGCATGCACTCTGCTTATTCCTTGAAAACATCATGATGAACAGACAAGGAGCCGTCTCCATGAGAACATGGTAGACGTTGTCTCCATCAGAAATTCTAAGAAACAGGGGGGCTCGAATCAGGTGCCATTAATGTACATCGTGGCTTGAGGAAGGGATGCTTGATCCGGGAGGTGTTCAGAGGACTGGAAATATCCTGGAGGCAAAGGACACCTGAGCCGGCCTTAATAGGTGATGCCCTAGAGCAAAAGGATGCGTGGTGTGGATGCTGCAGGCTGGGAAGGTACCGGTGATTCTGTTTAGATGAAACGTGTGTGTGATGGGGATAAGTGAGGAAGAGGAAATTGAGAATGCGCAAAGAGACAATGAGCCAAAGTGCCAAGGGCCTTGGGACCACAAGGAGAGGCTCACTCTGTAAAGTATTTAAGCTGTGGAGAGTCACAATTCTGACATGACTATGGGTGTGTTCTCACGGAGGAGTCAGCTGATTTGAGAGAGGAATGGAATGCACCACTGGGGAGTCTAGTTGCCAGTTCAGTGAATGTGATTTTTTTTAAAACAAAGAAAAGCTGGGGTGTTGGCTCACTGGGTACCATGCTCACTGTGCGGTCCTGAGGTCCCTGGGTTCGGACCCCTATCACGCTAGCTGAGCATGATTCCATGTGGCTGTAAAACCAGTACTGGTGGGACTGAGACAGTGACCAGTCAGTCAGTCGAGCTAGCTAGGGAAACTCCCAGTTGGATGAGAGACACTGATGTTTAAATGCTCGAGGGAGATGCTCAGTGTCAACTTCTGGCGTTCAAGTGTATGTACCTGAAAATGTTCTCCCTCCTTCACTCTCTCTCTCTCTCTCTCTCTCTCTCTCTCTCTCTCTCTCTCTTTCTCTCTCTCTCTCTCTCTCTCTCTCTCTCTCTCTCTCTCTCTCTGTGTGTGTGTGTGTGTGTGTGTGTGTGTGTGTGTGTGTTATGAAGCTTCTGTCATAGGTTTGTTTCCACAGGACTTTTTCAAAGGTCTTTATCTTTAACTGTCCCTCCCCACATTTCCCTCATCTACTCCAATCGTCCATCACCCTGCTCATTAAACCCTTGCTGTACCTCCGTTCCCTCCTTCACCCTCTTTAGCGCTATCTATCTCCCCTCACTTGAAGTCGTCCCTGACAGCCCATTATTAATTCCCTGATCTCCGAAGAGTCAAGGCTAGCAGCCACAAATGAGAGAAAATACGTTTGTCTTTCCTGGTTTGGGTTACCTCCCTCAGAGTGATTGTTTCCATTTACCTGGGAACTTCGTAGTTCACTTTTCTCAGCAGCCAGATAGCATCCCATTGTATAAACGAACCATGTCATCATTACCCGCTCACCGGCTGATGGCCCCCAGGCTCTCTCCCTTTCTCAGTTGTTGTGAATGGAGTAGCAGTGAACACAGAATGAGCAGAAGGGAACCAGTGTTATCAAATACACTTTCCCCTCTCCAATGTAGAGTGCTCAGACTCTCTTCCATGATGTGTCTAGAAAGAAGAGAGCATACTTAGCTACTTTTCTGCAAAAAAAAAAAAATCATTCTTGATTTCATTCAGGTACACACTGAATATCCTGGAAGATATTGGCGGTGGGCAGAAGGTCAATGATGACACGATTGTCAACTGGGTAAATGAAACCCTGAGGGAGGCCCAGAAGAGCTCGTCCATCTCTAGTTTCAAGGTAAAGTTTTCGTCTTCTGCTTCTCCCCTTTGTTTTCATCACATGTTGAGTGACCTTTCTAAAATGAAGCAGTATAAAACACAGTAATATATATTAATGTGCACACTTTCCCAGTTTAGAGTTTTTTACATTCTGATGGTAAAGTGTAAAATGCCAAAAGATATCTTGTGTGATATTTTTGGTGAGAAAATATGTACTGCATCCCAATATATATTTTTTATTAAATAACACCATTATTTATTATGAGATGTATTAAATAGGCTGTCTGTTAGCAAGACTCTTTGTAAGGACCTGGACATTTGATTCATATTGCGGTAATGTCCACACATTGTAACTTAAAGTCAGGATTTGTGGGGAAGGACCCTTCCCACCCACAGGAAGGATAAGAGAGAGTAAAGTCTCTTCTCACTGAGAAGGGCAAAGGCGGAGCTCCAGTGGGACAGAGCGAAGAGCTCCGTCCGCTGTGAGCTCATCCAGGATGTGGGACACCCTCACACCATCTCAAGTCTTTTGCTCTTGCTTGGTGGCTGAGCACAGGTAAGAGTGAAGGCTAATATCTGCATTGAGCAGATATTTCCAGAAAGAGATTTGAGAAGGCAACGGGGAAGAGTAAAGTCAAAGGCGTCCCAGTCACTGCTGTGTTCTGAGTCCCAAGGGCGCTTCTCTCGGAAATCTTCACTGCTTTCCTTATTTTGTGAGTAAGGAAACCAAAGCTCAGACAGCTTTTTGGGGTCACGGCCTATAAGTGCAGGCACTGCTGCCTAAATGAGGGGAGCACACTTTTACCTGGGGCAGCGGGGCCATGGGTCTGTGAGCTGCCCACTCAGTTGCTTCTCCTCGGAAAGCAGATGCTACGCAAGAACACTAGTTCCATGGCGGTGTCCTGGGTGCCCTTGATGGGACGAGGTTTGATAAGCCATGCTGAGAGTCACTCTCAGGAGCGCTTGACAATTCCCTCGCTCCACAGGTCATTCTGGTCTAATTTTCTTTGTCTTTTTACCAAGTCATTACCACACTAATTAAACAGGGCCACATGGTGAGACAAAAAGAAAAGTCAGGTTAGCCAGAGTCCCTTTCCAGCAAGACTTTAGAACAATGAATACAGCTCATTCTTGACTAAGCACTTTGGAAATAAGTGCGTCCCTTTGTCATCCACAAGATTCCCACCACCCTCTCCCATTGTCAGCTCTACACACATGGCAGAACACAGGGAGGAAGGCGAGGCTCAGATCTCTACATTTTGCCCACGAGCAGTAATGGAAGAAATTGGGGTATAGGTCCATCTTTGTTTTTAACTGCAGTGGTTTGTCTATTGGCCAAGAAGAAAGAGTAAAATAGGCTCGTTCTGATATTACAAATGATTGCTTTGCCCGTATAGGAAAAGGAAGGCAAGAGAGCTGGTATCAGCCTTAGATTTTACTGTGGTTCACATCTTCCAAGTGTGAACTCAGCCTGCTCAGGCGGCAACACAGGCAGCACTCCTGGTCCCCAGGACCGTGAATAAAGAAAGCACACACACAGAGCTCCGTGCATCCACGTCTGAGGCGCGTTCTTAGCTCTAGATGTGAACGAACATCCAAATGTTTACAAATATCCAGGGTGTTAAGTCATAATTGTAGATTCGAATCCCAGCTCTACCAATACCCAGCAGCTCATTTAACCATGGAAGTTCCCTCTTCTCCGTAACTGAGGATCGCCTGTGGAAGCTGAGTTCCACAGTACAGCACTTTTTGGTCTGTGTGAGGCCCTGAGTTCAGTTACCAGCACTGGACAGAGTAACAAAGATTAAACATCAACATTAAGCACCACATAAAAACTGACCACCCCATAAGGTTGTACATTCGTCAGGTAGCTGTAGTCACCCCATAATGTCCATATATGTCAAAGCATGATGAATACCCACAATGCTGTGTGTCAGTTAGAAAAGAGGCCTCAAAGGTTAAGACATTTCAGAAAGGAAAAACAAAACAAAACAAAAAACAAACAAGAATAAATGCCTGTTCTTGAGGCATACAGCAACAAGAAAAGACTGAGCAACGTGGGTTAATTACAGTCATTGTGCTTAATCGCATGGTTGCTGTTGCTGTCTCCATGGAAACCTTGAGTTTTCCCCCAAGTTCCTCAGAGAAAGAGCATCTGTGGTCACTCAGTCTAGCTACACCCTCCCCAGTCTCCTGCCACTCACTCTAGGATGCTCCTCTTACCCAAGCGGGGTGTTTCTAACATCTTTAGTCACTTCTTTCTGTGTCTGTTCTACAGGTAAGGAAAAAGACCCGCCCACTTCCCTTGAGGCAGATAGAAGTAACTCTAGGATGTGCTGATAAACCCTTTTTTTCTCTCTCTCTCTCTCTCTCCTTAGGACCCAAAGATTAGCACCAGCCTCCCGGTTCTGGATCTCATTGATGCCATCCAACCAGGTTCCATAAACTATGATCTTCTAAAGACCGAGAACCTGGATGAAGAAGAGAAACTCAACAATGCAAAGTATGTAAATGAACTCGGGAGGAGAGGGGGGGCACACAGCTGCCAGCTGGGCGGTTGTGGAATCTGGCGTTTGTGCCTCCTGCAAATGCTTTCTTTACTATTCCCCAGTCTTCAGCTCATGATTTATTGAGGTCTTGTTATCAGTTTAGGCATGGTACAGCAAGAGGTTAAGCTTGCCTGTGTTAGCTGGGGAGATGGCTCAGAGGTTAAGAGTGCTGGCTGCTCCTCCAAAGGTCCTGAGTTCACTTGCCAGCAACCACATGGTGGCTCACAACCATCTATGATGAGATCTGGTGCCCTCTTGTGGCCTACAGGCAGAACACTGAATGTATAATAAGTAAATATTTATTTTAAATTGCTTGTGTTAGGATGGAAATCTAGAATATTCTCATAAATAATAAGTAAGGCTATGCTTTTTATAGAGCTAGTTTCCTAACCCTAATCTATAGATTTCAAAACTAAAGTTTGGTGTGGAAAGTCCAAATCTGAGCACCTCACTCCTGATTGTCCACAGATGTGAGTGGGCAGAATAGAGTTCAGTGTTGGGAATGTCACCATGCAACCTGTCCTGGCAAATGAACCCTCTAGGATGGGAGCCTGCAGAGTATAGTCTCCAAATCTGGCCCTTTGTATGTATCTTTAAATAAAGCTTTAACGGATCACTGCCCATTCATTTACATAGGAGCTTCTCTGCTTGAACAGCACAATTCAGAAGTTGCAGCAAAACTTAAGGTGGCTACTGTCTGGGCTTCACTTGACCTAAGCTAAAAGGCCAAGATGTGATGCTGTCTGGCCTCTCACAAAAAGTGTACCAACTGTTGCTCTACAGAGGCACCTTTCTTGGATGAAGATGCGTTAACTCCCCAGAGATGCCATGATAAAGTACCACACTGACTGGGTGTTTCACGTCAATTTGGTCACTAAAGGGAGACTAAGTTCTTTTGGAGAGCAGGAAGATGTGGTGGGGCTGGCGGGGGCGGGGCCGACGATCTGTGCAGTAACTGCAGTAAAGGGTTAGAACAAGTGAGGGAGCAAAAGGTGCCAGGTGCAGTGTGAGCTCATTAAAAACAGGTCACAAGTAGCAGAGATGTTGTAACGTATAGACCACTGAGGCTCCAGTGTGGCTGTGATGGATTCATGTGAAAAACACAGAACACAAACTCTGACTATTCTAAGAGCAGCACACTCTGAGTAAATAAAATAAAATAAAATAAAATAAAATAAAATAAAAATCAGTACACGGAACACGAAATTATACACCAGGTATCATGCTTGACAAGATACTATACATGCAGTTTTCTTCTTATGTTTCTGTGGTTGAAATGCAGTCCATGGAATGTTTGTTCCTAGCAATTCTTACTTAATTCTTATATCTTTTCTGCCACTCTCTGTGCCCCAAGAGAATATTCCTCCTATGGGTCTTAAAAGCAGCAGCAGCAGCAGGGAGCCTGGAGAGATGGCTCAATTGGCAAAGCGCCTGCCTCCCAAACATAGGATCTGAGTGGGGATGCCTCTCGCCCATGCTTAAAGCCATATGTGGTCGTGCACACCTATAATTCCAGTGCTGGGTGCTGGGGTGGAGGCAGGAGACTCCCCAGGGCTTGCTGACCAGCCAGCCTGCCAAATCGGTGAGCTCACTGAGGTTTAGTGAGAGATTCTGTCTCTAAAATAAAATAAATTAAGGTCGAGGGTCATGGACGACTTCTGACCTCTACACACGAGAACACATACACATATGCATATATACATTTTTAAAAAGGTAAACGTTGGGGAGGTCTTCAAGGGCAAAACATGTGTTTCACAGTCATCATGTGACTAGAGTGCAGGACTGGTGCTTCTGGGGTAGCTTACTGAGCCGAGATTTGTCCGCACGTGTTGGGGAATGGGGTGGCCAGCCCCACCCTCACTGAGGATGCTGTGCCTGTGTTCCTAAAGGGTCCTCTTCACCCACTGCTGCTCAGGGTCTGCGTTTGTTCTCCCTTTCAGGTATGCCATCTCCATGGCCCGAAAGATCGGAGCAAGAGTGTACGCCCTTCCAGAAGACCTGGTCGAAGTGAACCCCAAAATGGTCATGACCGTGTTTGCCTGCCTCATGGGGAAAGGGATGAAGAGGGTGTGAGGCCCAGGGCTGCAAGCCAGAAGGTGACACACTCAACCCTGAGGGTCGGCACTGTGTGCTCCCAGGACACAGAGGACCCTGCAAGCCATCCCAAAACCCTGAACCTTAGAGACATTGTACGAGATACCAGAAAGCGCAAATTTGTTCAGCCAAGTGGCTTCTTCTATACTTAGCAATATGGGCTTTTCTCTTCTTTTTTCTTCAGAAGATCCACTCTCATACAGATTTTTTTTAACTCTTTGAAATTCTACCAGGAAAAAAAAAAAGAAAAACAGATAAAAAGAAGTTATTTCCAGATGCCCTCCCTGCTTTCCCTGGCAGTGAACGCTAAAAAAAAAAAACGACAGTGTTCTTAACAGTCACCTGATCTCTCAAACCAGTCTGATATAGCTTTTTGCTTTTTGCCTTGTTCAGAGTGAGGGCCTGAGGGAGACTATGAAACTTGCCTTAAATAAAGCCTGTTGCTAGAGGCCAAGCCTGGACGGTCACAGCCTCTCCTTGCATCTTCTCTCAGCCTGTCTCCCTGTGAGTTTGTCTCACTCCCCTCAGAACCATACAGACCCTGTGGTTCACTTTCTTACCATCCTTGTCTGTAGGTCACTGGAGTATCTGACAGATCCGTCAAGCTCTGGGCATCCCGAGAGTCTCTGGGAGCCTGCAAAGCTGGGGATTCAAGGAAAAGTGTAATAAAGAGTAAAGCCGCTAGGGCAGATATGGAGGGTGTAAGAAGCATCTCACATAGTTAGCCATCCTTGTTAGATGTCTCGTTATTATGGTACCTGGTGACAGAAGCCATCCTGCTTGGCTTCGTTTGCTTTTACACATCAGGATATTTGTTTGCTGCCAGGCCTTATTACCAATACTCACTTCGTTGGTACTATAAAAGCTTTTCGCTACCCTAAAGTTCCTGTGAGGTCGATATGTGCCAATAATATATGTTCCTGTCTCACCCAAATGTTTGCCCAGGCATATACACACATGTAGCTGGATGTCAAGGGTAGAATGTTGGCCAGGAACTGCCTGGTTTTCAATGCCAAAAAAAAAAAAAAAAAAGGGCAGCATGGATTTGAATAGCTCCACTAGGTAAGCAATTTCTATGAAAACCTACAAAAAGCTAAAAAGCCACAGAGCATTTTGAACCAAAGCTAACCCCTCTCTGTGTTAGTGAAAGGCTTATCGCCACGGTACCTTCCTTAGGGATGGAAGGATGTAATGGAACTTCATCATCTTCTAAAGCAATGGAGATGCAGGGCCTTGGCGTCATTCCTTGGCAGCAAGCCCAGGAAGCCAACAAATGACTCTCTCCAGTTCCCATGCAGGACTCCTGCTGCACCTGAATGCAAAGTGTTTGGCTGTGACTTTAGTCTGAACTTCTTGTAGCTTCAGATGATGTTCTCCCATCTGCCTTCACAAAGGAAGGATGTTATTGCCTTAATGGAAGACGAAGATAAATCATGTTACAAATCTTTCCAAATAAAATGTTCCCAATTCTGGCTGTTTCTGGATATGTTAAAGGTTGCTTGCAGCTTACGAGTACAGACTACTCAATATCTGTAAGAAACTATATAAGGGCTGAGGAGGACATCCATACAGGATGTTGTGGTTAATTTATCAGTAGGGTCTAATAATGTTTATTATCAGGCCGCAGTATTTTCTAACCGGCTGGCAATCAGTTAGACACAACCACCTGTTATATTTTAAAATAGCCTTAGTTAACCTGGGGAAGGGCAGCTATTAATCCCTTAAACTACCTCCAATATTGGGGCAGGTATCGTATACCTGGCCCTATCCCATGCCATCTGTTTCTAATAATCTTAATCGAGCTATCTCCTATCCATAATCCCAAATACTTCCTAATTATCACCTGGGCCAACTCTCCATCCACACTGGCCACGTGCTTCTCCCCCACCGCTAACCCATGGTGCAGCCTTCTTCCCCTCCTCTCCTCTGGTCTCTCCTCCTTCCTAAGATCCTTTGTCTCTCAAAGCTGGGGGAACCTGAGCCACACCTATCCCATTTGCCCTGCCTAGGCAATGGCCTTTTATTGGTCAAACACGTTAGGCTCTTAGGCAAGGTATAATTTGGGGCACAGAGACAGCAAGTAGTAATTAGCATCAAAATACATCAGACCAACCTCCAATGACAAGAGACAGTCATTGTACTCAAGGAACTGGTGAAAACAGACACCACACGAAACTATGGGTGTATGTGTGGTAAGTGGCGTAAGCAGAGAAACGTTTCAGCCGATAACTAAGGGATGCGTTGCCATTAGTTGCATGAAGGAAGTTGAAACAAGAATTGTTCAAAACCTTTTGAACCCAATCATAAAGATCAGGCATGGGGCTGGGTGAAATAACTTCTAGTGTGAATTGAAAAGACGTACTCTGAGTCAGTAACATCTGGGGCCTCCTCTCCCTGTGGGCTGGATCTCACTTTAGCTTTAGCAGGGATGGGTGTGCTTGTGAGGGAATGTGAAGAGAGCCTGCAGTAGGCAGCTCCTTCTAGGCTGGATTGCTGAGACAACAGAAGTTTGCCATCAATGTGGCATGGCTCTACATTGACTGACAAAGACGCCACACTGATCTGCGGTGGCTAGGAAACTGAGCTTTTGCCTAGGAAACGTGTTCCCAGCCTTACCATCGGCTTATGTAAAAATGGCGCTATCCTTGACTAAATGTATTTTTAGCTCCTGTATGAGCACTGTATCTGTTGCATCCACATGAAGAAGTGACTGATATTATTGGTTGGGACTAGATTGCAGCTACAGGTCTTATATGTGAGCACAGAGAACAAAGGGTAGCATGGAAGGAGGGAGAACCATCCAGGATGAGAGACCCAGCAGCCCAAGGGACACAAGTATTCTACATTTACCTTTTTATGGTTACGTTCCACGTGGGCAAACCAGGTGAGGCATGAGGAATTGAACTGCACCCAAGGACTTGCAGTGCATAGAAACCACCCCCTCCTCTCTCTAAAACTGCACCCAAAGATCTGTAATAAGCAGATCCCTCCCTCTACCCCAGGCAAGAGATGTGCTTTAAAGCTATCTTGTATCCGTTCACTGGAGGCAGCTGAACCTGCTTCAACTATTACAACAGTGTAGGCTTAGAATTGGCACAGGGGGGGTATTTACAATACAGGCATGGTCAAGTTCTACCCTTAGGGCTTGTGATCTCCAAGGCATTAACCATCCCTAACTTTCTGCTCAGTTATCAACTGCTCTTACCACTTATTTTGTATCATAGGAATATCTGTGCACGTGTCACACACACACCTTAAAATGCTTTGCTCCTCACTTCACTCTTTTCTACCTAACGCCTTATCTTGAAGATGGAGCCATATCTTTCCAACAGAGATTCCAGGTCAATCTTTTTGATAGGTACCTTGCACTGTGTCTGTGTCCAAGCTGAATTTGATTCATAGTTCATGGATGTTTACATTGTCTCGGAGTCTTTTTGTTTGTTTGTTTGTTTGTTATGTTTTGGTTTTGCCCTCACAAATAAGACTGAAGAGTATACCCACTTCTTGAGCTTGGGATTGATTTTAATTGAATGGGCACCTATCTAATTCTTCTGGCCTATCCAATTCATTACATGCTGGTGGAATCCAACAGAGATTCTTTTAAGTTTCCCCAAATTATATTACATCGAACCTGGGAGATTGAGCCAAAGCCATGAATGAAGGACTATAGGAACTCAAAACTCAATTCTTAATGAAGGATCCCCAGACATTTGTGGAGAAGTTCAGGTCTGCTGAATACGAAGTAGGCAGGAACCTTTCCTTACACATGGCAGAGCCCCTACAAAACAATGCACATTCTCCAGTTTTTAGTAAGAGCACAGAAGCTATTTCTAATGTGATTTATAGTAGCTACAAGCAATGTTTACTGACTGTGGGAAACACCAAACAAACATGTGATTACGAGGAACCTTATGAAACGGACTTACCCGAAAAGGTCTCAGCATAGAGTGGACTGCTGTCTGCCTGGAAGTTAGGACTCTGGAGTCCACATGATGCAATGGTTGGCTTAGTTGACTTGCAAAGTCCCAGCCAGCCTACCGATTGCATCCACTTAGATACGCATGTACCATGGGCACATATTCATCAAGGCTGTCCCAGCGGCAAAACATCAGCCTCTTTCATAGACTATATGAACTCTTTGGTCACCTAGACCAACCAGCCTATGTCACATTGGTGCTTAGTGTCTGAGACACGTGTCCATGTGCCTTCAGTGTCCTTGGGCCTACCTCCCTCCAGTCACTGTATCTGCTGCCCTAATGTTTATTCTTCATCCACACAAGTGGAAGGCATACAGCCTTGGAGTAAAGACTAGCAGTGTTCCCTTGTGAACCTGACATTGCTTCCCCGGGGAGGCTCTGCAGTCCCCAAACCCAGGATGATGAGAATGAGCAATGCTGACGGGTCCTCTTGTGAAATCACTTAGTCCTCAGAGTTTCCTAATAATATTCTGGCAACAGAAATCATGGGCCTACCCTTCCTGGTAACAATGGCTCTTTTATTCAGCACCCTTTCTCCCTATTTCTGGAAGACAAAGTTTGTGTTTTCTTATTCTTTAAGTCTACACACACACACACACACACACACACACACACACACACACACACAAACATTTTTGACTGACTTGTTTATTGTGAATGTATATGTGTGTGCATGCCGTGGCATGCTTGTGGAGATCAGAGGACAATTTGTGGTGGTTGATTCTTTCCTTCTGCTTTGTGGACTGTAGAGATTGAACTCAGGTTTTCAGGCTTCGCAGCAAACACCCTTACTCGGGAGCCATCTTGCTGGCCCCTTATGTCTACATATAGTTTAAAGCTTACGGCAGTGGGAACTCCAAAATAATACAGCCTATTGCCAGGACCATAGGTTGCACTCCACAAACTGATTATAAGGTCCTATTGCTGAAGACGACACTGACACAATTCACTGAACATGAAGAATGCATGCTGTCGACAATTCAGAGACAAGAAGACAAGATGAAGGTAATTTGTATACTATCTGACATTTGAAAACATGAATTCCATATTAATAAGTACCTTGGTTAATAGACAGCTATCACACATTATTTTGGAATAGAAATCTTTAGAAAACTACTATGCAGGCAAAAACTTTATCCTTAAAGCTCTATGGACTTTGGCATAATATTGAATGACTCCATAGACAGTTACAATAATGGTGCACTGTTTGTTCTCAGTCCCAAGGATTCAATCCTTTCTGTTCCAATTTTGGAACCCAGACAGGGTACACTTGGAAGCTGTTTAGCAATTTGGGTCTTAGCCATCCCCCAGCCCTACTGTACAGAATCTGCATTTTCCAAAGATTCCCCACTGGATTCACCCTTTGGTTTAAATGTTTCTCCAAAAAGATTAACATGCTGGAAATGTAATCTCCAAGGTCATATGTCAAAGCTATCTGGAGGTGAGGTCTTTAGGAGGTGTGGTGGCACTGGAAAGAGGTGTGGCCTTGTTGGAGTAGGTGTGGTTTTGTTGGAGGAAGTGGTCACTAGGAGGGGGATCTCAGATGCTCAATCCAGGTCTCCTGTGACATTCTCTTGCTGCTGCCTGGTGATCTGGATGTAGAACTCTCAGCTCCTCTCCAGCACCATGTCTGCCTGCATCCTGCATGCTTCCCACCATGAGGATAACGGACTAAACCCTCCGAACTGTAAGCCAGCCCCAATTAAATGCTTTCCTTTATAAAAGTTATGGTGGTCATGGTGTCTCTTCACAGCAATAAAACCCTAAGACAGGAGGTGATTTGTACTCTAGGGTGGTCTACCCCCATATAGAGATCAATCGACTCATAGATTACTGGAGTATCATGGAACTATATTTACTATAAAACAAACCCAAAAAATAAGCGAGCTCTTTTGGTCATGCTTGCTTGGTTTCATGATGGCGTCTTGTGTCACCTTGGGACTTTACAGAGAAGACCCTCGGCAGAGAGAGCCCCTTGCCCTTGGACTTCCCAGGCTCCATAATTATATGAAGTAAAGGCATATTCTTTATGAATTTCCAAGACCATGGAGAATGACTGAGATATTTCACATTCACAACAGAGCTTGAGAAACACTAAGAGGAACAGATGTCTTCACTAAAGATGTCCAATTGATAGAAACAATATCAGGCAGGATTAAATTCCGCCTTCCCACACATGTGGGGCTTGAAGGATGAAATCATCTTTCCAATATCATCTCCCACCATCAGAACTTGTTTGAGATGGCCAGAGTACATCTTCCTTTCATTTCGACATCCTCCACCACCCAACTTTGCCTTTCAGTGTTCTCCTTCCCCAACGACCCTCTCTTAAGGCATCATCTCTTCAGCACAGGTACAAAGAACTGTGTCTTCTGGTTCTTGCAGGTTCACAAAAAGTGCCTTTTGGCAGTACTTCCTTCTTCTGGTGGCTAGACACTATCTCTTCCTGGTGTGTGGGCAATACCATCTCCTGGTGGCCTAGAACTACCCTCTCCTGGTGGCTGGGTACTACTCTCTCCTGGTAGCCTGAAACTACCTTCTCCTGGTGGCCTGGAACTTCCTTCTCCTGGTGGCCTGGAACTACCGTCTCCTGGTGGCTGCCTCATTAATGGCTCTGACCTAGTCTGTGTCTGATCCCACAATCTCCCCTCTGTCTTTCTACAGCTCACATCAAACCCGGATACTTTTCTTTGGCCATATCTAGGATGATCTGTCTGTCATGCCCAGCGACAGCTAGGTAACTTGGTGAACAAACTGTCCCAAAGCCTCCATCATCAATCTTCTTTTCCCCAAACGTGCAGTTTGCGATGACTTCCTGGGGGTTATAAGTCCCTTGTTTTACTTCTGCCAAGTCACTGACAGCAGGGGAGGGAGAAGGTTTGTCTACCAAGTACTGTAATAAAGAAAAGGCCTGAAAGGGGAAGGGATTTAACATCTTTGAGGATCTAAGAGATCCGTATGGTGCTGGGAGGATGGCTTATTAGATAAAGTTTGGGGACCTAACTTTGATCTCTAGAATCCATGTAAAAAGAGAAAAGCCAGTGTAGTGGACAGTGGGAAGGTTGAAACTGGTAGATCCTTGGGGCTGGCTGGCCAGCCAACCTAGCCTTCTTGGAAAACTCCCAAACCAATGAGAGACCAGACCCTGTTTCAAAGAAAGGGGAGGAAGGTGCCTGAGGAATGACAGCTGAGAAATGATAGTCAGGAGGTTGACCTCTGACTCTTTATACACATGTGAGGATGTGCACACACACACACACACACACACACACACACACACACACACACACGAAAGACCAGTATATCTGGGAGTAGGAACTGCCCTATCTCAAGAAATAGGTGGGCAGTGGAGAAGCTTAGGAGAGATTTTCACACCCTAAAGACCGCAGGAACTACCTGGCTCTTGCCTCCACAAACGCTTGGTGTCCTACTTTGAGACTCAGTTCCTACAAGGCTGATGGGGCCATAATCCCCCCCCCCAAGGGATTCTATAGTTTGTGATTCATGCACCACACTTGGAGAGGGGCTTGGCTGACTCAGATCAGCTGCCCAAGCATCCTGGCTGCTCATTAGAATCACCACAAGAACTTTAGAAAAAGCCTGTAGTACTCGCCCCAACATTCAGATACAGTCAGCTTAACATGGATATTGAGAAGGTCCCCAAGTGACTGGATATGCAGGGACATTTGGGAATTGCTGTTCTGTATCCGGGCAGGCCTGGTTGGAACACCTCAGCAGGTGAGTAGGACAATCAAAGGGAATATGAATCCAGGAAAGTGTCCCAACATTAAGCCTTGCTCCCGCCACTCCTTTAACCAGCTGGCCAATGAGCATTCTCCTGCCTCGGTGCCAGGCAGCTCTCTTGGTGCTAGAGATCTGAAGCTCAGTTTTGCTCACCAAAAGAAGGAAATTGGGACCCAGGTTTGAGCTGTTTGCTCTCGGCTTTTTAAATGTCTTTTAAAATGCGTCTTCTTTGCTCCCCTTTAGAGACAGAGGAGATACGCTAAGACTCGGTGTAAATTATAACACAGATTCGTGGTCTATGAATAAACATGAGAGAAAAACGTGTGAAGCGTAAAGACGATCGATCAATTATGCCCTTCAAAGCCTCCCAAGATTAGGCCGCTTTAATGGCTGAGGAATTTTGAAAGGAAAGCTTGGAAATTGAGCTGCACCTGAACTCATAATTTTTTTAAAAGGCATCAAATTAATTGGCTCTCAGCGCCTCTCTAACAACAAGTCGGAAGAGCAGTGTCTGAAGCAAGCCGGCGGAGGCCACCATGGTCCTGGCCCTTGAGGGTGGGAGAAACTCAAAGGCAGCAATAGTTACAGGAGCTTCTGCCTTAATAAAGACAGAGGGTTGTGAGGCTGTGAGAAACCCGCATTAGCTTATTTTTGCCACCTAATAGTCCAAATTAGCTGGAGAGCTGGTCTAGGAATGAAATGGGTTCCACAGAGGGGCCACGATCCAGTTCGCTGAATCTGCCAGACTATCGACCACCTAAAATAGCACAGGAAGAGGACTAGCTGTGCTGGGGTCGTGATGGGCCAGAGGAGGTTCTGAGTACAGCGGTCTTCGCTCACAGTTTTCCACTTTACGTTTTTAATATGAAGGAGCTGTGTTGAACACCTGTTTTGCCTATTGCTTTTAAATGTCACCCCATTCGCCGGGCGGTGGTGGCGCATGCCTTTAATCCCAGCACTCGGGAGTCAGAGGCAGGTGGATCCCTGTGAGTTCAAGGCCAGCCTGATTTACAATGAGAGTCGAGGACAGCCAAGGTTACACAGAGAAACCCAGTCTTGAAAACAAAACAAAACAAATAACTGTCACCCCATTTGGCCCTTACCATAGCTTTCTGATATAGGCTCTTATTAACCTTATATTTTCAGGGGAATATGTACTTCTAAGAGACCAAGAGATTGTGTGTATGTCTGCATGTATGTGTGTGTGTGTGTGTGTGTGTGTGTGTGTGTGTGTGTGCACGTGCATGTGCATAATCTATACATCAAAGTACTGAGTTCCAGAAGTAATATTTCCTATCCACCAGTAATAAGACAAGAAGCATCTGATTAAAAATAAGACTTGGGGGCCAGCAAGACGGCTCAGCAGATCAAGCAAGGCACATGCTGCTAAGCTGGATGGCCTGAATTTATTTGATCTCTGTAATCAACATGGTAGAAACAGAGAACCTGCAGGCGGTGGTGGTACATGACTTTAATCCCAGCACTCAGGAGGCAGAGGCAGGTGAATCTCTGAGTTCCAGGCCAGGCTGGTTTACAGAGCAAGTTCCAGAGCAGCCAGGATTACACAGAGAAACCCTGTCTGTAGTGTGTGTGTGTGTGTGTGTGTGTGTGTGTGTGTGTGTGTGTGTGTGTGTGTTGAGGGCTGGTAGTAGGGAATACAGAATATCAAGAAGTGAGCATAGAAAGAGAGAAAGAGAAAATCTTTCTCAAAAGAAGACACCCTGTTCAAAAGGAGCCTGAAAAATCCAGACGCCATCCCTGAAAAGACAAATTCGAATGAAGCAAGCAACAAAACCAACACTAGGAAAGGGATTTGCTCTGGATGTAACTGACATAGGGGAACAGTGTCCTCTCTGAAAGAAAGACTGGCTTAGAGCTCAGGGGTGAGGTACTCGCCAAGCATAGACAAGGGCCTGGCGTTCATTCCCAGCACTGCAGAAAAAGAGAGGAAAGGAGAGAGGAAGGCAGCGTGAAGGGGTGGAGGAAGGGAAGGAGACCTTAAACAATTCTACTGTAAAAGATTGAGCAATAAAGTAGTTTACATAGTATTTTAAAAATTAGATAAAAACCAAATTGGTAAGCATATAGACCCCCTACAAAAGGCTTACAGTTGCCGAGATAATAATATTTCAGTGACTAATGTGGTCCATTAGAATGTGTTAATGAATCTGAAAATAGTGCATAAGAATGCACCCAGTATGGAACATGCGGGTACAAAGGTCATGATTTTCTAAAACATGAAAGGACAGTTAGTTATAGGACATGAAGGAGCGACTGACAAACTCCAGTAGGAGCCGCAGTCCAGGAGCAGCAAAGATGTACCAGCCGAGGAGGGAAGAGCGGCTTTCTAAAATTAAAGAAATCCTCAAATCAAAAGATGACAAATAAATCCACCTCTAGACCAGAGGAATGGGTCCGAGAAGCATCAATAAGAAGAAAGCACGGCCAGCCTGCCCAAGAGCAGCAGTGATCCTGTCAGCAGATTCCCAAGACAGCAAGAGACACTTAAGGACAGGCAGCCTCTGTCACACATGCTATGGGCAGCTAGACTAGCCTTTGGGTCTAACAGAAAAAGAGAGTCAAGGTCAGAGCTCTGCTTGGTTTTATGCCAACTTGACACAAGCTAGAGTCATCTGAGAGAAGGGAACCTCGAATGAGAAAAAAATGCCTCAGTGAGATCAGGCTGTAGGCAAGCCTGTAGCATTTCTTAATTAGTGATTGATAAGGGAGGGCCCAGCCCATTGTGGTGGGGCCATCCCTTTGCTGGTGGTTCTGGGTTCTATAAAAGAGCAGGTTGAGAAAGCCATGGGGAGCAAAGCAGTGAGCAGCACCCCTCCATGGCTTCTGCCTCAGCTCCTGCCTCCAAGTTCCAGACCTGCTTGAGTTCCTGTCCTGACTTCCTCCAACAATGTGCTATGACCTGGAAATGAATGTAAGCCGAATAAACCCTCCCCTCCACAGGTTACTGTTAAAGTAGCTTTTATTTGCCTGAAGTAATTGTCATTTTGGAGGCTTACTTCCCCCATCTGCTAACCTAGGCCTAGTCCTGGAAGCTTCTGGCTTCTGGACAATCTAATATAGGCCTAGAGTGTGTTCAGCCTCTGAGACTTACTGTTGAGTTAGCTCACCCTCTCTAGCTGTTCAGGCTCAAAGCTGACTGATTCAAACTGGCTTCTTTCAACTTCTAATTGAATTGCTCTTCTTGACCTCAAACTAACTCTAGCAATCTGTTTTAATCTTCTGACTCCTTCTCATTCTCTGGTTAATGCTGTCTTCACATGTGTCTAGCTTGCTCTCTCTTCACCCTGTCTCTGTAAAACTCTCCCAGTAAAAACAGCCTCTGAGTTCCGTGAACTGAACTGCCATGAACTCAGCTCCACTGCACTGACTTTCAACTCACTGACTCAATGAACTGACTGAACAGAACAGAGCTGACCAGAACTCGGAGATCTGCCTGCCTCTGTCTCCTGAGTTCTGGGATTAAAGGAGTGTACCACCACTCCTGGACCTAGGCTTTTCTATACCTGAAATTTTCTCTATTACCAGACTGGCCTTGATATCAGAGATCTGCTTGCCCATCTCCTGGGATTAAAGGCGTGTTTGTTATTCCAGCCAAATCGCACAGACTTAGAAGGTCTTTGGATGTAATATCTTGCCAGAGCAGCCATGTTCTGAATTTAAATTCTTCTATAACTTACTTTTGGTCACGATGCTTCCTTACAGTGATAGGAACACTAACAAGCAGATTCAGACACAAAGATCATAAAAGATCAAGCCACCCTATAGACCTAAATGAAATGTCCAGATTACTTCAGCAGAAAGAGATGCAATTCAAAATATATTGACTTCTATATTTCTTTAGGAAACACAGAACACAAAATATATAGCACAAAATTTATTACATTTGTCAAAATATCTTACCTCTTGGGCTAACAAAAGGCAAAATTCACGCATACATGTGTATATGTGCATATATGTGCATGCGCACACATACATATCCATGTGTATACACACAAACACATATATGCCCACATATATAAGCATTAAAACCAGCACATATATATTCCCAGAGACTGTGGCAGAATGCACAGGACTTGCATATGTCCAAGCTAGATGGGGTTCCAGTGCTGAGAGAAAGAGAAGTGGACACAAGCTCCCATATACTTAACCAAGAAGCTATTTCCAACAATGAAAAATTAGTTTTCTCCAGTGAAGTCTCACTGGGCATACCAACCACTCTTAAGGACAAGGCCCATGCCCAGCAGTGGGTGGACAACTCAAAATGAACTCAGTGGTATTTTTGTAGATTTTTTTGGTCTTATATTGCTTTGTTTGGGCAGTTTTTCCCCTAAACCTTACTCGTTTTTAGCTTGTATATTATGGTTTCTGATTTTGCGTTTTTATGAGTCTTGTGTGTTTGTGTCTTTCTTCTGCTTTCTCTTTGTTTTACTTTATTCTGGTTTGTTTGTTTTTTTTTCATTTGCTTTGTTTTCTAAGGAGAGAGGGGAGAATGGAGTTGGAAGGTTGGGGGCTGGGGATGATCTGGGGTGGGGGGAGATGAGGGAGTGGAAACCACGATCAGAATCTGCTGTACGAAAAGAAGTTTATTTTCAGTGAAAACGAACAGTTGCTTGGGCATCTCTCCCTCCTCTTCACCGTGTCTATTATTTACTAGAAACACGCATTTATTTGCTCTTGATTATGTGCCTCATTTAAATTTATGTTCCTGTATTTTGTCCATGTGAAAACATAGAATGGCCCTATACAGAAGCCTAATTCAAATACGTGTCTCTCCTTTGCCATTGCTACCCTGACATTTTTCCACACATGCCTGTGCTAGAGCAAACCCATTAATTTATAATCTATCCTTCCTCTCCCACAAATCAGCATTTTTTTTTTTAATGTGGAGACCCGTGCCAAATTCTGCCATGTCAGAAATCCTGACTTGTTCGTTATTTCTCGCGTCTCTGTATCCTACTTTTTCAATCCCCACTCCCTCTTTCAGGTGAACCATGATTCAATTTTTCCCTGCGGGCTGGGACCCGACATTTTTAATTTCTCTTTTGCTTTACAGAAGGACATTTTTAGTGGAGGTCACCTTAACCCACTGACTTGGTTTTGGTGATTTTAAATCTCAGACGAAATCTGCAACATCCATTTTTTTTTTTCCTTTCGTAAGTCCTTGTTGTGGAAAGAGTACTCTGCAAATTCTCCTGCCTTAACCTCAGGAACATTTAAGTGCATTTACCAGTTGGAATGTGGGGAGCTCTCAGACTCTGTCTGTTTACAGAGTGCAGGTGCACAACGGCGGGTGGTAGGCCTTGACTGAGACGGTGGCTACCGCGATGACGTTCTCTAAGCAAACATAATCCAGAACTGCCTAAACTCTACTGCTTGTACCAGCTCCCATGGCAGCCATGATGGCGAGCCTAGCATTCCCTATGGTTAAGGAAAGGTATTTTTTGATGCAGACTCTAGAATCCTCTACATGGACTCTGCTCCTGAGCTTGTTAAAGCCACAACCTCAAAAATCTCCCCTTATATCTTCACCTAAGTTGAAAATGTTAAAAAAAGACATGGTCAGGGGAAGATAGCTCTCTGGTCCTTAACATGGACCAGGATCTCATCAGTTTGGGGAATCAGATCACATCCTGCCATAGAACTTTCCAAGTCTCTTCCCTGAGGGATTAATCATTCTCTTAAGTGTGTCTACCCTGCTATCTACAGGCTACAACGCAGCTATAAGAGGCCAAGGATAGCTATGAATGAGGCCCAATACAAAAATCACAAATTTATTTAAAACATTATGAAATGTTTGAGTTTGTTTTGTTCAATTGTATGGACTTTATATATGACTGTCGTGTCACAATGTCAGGATTGAGACTGTCTAAACTAGACACAATGGTGGCCATCTATGGAGGTTCAGTCATCCAACAACCTAACTAATTGTATGCACATGTCTCTTTTAGACTGTGGAAATGGAAGCTAAGTCGACTGTGTTAGAGACACCCCAGGGCACCCACTTGTCACACTTTAACCAGTATGTAAAGAAGAATGTTGTGTAATCAGTTATCTGGGACTTTCTCCCTGGGGAATGTTGTTCCTCAACAAGTCACTGTGGGGATGAAGCTTTATGGCCTTGGGGTCCTGGCAGTCATCATCCTCTGTGAGCAGCATGGCCTCGCCTTTCAGAGGTAAGAGCCGGGGGCCTAGGTGGGGCTGGATCCTTCTCACTTCTTTACCTTTCACAGAGCAGAAGTAGTGTCCTTGGGTGGGGAGCAAACATATGAAGGACAGTTCTTCCAGAGACTTGAGGTGATCTGGGGATGTTAGGACATCACTAGATTTTTTTTTTTCATTTTTTGCTTACATTCTGCCACTGTGATAAGTATTTTCAGTGGTCATGGAGATGAAATAAATAATAAATGGGATCTCGATGAATTATTTGTATCCTCACATATCACATGATTTCTGTTCATACTGTCTTAGCACGTAGCTACGTCAGGTAAATAAATAATTCTTTATTTTCATCTTGTATGTAGAACACAGGAGGGAAAAGAAGGTAAAGGTATGAAATAGGTCTGGATCACACAGTTGTTGAGCACAGACCAGGAGAGGATCTTAGCTACCTCTTTATTTACTCAGGAGAGTGATTTCCTGAGGATATTTGAGCATAAGTGCATAGAACACAAATAAAGGCATACAGAGCACATAGGATAACAGTTGCAGCATAGGTGCCATGTTATAACTATTCATTGGCCAATGCTAAGATTGAAAATGTATACATAATTTTAGAATTTTTAAAACTTTTTCTTTGTTTTGCCTCTATAGCCCTTTTCTAGTTGTCTTTGAGACAGGTCCCTGTCTTCCCCTTACTAAGTTGCAGAGAGAGATGGCAGGGAGAGTATAGTACAGGTAGGGAAAAATTCTACCCATAAAAACCTTCTGTGAGTCATAAGGCCCATAGAATAAGCAATCATTCAGGTGATGCTGTATGTCTGACGCTGTATTCATAATAGCTGGTTAATTCTGTCTTGCATGATTGTCGAGTACCAAGCAGTAGATTCCATTGTGAAAAATGGCTATTAATAAATTGATACATGGGGCAGAATTGCTAGAACAGTTGGGTCTGTATTTTTTATTAATAGCCAAGTAAGTACGATCTCAAGATCTCTTTAGGGTTTAGTATTCCATAACTTGATGGTTATCTTTTTTTAAAAAAGAAAAGCAGGAGCGACTCTGATAGCATCACTTAACCCTGATCTGGTTACTGTAGAAGCAACATCATTGTCTGTAAGTGGAGGGATAAGAAAATCTGAAATTCTTTAGGAGTAGGTTTGACTTGTGTGGTGGGGGAGGGGGAGTGGGAGGGCACAGCATTGCTATTTCTTTAAATGCCTAGGACCCCTACACTCTAGGGCCCTGTCCTGTCCTCTCCTGCCCTCTCCTCACTGCCCCACCTCCATCAAATGGCTTCTCTATGTTGCCCAAGCTGACTCTGAATTTCTGATCTCCCGAGGAGATGTGGTTAGATTGCAGATGCACACTGAGCTAGCTTTGGAACACCATCACAATTCTATAGGGAAATAAATTAGGTAGGATGCTCATTGTAGCACAAAACACTGAAATAGTTTACCATATCTTTACAAAACCATCAAATCTATCCCATCATCCCTTGCGCGCTGCCGTCTCCTCCTTCTTCCTCAGAGCTACCTACGAGGTGGCTACCATCTCTTTTGCGGCATCATGGCTGCCCTCCGGCCTCTGGTGAAGCCCAAGATCATTAAAAAGAGGACTAAGAAGTTCATCAGGCACCAGTCAGACCGATATGTCAAAATTAAGAGAAACTGGTGGGAACCCAGAGGTATCGACAACAGGGTGCGGAGAAGATTCAAGGGCCAGATTCTGATACCCAACATTGGTTATGGGAGCAACAAGAAGACCAAGCACATGCTGCCTAGGGACTTCCAGAAGTTTCTGGTCCACAATGTCAAGGATCTGGAAGTGCTTCTGATGTGCAACAAATCTTACTGTGCTGAGATTGCTCACAGTGTTTCCTCCAAGAACCGAAAAGCCATCGTAGATAGAGCAGCACAGCTGGCCCTCAGAGTCACCAATCCCAACGCCAGGCTGCGCAGTGAAGAAAATGAGTAGAGGGCTTGAGTGCGTGTTTTATTTGTGTTTAAATAAAACCACAAAACTGCAACAACAACAACAACAACAACAATAATAATAATAATAAAAGAGGCAGACAAAAAGAAATGGTGAAGACACGAGCAAGAAAATTCCCTTGCACATGGTTTTTACTTTTTTTGTTTGTTTGTTTTTGGCTGTGGCATGTACTCTGAAATCTATAGATACTTATGCTTGAAGAGTGGAATGAGAAATTTGTTACAGTTTAGCTAAATAATATTACTACATAGGAAACATGTAGCACTTGTGTATACCTGGAGGACCCACCTGTGGGAGACAGGGAAAGGAGCCAGCAGCCATGTCAGAGACAGGAGTATCTCTGAGCTCTGAACTCTCAGATGAGCGCCCCACTCCCCACAGTGTTTCTGAGCTCTGCTTTTTCAGGAGTAACCTATTACTACCACTAAAAGAGAAATCTAATTTCACTCAGAGTGACAGCGTTTGATAAATTCTCGTTTCTGGGGGTTAGAACTTAAGCCTTTCCAGAAAGCATTAGCCAGCTGGCATTCCCCTGAAGCCTTTCTCTGCTATCATTTTCCTAATAACAGTTTGTGTTCAAGCAATCTCCTCTGGCTGGCTTGTAGGCGCATAGTGATAACTCTCATCAGTGGAGTGCCCTGGAACGGCAACAACAAGACAGCTTTCTTAAAGGCATAAATACCATCTGCCAAAGAGAAAGGCAGCTGAAGCCCACATTTCCACAGTCAGTTGATTTTAAAGGCCAGATACGAGAAATGGTAAAAACAACAACAACAACAACAACAACAACAACAACAACAACAACAAAACTAGCAAGACTCTTGTAAACAAAGTCATTAGTTGAATTATGCAATGATTGCCTTAGTGCAGCCTGTGAGCCCAGCCAGTGGAAAAAGAAGCGAGGAACATGGATGGCACAGAAGAGAAGGTTTGGAGAGGAGAGCATGGAGGGCACCACAGGCCACAGCACATCTGCTTTTTGTTGACATCGTGTTCTGGCTGGGTACCCAATACCAGTTATTCTTTTTCAGGTATTAGTTACAGATAGATTCTTTTCATCTCAAGGAACAGACCACCAGTGGCCTCAAACACTGCAAAAGCATATAACATCTCTTCAAACAACTCAGTCTAGTGCACCCACCTTGATTTGGAGTTAGTCTAAGGCTCCAGATGCCCAGAGTGGAGTTATCAGTGTGGACCCTGCAGCCGATAGCCCTTGGAACGTCTGAGCATCCCTTTTGGCATTGTTCAGAGTAGCTTGAGTCAACCGCCACAGGACTCTTGCAAAAAACGAATCACGATCCCTCTAGCCCAGTGGTTCTCAACCTCCCTAATGCCATGACCCTTTTATAAAGTTCCTTATGCTGTGCTGACACACAACCATAAAGTTATTTTTGTAGTTACTTCATAGCTGTTATTTTGTTACTGTTATTAATCGTAATATAAAATATCAGATAAACAGGCTGACATGTGATTCCCCCAAAGAGGTCACGACCCACAGGTTAAGAACTACTGCTTTAGACACTTCCTAGTATCCTGGAGTGACAGGGGTGAAAGTCTGGGTATAAGTACTGACTCCAGTCTGGAAGCTAGGCAATGGAGTGTGACTTTTGGTTGTGACAGTTTGTCGTCAGTCCCTCTCCTTGCCTCTTTGACATACTTTGATTGTAAAGATTGCGCAATGGTTTTACTGGCTTCTCACCTGTCTCGGCCCTGGGAATGTTGTGTTCTGACCACCCCGGGTCTCGCTGAAGGTCATGTCTTTTCTGTTTACTACTCCAGCTTTGTTGCTCACTACAGCAACTGCACCGGGCCTCTTGCCGCCTGGAACTTACAGAAGCGGGGTCTGTTGCTGTCAGGAAGCTCCGGTCTGAGGCACAGTGCCCTACACTGGCTCTGTGAATCTACTACACTTCCTTAGCTGGCTTCCAGGACAGTAGCAAGGGTTAAAGTCGTGGCATAGCCTGGCAGTGGAAATTCTGGGCATGACGTGGGAAGGAAAGTGGCCGTTCCCTAAAGGGGGTACTCTTGACCATGGTGATGGGTTTGGCCTTCCAGTTAGGTCTTTGGAAAGGGTCCCGACCTGCTGCTGGGATGGTCGTTAGGCCCTTGGCTTTACACTAACTAAACTAAAAATAGTAGAATTGGCATGGCACATAGTTAAGGGGACAGCTGTTCACAGAATGAGGCGAGTGAGGATAAATACATGTGCAAGGGTGGCGCTCTGTTTATCATAGTGATAAGGGACAAACAGAGAAGCCCCACAGCACTGGATCCATAGTGCCTTCTTTAGTCAAGGAAGGTTGTAGTTATTGTTTTGCTTTGGTTTTTCTCAGTAAATAAAATTCTAAGATTTCTTTTTAATTTTTTTTTTTAAGAAGAAAGGAGTTAGAGAGAAAACTCTGAAATTATGCCACCTAGAGAAATATCTCTAGCTCGTCAGTGGTTTCCCTTCCATGCATTCCTTAGGTGTTTGTGTCTCTGTGTGTAATTCTACATTAGCTCAATGCCCTAATTATTTTTGAAAAATTTTAGATCAACCGATCTCTCTCCTCCTCTTTCTTTCTTCTTGTTTGTTTTGGTTTTGTGACAGGATCTCTTCATATATGGCTCAGAACTCACATGTAGACCAGGCTATCTTCGAACTCACAGAGATACACCTGCCTCTGTATCTCAAGTGCTGAGATTAAAGACTTTAGCTACTACACCTTTCTTTTTAAAACTATTGTAATTAGCTGGGCAAGGTGGTGAATGCCTTCAATCCTAGCATCCGAGAGGCAGAGGCAGGCAGATTTAGGGTCAGTCTGACCCACATAGTGAGTTCCAGAACAGCCAGAGCTACATAGTGAGACCCTATCTCAGAAAACAAAAGCAAACAGACAATGGTAATGTACAAGGCTCTGGATCTGTGCTCTCTTCTCCTCAAACAGTCGTACAAGCTAGAGTTCACAAAATAGTCTTTGTTTATTCATAACTTTCTCCTGCTTTTAATATATAGTAGTTTTCTTTCTCTTTTCTAAATTAGTTTTTCAAAAATAGGGTCATATTTCAGTTCGCATCATCTTGTTTCACTGCTTTATAATAAACCATGGAAATCATCCCCCAAGTTAACTGCTATAAATCAAACCCATTCGTTATAACTGGAAAATGCCCTAGGATATCTGCACATGTGTTTCCAGTTATTGACACTTTGAATAATGATTCAATGCATAGCCTTGAACATACGCCCTTAGGCAGCGGCTGAATGGATTATGCTAAACCTGTACCAGGGATGGACATCAAATTTCCCAGCCTATTGCTCTGAGCTACCTTTCTTCTTCTCAGCAGTGTCCAGAATTCAGAATCATTTTATCGGAGTTCTCCAAACAAAAGCATCCTCTACCATAGCGCATGTTTCTCTCCTTACTCCTAGTCACTAATGATGAAGTCCAAGTTTATCAGTGTGCTTTCAAAGCCTTCTCTATGGAAGGGTTTCCAGAGATCTTTACGTGAATTTTTACGTGACCCCGGGTACATAGGTATATAAAATAGACATAGAAAGATAGCATCTACCAAAAACAAGTCATAAAGAAATTTGTTTTAAAACAATGTCTCAGTATACGTAGAATCTTATTATTTAATAAAGATGACAACAAATTCTTCGCAAACTAATGTTTAATTTTGCACAAAGCCCTAAATGCTGCCAGAACATTTGATACTACAGGCTACAGGGTGTTTTCAACTTTCTCTGTGTTAATCAATATTCTAATTTTATGCAGTCAATGCTGAGAATGTGCTTCTTGTAAATACTTCTTAGAAAATGGGAGAAACATGTTAGAACCATTTTAGAAATTGTTGGAAATTCTGTCCTGACCCCAAGCCAAAATTCACTTCATGGCTTTTTCTGAAACTTGAGTCAATGACTCAAATGGCAAGTTTTAAAATCAAATATCCTAACACAACACAATCCGAAGGTTACACCGATGTGTGGATGTTGAGGAAGACATATCGACCCTTTGTTTTCAGTAGTTAAACCATCGTGTTTTTAATAGGAGCAGAAATCTACCATGCACTGCAGTTCATGAAAATAGAATAGTTGGGAATCTGAGTTGAAGTGTTTCTGGACAATCCATGAAATTACGTGGTCTGAGGGCACGTGTTGTGTGTTCAGAGCCACCGCTGCAGTGAAGCCACGTCACGCCACACAGGAAGGCGCTACCACAAACACTCCGGATTCATCTGGTGTTTGGTTTTAGATTAATCTTTGGTCTTCATGCCTTCAGAAACCTTTTACTGGTGCCAAAGTTTTAGGAGCTCCGCACTGTTACACAGCCTCTGACTCAGCCCATGCTTTAAAGAGGAGGAGATACAGAAGATTGACATACCCTCCTAAACTTGTTTCTGTTTGGTTCCTATTCTTCTCCAGTCCTGAACACCCCCATGTATTACACTTGGAAGAAGGAGTGGGTTGCCATTTCCCCAGCAGAACCCTATGACCTCCTGCGTTCAGCCTCAGCCAGCCTAACTTAGTCAATCTACCCTTATATCTTAGTTAAGGTTATTACTGCTGTGATGAAACACCATGACCAAAAGTAACCTGCGGAGGAAAGAGTTTGTTTGGCTCGAGGCAGGAACTCAAGCAGGGCACACACCTGGGGGGGCAGGAGCTGATGCAGAGGCCATGGAGGATGCTGCAGTGCTGCTTACTGTCTTGCTGTTCATGTCTTACTCAGCCTGCTTTCTTATAGAACTCAGGACCACAAGCCCAGGGCTGGCCCCACCCACACTAGGCTGGGCCCTCCCTTATCAGTCACTAATAAGAAAATGCCCTACAGGCTTGCCTACAGCCTGATTTTATCGAGACATTTTTCTCCATTGAGGTTCCCTCCTCTTAGATGACTATAGCTCATGTCAAGGTGACATAAAACCGGCCGGCACAGCTTCAGTGGAGCCTTTGCTGGTAATGTCCCCCGAGCTATTATAACCTCTTCTGTACTTTTGTAGTTCGTGGTACATTTCTTCTCTAATAAAATCTTTTATTCAATGTAATTTTAGGGGGCTGGAGAGTGGTTCAGAGCTTAAGCACAGTTGATGCTTTCACAGATGCTACCATGACGGGAACCTGTTTCCTCACTTATACTTGGTGTATCCCTTCCTGCTGTGCAACACTTGCTAGGACTTAAGGGTCCCTAGTGGTGCTTGTACAGTCTGGGCAATGCATTCATGTGACTCAGTCTCACTTTACTTTGTTTGCAAACCACTTACTCAGAGAGGGAGGGTTTCCTAGCAGATTCATTTCTGCAGCTCACCATCGAATTTTGCTGTAGGAGATAATAAAATAAAGAGAAAAAGAAAGCAGTAGCCGAGAGATTGCCGGTATGTATGGAATATGTGAACGGCAGTAGGGTTAGCAGGTTTAAGTTATGTGTCCGGCAGTGGTGGCGCACAGGAACGCAAATCTCTGAGCTCTAGGCCAGCCTGGTCTACAGAGAAAGTTACAGGATAGTCAGGGCTACACAGACAAACCCTATCTGAGAAATTAAAAAATGAAAAGAAATAAAATAAAGTAAAATTAAGCTACATCCATGGCATTTTCCAAAGGATGGGTTTTTTTTTCCTTTTTATTTTTGGACAAATATTATCATCAAAATATAAAAACACGTACTTTTAAAATCAGAACAAAAATATTTCTCTCCTTGCTTTATTTTAAATCTAGTCTTTAGAGCTGGCTGTGTGGTGCATGGCTGGAAATGGCTCTGTAGCCCAGGCTGGTCTCAGGGTAGTTTTCTCTCAGCCTTGAAAGTGCTTGAAATGAGAGGGTACACCATGACACCTGGCCTGGAGGTGGCTTTCTTAAGTAGGGTGATGAGTTCACAGGTATCCTTTTTCTAATGTAATACTCTCTAAACTAGTATTAACACAAATGTTCTCTTTTTTCTTCTCTAAAATTTTTTTATTAATTTATTCATATTACATCTCAATTGTTAGCCCTTCCCTTGTATCCTCCTATTCCTCCCTCCTTCCCGCTTCCCCCCTTCTCCCCTCCCCTTTGTCTGTGCTTGAGGGAGACCTCCTCCCCCTATATATGCTCTTAGGGTATCAAGTCTCTTCTTGGTAACTTGTTATCCTTCCTCTGAGTACCGCCAGGCCTCCCCATCCAGGGGACATGGTCAGAAAAGGGGCACCAGAGTTCGTGTGAGAGATCTCACTCTCCACTCAATGGTGGAGAATATCATGTTTATCGGCTAGGTCCTGGTAGGGGTTCGAAGTTTACTGCCTATATTCTCCTTGGCTGGTGTCTTAGTTTGAGGAGGACCCCAGGACCCAGATACGCCTGTCAGAGCCACAAATGTTCTCTTATGTCTCAAATACTTGATATTCTGTTGCTATGAACTGACATAGCACTCCTATCTATTTGTGGGATACAGTGGCAGGTTTGGCTACACAGGCACACTGCCTACTCAGGATACTTAGCATGTCCTTTCTTCACAGGCATTTCCTTTATTTGTGAAAATATTCAAATCCTCTCTTCTATCTGTGAGAATTTACAGCACAATCTTGTTTATCATAGTCACCACCGTGTGGCAGAACACCAAAGTTTACGTCATCTAACCTGTTGGTCAGCCTCTCTCTACCCCACCTCCTCCTACACTTCTCAGCTTCTCTGGTAACCACTTTTCTGCTCCCTCCTTCCTTGAGATCTCCCCTGGAGTCCACATGCAGACAAGATCACATAGTGCTTGCCTCTCTGTGCCTGGCTTGTTTCACTTAACATAATCTCTGTTAGCCTACATGACAGGATCTCGGATTTTAATTTTTTTTCTTTTAGATTCCCTTATTTATTTTATGTGGATGAGTGTTTTGCTGGCCCCATATGTATGTGCATGCACTACGTCAGTGCCTGGGGCCTGCAGCAGTCTGAAGAAGGTTTCACATCCCCTGGAACTAGAGTGGCATATGATCGTGAGCTCCCATGTTAGTGCTGGGGATTGAACCTGGGTCCTCAGCAAGAGCAACAAATGCTCTTAACCACTGAGCCATCTGTCCAGCTCCAAGGATCTCATTCTTTTTAATGACTGGATATTATTCCATTGTGTGTATATGTGTATTTATGACATTTTCTTTATCGACTTATCCACTGATGGACACTCAGACTGACTGCACAGCAGTGAGGAGCACTGCAACCAATGTGAGAATGTGCATGTCTCTTTGACACACTAATTTCATTTCCACATGCCCGTCAGGATTGTCGGATCATATTCTTGCTGAATTGTATTTATTTATTTATTTATTAGATTTTCAAGGCAGAGTTTCTCTGTGTAGTCTTGGCTGTCCTGGACTCACTTTGCAGACCAGGCTGGCCTCGAACTCACAGCAATCTGCCTGCCTCTGCCTCCTAAGTGCTGGAATTAAGGGCTTGTGTCACTATGCCTGGCTCTATCTTTATTTTTTAAAGCAAACACTTGTGCTGCTTTTCATAAAGGCTCTGCTTACTCTCATTCCCAGAGACAGCGAACTAGCATTCTGCATTCTCCATGTGAAAAAAATAAAAGCAAATTTGTTATTTGTCGTACACAGAAGGGAGAGGAAAGAGAGTAGGGCTATGGGAAAAACACTGCTAACCTTTCACACTGAGTGTGCCTGTGCCCTGAGGCTCTTTACGATTTGTTTCTGTCTAGTAATGACCTAGAAATTCCTTCAGTAAAACGTGCGCCGTTTTCATGTTGCTATTTAACCAGAACCATGTTTTCTTCCCCAGCGGCCAGGTTCTGTCTGCTCTTCCTAGAACCTCGAGACAAGTTCAGGTGCTTCAGAATCTGACTACAACCTATGAGGTAACCCCCTAACTTAAGCTTACATTAGCTTCTCCCCTGTGAGCATTGTGACCTCCCCCCCCCCCCCCGCACTCCTCCCCCACTGCCCCCTCTCCCCTTCTACCCCCCCCCCCCCCGCACCCACTCCAGTCTGTCTATATGGATCTAGCTATAACCAATGGCCTTTGGTTTCCAGAATCAAACCTTTATCTGTGTGAAATTAGGTTTTCAGTCACTGTCCTGGCATTACCTCAAAGCTGTAAGCATATCAGCCCAAAGCTGTCACACTATAACAGAAGTTTAACAGTGTTCTGCTTGTAAAACTGTGGTTCTTAGCCAAGGAGTAGTAGGCACAGAAGCCATAAGGAAACATTTATTAAAATGTCTGTGTCTGGGCCCCACCTCCCCAGGAAGCCCAAGATGTGGAAGAACAGCAGGTAGCAGAGAATAAATGAGCTCGTGTTCCTAAGTGCTCTCTGGGAGACAGAGATCAGATCAGTTTGGAGGTGCAGTCAGCAAGTCAGCTTGCTATGTGTAAAAAACGGGGAGAAAAAGCCAAAGCCAGAGGTTGTGGAGGCACCTTCATTGCAGGAGTGAGAGGGTGTGTGCTGACTCAGCAAGGAGGAGGGGCCTGGTTATATTTTCAGACTGCAGAGCGATTCCCAGGTCAGGCAGGCATAGCTTTGCTTTAGCAGACTCCCTTGTTATGGGAATCCCACTTATGGGGGGAATGGCCCTGCAGGAACACACTTACAGTGCGCAGGCCTCTTGAGCAGCAGCCCTGGGCAGCAAGGCCTCAGCCTGAGGTGTGTCCCATGGGTGGCTGCTAGGGAATCACCTGTGCCTCTGGCAGGCACAGAGCTGAGTGGAACATGGTAGTGGCCCTCTCACAAGGTAAAATGAAACTAGAGAAAGGATCAAAAACCTCATCACTTGGTTCTGTTCCTTGTTTATTTTCCACTTTTATTCTTTAGCTTAAAACCAACCAACTAACCAACTAACCAACCAACCAACCAACCAACCAGCCTGAGTTTCGTTTTGACATTTTCATACATACATCCCAGCTCAGTGTCCTCATTTACTTCAGAATCTCACTGCTTATTCTGAGACTGGGAAGATGATTTTAGACAAACTAGCTATGATCCTTAATTGGCTAGTCTTTGCAAAGAAAATGATAACATCTGCCTGGTTGATAGTCTAATGAGCAAAGTTGATATTCTAATGAGTGGCGGAAATGAATGCGAACACACTTTGGAGAAGTGCAGCAGAATGAGAAAAATGTAAATATTCAGAGGCATTGGATGAAAGAGAGAGACACTAACGTGATAGTAGTACCAAACACATGGAATCCTTACTAAGTGAAATCAGTGCGCAATCCAACTTCTTCCGGGAGAGAATTTCGTTTTTCTCTTAGGCACCTAAAATACGCATCCAGCGCCCCGGTGGAGCTGTAAATGTATTCATCTTCTCATCAAATACTAAGCGTCTGATGTGTTCCAGGGCCTGTTTGGCAGCTAGAGTGACAGTGGTTAAAAAGAACTCGCTGAAAATTGAGTGCTTATGTTACTGTGTAGGGGGTGGAGATTGGCTGGGAGGCGTCCTTGTCACCGCCCTTTTAGAGACAAGGCTTCTGCCAGCCTAACTATAGGTGCAACTGATGTAAACAACTCAGCTTTCAATTCCCTCCCCTCCCCTGCCCCCCCCCCCCCCCCAGAAACTGTAGGTGGTTCTCTGGCAGCCAGTGACAGCTGAGTTCATTAAGAAGAAAAAAGAAGTGCACTTTTTTGTGAACGCGTCTGATGTCAACAGTGTTAAAACCCATTTAAATGTGAGCGGCGTTCTATTTAGGTAGGTACCCTTTGCTACCGACAGCTGTGACAACACCTACTGCGGCTCTGACCAAGATGGCGTAATTACTTTGTGGGAAAATCCAGTGCGTTAAAAATGGTGTGGTGGCAATTTCTGAGACAGGTTGGTAGTAAGACCCAATACCCAACTCAGGGATAAGTGGTTTAACCTCTTATCACTTCAGTCCTTCATACCTCAAATGATCCAGTTAACTAATATTCCTCACAAATGTGCTCAGCTGCTTAAGTGTTTAGTTAATTCCACATGTAGCGAAGTTGACCAACAAGAAAAGCCATTGTGGAAGAGTTTAATGTGGCGCACAGGCCATCATGGCAGGCAGAGCAAGGCGGCATCCACAGTCAGGAATGCAGAAAGCGATGAATGCTGCTGCTGACCCCTTTTCTTCTTTTTATTCAGCCCTAGACCCCAACCCATGGAATACCACCACCCACACTTAGGATAGGCCTTCCTGTCTCAGTTAACCTAATGTAGAAAATCCCTCATGTGCCCAGACATCTTTTCCCCCAGTGATTCTACAGACTTCCAGGTTGACAAGAAGCATTATACCTTGGTAGGCTTTGGGATATCTCCTGGAAAAGGAGATTCTGTCACAAATCCTTTCTTCTCAAAGTTAGCAAATGTTTGTGAAGATCCAGCCTTCAACAAGACAGATAACACTGCAGTTTGGTACTGATACTTTTTTTTTTTTTCCGAGGCAGAGTTTCTCTGTGTTAGCCTTTGCCGTCCGGGACTTGCCTTGTAGACCAGGCTGGCCTCGAACAGTGATCCACCTGCCTCTGCCTCCTGAGTGCTGGGATTAAAGGCGTGTACCACCACACCTGCCTGGCACTGATAGTTAATCACCTAGTGTACACTGGAGATAAAATAACCCTGGCCATGCATCTTAAGTGATTTAAAAGTGTTAAAACAAAACAAAACAGTATATTGGGTTGTTGCAGAGTATTTTATCTCATTGTGAACCCTGAGATTGTGAACTGTAAAAATGTGTTTCTCGTTTGGTGGTTGAGCCCTAACACACACCTTTAAGCGAAGAACTTCCCCAGCACACACCTTTAATTCAAGAGCGTTCTGTACATAGGATTTAATAAAGTTGACCCTAGGTCAAGAGGCAGACCAAGAAACCAGCTAACAGGAACTAAAGAATAGGAGGGACTTTGAGTTGAAGGGTTTTTATATCATTGTGGATAAGAAAATGGGCGCTTTTAGGCTTTTGATCTTTGAGCTAACAAGCCTTTGGCCTTGGGTGTTTGTTTGTTTTTTCCTTTTCCTCTTGGGCTGTCAGCTGAGCTAGTAAGCTTTTCGGGTGTTTCCTTCTGAGATGTGAGCTGAATAGGAAGGTCAATTGGGCACTTCATCTGCCTCTCTGAGTTTAGCAGGTTTTTACTCCAGTATCTGGATCCTGAGTCTTCTTTGGTAAAATCAAACAGTTGTGATATTCTTTTCTTTTTCTTTCTTTCTTTCTTTCTTTCTTTCTTTCTTTCTTTCTTTCTTTCTTCTCTTTAACAACACTGGGTGCTGTTTCTGTTCAGAATCCATTCCCTCTTTTATATCTCTGGACTACTTTTTCCTCTCCTGACACACTGTCCACGAGCCAGAGTCCCCCTGCTGTCCTTTGTACTTCTTGAGACCATGGTCTTATGTGTGACAATAGGCACCCTCTGTGTAACATGCTGGGAGAAGTGTTGATGGTTTATTAGAGGTATTTACTGTACCTCAGTACAAGAACTGTACTGAGCCAAGCCACACATTGTTACACTTGTCCTTGTAAAACTGGGCAAGGTAGATACTGTTCCCAGAGACGGATGAAAATTGTTTAAAGATTCATTTATTTTTATTTTATGGGTATTTTGCCTGCATGTATAACTATGAACCACTTGTGTGCAGTGCCCTCAGAGTCCAGAAGAGGGCATCAAATCCCATGAACTGGAGAGAGAGATGTTTGTGAGCTGCCATGTGGGTTCTGGGAACTGAAACCCTGTCCTCTGCTGGAGCAGCCAGCTCTGCATCATCTCTTCAGCCCTGGTGTGTGTGAGGGGGGATGCGGGTGAGGGGGGGGGAGCAGGAGGTGATTTACAAGGAAACTTTGCAAAGTCAGCCAGTTGAAATATGACGGAGGCAGAAGGCAGACTCAGAATATCCAGACATCGAAATCGTGGCTTTTAGCCATTGGCCTAAATAAAGAACTTTTTATTAGTATGAGAGCTCATTCCAAATTGTTCATGTCAGCTGATGGATAGGGCTGATCAAGCACTTGCCTTGTTAGCAGGGTAAGCAGGCTAACAGTCTCAATCTAACCTTTCCCTGCATCTTGACTTGGCAAAAGTTTGCTCATGTTTCATTCTGCAGAACATCTGGAATCCACCATAAAAAAACAAGAAAGAAAGGTGGCCTGCTTCTCCTGTGTCCTCCACTGAAAACAGATCTTGTTCTGGACTGCAGCAGATTGAATGTTTCATAGTTGAGCCAGATTTCTGTTGCTGTGATAAACATCAAGACCAAAACAGCAACCTGAGAAAGAAAGGGTTTATTTAATCTTACATATTATGGTCCATCATTGAGGGATGTCAAGGCAGGAGCTCAATGCAGGAACTTGCAGCAGTAAAACCACAGAAGATTATTGCTTACTGGGCTTACTGTCGGGATCATATTCAGTGACCTTTGTTGAACGGCCCTGGCTCACCTGCCTAGGGATGGTACCACTTGCAGTGGGCTTGGCCTTCTTACAAGCAACTAGCAATCCAAAACAACAAAAAGCCCCCATCGGATTGCCCATAAGCCAATCTGGTGGAGGTGGTTCTTCAATTTGAGGCTGCCTTTCCCCAGGTGTGTCAGTTGACAGCCAACTTCAGCCATCACGTTTGTCATAGAAAGCGCACTGGAGAACCACAGTCCAGAAGCATCGATGTTGGTAGACCGAGATCTAGGCAACCCTGAAGGTGTGAGCCTCATACTCTCTCCACAGTGTCCACAGGGCTCTGCTAACAGGGCCGGTGGGTCCGTCCTATCTCAGTATGCATTCAGCTGTGTTGTTTTACTTGCCAAACTGCTCTTTAGACCTGCTGCTGGCAACTCTCCCACAAGCTCACATACTGTGGCTGCAATGGGCCACGTGGGAAGGCCAGCCAGCGCTGTGCTTGGAAACCGCTCACCTTCTGTTTCATCCTCAGCGTCCTGGTGAACGATGTGGAAGATCTAATTCAACAGCAGACTTCCAATGACACGGTCAGCCCCCGGGCCTCCTCCTCATACTACGAACAGTATCATTCACTAAATGAAGTAAGTTATCCCGCCACTCCTCAAAGGGGCCGTTTGCATGTGGCCAGCATTGCCGTTTCAAGGAATCGTGACCAACTAAGGGCTTATTTTTTTTAATCACACTTGGTTGATTAAATGGTGATAATTCATCCTTTGGGAAGGTTGCCCCCATACTTGATAAACAGGCTCTACAAAGGCATGCGGATCTAAGACTAAGTGTCGCTGGCATCTCTGGGGAAAATACTGAAGAAAATATTGAATGCTAATAACAACGGAAAATAAAAGAATAAGACTGCTATGCTGAAACTGGTAAAATTACTGCAATCGCTCATGTATCTTTGAGCCATTACCTGAATTGTATCCTTAATGAATAATCATTAGATTATTCATTTAATTCATATAATTAAAGTGATGCATTCACTTATATTAAAATGCTACAGATGAATGCATTTTATCCTTCTGGGTAGGAACCTTTAAATCAGGATGTCTTTGATTAGATGCCTAAAAATTGGCAGAAGCCACATCTTAAACTTGGGTAACAAGAATCAGTTTTATATTTGATCTTTGAAATCATCTGTTTCTTTCCAGTTGGTTAATGCAGAACTCAGTCTGCTTCTAGAGCCTATATGCCTGGCTGATTGATGGGGGTGTTATATTGTCACACCCCCGAATTATTTCTCTTTAGCATCCTACAGCTATTTATTCTACATAGGCCACTTCCTCCTAGCACCTGTCACTAGTGATGGGTGACAAACTTGATGCAATGAAGCTAGGTAGAAGTGGCTTGAAACACAGAAGATGAGTGTGATGCCACTGCATTGACCTTGATGGGCAGAGGGGTAGACCTTAAACAGGAGGACTTCAAAATACATTAAAAAATTTTTTTTTCCGGAAAGTTATGTTGTCTTACAAACAAACACCATGACTACATTCATTTGCTAGGGAGTCCATAGCAAACAATACAGAGTGCCTAGAAATTTATTTGGTCATATTTCTGAAGGCAAGAAGTCCAAGGTCAAAGTGTTGGCAGGTTTTTGGTTTCCTTTTGAGGCCTCTTTCTGTGACTTGTAGACAATTATTTCCTGGTCCTCAAATGCTGTTCTAGTTTGCTTTCTACTGCTGTGATCAACGTCGTGACCAAGCAACTTGGGGAGAAAAGGATTTTTTTCTTATGCTACCCAGAACCACCTGTGCAAGGATGGCACCGCGCCCAGTGGACTGGACCATTCTCTCAGTTCAAAAGGAAGAAAGTGCCCTACATACTTGTCTACAGCCGTTTGATGGAGGCGGGTTTTTTTGCTCTTGTTTTCAGTTGAGGGTCCTCTTCTCAGATAACTCTAGCTTATGTTAAAGTTGACATAAAACCACCCAGGACGTGTGGCTTTTCTCTGAACCTTCACGCCTGTCCCCTTCCATCTGAATCTCTCCTTCTTTTAAAGACAGCAGTTGGACGGGCTCCAACAGTCACATTCTTTGGTTCCAGTTGGGGAAATACAGTGTATCGTCACCGTGGCATTTTCAGAAAGTATTTTAAACTTCTCCAAATCCTTTCTAAGAGACACATGGGAAATGTGGTGCTATTACTCTCAGGAAATTCTTTTCTCTCTTCCCTTCTCCTACTTATGGTCACCTCCACCCAAGAAGGTCTAGTAAGCTCATCAATGAAGCTGACTGGATGCAAGTCTGTTGGAAGAAATCTGCTGAATCAACAGGGCTACCACACTGATTAATCCATGTTGGACTTTCCTCAGATACAATCGGCTCTGGATAAGAAACGTAGGAGACAGGAGTCTAGTGAACAACCCTCCCAACATACTGCCCTTTCCCCAGTGTTAGGATTAAACATGCAGGCTGTAGTGCCCAACTCTTACACAGGTGATGGTGATCTGAACCCAAGTCCTCACACTTGCTTGGCAACAGTACTATAGCAACAGTTACTATAGCAACAGTAACCTCCCTTGCCCTGAATATCTTTTTTTTAAGCCCCATAATGTGAGCTCCAGGACGCTTGGTAGGAGGACTGCAATACAGAGCCTCAATGTGATGAGACTTTAAAACAGGGTTCTCAATCTTTCCTACACTGCAACTCTTTAACACAGTTCCTTGTGTTGTGGCGACCCCCAACCATAAAATTATTTTTGTTGTTACTTCATAACTGTAATTTTGCTACTGTTATGAATTGTAATGTAAATTTTTTTAGAGAGAGAGGTTTGCCAAAGAAGTTGTGACCCACAAGTTGAGAACCACTGCTCTAAAAAAAACAAAAAAGAAAAAACCAAAACCCTCTGGAGTAAGGGATAGTGGCTTAAGACCATAACTTCAGCATTCAGAAGGCTGAGGGAGGAAGTTCAAGACCAGCCTGCATTATATAGTGAGATTCTGTCTCAAAAGACAAAACAACAAAAAGCCTAAAGTATAGCTCGGTGGGAGAATGTCCATCTATCATGTACAAGGCCCAGAATTCTATCCTTAGAACTAGAAAATGAATAAAAAATGTCTGGGCTGGAGAGATGGCTCAGCAGTTAAGAGCACCAGCTGCTCTTCCATGGAACCTGGCTTCAATTCCCAGCACCCACATGGTGGCTCACAACTGTCTGCAACTCCAGTTTCAAAGAATTCAATGCCCTCTTCTGGCCTCCAAGGGTATCCAAGTGGTGCACAGACATATACTCATAGACATAAAATAAAAATTAAATCGAAGCCAGTAATGTCCAAGGCCACATTTGAAAGATTAACTCTGTGCTCTCTGCTTTTTAGAGCTATTTTAGCTTTTCCCTAATCCTTAGAACTTATCAAAACTCTGCTTTTATTCCTTTTCAGCAAGGGAAATATCCCATCCATCCCAACGGTTTTCGGTTCTTCACTTCCTTTATAGCAGAGAACGGTACCTGTCTGTGCGGAAGCTGCCTATTTCCTGTGTCGGGGGCATCCTTTGACTTGCTTGTCCCGTGACTAATCTGTGGCTTCTGCTCACATAGATCTATTCTTGGATAGAAGTTATAACTGAACGGTATCCTGACATGCTCCAGAAAATCTTCATTGGATCGTCATATGAGAAGCACCCACTTTACGTTTTAAAGGTACGTGAGGAGAGTCACTTAGAGGGGGAGATTCGCTCTCCAACGGTGTTTGTTATGACCTAGTTCCACTTTTCCTCGAGTTCTGAAAGTATTTTTATTTCAAGCATTTCTTAACTGTAATATCCAGTGACTCAGGGATAAAGTACTTTTAATTTTCTTCCCCTTGAGTAATGAGTTTATTCTTGTGAAGCGCAGCTCTGGAATCTGCACCTCCTGTTTCCGCGGCTTCAGCTGCCACACTCATAAGATGAAGGGAGTAGCCTGGGCTACTCCTCAAGCCCTTGTTCTATTTATACCACTACCTCCCTCCCATTGGCCGGGAGAGAGCTGTGCTTGGACAAACAGAAGCCGAGCTTTTGAAACCAAAGTAGGAGCGGAGCCACCAAACCGTGTAAGGAGAGAGAGTAGGGCAGCACAGCAGCTTCTGCTCGGCCATGCCCCATGTGGCTATTCACTTTCAGCCCGCAGAATCCTGTGGGAGGGAATTTGATTTTTGAAGGTTAGTTGCAAAAATAATTTCAGGTTATGCAAATAAGGGAGAAAAGTGATAAAAATTATTGAAGATGTAGAATGACAAAAAGAAGAAGAAAAGAGGTAATTATCTCCATCTATATCAATGTAGGAGTCTCTCTCTCTCTCTCTCTCTCTCTCTCTCTCTCTCTCTCTCTCTCTCTCTCTCTCTCTCCCCCCTCCCCCCCCCACACTAATGCTGCCCATATGTGGATGGATATAGGTCCATCTGCTGGAGCATGGTAGACTTTCAGGGGCCTCTTTCCTGGAGAAAACTACCTCTCCCTCCCTCAGCGGCCATCAGTTGCCAACTTCCTCCTCAGCTAAAGGCGGGACTTCCTGAGCCTTTCCTCCAATCACACTGGGATTTTATCTGGCTCAACCTCGAGAATCCTTCTAAAGACCTCAGAGGTCACTGTGTGAAACTGATTGTTCTTGCTCCACAGGGTTGACACCCTGTACTAGGCCTCCATCCTGTGCATGAGGTCAAAGCCCCTGTCCCTAATCTAATGGTACCAGTTGTATGAATCAAATGGTGATGTGTTCATCCTTTGGGGGAGAAGTGGAGAAATAATATGTGCACAAAAAGTGTACTCCATGGGGAAAATTTAGGGAGTTTGTATTTCTGAAGTCTCTATCCTTCCCATGGACAACTGCCCACCAGCAAACACCATTTACCTCTGAGGAGTAAAGATATTCTTAAAGCAGCAAGTCTCTGCTTCTTTTTCTGTCTACCTGCCTATGTAGTCCTGGGCCAGAGGACTTAAACAGACCTGACTTCAAAATCACTCCCAATTCACACATGCATCAGACCCAAGCAACTTCCCCTTTCATCCCACCAGCCTTTCAGTTTGCATTGCAAATTTTCAAGAGAACAGTGCATATGCAGCAAGTCCATTGAAAGGTTGGAGTAAAAGAAAGAAAAGATGGGGATATGTTGTTTGTGTAATTTATTTATTTATTTATTGTTTGCTTGTTTGTGTGTGTATGTGTGTGTATGCAGGTTTCAGGAAAGGAACAAACAGCCAAAAATGCCATATGGATTGACTGTGGAATCCATGCGAGAGAGTGGATCTCACCAGCTTTCTGCTTGTGGTTCGTAGGCTACGTAAGTACCTAAGTACTGGTACTTCCCATGGGCCAGTGTTTTTCCGCAAGGGATCACCAGAATCAGAATCAACCGGGTTCTAATTAAGCTACATTTTCCCACATCATCCTGAAATTCTTGGTTCATGTTTTACAAGCGAAGCTTAGAAAACTGTAGTGCCCACACTGAATGATAGTTAAGAAACAACATATTATTGGGTGGTAAGCTTCCTAAGCAGGAAAAACATATTTGAAGCAACTGCCTTTTCAGTCCTAATCATCATTATCATCATCATCATCATCATCATCATCATCATCATCATCAATCATCACTTTGGTTTGAACTGTCTGGACATCTTTTGCCACATCCCATCCTTGGGAACTGAACATGAGGCAAACATTTACAGAACAGATAATGCATTTCCAGGTGCCATAATAAAAAAAAGTCTCCTCGTGAAGAATGGATTGTCATTAAGAGAAAGCCATACACAAGACAAGGAGTATGGCCTAAAAGTGGCATGTAGGAAGGCTCTAGGCCTCCATAATGAATAAAAACAGTAAGATTATGCTTCTAATCCTATATATAATGCCATCCACTTTGATTAACACAAAGACACAAGTACTGGAAAATTCAAAGTGCATACCCCCTTGATAACAGTATTCATAAAGGCTATAACACAAAACAGACCACTCAGAAAATTAAGACATTACTGATTAGATCTCTCCTGACAAACAGAACACATCAAGCATGAGCATGAAGCTGTTTCTGCCTGCACTGGGTCCTACCAAATGCAACACTCCCAACCACCATCACCTGGTTTACCGAATTCCCTTCCCCAATACTTTGAGTTTGTTATGACACTATTCCTGGAGAGACATGAATAAATGTCTGCCTAATCCAGAAAGGGAAGCAGCCTCAGGCCAAAGTAAGGATAGCATCCAAGAATCAGTGGGCATACTGGAGTTACAGACAGGACTGTGAGTGAAGAGTTACTTCCAGGAGCCAGAATGACCTAAAGGTAGCTGTTATCACTGAAAGTCCACCCCAACATGACTGACAATTCACGAAAGCTGGAGCCCCAAAGCTCACTGCACAACTAGCAGGCAGCTTTACACACTGAAGAGTGTCTCTTCCAGGCAGCTTGGCTAGTCTGATCCTCATCCAGGGAATTCATCTGCTTTGTGTCTCCCCAGAAATCTGTACCCCTTGGCAATGCTTACTTCTCACTTGTACATCTGATCAGTTTCAAGGGTTTTCTAAGACTCCTGAGATTTATACCGCCGGAGTCTTCTTAATAACCCTCCTTTTAGAACTTCCTGTGCTTCAAAGAGCTTCTAAGGAAATTGGTACCCAGCAACACTGCAGCATCCCTAAAGCATACTGAACAGTTTCCACCCATCATTGGAACTATTTGGACCAAATGAGATTGGTTCTGACTCACCAGACCCTCATCAGCCCAGCCATTTGGTTGCCTTGAACCTTACACAAGATGGATAGCTTTAATAAAGGGTTCATCAGGCAGGCAAGAAAGAAGATACTTGCAAGAAAGTTGAGAACATTTCTTTTTCACCTACCTCTGAAGCTTAAGATAGCCAGAACGGAACTCCAGTTTATACTGGCAATGATTCACTTAGCAAAGTTACACTTAATGCCGTTCTTTCTCAACACACCTTTTCTTCCTGTTACATAGTTACCCTTTATCCAATTCCTGAAACTTTGTAAGATGATCTTGTTTATTGCACAAATATTCATAAGTTGACTATGAGAGCATAGGCTCTGGAGATATAGGGAATTAAATAGGGTTTGAGGATCTTACCATCAAGTATTTTTATCTTAATAGTACTCACTGGGTCCTTTTTTTACTCAAGTCAATAATTGTGTCACTAATTTCCACTGAATGAACATTTAAGAAATTCCAGCACAACCGGCCTAAAAAACTAACCCAGGTCACTGGCCCTTAAAATAGCTCAAGTCAGTGCAGGGGAGAAAGTAGGTTCAAATACTTTCAAACAGTCTGCGTGGGGTTGGGGGCTGTAACTCACTGTGCGAGTTTTCCTAAGGTGCGGGGTTCAAAATATGTTTTGGGTAGGTCGATTTTACTTTGAAAAGTCACTTTCTCCTCCACACTGTCTTAAATAGCCTCTACTCAGTGTCCTTCCTTTCTGTTTAGTCACTGTCAGCTGGTTGCTTGCTCTGACACTTGGCCTAGGGTAAACTTTATTTAATCCTATTTACAGAAAGCTCTTGGATTAAAGGTGGGTGCTAGGGCTGAGCCACAACACAAATACTTGTTCACAGTAAACAGAAAGCTCTAGGATCAAGGACAGCCACACCACGATTAGAAACACGTTTTTAAAACTCACAATCTCACTCCATCTCTTTGGATCCTTCACTGTGGAATAAAGAAATTCAAGGGCTAACATTGAGAATCAGTGATAAAGGAAAGTGAATCAATGAAGAAAGTTATCATACCACATGTATCAAAATAAAATGCACAGGCGGCTAGAGAGACAGTTCAGTGGTTAAGGACACCAATCAATTCTCATAACATCAAATATATATATATATTTTTAAAAAGGAACACTGTAAAAATCAAAATGGAACATTCCTTATTACTTTGGAATAGGCTCCTCTGTTGCTGTTCTAAAAATGAATATTACATTCCTCCTGGAAAATGACATCAGCATAACTCACAAATCTGTAACAGGAAATGCACTTAACTGGTCACTCAACTACTTGAAAGGAGGTTTTTCTCATATGCATATTTTTCCTCCCTTTCATTAAGCTTTTGCCTCTGACTTGAAGATTTAAGAAACACTTTCTGCTTTCTTTCCGTTCTTTTATTTTGGCAAGCAACCGTGCCAGGACTCTCACAGTCATACAGGAGCATGTTGAGTATCTGAAGGGAATAGGCAAAGATGTAGGTACAAGATACGGAGTATTTTCCATTTTTATTTGTTATCTTATCATTTCTTGTTTTTGACCACATAAACATGTTAACAGACACTGTGAACAAATCCAATAAGCAATAGATGGATTTAGAAAAATACTTACACAAGAGCTAAATTATCTATATAGCATGGATGGCATTCTTTTGTTTTGTCTTTCATTTTGGTTTTTCCAGACTTGGTTTCTCTATGTAACCTTGGCTGTCCTGGACTCACTTTATAGACAAGGCTGGCTTTAAACTCACAGCAATCTGCCTGCCTCTGCCTCCTGAGTGCTGGGATTAAAGGCATGCAGCACCGCGCCTGGCTCATGGATGGGTGCTTTGTACAAGGCATTGGCCCATGTGGTACTGGAGTACCATAATTCAGTCACTTTAAGGGGCTGTGCAAAACTGTCAAGTAAGTTAGGAAGAGAGGAAATCTCATTTGAAACTGAGGCCAAGCTTGGAAGGACCTGAAGGGAGACACGAAACACGCTTGGTTTAACTGCAGGTGACTCAGTTCTACGAGAAAGAAAAGCTGTTCACCAATCTGATGAGCCACGTGAATTTTTACATCATGCCAATGATGAACGTGGATGGCTACGACTACACGTGGAAGAAGGTGGGTGAAGGCAAAAGAAGCAAAATATGGAAAATACAGAGGGGCAGGGTGAACTATTCATGGAATCCTGGGCCTTGGCGACAGGGTTTTACTAAGAAAGAAAGTGTTCAATTATGGACATTTTCAAATATCCATAAACACAGATGTAATCGCATACCAACTGCACACTAGCCCTCTAGGCATCCATCTCACAGTTTTCTGTTGCTGTGACAAAACACCTGAGAGTAAACGCTTAGAAAGAAGAAAGGTTGGTTTTTGATCCAGAGTTCCAGAAATTTCAGTCAGTGGAGCTTGTGACAGGAGATCATGGCTGGAAGCACATGGTGAAACAAAATTCCTCCTGTCAGGATGGCTAGGAAGCAGAGAGTGAGACTGAGGGGAAGTCAATGTCCCATCGTCCCCTACAAGGACTCACTCTGCAGGGAACTGTTTCTTCTGCTAGAATCCACTTCCGCTCCCTCCCAACAGTGCGTCAGGCTGGCAGCCAAACCTGTAGCATGTGGGCTTCTTGTTAATGCTACAGATGCAAATCATCCCGAAACTCAAGGCTCATTATGATTCATTTATGCCCTCTCCTGCCTTCTACTTCACCCATCATGTTTTTAAGAAATTCTGAGACACTGCATCATTATTTTATTGATAAACACTTCACCATGCATCTCAAAAATAAACGCTTAAAAAAAAAACAACTCATTGTTGCAGTGGTGGCTCATGTCTGTAACCCCAGTAGTTGGCAGAAGGATGGATGGGAGTTTGGGGTCAGCTTCAGCTAAGTAGTGTTCCGTAGGTCAGCCTGGGCTATAGTGTAAGACACTGTCTCAACCAACCAACCAACCAACCAACCAGCCAACACATACCAACCCAAACCAGGACAGTACAGGGGGATGGCTGAGATGCACATCTCACAGTTTGAGCTGAGAGACAAGCTGTTTTACTTTGAAGGAGTTCAAAATGAGCTTTCCCATGACATTAGTTTAAAGGATGCTAAAGAAGAAGGCCAGCGTGCAGTTGAATGGAGCCAGGTGAGTTTTTATACTTGTATAGATCGTGGTCCATGAGATAGCATCATTTTGTTTGGCTCAAGCTAACAGTTTGAGTGGGTGTGACTGGGACCTGGCTGGAGGCGGGGCTGTGGCAGAGACGGGATGCTCTGGCAGGATGGTCTGTCATGCTAACCTGTAAGCCTCCTGGTTCCTTTAGAATCGGATGTGGAGAAAGAACCGTTCTATCCACAAGAGCAACCACTGCGTGGGCACAGACCTGAATAGGAACTTCGCTTCCAGACACTGGTGTGGTAAGCATTTGCTTTTTGCATCTTTTCATGAAAATGGCGGAAGGAGGCCCCTCCCCCACCCCACCATGAATTCAAAGTGATTACTGGGAAGCCTGACTAAAGCAGGGAAATCACTTAGTAACAAATGTCTGAAGTCAGTGTAGTGCTGCGACTGTTGACTGGAGCCAGCAAACCACTTCGACCTCTCTTTCCTGCTGCTGGCTTGTCTTTAAATAAGGAAATTGAACCAGTTAAGTTTTATTTATTCTTTGATAATCTTAACACATAGAGACAATGTATCTTGATTATATCCATCTTAGACTTTCCCTCTCCCTCTTCCCAAACTGCCCTGAAGGTGTGGCTCTCTTTCATTATCTCCTCTTCTACTTTCCTCCTCTCTCTCTCTCTCTCTCTCTCTCTCTCTCTCTCTCTCTCTCTCTCTCTCTTTCTCTCTCTCTTTACCCTCCCTCCCTCCCACCTCCTCCTCCTCCCTCTTGCTTCCTCCTGCTGGAGCACGCCAATTGCGTCAGTGTTTTTAGGCACAGCATTTCAAAGCTCTGCCTGCAGTCCCTTGGTTCTTGTATTCTTTCTTCAGCCCCTGCCGCTGTATTTCCTGTCCCTTGACATAGTTGATCCACTTAAGGCTAAAGACTCAACAAGGATCTCTTCTACTTTCTAAAAAAACAAAAAACAAAAAACCTCAGAATGCTAAGGAAGTTATCAGAGGTGTCGCTTTAATACATCATCAGGGTAACAAAGATTAGGGGAAGGGACAGCCTATTTTGTAGTGTTTGAAAATATTCTCTTTTGCATTCAAATATTGCCATTCTTAACAAGTTCACTTTTTTCATGAGTAATATAAAATACTAAGAAATGATAAAAATATCTAAAATAATATTAAATAAGCACAATGGTAATTTATCATCCTCTGGCTTGAATGAGTTGACGTCTCAGTGAGCATGGACTTGTGTCATAGAAACAGTCTACTCTTGGGGGGACAGATGCAAGTTCACCCTTTCTTCCCACTGCACCCAACAACTATGAAGCCAAGCGTGGTAGTACGCATGTTTAATCCCAGCACTTGGGAGGCAGACAGGCAGATCTCTGTGAGTTCAAGGCTAGCCTGGTCTATAAAGTGAGTCCAGGACAGCCAGGGCTATAAAATCAAAAAGAAAAAAAGAAAGAAAGAAACAACTATGTATGGGCCAGGAAAGATGGTATACATCTGTAATTCCAGCACTCCAGAGAAGGTTCAGAGTCAGACTCAGCTATGTAGCATGACCCTGTAAGAAAGTACAAACAAGAACTTCAGTCATCTGTCATGCTGAAAACATGTACATGGGACTTGGGTAAAATGTGGTTCTCTGGGGCTCCACTCCTGTGAATTGGGGACAAAGGAGAAGTGGTGAAAGGCAGGTGTATTTGTCAGGGTTCTCTAGAGGAACAGAGCTGATAGAATGAAAAAAATATGTATATTTACATATGCACACACACACACACATATATATATACATACATATATATATATATATATATATATATATATATATATATATATATACACATACATACACACACTCTGATTTAAATAAATCAATTAAGAAAAATCCCTCACAGGTGTACCCAGCCCCTTGGGTTTTAGTTAATTCCAGGTGTAGTCAACTTGACAACTAGGAAAAGCCATCACCCAGGCCACCATACAAAGGGATACATATTATGGCTTCTCAAAGTACTTAATAAATCTTACTCTGGTAGCAAACATCATGGTCATATTGTATGTCATAGCCCATGTTTCTAACTATAAAAAAAGACCTGGAAACTTATTTCCAAGGTCTCATTTCCACTTGAGGGCTCTTTTTTTTTTTTTTTTAATGAGCTATGCTGATTTTTAAACTAAGAGCAAAAATAAAATCATTTATAGTTACCAAGGAAATTCAGTTTATTTTTCCTCATTTAACCAAAAGTTTGGAAACAAGTAGCTCCTGAGACATCCCTGGTTGTGTTTTCAGGATCCATGAAGCCTGACCTAGGCAGTGAAGGGGACCCGCCTAGGATGGTCTTAGCAAGTTTGCTGTGAATACTTGACTTCAGAAGAAACACAGATGGTTATGGGCATCAGAAACATGCTCTATATAGCGCGCCCCCTTATCCATCTTTCAGAGTTTGCTGCACTATTGATATAAGAGGAATCGGTCACAAAGCACAGAGGAGCAAACACATCTTCTGACAATGTCACATTAACCGTTTTTCTACAGAGGAAGGTGCATCCAGTTTCTCCTGCTCTGAAACCTACTGTGGACTTTACCCGGAGTCTGAGCCAGAGGTGAAGGCAGTGGCTGACTTCCTGAGAAGAAATATCAACCACATTAAAGCTTACATCAGTATGCACTCATATTCCCAACAAATCCTGTTTCCTTACTCCTACAACAGAAGCAAAAGCAAGGACCACGAGGAACTGGTAAGCGCTGCTTAGTCTCACAAGCATCTTGGAAGTAAAAACAAGAAAAAGAAAAAGGAAAAAGGCGGGCAAACTTTTTTCCCTTTTCAGAACAATAGGTAGGTGTTTTTCTCTACCCTCTAACTCTGCCAGGAATCAGCTTGGGTTGGGATTCTCTAAGAGAATTCTTAGCATTGCCGTGAAGCTGAGGACAGGAACTGCATTCCCAGAGAATGGATTCCTTATGTTAGGTAGATGACACAGAAGCCAGGAGGGAGCTACTCACCTGACCTGATCTCTAGCAAGGGCAGGAAGCTGAGGATGGTGGGGTGACACAGTGGTCGCTAACCTCCCAGGACAGCTTGCTTCTGGTTAACTGCTAGCCCCTCGCTTATGTGGGTGCCAGCAGTGGGAACTACCTAAGCACTGCCCTTTTTAACTCCCCAAGGGTTGGTGCTGTCAGAGAGCCATCAGTGTCTACACTGAGACAAACCTGTTTGGAATGTAGCAGACAAAACAGGATGCTCAAAGAAGGCCAGCGCAGTCTGCTATCTTCTTACTGCTTTTTGGTCCCGGATGCTCTGTTTGGATTGATAGGTGTAAAGGATGCAGGACGACTCTCAATGGGTTGCTCCAGTGGTTCTCAACCTTCCTAATGCTGTGACCCTTTAATACAGTGCCTCATGTTGTGGTGGTCCCCAACCAGAAGATTATTTTGTCACTGCTTCATAACTATAATTTTGCTGCTGTTATGAACTCTAATGTGCATATCTGACATTCAGGATTATCTAATGTATGACCGCCCCAAAGGAGTCGCCACCAACACTTGAGTAAAGAACCTCTGGTCTATACTCAGACTTAGCCAAGCCCTTGTCCCGGGTGCTTTCCAGACAGTGTGGGTGCCCTGGCATTGGCACCTAAACAGTGCCCTGTTTAGTGGATTGTCTTTACTGGCCCCTCTCTGTTCCCTGGCTCTCTTAATGGAATAAAGTATAGCCTCTTAGGTAGGTTGGCAGTTACTAAGAACAAATGTATTTCTTTTTGCATTTTCTGCAAATAGCTTGTTTAAAATAAAAACTTACTTGATATTTATGGTTTTTATCCTCAAAGGAAACATTTTAAAGAAATGTTTATCACTTTTGTTATGTGTTTTTATTTACTAGTTTATTTGTTTGCACTGTGTGGAGAGAAATAAGAGGATATTGACCATGATGTAGTTGTAGAATTGGTCTGGTTTTACCTGATTTGGTAGTTGCTATCAGCATGACTACCTAGTATGTATTCTGTCAACATTCAAAGAAGCACATACACACACACACACACACACACACACCTGAGCACACAAACACACCCACAAGTGTACATGTTATAGCACACATATGAAAGTCAGAGGACAATTTGCAGGAGTTGGTTCTTTTCTACTGATGGGTAGCAAGGATTAAACTCAGGTCATCAGAATTGACAGCAAGTAGCCTAACTTACCCACAGAACTATCCCACTGGCTCCTAAAAACAACTCTTTTTTTACATGAGAAACTGGCATATCACAGTAGCCGTGGATAGTCCTTTTCATCCTTAAGTGAATGCTAGTGAATGCCGTGATGCTAGCTAGAAGACAAGTGTTAAGTGGGGACTTGAGAAGCCATTTCTAAGTGTTGGAATCACCTGTAGTAGAACCTACTTTATATTAGTGGCAAGACCCTTCAGTTGATGAGTCTTTGGAAGCCATTAGACAGATACACAATAGAGCTTGTGAGAAGCAAATTATGTGTTCAGTGGGTGCCTGTGGGCACCTTAGAGCAGTGGAATTTAAAGTGTAGTGATAATTTTGTCTAGGAATGGAATAGCTCCCAGTATTATAAATATCTAGTTCCTTTTACATAATAAATTAATTCCTGAAAAGTCGTGTGAGATTTTTAAAATGCAAATTAAAGAAAACATTCAAAGCATTGGCAGAGTTTAGTTTTGAAAGCTACTCAATTGTGATTGCCATAAATTGAAAATCTTTTTCTTTTTTAAGTTACTCTTTGGATAAACCCAATCTTCTTACATATATACTTGGGTTTACTAATGTGCTTATGCTTGTTTAGAAAGTTCAAACTCTCCTGTTTCAAAGCTTCAAATTGACCACCATCTTTATCTTATTGCTTCTAGTCGCTAGTGGCCAGTGAAGCAGTTCGTGCGATTGAAAGAATTAATAAAAACATCAGATATACACATGGCAGTGGCTCAGAAAGTTTATGTAAGTATTTCTCCTCTTTCTCCTCACCCCTTTCTCTCCTCCCTTCTCTCTCTCCTCTACCCCATCTCTGCAATTCTCTCAGCAGCTCTGGGGATGACACCCATGGCCTTGTGTATGCTGGACAACCATACTGCGACTGAGGGCATGTTTTCTTAGGACAACGTATCTTCTGGGAAGCTTCAACCATGAGACACAGCAGAGATAGCTGTTTGGTTTCTAGTATAGGTTTAGTCTTCCAAATCTAATCTTTTTTTTTTTTTTTTTGGTTTTTCAAGACAGGGTTTCTCTGTGTAGCCTTGGCTGTCCTGAATTCACTTTGTAGACCAGGCTGGTCTCGAACTCACAGCGATCTGCCTGCCTCTGCCTCCCGAGTACTGGGATTAAAGGTGTGCACTATCATGCCTGGCTTCCAAATCTAATCTTTAAACAGGGTCATATTGAAGCAATTTTAATATTAGAAACAGAAGCATAATTTAACCAGTGACTATGCCGAACAAAGTCATGTTGACTGATAAATGCACTGGGCTGGGCATGAGTTGGAATCTCCAGGATTCCTGTTTAAAACAAACAGGTGAACAAACAAAAACAGGTAAGGCCACATGCACCTATATCCCTAGCACTGTGCTGGGGCAAGGGCGGGAAGGAAGGTTGTTGGGGCTTTCTGGCTGCCAGCCTGGCTCCCGTGTCTTTAATGACTGTCTCAAGAGAATATGGTGGAGAGTGGTAGAGCAGGCATCCAATGTGCTCCATTGGCCTCCATACGCAGGTGTGTGTGCACATTCAGATATAACACACACACACACACACACACACACACACACACACACACACACACACACACACACTACTACCACCACCAACACCACCAACACCAACACCAACACCAACAACAAAAGAAGAAGAAGCCAAAGTGATATTCAAGAGATGAAGCTTATCTCTACATAGTTGAGGTCATATAATTAGTAGTCAAGTAATTAAAACGAAAAGGCCAGGCAAGGTCAAAAGAGCTATCATGTGATATAAACATCTAGAAGATGCTATTTGCCTTGCATGTATTTTAATGGCAGCCTGTTTCCTGACTCATAGTGAGAGCAACAAATGCCTTTGATCCATTTCTGCTGGGAGATATCTGTTGAGAAACTCCCGAGTGGACTGGCAGGCTCTGATTCTGTTCTTCTGAAGCCGAAGGACAGGGCGTTGGCTAATACAGTTCCTGGGAGACAGGAACAAACGTCTGTTCACTCCAGACAGGGGAACTGACAACAGACCAAAGGAGGGACCAAACCCACCCCAGCCTGGGAGATGGCTCAGGGAAACTGGAACCCTAGAGCATGTTGCTGGAATGTTTTATCTAGGAGGAATTTACTACTAAAAATGGGATAAGAACAGAAAACAAACATGTAAACAAATGTCAGCAACCTGCAGCTCATTGACCAAGCCAAGGTCACCACATAATTTCATAGCCTTCGAACAAGAATACTTTTCCTATTTTTTCAAATGTTCAAAAAAATGTAAATACTTAAATTTTGACACATCAAAATGATATGAAATTCATATTTGTTTCCATGAATAGTTTTATTGGAACACAGCCATGCTCGTTAATTTGCATAGTATCTGTGGCAGCTTTCATGACAGCCAAGATAATTGCAACACAGACCAGATGGCTCACAAAACACAAACTATCTCTAATCGCTTTTCAGAAAGAAAAAAAAAAAGCCTTGCCTACTCCTGATGCAAACGAATGGTAAAATAAAGCACAATTTCACTCAGCGATGTAAAGAAAATAAAAGAGACCTATAAGTTTGTAGCTGAGAGAAGCTGTGTGGCTAAGGTAGCCTGGCAAGGTGACTCTCTATAGGTGGCATTCTTTGGAAAACTGTTCAGTAGCTGCCAGACGACAGTGTAATATGTTATATAAAGGCATGAAAAAGATTTTGAGACAATATAGGGAAAGCCCATGGTCTTACTTAATGAATATGATTGACGCAAGCTTGTAACAACAGTTGCTTCCTTTCAGTACTGCTGTACGAACCAAATGCTTTAGTAGCAGGTCACTCAGGCTCTCTCTCTTCCTTGGTCTGCAGTGGTCCCTGGAGCTGTCTGTCAGATTGGGCCACAAACGTCGGTCCTTTGGTATCGCTGACCCATGCTGCCTTTTTTGACATAGGGAATTTCCACATGCATGTACCTAGGATGTATGTGTGTGTGTGTGTACGTGTGTGTGTGTGTGTGTGTGTGTGTGTGTACACAGGATAAAGGATGGAACTATAAATGTTAGGCATTTGTTGATCATAATTAGCAGAAATACTTATGGATGGCTGAACACCTCCACTACTGATGGATGTTTTAAAAATATTTGAAATACTGCATAAGTCATCTATAACCCCATCACTCAGGAGGGGGAAGCAGGGAGGGTTGAGAGTTTAGGGACATCCTGGGTTATATGGAGAGTTTAAGGCCAGCATGGGCCACATGAGACTCTGTTTCAAATATATATATATATATATATATATATATATATATATACACACACACACACACATATATAATGCAAACAAATCTCACAATCAGTCTAAGCATAGACAGGAAGAGGTAAAGTGGTTCTTCTTTGTACATTATATATTTTTAATTGGAAAACTTTAGACCATCAATCAAAGCTATTAATAACATAGTTTTAAGCAAGGTAGTTGACCAAGTGCTAAATATATATACAAATGTAAATACCGTATATGTAGAAGTAACCAGGCAGAAAATAAAAGTAAAATAAGGTATGTCAGTACATTCCTGCAATCTCAGCACTTGGGAGGACAAGGCAAGAAAATCACTAGCTTGAGGAAAACTTAAAACTAGTTGCAAGGCAGGCTGGGCTATATAATGAGACTCTCTCTCTCTCTCTCTCTCTCTCTCTCTCTCTCTCTCTCTCTCACACACACACACACACACACACACACACACAGTACAGAGGCAGAGAGATCTGACTGACTGCTACAATGTGTATGGAAATATTTATGTGCACATGTGTACATAGTCACAGAAAGAGAGACACTTATCTGCTTACCACAACATGTATGAACATATTTGTGTACATGCATACACATACATACATATGTACACATGCATGTGGGTTGTTAAATGGGTACATGTATATACACAGACACACAATAAATATTTGCAACTACAGAAAAATAAAAAATTTACTGAAAGACAAATGACAGGAGAAGTCTACCTGTTTTGGGCAATAAGAAAACACTATTAAAATTTTTCTGTAATTGATTTCTGTAATTGATGCAATCGCATGAACACTTAAAAAATCTTGAAGGAAGCCTATGTGCTTTGTGATGGGTGAACAATATTGAACATTTCCCAAATAGATTTGTATATTCGATGCAACCTTATGAACATTGACATAATTTTGAAGTTTATTTGGAAGCATACATATGGTAGAAGAATTTGTAGGATGCTGAAAATAAGGCTAATCAGAGACGCTTTGCTCCCTCTCGAGGTATTAAAGCATGTTATAAACATAGGATAATTAGGAGGGTGTGGAACCGAGCCTGGAAGAGACAGATCACTAGAAGGGACTAACGAGCACAGCAGATATTCAAATATATAAGGACACTTGGTATTTCATAAAGAGACATTTCAAACTACTTGAACTATTTATCAACTCTGTGAAAAAAAAAACCGACAAAGTCATTAAGAATAAAAACTGAATTGAGTTATTAACACATCTTTCATGGAAATCTATGCCAAACTGATCAAATATTAAAGGACAAAAACCCTGCCATATGCTTAAAACTTGATTGAGAAAAACTTCCCCCTTAACAGAGATCTGATAACATTAATACTGTTCTTATAAACAACATATGAAATTAACCATGTAGAAAAGTGATCAAAGAAATTGATAGCAAACTCTAAAAATGAACAATATATGAAAGTATACAAATCACTGATAAAGAAATCTAAATCAAAGAAAAATTATGGTTGTTGTTTTTGTTGTTGTTGTTGTTGTTGTTGTTGTTGTTGTTGTTGTTGTTCTTCTTCTTCTTCTTCTTCTTCTTCTTCTTCTTCTTCTTCTTCTTCTTCTTCTTCTTCTTCTTCTTCTCCATCACCATCATCATCATCATTATCATTCCCAGAAAATTGCCAGGATGTATGATTCTTGCCAATGGTGCAGGAGTTGGCAGTGGGTGTATTCACACCCTGCTGGGAGAAATAAGTTGCAGTCTTTTAAATAGTATTTGGTAACAACACGTGTGGTAACTATGAAGGGTATACAACCTTAGTCAAGTAATTCTAACTCTAGAAAATACTCTGAAGTAATAAACATTGATTTTCAAATAAGGTGCTCACTCTAAAGAAACTAAGTTATTTATCAAAAAAATTATTTGAATCAATCATATGTAGTTTTACACTGTATTCCCTTAAAAGCATTAAAAATGATGTAGATTCAAACTCAGTAATGATACCTTTGGAAATGTTACAATAATTACCTCTAGAAATCCCACAAAATAGTAGCAGGAATTGTTTGACTTTATGTAATTAAAATTAAGTCAGAAAATGCCTGTACTGTGAAATGCACTAAAATGTTCTTAGCAATTATCACTCCTTGGTCAACTTGTTGGTGAGTTCTCAGCAATATTTGCTTTCTTTCTTTCTTTTTTCTGGGAACTCACTTTGTAGACCAGGCTGGCTTAGAACTCAAGAGATCAACCAGCCACTGTGGCCTGAGTGCTGGGATTAAAGGCTTGCACCACCATCTCCAGACAGGATTAAGGTTGTATTCTTTCTTAACATGTTTTCTTTTCCATGTCCACAATTTTCGGATTAGAAATTTAGGTAGCAATCAAAAGAAAGCAAAATTATTTTCATTTCTACAAAAAATAAAATGTTAATTGATCTGAAATAAATGTATTTCAAAGTCATCTCTTTGTCTTCCTTTAGATCTAGCTCCTGGAGGTTCCGATGACTGGATCTATGATTTGGGCATCAAATATTCATTTACGATTGAACTTCGAGATAAAGGCAGATACGGATTCTTGCTGCCTGAGAGATACATCAAACCCACTTGTACAGAAGCTCTGGCTGCAGTCTCTAAAATAGCTTGGCACGTCATCAGGAACGTTTAATGCCTTGCCTCTGCTCCCGTTATTTTTATTTCACCGATGTCAGCAACACTAAATTGTTGTTTCTTTCTAAGTTTAGTCAGTTTCCTTGGTTTTGTTGGAGAATAAAATGCGCAATACTTTGAGCTTAGGAGTGACCATGGCTCATGTATAATTTAACTTTTATTTTTTTCATTATAAACTGGTACCCCCACCCCTTGATTTATGATGACCAGCTATCTTAAGCAGCTTTAAGTATGTATGTATGTGTGTGTGCATATATATTATGTGTGTGCTTCTGCGTGATTTTAAGCATCAGGTTTCTGCTGAACCCATCAGAGGCCAGAAGAAAGCGCTGACCCGGCTGTTACTGAAGTTACAGAAGGTTGTTAACAGTCACGTAGGTGCTGGAAACCAAACATAGTTTCTGCAAGAACGGCAACCGCTCTTAACGGCTGGAGCCATCTCTCCAGCTCCTCTTAAGCAACTCTTACACTAACTTTACGGAGATCAACGGGTCCAAGCAGCAAAAGCAAAGGCGCTATGAAGCACCTTAAGGATTTCCACTCCAAAATTTAAAAACAAAAACAAAAACAAAATCTCTGTTCCTGTTCTTGAAAGCACAATTCGCGCGCACAGCTTTTGCACCAGCGACAGCCCAGGCTGGGGAAAGGGCGGATGTCATATTTTGCAGTTCAGAAGCCGTCCAGGCTGTGGTTACTGCCAGTAACAAAATGGCACTTTACGCAATAGAAAACAGTTAAAAACGAGAACCTCAGCCAATTAATTGAGACTCTCAGCCCTCCCAAGCTGGCTCCCTGTTTCCTTCCTCACACCTCAGTACACAGAACACGACAAGAACACACTCCGCACGGCCCTCGGGACGCGGGGGGGGAGGAGCCCGGGAGGGGCGGGACTTAATGACGACTAATCTGGAGGCCGGAAGCCGCCCGTCCTGCGGAGGAGCAGGGCAAACTCGCGACTTCCGGCGGCCTTTAGATGCTGCCGAGCTAGCGGCCTTGGGAGAGTTGCGGTTTTAGCGCGTTGCCGTGCAGCGGTTTCTGTGAGTCTCCTCTTGTGTCCCGAGCTCTCTGGAGCCTGGCGAGGGATCCCGGCTGCCCCGCTGCACCTTGTTCCTGGCGTCCTCCCGCCTGCGGAGGGCCGGCTCCTGGGAGCCGCGCGTGCGCGTCCTTCTGGTCGTCGTCCCGGGGCCGGGCGCGGGGACAGCTGAGGTGGCGGGGACGCCTGAACACTGCGCTTACCAAGGGTGCTCGGAGAGGAGGTAAGCATTCGGGGAGCCTACAGGGAGAGGCGTTGGGCCGGGCTTAGCGGGGAGGCCAGCGCTGCCGTCCGTCCTCTCTCGGCTTCTGCTCCTTGCGAGTCTGAACTCTGCTCGAGCATCCCGCTCTTACCCCGTGCAGTAGCTCCCAGTGCTTCTTCGATCTGTGTGTGTGTTGCTCTGAGTTGTGATTCTGGAGTCTATGTCGCGGGGCAGGCGGACTCGGGTCCGCCGGCGCGGTGGGTCGCGTTGACGTGCGGTGAAAAGGTGCAGCAGTGTGATCTCGGGATTTAGAGTTGCCTTCTTCGCGTATTCTTCCAGACCCATCGGAGAAAGGAGAGGCTTAGTTTTGACTGTTTCTGGTCTTGCTTCTTTCCAGGCTGTAATAAATACTAGTGGGAGTGTAGGAGTGCTACCTTATCTGCACACTCCCTGGGCAGTCACTTTTGGCAACTATCAGAAGCAGGGAAGGAAAGGAGAAGGTAGATCGGACAGTCTCGTTTTCTAAGTAGGGGTCAACATTTATGCAGATGATATTGGTAGGTTCTTGTTTGTGAAGGGCAGTGTCTTAACGTTGGTTTTCTTCTGAGTCTAACGCTAATTTGAAGTTTGACAGTTATGGGCGTGTGCAGTCTCTCCTGGCTTGTGGGTCTTTTAAAGAAGTAATTTGAAAAGACTGGAACTTCTAAGTTTGGCATTTAAGGTTTTAAAAGTCTGATTTGGTCGCTCAGCTAATTCGAAACGACTGTGGTTCTGGCTATGTGTTCAGGTTTGCTATGTAATATTTGGCATTACGAGCGTTAGAACCCAAGCAACAGTATTTTGCAACACAGTGTATAGATTTTAAAACAACTTCCAGCTTAATTATTTAGATTGTATCAGATGACAGTTTGAACTGGAGACTTAGCAAGCTGACTTTGTGTGCAAACCACTGTGCTCTGAAACGTGAGTTTCAGTGTGAGCATCTGGTATGATGTAGTTGTATCGAACACACAGTTGACACCAACCCATAGAGGGTGGGTCATATACCCAAATGTGTAGAAACTCTAATCAGTTCTAGAAAATGATGTTGTCTTTGAACATGGCCACATCTTACATACATTCAGTTTGGGGCGGGCTGGGCCGGGGGTGAGGGCGTGTTTGGTTTTCTTCGAGACAGAGTTTCTCTGTGTAGCCTTGGCTGTTCTGGACTCACTTTATAGACCAGGCTGGCTTTGAACTCACAGAGATCCACCTGCCTCTGCCTCCCAGAGTGCTCATCTCTGTACTTCTAGTACATAATATGGTGTAAATATTATATAAGTGCTTTTATACTGAATTGTTTAGGAATAATGTAAATAAAGGTTTGTACATATTCCGTGTAGTTTTGGTATTGCAAGATATTTGATCACACTGTGGACTCTGAAATTGTGTTATTTATGGAAAAATCTATTTCTAGTTGTGGTGTGGTTCAGCCCTTGCATGCACCTTTAATCCAAGGGCTTTCAGTTTATTGTAAACAGGATTAAATAAAAATCAACCATAGGTCAAGAGGTGGAGCAAGCAACCGGTTGACATTAAAAAAAAAAATTGAGTGAGAGGAAGTCAAGAGGATTGATAGAGAGACGAACAGGAAGTAGAAAGGAGGGACATTCAGTTTGAAGGGTTTTTGAGACAGTGCTGAGAAGGAGAACTGGCTTTTTCCTTCTGGGACACCCGTTAAGGAGGAAGGTCAGCTGGGTGCTTTCTCTGCCTCTTTGAGCTAGAAGACTTTCACACCAGCATCTGGCTCCTGAATCTTCACTGGTAAAATAGAATGTTTCAGATTTTGTTTAAAAACAGCATTAAAAAAAAAAATCAATCCAAGGATACAGCCTCTTTATTTGCTTTCTCTTTCCTGGTGATTTAGAATGAACACTAACCATTTATTTTGAGATGTATACTCTGTCCATACTTCCCCAGATGCACCTTATATCACAAGCTAAGGGGGATCGGGCCTGGTTAATACTTGGATTGGAGATGTACGCACTTATCTCAGTTTGATGTGTGAATATAAATTTAAAATACTAAAGCATAGTGTGCCTTTTATTAATACATTTTATTAAATAATTAGTGTTAATTTATATTGTATTAAGCATGAATTTTGGATTTAAACCTAGGTCACATTCTCAAGATATCACATATATTATCTATGTATTACATATTATATAAAATAAATAAATATATATATATATATATATATACACATTTTTTTTTTTTACTTTCCAAGATTTGAATCCAAAATATATCTGTCTTAAATATTTAGGATAAGGGAATTCTCAGCATATTTTTTTTACTAACAATAATTACTTATTCAAGAAGAGCTACCTCTGTCACACTTTTTTCTCAGCCGTGTTTATGTGGCAGAGCTCAGACTACATTGTTCCCTGAAGAAGGGGAGTAGTTCTCATATTTGAGGTAAATTTTCTGTCTTAATAGGCTCAGTGTTAATGTATCAGAATTTGAATTTTCTTTTTTTTTTTAAGTTGAAAAGAGATGATGAAAGTGTGAAGTATTTATTGTATTCCAAAGGAGACTAGGTAAGGGAAAACAGCTGCATGGTAGCGCTTGCATTTGAGAAAGACATGAAGTAGATGATGATAGTCTAAACCAGAGAATAATTTGAATACCAAGTGAAGGAACATCTTCAGACAAGAGCCAGTTTACTAATAAGTTATTGGTTTACAGTCTTTGTGATTGACAAGACATTGGCATCTACAATTCTGGTTCTCTGTGTCTAATATTTCTCCTCCAGTTTGAAGCATTCATATCTATCTCAGTAATGCTTTTTTGTCCTTAAATCAAATCCACTCTCTACTCTTTTGTGGTGTTCATCTTTCCTTGTGAACTCAGCATTTAGGATTGAAATTTTTGAGCTTTCACATCAGTTGATTATATGGTTTTGAGTTACAAATATGAAAAAAAAATTTTTCTGGTGTATTGCAGATTATGTATTTTTCTCCAACACATGAAATTTTAAGTTACATTGTCTTCTGTGCAAATAGGAAGCATTTATTTATGTAAAGTCATAAATATGTGACTACTAATGTTGAGGGCAGTGTCACATTGTGGGTTGCTAGTGGAGTTCTTAGGTGAACAACGTATTAATCAACTGTTACTGTAATGAAATTCCTGATATAGGATACTTATGAAGAAAAGCAATTTTATTTTAGAGATTTATGTCCAAGGTTGGATCTATTGCTTTGGGCTCTTGAGTGGGTGGGACAAACCAGCAAGTGGAGTTAGAGGGAGAGATTAGCAGACAGGCTCCACACCCCCTTTGAAAGCACCCCTTTGCCTCATGGTGCAGGGATTTCCTCTCATGCCTTACCCCTTAAAGGGTCCATAGCATCTTCTGCTACTACCACCCTAGGACCAAGCCTTCAGTGTCAGTCTTGGGGCTCCGGGGGGCATTCGTCCAAACCTTAGCAAGTGGCCAGAGATGTTCATTCCAGAACCTATGAAGCCGAAGAAGGAAGATTCATTCTAGATGGATATTTTATTCTTTCACCTTTTGTGTCGTGGTTTAGTCCTCTCTATACTCTAGACCGGTTACCAAAATACAGTGTATTTGTAGGACAAAATCTAGCACTGCAGGAGTCTGAGGCAAAGAATACATCTTTTACTTCATTGTATTTCCCCCTTAATTTGGAAGTCCAAGTAGTAGCTGGAATAGAAATTCCTAGGAAATCACCCTATAGTTGAATCTTTTTTTTTTTTTAAGACTTGTTGGTTTTATTTTTGGTTTATGTATATGAGTGTTTTGTCTGGATGGATATATGTGCACCACATGTGTGCCTGCTGCCAGAGGAGACCAGAGGAGGGTGTTGGGTCTCCTGGAACTGGGGTTATGGATGCTGTGAGCCATCATATGGATGCTGGGAGTTGAACCATGGTCCTCTGCAAGAGCAACAAGTTTCTTTCCAGCCCCTCAGGTGAATCTTGAGTCATTCTTTATGCCATCTGCAAAAGCAGTTGTTTGTATGGGGGAAGCTTTTTACTGGCAAGAGTACAAATGTGGGAGTGTGACAGTTAAGAGCACCGACTGTTCTTCCAGAGGTCATGAGTTCAATTCCCAGCAACCACATGGTGGCTCATAACCATCTATAATGTGATCTGATGCCCTCTTCTTCCAGAGCACTGTATACATAATAAATAAATAAATAATAATAATAATAAAAAGAAGACCAGGAAAGGAGGTGGCAGATGATCAGTACTTCAAATATAGTAGTAAATAGTGTTTTAATTAGGATTCTCTAAAGCAGTGCTTCTCAACCTTCCTAACACTGTGGCCCTTCATGGTGTGGTGACCCCCAACCATAACATTATCTTGTTGCTACTTCATAACTTTAACTTTGGTACTGTTATGAATCATAGTGTAAATATCTGGTATGTAGGATATCTGATATGCAGCACCTGTAGGGGTTGAGACCCACAGGCTGAGAGCCTCTGTAATAGGCGTACAATGGATGGAATGAATATATATGAATATATATATATGGATATGAATATATATATCTCCATATCCAGTGGTTGTTCAGTGCACAAGGCTGGCTGTCTCAGCTGGTTGGTATTCAATATACATCAGAATCCTGAAGAAGCAGGATCTATTGCTAAAGAAGGAAGAGTGAGAGCAAGCATGTCCTTCTTGTCCTTTCTCTAGGCTGCTACCAGGAGGTGTGGTCCAGAGTTAAGGTGGATCTTCTCACCTCAAAACATCTGGATTTAGGATGGGTCTTCCCACTTTATAAAATTCAATTAAGAAAAAATCCTCAGAGGTGTACCCAGCCCCTTGGGTTTTAGCTAATTCCAATATAGTCAAGTTTACAAACAAGAATAGCCATCACAAATAGTTTCTTGCAGTGGTGGGATCTGTTACTATTTTTGGCAGGAAGGAGTGTTCGAAGAAGAGACATAGAGTGTAGGAATGCTGGGGACAAAGCTAACCTATGTTCACTGAGGGTGATGGTGCAGGAGAAAATGTTAAGTTAAAGTGATTTTTTTTTTTTTTTTGGAGGTTGTATTGTCAGATGAGACCACGTAGTCATGAGAAAAAAGGTTTGCATTCTTTTCAGGTTCTGACTGGCTAGTTCATAGGGAACTTGGAATCTGTTCCATTTTATTAAATGTTTGAGGATCATGATTGATCCTCATGATTGATCCAAATGTTTGAGGATCATGATATATCATGATTGATTGATAATATTATAATGGAGCTTTAAGATGCAATTTTATCTTCAAACTTTTTGGGGTATGCGTGTGTGCGTGTGTGTGTGTGTGTGTGTGTGTGTGTGTGTGTGTGTGTGTCTGCATGAGTGCGTTTGTTTTGTTTTGTTTTTGTTGTTTGTTTTTTTCCGAGGCAGGAGCTCTCTGTGTAGCCCTGGCTGTCCTAGAACTCACTCTGTAGAACAGGCTGGCTGTGGATCTGCCAGCCGCTCCCTCCCAAGTGCTAGCATTAAAGGCGTGCACCACCGTGCTAACATACATGCACTTCTTATTGCCTTCTCCAGAGATAGAAATGGTACATTTTATGTGCTTTTCTCAGTTAGTCAAAGCTCTTGTTTTTCTAGATCTTTTTCTGCACCATATCTCTAAGTTTTCAATTCATTCATGTTCTGTACCATAATCAACTGGATATATGGGCTTTGCTGTATCTTCCTCTGCACGTTTATATTTGGGCTGAGAATGAGAAAAATTATAGATACACATTGTGCAGATGCTAATATATATTGGGCTCATTTGTCCTCTTGGAGAATGGGCTGATACAACTGATTTTGCTCATGTATATGGTATTCTACCCTGTTTTGAAGTATTTAATTACTTCAGAGTTATTTCCTAACTTCTATTGTATTGAAAGAATGTTTATATTTTGTGTTAAAGAGTTAGTAATATAAACTTCCCAATTAAATCCACCTTGATGTACCATTTTATGGTTTCCTCCTCTTTATCTGCCATCTTTTTTACTTGTTAAGCTTTTTTCTTCTTTTTTGAATCTATTACAATATGACCTAAATAACCAAATTAAATTCAATATTTTTATGATCACTATTGAATGTTTAGCTTTGATTTTTGTATTCCAGGATATTTTTTCTTTTCTTTTTGTTTGCAAAACAGGGTTTTACTATTTATTCCAGGCTGACCTTGAGCTCACCATGTAGTCCAGGTTGGCCTTGAACTCACAGTCAAACCCACAGTTCTCTGAGTGCTAGGTTTACAGGTATGCCCGACCACACACCCAGCTGGTGCTGATGTGATTTCCTGTCCACTAATATATCTTTATTTTGAAAGCATATTAAAGAGAGTCTGTGATCTTTATAAAGACTAGTCCTTTTACTGGGGGTGTAGCTCAGTTAGAGAAGGTGGGGAGCCCTGTGCTCAGTCTCTAACACTGCAGACAAGACCAGACTGGGTGGTACATTCCTGGACTTCCAGAAATCAAGGGAGGCAGAAGGACCCAAAGTTCAAGGTCATCCTTTGCCGCATATTGAATTTGAGGCTGAACTGGGCTACAAGAAATTTTGACTCAAATACACATGCATGTGCGCACGTGCGTGCACTTCCACGCGCACCCACACCCATACCCGCCACCAACACAAAACTAGTTGTATACCAAATAGAAATGACCTGGGTTTTGTTTGTTTGTTTGTTGTTATTGTTGTGTTTTAGCTGCTATGGCTCTTCCTAATAACTTGACAGTTACATTTCCTGCTAAGGCTTAGGTGATATAAACTGTGTAGTTTAGCTCTCTTGCTTTTGCTCATAAGACTGAACCAGTTGCTACTTGGCCTGGCATTTGTTTTCTAACATGTGCTGTCACCTCAATGTTCACTTTCAGTTATTTAATTCGATTAGTTTTCTGATTATAGAGTTGGGTTTTTTTTTTAATGCTTTGTTTGGCTTTTTAATGTACTTTTCAATTTTTCTTTTTTATTGATAATAACGACCCATTCATTACTTTTAGCACCTTTGACTTTCATGGCAGTGTGTATTAGATTACAGAAATTCCTTGGAGAGTTTCAGTTTTGGTATTACTGAAAAATGAATATTTTTTTTATCAGATTGTCTTTCTGTGACCGCCATAGCAAAGAATATTTATACGGTTTTTGTTTTGTTTCGTTTTGCTTTATTTTTTATTTTCTTCCAGACATGATCATGCTGTGAACTGGAGATCCTCCTGCCTCAGCTTCCTGAGGGCAGGGGTTTCTACCTGTGGCTCCACCCAGACAGGTCATACTCATTTGAAGCAGGTCTTCTGTAGCCGCATAAACAGCATCAAGAGCTGTTTCTACATCAGTTAAGATCTCACCTGGCTTTAGTGCCCCGGGTGCTTTGGCTTACATAGCCTTTGAAGTTAGCTAGTTCTTAGGCTCGCAGTCTTCCCCTAAAGCTCAGACCTACTAAAATTTACAACAGTTTTTCTAAGTAACTGATAAATAACACTTGAAGTTGAGTGTCCAGTGCAGAGGAGGTACAGGTCTAGTCAACAGATTCTAGAGTTGTTACAGAGTTAGAAGGCATGCTATAGCAGGGAACATTTTGTTTACTGGTGTCCTCTTTGGTGTCTTACTGTCCGTGCCCCTGCTTCAAGGAAAAATTCTCGACTTTAGAGTTTTACCCATAGCTTTGTCTGTTTAAAGTTTTAGGCTCAGGTGTGTACAATTGAAACATTTTACAGTTTTAACTCTCTCTTTTTTGGTTAAAGTAGTTCAAAATGTCAAAAATTAGGAGGAAGGTCACAGTGGAAAACACCAAGACCATATCTGAGAGTACATCCAGAAGACCTAGTGTATTTGAGCGGCTTGGGCCCAGCACTGGCAGCACAGCGGAGGTGAGTTGATAATACTGTGGTCACAGGGAGCTAATTGGAACTGGGAGTGTGGCTCAGTGGCTGAGCCTTTACCTAGCATGTATGAAGAGGCCTAGCTCGATCATGTGCACTGGGGGAAACATTTAATATATTATTTTTGATGTACTGATTGCTATTATAAAGAAAAATGTGTTGTTTTGTCATGAGCTTGGCTTAGCAAATTTTATTTTATAAAAAGAAAAGGGGATGTTAAGGTTTGCCAATTTCTTGTTATATAATGTTTTTGGGGGGTGGGGTTCAAGACAAGGTTTCTCTGTGTAGCTTTGGCTATCCTAGACTCACTTTGTAGGCCAGGTTGGCCTCGACTCACAGCGATCCGCCTGCCTCTGCCTCCCGAGTGCTGGGATTAAAGGCGTGCGCCACCATGCCCAGCTAATATTTTTATTTGTTCTATATATAGTATATCTCAATCCTATTCATGCCCCATTCCAGTATCACCTCCTGCCCCACCCCACCCCGCCACACCTTCCTGTGGTTTCTCACTTCTTTATGGTGTTATTGGAGTAGCATATACTTAGCAGCCATTTGGGTTGCTCTGATTTGATTTCGCCCTGGTAGCTCCTTATCTTCAGACACTCACATGGTAATATCTGCCTCCTAGACACAGTGCCGTAACTGGCTGAAGACTGGCAGCTGCCTCTATGGGAACACATGTAGGTTCGTACATGGCCCATCACCTCGTGGGAAAGGTTACAGCAGCAATTACAGAAGGTAAATTGAGAACTCAAACATTTTCTATAGTATTGAAAACCAACTTTTGCAATTTAGTGTAAAAATGTGACATAGAGCTATATATTTGGGTCAGATTTTATGTTTTTGGATAGTCTTAGCAATCATAAGATTAGCAAGATCTGTTTGTTAATTCTAAAATTAATAAAACAAGACCTTAGCTTTAAAGTATACATGCTTACATGCGTTGATAATAGATCTTTTTCTCAATATGTATATTCAGATCAGTGTACACCTGTGGAGAGACTGAGCCAGGGCGAACAGCCCCTGAGAAACCCCTACCTTACACAGCCCCAGTTGTGTATTAAATTGGTACTTGAACAGAACTCGGAGGTGTGAGCATTCAGTTTTAGTAAAGATAGACTATTCAAAACACAGGAAGAATATTTGTTTGGTTTGGTTTGGTTCTGATTTTTTCAAGACAGGGTTTTTCTGTGCATCTTTGGCTGTCCTGGACTCACTTTGTAGACCAGTCTGGCCCTAAACTCAGAGATCCACCTGCCTCTGTCTCCCAGAGTGCTGGGATTACAGGCATGTGCCTGGATAGCAAGTAAAGTTTAAATGAGGTTTAATTTTAATTTTCTAAAGACATTTTAAACTTGTATCTTATACAAGTTTTGCTATAAAATCTACTTGTCAAACCTTTTAGGGCACTGTGTGAATATAAAAGTGTTTAGGGGCTGGAGTGATAGGTCAGCAGTTAAATATCCCTTACTGCTCTTCTAGAAGACCTGGGTCCAGTTCCCAGCCCCCATGTAGTGGCTAACAACCATGTGTAACTCCAGTCCCAGGTGATCCAATGTCCTTCTCTGGCCTCGGTACCAGTCGTGCACATGGTGCACAGACATACATGCAGACAAAATACCCACACACATAAAGCAAGCAAGCAAACAAATAACTAATTAATTTTTCAGTATGTGGAAAAACATTTCCTATGGAGAACATCATTTTGCCTTTGATAGAAACTTGGCTGAACTGAATTTGTACAACAAGGATCTTTGTAGTATTCTTTTTGTCCCCTTTCAATAATTTTTGTAATAATTTTTAAAGGTAACATACATAATGCCTTTTTCCAGAGATAATTTAATCAATAAACAAAGAATTTACCTAGTCCTAAAATTGTGTATGCTGATTGCTTTGTATACGTCATTAGTAGGAAAACTGAATATTAGCCATTGGGGATTTTTTTTAAAGAGTGGTGTGTGTGTGTGTGTGTGTGTGTGTGTGTGTTTTCAGAGGACAGCTTTTGGGAGTCTGTTCTTTCCTTCAGGCCTGAACAACCAATCACTTTTATCCACTGAGCCATCTTGATGGCTGCTGGCTCTCATTTTTAAGGTGCATGAGGTATTTTCTTAGTTGGTAGTGTGTCCAGCTACATACATAAGTGTGGATGGGAAAGCTTTCCCTCTGGAATAACTTTGCTACTTTATAACTTAACCTTTTTTCTTATTATCCCTCAACTACAGTCTGGCTGATGTATGTACATGGCAACAGGAAGTAACTCAAGCTGCCATGCACATATTGTTCTCTTCAGCTCATGCACCGTTTCTCCCTCATGTTACCAGTGCTTACCCCAGCACAGGCGTTAGTATGCATTTTGAATGGCATTGAGAGAAAACTTATAAGTAGTACTTATATTTTTAAATAGTACTATTTAAGCTGAAACAGTATTTTCAGAAATTTAGGTACTAAACACAAAAGAGTTATTATCAATCTTTATGAAGTATTTCTATTATTCTTAGAAAAACGTCATTTAAATACACGTTTTTGTTGTTTTCTTTTGTATCAAAGGTCACCAGAAAGACCTACGGGTGATCTCAGAGAAAGAATGAAGAATAAACGTCAGGATATGGATTCTGAGTCCCAGAAGCGGAACACGGAGGAGTCGTCCTCACCCGTTAGGGTAGGCGTACAACTTATAAAACCCACGTAAATAGCAGTCATTCATTTCATAAATTTGTTTTAAATATTAAGTTGTACGATAAATATATGGTAAGTCTCTAATTAGATGTCCTGTGTGAATAAATAACGGGCAGGGATTCCTGGAGAAAACTGTTCTTCTGTGTACTTGAAAGGGATTGGCCTGCTAAACTTGGTCAGGTGCACTTGAAAGGCTTTGACCTTCCTGGAACTCATGAGTGCCTAAATGTAGTATCTAGTTGTGCAGCCAGCCCTGCGTGCAGTTTCCATCCCTCTGTAAAGAAAGTCCATGTCGCCTGTCAGTCACTCACTGACCCTGAGCTCAGGGCAGGCATGAAATGGCTTCTTGATTAATAAGTTGTCCACCCTTTGTGCCTCTTTAAATGAAGCATACAAGGTATCGTCTCTTGTGACCAGCTTCCTTCACTATTATAAGATGCATAGTTTGTTTGTCTTCATTTTTCTCAAAGAGTATTCCACTAATTAGTATCTTGTGTTCTGTTTATTCACTAGTCATTGATGGATATTTGAGTTCTTTCCACTTGCCCTGTAATGTGAGTGAGAACATTTGTGTACAAGTCCTTGGTTACATATGAGGCCATTTTTCTTGGTTTTATCCTGGGGAACAGAAATGCTGAATACATGTTCTATTAGTTTCTTTTCTGTTGCTGTGACAAAATACCTGATGGAAACAACTTAAGGGGCAGTTTATTTTGGCTCTGAGTTTGAGCCAACCTCCTCCACAGTGGCAGGAATATAGGCAACTAACTGGTCACTTGCACCCGCAGCCAGCAGGCAGAGAACAGTGAGGGCTGTGCTCAGCTCCTTTCTTCTTCTTATTCAGTTCTAGACCCTAGCCCATAGGAAGGAGTCCCCACTTCAGCTAAGCAGCTTTGAGACTCTCTCATGAAAGTCCAGAGTTACGTCTCAGGAGATCCCAGAGCTTGTCACACTGAGGTCAGCATTAGCTGTCCAGTGTGTGTGCCGCCTTCACTTTTGAGGATCTGCTAGAGCAGTGGTTCTCAGCCTCCCTAATGCTGCAACCCTTTAATACAGTTCCTCATGCTGTGGTGATACTCCAGGCAACACATCATTTCATTGCTTCTTCATAACCGTAGCTTTGCTACTGTAATGAAGTGTAATGAAAATACATGATATGCAGGCTATCGATACACAACCCCCAGAAAGGACCATGACCTACAGGTTGAGAACCACAGCTTTAGACACTTCTGGCAGTATTCGAGCATCTTTTGGGGGTATCTAATATGTGAAAGGGTAGTTTGACGCTTAGGGGTCAGGATGGTTAAACCACTGTGCTTGACTGTCATTTAGAGGGTGTATTGTTTTTACTTCTTGACAGTAGGATATGAAGGTTCCAGTTTCTCCATATTCTTTTTCCAGCTCCTAATTTAATTGTGATTTTATTTGATAATAGCTGAGGAGGATGCCAAGCATTGTGCGCATACTCACTTGTTATTGGTGCATATTTGGAGATACTCTGCCCATTTTTAAAATTGGGCTGTCTTTATTATTAAGTTGTAAGAGTTCTTTATATTTTGAATACAAGTAAAATATATTCTTTGAAGTTTCAAGTTTTTCATTTTTTTTCTGGTTAGTAATGTGAAATAACTGTATATTTATATACCATCAGTTTTACCAGTGTTAATTGGTAATTGGTTAACTGTTAATGCAAATACAGGTAATTTTCTTGTAAGTTAAAAATAGCAAAAAATAAGATTTTGTTTTTACTCCTTTATTTTTATTCTAAAATAACTTAAAATTTAAGAAAAGTTATTAGAATAAGCATATACTTCCTGTTTCGTTCATATTTAAGGTGCCTAAAACACATTTTCTGCCATTCTGTGCATTATCATTACATGTTTAACATTTTTTTCAAGACTGGGGACAGTGTCTTACTTGGCTATGACTGACGTGGGCTCGGGCAGTCTTCTTGCCTCAGCACCAGATGTAGCTGTCGGCACAGTGTGAGCATCCAATGTAGCTGTCGGCACAGTGTGAGCATGCGTGCGGGTGGGCTTCTTCCTCTGTCACCTTCCACTGTATTTAAAAAACAACAAAATGAAAAACACTTTGAGAATTGTCTGCGAATTTCAACATATATGTAGTATATTTTAGTCAGATCCCCTCCACCAGCTCCTCTTCTGTATCTGCCTGGCCTTCCACATAACCGTTCCCTCCTAACTTCCTGTGCTCCTTTTCTAGCCCTACTCTGTCCTGGCGTCTCTCACTGCACCCAAGCTCACCATTTTAGCTTGACTGGCTGCCCATTGGTCCCCTGGGATCCCTCTCTCTCAGGTCTCTCCAGTACTGGGTTGCAGACATGTGCCGCGATGCCCAGTATTCCATGGGTGCTGGAGACACTCCCTGAAACAGCAGCGGCAAGCACTGCCTCAGCCGTCTTTCCAGCCCCTTGTCTTCACTTTCTTGATCATGTTCTTTAAAACTGAAACGTTTTGGATTTTTATGAAATTTAGCTTACCTGTTATTTCTTTTTATAATATTTTTTTTCAAGATAGGGTTTCTCTGTGTAATAGCCCTGGTTGTCCAGGCTTGTAGACCAGGCTGTCCTTGAACTCACAGAGGTCCATGTGTCTCTGCCTCCCAAGTGCTGGGATTAAAGGTGCATCACCACACAGGCTCCTTTAAAATTTTTATTGTTGCTTACTCTTTGGGCGTCATTTGAAAAGCTTTTATAATGCAGGGTCATAAAGATTTATGACTGTTTTATGTATGTCATATAAAATATAGATACTATCAATACTAAAATGTCCTAAAATATTAAAGAAATAGCTTACTTTCTTTCAGGAAGGAGAATTTGAATACCCCCAAAAGATGCTCCAAGAAGTATCTTAAGCTGTGGTTCTCAACCTGTGGGTCACGACCCCTTTTGAGGGTTGCATATAAGATAGCCTGCATATCATGTATTTTCATTATGCTTCATAACAGTGGCAAAATTACAGTTATGAAGTAGCAATGAAATCATTTTATGATTGGAAAATCACCACAGCATGAGGAAGTGTATATGATAAGGTGTCGGAAATGTAAGCAGAGTGCATGTGGACAAAGTATAAACAACTCTGTGCAGAACCAGAGAGCATGGCACAGGGACAAAAAAGGGAGAGAAAAGTAATGCAGTCAACCATGGCGAGTTGTTAAGGACTAATGTGCTTGAGGAACTGTGGTGCCGTGTGTCTCCTGCTGTAGTCTGAGTATAGGATAAGGGCTGAGTAGGCACTGTTCAGTTCACTTAAGCAAAACACCATCTGATGTGCAGCCTCAGTTGGGAAAGCTTGGTGGCCTTGGCTCTGGCTCAGTCTCAATTGAAATGTGCTGTCAGTATAAAATATGTACTGAGCTTCAGATATTCAGCATGGGAGTAAATAAATGTCAGTTTTTATGGGATTACATATTGAAATGACAGATTTGGTTGCGTGAGTCAAATGAAATATATTAGCATTTCTTCTTATTTTTCTTTCTCATGTGACAGTGAAGAACTTTGTGCACTCGCATGTTTTTGTTAGAGAGGGAAGCCTTCTTAATCTGAACTGAATGTAATACAGTTGACCTAGCTCAAGTAAGTAGGGAGTTAGTACTTCAACGAATCTACAGAACCTTTCCAATATAGTAATTGTATTATGTTTTATTCTCTAACAGGCTTGTTATTTTTCAGAATTTGAACATAGCAAATAAATTAGCATTGAGAGCAGAATTGACACCAGAATATAGCCAGTGAGAATATTTAAGCATTTGTCAATGATAAAGGTATAAATGTGTCCTAGGAACTGTCTCTCTAGAGCAGCTGTGTCGGGTAGGTAGTTCATCAGAATGAGAAAGTGTCTGTTAGAGTTTAGAGACCCGCTATGGGTGGTTTACATAGAGCCTTTCCTCAGGACAGATGGGCTAGAGAGCAGTGGTCTAGCTTTACTGCTGTATATTGATGGTTTCCTTTAGTGTCTGTTGTGGTGAAATAGTTGTAGGGTTTGTCATTTGAATTTGTCTTATGTTTTGTGTGTGGGGTTTCTTGGTTGTTCTTGATAGGCTCTGATACTGACACCTCACATTCCTCAACTCCTCAGATGCCACCATGTCCAACTTTGATGTTGGTTTAAATGTTAATTAATTCAGCTGCTTCAATCTGTCAATTTTATGAACATTTCTTGTTCGTACAATGAACACTTAGAGCTGTTTTTTGAAACTTGCTTTAAACTTCTGCTCTCAACCTGATTACTTATCTTCAGATAGGGAATCTGCTTTAGACTTAATACTATCATGGGCCAGTTTAATTTGGCTATTATTTAAATTACTTTTTCAGATTTTCCTTTGAAGGTGGAGCTCAAAGTGACTGGCCAACGTCTAGCTTATTTCCGGTGTGTTATTCTGATGTCACACACATGCTACACTAGATCTTTTCCTATTCTTAGTTGCCAAATTCTGTCCTATTATGAATCAAAACTATGTTTCTAGTGTGTGCATTGTGCCTGGGAAAGGTTCCTTCCAGAATTCCCTTCACTACGAATTTGTTTTACAGTCTCCTCCATAACTGTCTTCATACTCCCACCCCTGCCATGTGCTTTGTTCCTTTTCTATCTACATCTTGATATCTCTGACTAGATGAAGAAAGACTGACTGTGGCTAGAGAGGGGGTGGTCCAGAGCTGCTACAGTAGGCAGGACTTTTGCAGTGAAAGGCTTTGAGGTAGGTTATCAGTAACTAACCATATCCTGAGCAAGCCCGTGACCTTGCTTTAAATCTGTAAGCACAAGTTACGGTAAAAACCAAGTGGGGAAGTACTAGTAAGAATTCTTTAGAAAAAGTAAAACTGTAAGTGCAAAATAGAAAGAGTGAGAAAGCACTAAGTTAACAGTTTAGGAAGCTGATTGCTGTTGGGGGTAAATTATCAAATGAGTGTTTACTGAAAAGGAAAAGATATAAAAAAGAGGTTAGGTAACAGAAGTGCAGGCAGAGATGTAAACATGTCATCTGGTAGAAATTCGTATAGCAGACAGTACCGGGTTAGGGTTATTAGGGTTAGGATGATATTATTTTCATCATAAGTAGTTTTCTTTCATAAGGGAACCCACAGGCTTACCTGCTGCCATGCGTTTGCTGTGCAGGTGAATCCTGTCCAGATTCAGAAAGGTCAAGAATGGATATCTTGTCTCTTCTTGATGTGTGAACCTTAGCAAAGGACGAGAGAACATGGGTTGGAATCATCTGAAGGCTTAGCTATTTGCACGTCTCAAAGTTGAGAATAGTCATTTGGAAGCCTCAGGTCGCCATGTGGGGCTGTTTATGTGAATAGCTTGGGCTTCTTCTCAATGGCTGATGCCAAGGGTTGGTAAATGTCACACGCATGCACGTGCATACACACACACACACACACACACACACACACACACACAGAGAGAGAGAGAGAGAGAGAGAGAGAGAGAGAGAGAGAGAGAGAGAGAGAGAGAGAGAGAGACAGCCCTGCATAACGAAGAAGAATAAGTGTGAATGTGGCTTGGTTCCTGTTACTATAAAATGGTATCAGAAATCAAAATCTGGGTAGTTGGATATCTCAGTTAACAGATTACAAAAATATGAGTTATGCCAATTTATATTACTTCTAGTGACCTCCTGTGTGTATGTTGAGCTAACTCTGAGTTCTTGCTGATTTCTTCAATTTTAATCTACCACCATCTCTATATTGGACACAGAAGTCTTTTTTTTTTAAATATTACTTTATTGAGATACAATTTGCAAACAGTAGAATACATCTTTTCTAAACATATAGTCTGATTCTTGACACATGTACATATTACATGTACATATTGCTCTTAGCAAAGTATTACACTACCATCAAGGTGCAAAATATTTCTGTCAATACAAGACTGCTCTAAACTCAGTCTTGAAGTGTTCAGATTTGTCATTTGATTGGAATCCTGTAGTATATTTCCCTGTCTTGATTTTGTGTAGTTAGTTAATTAATTAATACTTTAAAGTTTCAACCACATTGTTGTATCCTTATATTACTCCTCTTCTTGCTTAGTAATCTGTGATAGAGCAGAATTTGTTCATGTAATAGTTGATGGACATCAGGTTTCAGTTATTTAAATAGAACTTAGGAGTGAGGGTTTAAGACAGTACCTAGCCAGGCCAGCATTGGTGGTTGTAATCGTATTTGTTGAGGGTTAAAGATGTTGTACATCTTTTAATTTTTTTTTTTATTTCTCTCTCTCTCTCTCTCTCTCTCTCTCTCTCTCTCTCTCTCTCTCTGGCACCCACCCTCCCATACCTTTTATTGGCTCTTTGCTTTTGTTGGTGTATTTTCTTCATGAACTGGGGTCTTTGTTTTATTACATATTTGTAATTCTTAGATTCTGGATATCAGTCCTTTGTGAGGTGTATATATTGTGAATGTGTTTTCCCAGTGTGCAGCTCTCCTTGTCATGTATCTTGTATTGTTTTAACTCCTACATCCTCAATAGTTTCTGGTAGTTCCTTCATTTTGCTTTTAAAGTAATATGTCCAGCACATTATACATTTTCCTTTCTGCATTTTGACATCATCCAGAAGTCCTGGTCTCTCTTATTGGTATATCAAGACACTGTATGCTTAGAGGCTTACTACTGTTAGATTAGTCATGGTTTGTTTGTTTGCTTATTATGTATACAGTGTTCTGCCTGCAGGCCAGAAGATCTCATTATAGGTGGTTGTGAGCCACCATGTGGGTGCTGGGAATTGAACTCAGGACCTTTGGAAAAACAGCCAGTGCTCTTACTTAACCTTTGAGCCATCTCTCCAGCCCTAGTCATGATTTTTAAGGCCTTTTACTAAACATGATCAGGAAATATGTATTTTTTCTTAAAAACAAACAAGTTCTAATCATTCAAATTTAAGATTTCAGAGCTTTCACAGTTGTATTGCTTTCTTATGCAGAAAATTCTAGTCATCTTTATATTATTACACATATTTAGTGATTTCACAGTAACAATTAACAATATTATTACTAGCAAGGTGTTAGAGTTCCCGTGTAAAATGTCCTGTACGGGCTCGTGTGTTTTTGACTACTTGGTCCTCAGCTGAAGGCAGTTTTGGTGGGTTGTTGGGCTGTTTGGCTTTTTGATGTTGAAACCCAACATTTACAAAGTTCATTCCAGAACTATGCAGTTGAATTACAAAATAAACAAGCAAAAAATTTCTTACAATTTTTTTGTTGTTGTTTTGGTTTTTTTTGTTTGTTTTTTGAGACAGGGTTTCTCTGTGTAGTCTTGGCTGTCCTAGGACTCACTTTGGCCTCGAACCCACAGTGATCCGCCTGTCTTTGTCTCCCAAGCGCTGGGATTAAAGGAGTGCGCCACCATGCCTGGCCCACAATGTTTTAATTAAGTTTATTTTTAGGGGAGCTAGAGGACTGTTTTTGAATAGCCCAGGCTACACTTGAACCTTGCTCCCCCAGCCTTAAGCACTGTTGCAATTAAGAGCATGCGCTTGTGTCACTCCTCAGCCCTGTTTACTGTGATTTTGTGTTGCTTTGCTTTCCTAGCTCTCTTTGGGCTCTTGTATCTGCAAAGTTAGAGGGAGCTGAACTGTAGAGGTTCGTGGGAGGAAGTGGGTCACTGAGGGTATGTCTTGTGGGTTCTAGCACATCCCTGCTTCCTGTCTGGTTTCTGCTTCCTCATCTGTTTCTGGATGGCTTCCTGTCTGCTTTCTGCTTCCGTATCTGTTCTCAGATTCCTGTTTCTTCTTTGCCACTGTGAGCTGTTACCTCAAACTGTGAACCAAAGTAAAGTTCTCCAGTGTTTAGTTGGTTTTTGTTTGGTCTTTTGTCATAGAAATGAGAGAATAACTAATGCATAGGTTATTGAAAAGTTAAATTTCATTCTAGTTCTTAGGATACACCTTGTTTGGGATATATCTGCTAAATCTGGCCATTAGGGATTTCACTAGTTACTGTTTTTTCATCATCAAATTAAGACGTGCATGAATTAGTCTGTACCATTCTAATTGACATACTGGGATTTATTTTTTAATTTTGTGAACATACAAAATATGTGGTTTCAAAACAGTTTACATTTTAAAACCCTGGCTTCTATTCCATCTTTTGATTGCTCTGCCTTGTTCCTCATAGATCATATTTATTTTCCCTTCTGCTTTTATCTGTATACATGTACACTTGTGTATGTGCACATGTTAAAATCATGTTGATAGACTTGCACATATATGCGCATGATTTTTTGGTGTAGTGTTCCTCATATATAAAAGTTGACCTTATATTTCACTTGACTTTTTAAACTTTTTTCCCCATAAATCATCATTCCATAACTATATATATTGAGAGACTTCTTAGGCTTTTTTGTAGTTAATGTGGTGTTTGGTTGTTTGACTATACCATGCATTATTCAACCAGTCTTCTGTGCATGGGGATTTAGGTTATTTCCACGTTGCTCTTGCTGTAGAGCTATAGTGAATGACTGTGTGCTGTCTTAAAAGTATGTCTTAAAGCAAGGAATATCGCAAGAAGTAGTACTGCTGTGCCGGAGGGTCATGGCCAGGGCGGCTAAGCAGCCTCGGATTGTTGCTGCTGTGTTTAGTGCCTGTTTGTTTTCCTTTGCGTCTTTGTTGTGTATTGCCATAATTGCTTTTCCAGTAAGAAAGGGAAATTGACGGTATGTCAGTTTAGTTTTCATTTATATTCCTCTTACAAAGTTTAAGCATCCATATGTATCTTGTTTTGTTTTGTTTTGAGACAGGGTTTCTCTGTATAGCCCTGGCTGTCCTAGACTCATTTGTAGACTAGGCTGGCCTCGAACTCACAGTGATCTGCCTGCCTCTGCCTCCCGAGTGCTGGGATTAAAGGTGTGCACCGCCATGCCCAGCTATTCATATGTATCTTAAGTGTGAACTCTTGCTGTCTCTTCTGTCACCCCTACCACTTGTTGGTCTCTTCTCTATTTTTCAGTCACCACATTTTATGGATAAAAAGTGGATATGACTTATCTGAAAATGTTGGAGTCCACAAGTGTTTCAAATATTAGGTGTTTTTTTTTTCAGACTTTAGGATGTTTACTTATACATAGTAAGCTATCTTGAGAATGGCATTGTATTTTATGTAATGTGTACATGAAGCCTTAGGATAATTCGCTGGTTGTGTGCACCTGTTTTTAGTGGAACCTTAAATGAGGACAGCTGTGGGTTCCTACATGGCCTGTGCTGGGCCTCAGAAGCTCAGATTAGGGGTATTACAGATGCTGGAGTTTTGAATTAGGGATGCTTACCTGAAATAACACTTTGTTTATGATATCAAGTATGATAATTTTCATTTCTCTTTTCAATAATACCTCTGCTTTATTTCCTGTCTTGAGCTTTTACCTTGCCTCCCTTAATGTAATAACCCCTTCCTTCCCTCCGTTTGGTTTTGGTCAGGGTTTTATTGCAGCAACAGCAAGCTATCAAGAATAGCGTGCGTATAGAGAGGAGGGGAGAGCTGCAGAAATGTGAGGGTCGTGAAATGTAAATCTGTGATAAAGCTGTCTCTGGCTTTTGGTCTGGTAGAAAAAGGTACTGAAAGGATTTGTAATGTTCACCTAGTGTTAGCCTGTGGAAGAATGCTAGATCTGTTTTGCATAATTCCAGAGCTTAGAACTAGTCTTCATCAATAGAATCTGGAGAGATAAAGATTAAGAATGAATTGTCTGATAATTAGAGCTCCCTGGCGATGAGAGTGGAAGGACATGAAGTAGGGAGCTGCCACAGGAGATCTTGGGAGCTAGTTTTTCCCCTGCTAAAATTCCTACTAAAGGACTTATATAATTATACAGTGTTATTAGACATTTCTTCTCTAAAGTTAGAATTGGGTTATATATTCCTTACAAAGGCATAACATTTTATTTGGCTACTTATTCTTTTTTAATCTTGGTTTTCAATTATTAGCCTCAATATTCTTTACTTCAAATTCTTTATAATGTCTCCTTACTATGTAAGATAAGACTTCTGGTGAACATTCAGGAAGAGTGAATATAATTTAAAACTCCACAAACATTGGATCTCTCATGTAGACGAAACTAAAATGTTTTCGCAAGTTAGGCATGGACTTACTAGGCATTACAACTTGGTCTTAATTGAAATGATCCAGTTGTAAATCTTACTCAGTTGATAAACTCTTAGGCTTTAGTATAAAAATATTAGTGTGTTTGACCATAGGCGATATGGTTACTTAATATGATTTGAAATTTTTATTATTTATTATTCTTTGAGAATTTCATGTTCATCTACTCCCCTCTGCCAACTCCCAGCCCCACCCCACCCCAGCTGACTTCCCCAGCCACTCCACTTCCCACGGTCTCGTTCTTACTCTCTCCTTCCCCACACTCTCGTTGTCTCTGTCTTAAACCCATCCAGCTTGTGTTTGATGTGGGCCTTGCCCTGGAATGCTGTTGCTGCATCAGAGTCCCACCATTAAAAGAAACTGGCTTGCTCCTCCCATCAGCAACCAAATGCCAATAGTTCGTCAGCTAAGGCTAGGACTTCATGCCCCTACTCCATGATGGGATTTTGTCTGGACTGAGTTTGTGCAGGTCTTGTGCATTCTGTGGAATTGTTCCTATGGGCACCTGTCCTGTTGTGTCCAGAAAACACTGTTTTAGTGAAGCCAGCCACCACCTCTGGCTCTTACAGTTTTTACCCTGTTGTAAAGGTCCCTCAGCCTTGAGAGAGAGGAGAGGAGACATATAGATAACCCATTTAGAGCAGAGCACTTCGAAGTCTGTTATTTTCTGTGCTCAGACCAGTTGTGGGTTTCTGTTAATTGCCATGTAGTGCAAGAAGAAGCTTCTCTGTGGGGTTTAGAAATGCACAGATCTGTGTGTGTAGCAATAAGTCATTAGTTATTTTAATGCTGTATTCACTTAGCAGAATAATAGTAGTAGATTCCCCCCTAGGGCATATGACCTATCTAGCTGCAGGTTATTGGCCTCATTGATAGTCCCAGGTGTGGGTTCCATCTCGTGGAGTGGGCCATAAGTCTAGTAGGAAAGTAGTTGGTTACTCCTATAGCGTTCTTGTCACTGTTGCACTAGTAGGCATATTTTTCTAGGCAAGTTGTTATTGTAGCCTAGATAGTGTACAGCTGGGTGAGACTGATGATTACTTTTTTCCTCCCGTAAGGCATACAGCATCTTCCAGCACTATGAAAGCTAATCCTTGGTGTTGAACCTTTCAGTTTAGTCCCAGCCAGATTTCTTCATGTTCTGTGACTCAGGTGTGCAGTGTCTCTAGCAAAAGTATGTTACTATCAAGTTCTGATCAGGCTAACAATAACAATAGCAATAGCTTTCACAGTTTTAAAAATTCTAAGTAATCCAGTCTTAAGTGTTTGGCCTAAAATACTATGGTTGCTTAACAGTATTCCAGTGAGTGTGTTCTGGGATGGTTAACTTTAGAATACACAATAAAATAAGTAAAGGAAGAAGGTTATCCTTCTGATTGATTAGTATATTTGAGATTAAAAGATACCAAACCATTCTGTTGAGGAAATTCAGGAAGCTGAAAGAAGACTGTGCTACCAATATGATAAAGGAGTGATGTGCATAACAAGTTGAGACAATGGGGAAATAGGGTACTCTTACTGTCTTAGATAGGGTTACTACCTCTATGATGAAGCATCATTACCAAAAAGCAACTTGGGGAGAGAGGGTTTACTTGAATTACATATCCCGAGTGACAGTCCATTAAGGGAAGCCAAAGAAGGAGCTCAGACAGGGCAGGAACCTGGAGGCGGGAGCTGATGCAGAGGCCATGAGGGATGCCGCTTACTGGCTTGCTTCCCATGGCCTGCTCAGCCTGCTTTGTTTTAGAACCCAGGACCACCAGCCCAAGGGTGGCCCCACCCACAGTGAGCTGGGCCCTCTTTTGTCAACCACTGGTTAAGAAAATGCCTTGCAGGCTTGCTTGCAGCCTGATCTTATAGAGGCATTTTCTCATTGAGGCCCCTCCCCTCAGATGCCTCTAATTTGTGTCAAGGTGACACAGAGCTGGCTAGCATACTTGTAAATGAGCTAAAGCCTTAAGTGCTATCAAGATAATTTCCGGTATTATGATTTTAAGTGGGTCAGCTGCTGTATATTAGGAAAAGACATAATCTTCTAACTTGAATTCTACCCCATGTTGAAGCGTGATTGCACACTGTGTGATAGTAGAGGTTCTGTGTGATCTCTGGGTAGAGTCAGAGTTGCACTGAAAAGCATGGGCAGCTCAAGATTAGACAGCTTTAAGCCTGTACGTATGAACTATTTGTATAACTGGTGAACTGGACTGATGATTGTATGTCCAGTTCATAGTGGGCTCTGGATAGTCTGTTGCATACAGATAAAGGTTATCCTGTGTGTTTTGCTCTGGCAGCTCTGAAACCCTTGTTATTTACATTAGCAGCTGGGTTTTGTGTGGTATCTTAAAAGGCTACATGTTATATTCAGTAATTTGGAGGTAATTTCTTGTAAAATAGTTTTTAGCATGGGTGTGTGCTGTGTAGTCTTTTTGAGTTTAGTTCACAGAGTATTCAGAAGTTGCTTTGGACATAGGGGAGTTTTTCATTGGTGTTCTGCAGCCTGTAGCTTGTCCTTTATGACTTTGTGGGTTCTTCTTTCCTCCACCCTTCTCCACCTTTTTCTTCTCCCCTTTCAACCCCTCAGAGAAAAAAGGATAGAGAGGAAAGGAAAGAGATTCCTGAATAAAGTCAGGGGCCAGAAAGGGGCCAACAACTACTTCCTGCTGATTATGGGAGTCAGGTTCCTTGGCTCCAAGTTTGATCTTCACAATCAGGATATCTTGTTTCTTCTTTGTACTCGGCTACTTAACAAACCAAGACCAACAGCAGCCAGCAGCCAGCAGCCAGCCAACAACCCATCACTGCTTCTCGGGGCCCTAGCATTTATATGCCTCTGAGAAGTCCCCGGAGTTCCAAACATCACACAATTGCAGAAACTATCTGCAGTTGGCAAAAATCACAGCTCTGCTAGAACACGAGGCAAATCATAGTCACCTGCTGTGAAGCAGCCCCATATTTCCATGTCTGGGATTAAAACAAAAATATATTCTTACATTATTTGGCTTTTTAAGGAAATCAAAATTCCAAAATTCCCACTACAGCAGCCTGCACTTTATGCCACAGTACTTGTCTTCCTCTCCTTCCCTTTGCCACTGACAAGCACTCATTTTTTTATTTCTTGGTCTTTTGTAAATTTTCCATAATAGGTTTTGTTCTCGGTCTCTTGTCAGCCAGTGTTACCTAGCAAGCAAACTCATAATGTAATTCTGGAATTAATGTTTATAAATTAAATCTAAATATGTAAAATTTAGAGAGATTCTTTAAAAAGAAAAATTTAAAGAACAATTAATTTGTATTTCAAGCAACTGAGTTTTGTGACCGGAAGTACTCAGAAGTTTGAGCATTTAATCTGACATTCATAGTATTTAGATTATGTCTAAAAGTGGTAAGTTCAGTGTGAGGGGCTTTGATTATTTTCTCACCACCTAGTAAAATGTGGTTTGGAATCTTCTAAAACAAGGTATTCCATTGAATTACTGAATTAATTTATAAATTGAATTACTGTTTTCCAGTTTTGAGTATAGGTTACTATTAGCTTTGGAGTAACATCTAAGCCCTAGTATTTCATAGTAGTTTAGCTACAGTATTAAGGATTAATACGTTAATTGTGTTAAATAACATTTACTTTAACCAAAATAGTTTTTTATAGTCTTTTTAAAAAAGCTTTTATAATACTATTCAAATGACTTTGAATGCATTCTTTGGTGTCTAGGGAAATAGCTGTTCTCTTAGGGCATGAGTTTTAGATGGTTATTTGTAGAGTTTGCTCAGTGGTTTAGCCTTTCAAAGTTGGATTTTATGTATGGTCACTTAGCTAATTTTTCTCTTATACTGTATCCATTTAAAACTGGTTTTTACCCAGTGGATTTTTTACATAGAAGCTTAGTGTGGAGTAGAACATTGAAGTATTGGGTTATGTTGCACTTTTTAAAACAGCTGAGCTGCTTTTTACATTTATCATAGTACTGTTCTTTAGTAAATAAATACTCTCATGCGGCTGCCCTACAACTTGCAGGTAAATGGCCCTGACATGTCTTCCTCCCCCAGAAGCAAAGCTGAGTGAAATGGAAATACTGTGTACACAGTAATGAGCTCACAGTGCCTTAGACATATGCTAACCTGAATGTGTGTATATATGTACTTTTTAGAAAGAATCTTCAAGAGGGAGACATAGAGACAAGGAAGACATAAAAATTGTTAAGGAGAGAACTCCAGAAAGTGAAGAAGAAAATGTAGAGTGGGAAACGAACAGAGATGGTGAGTTTGGAAACCCTTGCTGAGCTGATAGAGCCTTGAGTGCTCCCTGGCCTGTTGTGCATATTGAGACTCCTTTCAACTGTGGTCTTCATGAGGCTGCAGAGTTACTGTCTTGTAGGCGACTAATTAGTTACTATATTGAAGGAGTTATTTAATTCCCTTTTATTCTATGTAAGAGGTCTTTCTCTTACTATATAAAGTCAATATACTCCATTGAGTTTGAAGCCTGCTTTCCTTCTTTCTCACCAGTTTAGTGCATTTATTATTCCATGTTCTTTGGTTTTCTTATATGTACTAGGAGTATGTGTGTTGGGGCGGCGGGGGTGGGGGGGGTCTCCAGTCGTTGGAACTATTTGGGAAGGATTAGGAAGTGTGGCTTTGTTGCATGTCACTAGGAGTAGGCTTTGAGATTTCAAAAGTCCATGCCATTCCCTTTGTCCGTCTGTCTGTTCTGAAGTGACCCCCTCCTGCTTATGGATAAGGATGTAAACTCTCAGCTCCTGCTCCAATGCCTGCCTGACGTCGTGTTCCCTCTCCTATGATTGTTGTGGGTCTTCCATTCATTAGTCATTTCTAGTTCTTAGGCATTACCTACTTAGAATGGCGTTAGCTTCTAACCAGATTATCTTCTGATATATCTGTGATATTCATTACATGTTTATATGGTATCTTTACTAATGATTACATATGTCAAGTATTTTCTGGTGTAACTTCTACCTTTAATTTCTTCATTTAGTTATAAAAACATTTTTAACTTTTATGTATTCAAATCTTTGTGGCTTTGGGGTTTTATGCTTTATTTTATGACAATGAACCTGCCTATAAGATTACCAATATACTTTCATATATTTTCCTCTTATAATGATTTCTTTAAAAAATGTTGTTTTACACGATGAACAAATAAGGGAACAACCATCATGGGGGAGGGAACATGGTAGCTGTTAGAAACCTCTTGTAATGAAACCCAAGAATGTGATAACCCTGACACTTTAAAAAATCTAGTAACTTATTATTAGATTTTCAAAAAGAATTCAGTTCTTCACAGAAATATTATTCTAATGAAAGTATACATGTTGAAATTTCCATAAATACTAGCTGGAAAGTTTGAGTCTCTGTACATAATTATAATAATGTCTAACAAATAATGGAATTTGTATTTTAAAGATTCTGACAATGGAGATATTAATTATGATTATGTTCATGAGTTATCTTTGGAAATGAAGCGTCAGAAAATACAGAGAGAATTAATGAAGTTGGAACAAGAAAACATGGATAAGAGAGAAGAAATTATCATCCAAAAGGAGGTGTGTATATTGAAGTGAATGTGATATTAATGTAGACATGGATATTGATCACATAAATGAGCTCCATGCTGTGTCCTAGCTCCTGCTTGGGTGGTGATAAGTTGGTCAGCTCCCCACATATCAGCTGTACCATAAAAGATTAATCATTTAATCTTTACATGACTTTTAAGTTAAAGGGTTTTTGCTGTTGAACCAAACTGACACTCCATTGCCTGTACCAATCAGCCTGATACAAAATGGAGATTCTACCCATATCAGGCCTGTGATATTTCTAGATTGCCCTGTCTACTTTTTCTAAGGTATGGAAATAGAATTCACTTTGAAATAATTTCTGATTTTCCTGAGGAAAATTTGAAAACTTTTAACTTTAAAGTGCTTTCTTAGTATCTGTATATGTTAGGGCAGTTTAGTTAACATGAGTTATAAGCATGAGTTGTGGAGGTAGTAGACTTGGTTGTCAGTGGGGGGACTGCTCTGTCTTTTAATTTTTTCTCAGTTTTTCCCCCTGTAACTGTTTTAAGGTACGTGCTTTTTGTGTTTCATGAGATTCTGAATTGACTTACCAAATTACTTTGACAGGTTTCCCCAGAAGTGGTTAGATCAAAATTGTCTCCATCACCCTCTCTGAGAAAGTCCAGTAAATCACCAAAGCGAAAGTCCAGCCCCAAGCCATCTTCAGCTGGCAAGAAAGAGCGGAAGGCTGCTGTGGTAGCTTCTCCACTGTTGGACCAGCAGAGGTCAGCAGGGTGATCTCAGCCACAGAACTGCTTACTTAACTTGGTTGTAGAAAGTGATTCTGATACCATCGTCTAACCTCTTTCCTTCTTAGAGTTAAAGTTATAGAGACAGTGAACAAATATCCCTGTCACATCCACACACTAGAGTTTTCTAACTCTGGGGTTTTGTGTCGTATGTATGCCTATGGAGTTTTTTGGTTTTGTTTGTTTGGTTTGGTTTTTTTTATTTGTTTGGTTTTTCAAGACAGGGTTTCTTGGGTAGCCCTGGCTGTCCTGGACTCACAGGTTGCCTCAGACTCACAAAGATCCACCTGCCTCTGCCTCCTAAGTGCTGGGATTACAGGGGTGTGACTCTATGCCCAGCTGATTTTTTAAAAAAATACTTTAGCCAGTGTATATCATTTTTACAAAATAAGTACTATTTTTATGTATTGAATTGGAACATAAATATACCCTGCAACTTTTTTTGTTCAGGTAGATTTTTTTCTTAACATTTTAAACATGTTTAGTATTTATACTACATATTTTCAGTTTTTAAGCATTATATACAGGGAGTGTTCTACTTAATACTTTGCTTATATGTCAGGTTATTAGATGTTTTAAAGTCTCTACCCAGCAATATGTGTATTGACTAGAATTAGAGTCATCAGCTAAAGAAATAAAAATAGAAATAATGAAATGGAATTGCATTAAGGAACATCAGGTACAAGACAGGAGGCATTTAAATATCCCTCTACTATGTAAGTTTGAATTAAGATACATATACTTATTTTTTAACTAAAAACATACCCTCATGTTGATTATTTGGCAAATCCTGTTTAGTTGAATCTACAGTAAAAGCCCATGTTATCTCCTGGTTTCAGGTCACAACTCAGACTCCACTTACGGTATTTGCCTATGTAATGTGGTGTCCTCCTCTGAACAAGCATACCTCAGCCCATCCTCTTTGTAGATGCTGTAAAAGAAATCTAAAAAGAACAATTCTCATTAATTTTTATACTGTTGAAAAACTTTTTTCTTCTTAAAATGAAACTCAGATTCCTTAAGAATGATATTTATGTTTTGACCTTTCCTGTCTTGTCAATATATTTTTATTTAATTCTGTCCCATCTGCCTAATTTCTATATTCAATCCTACAGGCTCTAGCTTAAATTCTAAATTTTCTGTTAGGTTTCCCCATTTTTCCTTATTCTACATAATATATTCCCCTATCAGAATCTGTGTAGATTCCTTGCGTCCTAATTGCTGTCTGCCTTATATTTTAAGGGTGGCATGTGTGTTTTACAATCTTTATTAAATTTAAGCTTGAAAATTGAAACCTTGATTGTTCATTGTTCCATCTTCCCACAGCTCCTCCAACAAATGCTCTTGAGTCCTCTCTTTGTTCCTGGGGATTGAGAGGTGTTATGAAGGGTGTGAAGGAGGGAGTGAGCTGTCCTGCCTTGCTCTTTTCTTGCCTCACTAGGAGTTATATAGCTTGCCCTCAGCTTATCCATTTGTCCAACAAATTATGTTACCCAAACAGCCCTTATTTTCTTACTTTTCTGTCTATGCATTCTTTGACATTTATTCTCTTCATAGAATTTTTAAATAACTACTTAGATATAAAGTGTTAATTTTAATCTGTTTTTAATATATTTTACCATTTTATTTATTATTAGCTCATCCTTTGATTTATTGATTTGGATTTTATCACTTTGATTTAATTGATCTGTTTCATAAATTCCAGTATGTTTTGTACCTTAAGATGTGCCTTTAAAAATAGAGAGAGAAGGTCCTGTAAAACATTATTTATTTTGTTTTTTAATTCAGACAGTCTTACATAGCTCAGGCTCGTCTCTAAAGCATTCTGGAACTGATAGCAGGTCTGATCTCTACTTCCCAAGTATGGGGATTACAGGGATGTGTACTAACACACTTTGTGCAAGTATAGTGTTTATTTTTAATATTTATTATTGTGTATGAGATGGTGGGTGTGCTCATACCACAGCACACCGTATGTGGAGGTCAGAGGACAGCTTCTGACTTCTAGTAGTCTTTGTCTCCTTCCATCAATCATATGGGCCCCCAGGGTCAAACTCAGGTCAAGTACTTTTACCTGCTGAGTTACCTTGTCAATCTTTGTGCAGCATTACATTGCATTGAATCTGTTAGATGTGGTGTGTGTGTGTGTGTGTTTTGCTGGCAGTTAATGAGGGCCTTGAGCATTAGGTAATCATTGTATCACTGAGCTACATCTGTAACCTGAAGGAAACCTACTTTAATTTCATTGCTGAATCATATTATAAATTGTTGGGAGACATTAAACTCAAGGATTGGAATTTCTGTTAAAATTGAGTAGGCTATTTCAACCATTGCAGTCAATCAAACTGAATGACAGACACACAGACTCCTTGGTCTTTCTAAGTTAGCATACTGAAAAGATGTAATTAGGCAAATTAAATCAGCCTTTTCTTTGATATTCATTGTAAGATCTAGTATGACAAATATCTGGAGATGTGTATTATAATGATTTATAATCACAGATTTATTCTGTTTTGACCATTTGCTTTCTTAACACAAGTGATGCTTTCTGTATAGATATTTTTATAATAAGAAATATGAAATATGTTTAAAGTTGTTCAAAACAGTTACAGAATGATTTAAAAATGTTAAGAGTAGACAGTGGGCTCTATGCCACAAGTAGGAGGTGTGTATTGCTTTAGTGTTGCTAAATAGACTTTAAGATGGTAAAGGATCTTCCTGATCTCTGTCCTTCATTTGGAAAACAAGCAGTGTAATAGAGTTTTGTTTGTCAGCTCTGTGCTTTTAATGGTGATATGAAGAAATTCCAACTTTATTAACTTTTTAAATTTGAGAATTTCATACATGAATGCACTGTGTTTATACCATTTCTCCCTCTGCCCTTTCCAAGTCCTCTCATGATCTCCCATCACCTCTTGAATTCATGACCTCTTCTGTAGTTATTTATACACTCACACACCCACACATACAGCACACATTGGTGTTGCCCTCATTTTAGTAAGTTCTGTCAGACGATTCTGGTTATGGTAGTAGCTAAATCCTAAGATGTTAGCGATTTAACACAGCAGTCATGTGTAGTGAATCAGAATGGGTGTCACTAAGGTGCTGGCCTGTACGTGTAAAGACCTGAGTTTGGTCCTGAGGGCCCACATACATGGCGGTGCGCACTCGCAATTCCTGATTGTAAGGACAGACACAGGAAAGACCCTGGAACTCGTTGACCAACCAATCTAGCCTAATCGGTGAACTGCCGGGGTGGGCAGCCTTCACAGGATGACACACAAGGTTGGTCTAGAGCCTCCACACATGTGGGCCTCTAACCATGCACCCTCTGACCGTGTTGGACTTTTCTTGGGCTTTGAAGAAATTGAGAGAATGGAATGTGTAAGGGAAGTAACTGGATGTTGCACCTCGGAAGCTCTGTGGTGTCCAGGAGCCAGGATGGAAATCTGAAGAGTCATTTCAGAGAGTAGAGTATGGTTCAGCACTAGGCCAGAAGGGAGATAGTGAGTGTTCAGCTCATCTACACTATGTGCAGTGATGTAGAAAGACATTTGCCAAGAGTCCCTCCATGTTTCATCTATAAAATCTTAGCACAAATAACAAGTATTGTTGTGTCCCCCCCCCCTTTTTTTTTATTTATGTGCATTGGTGTGAGGGTGTCAGATCTTGGAGTTACAGACAGTTGTGAGCTGCCATGTGGGTGCTGGGAATTGAACCCAGGACCTTTGGAAGAGCAGACAGTGCTCTTAACCACTGAGCCAACTCTCCAGCCCCTGTTGTGTCTCTTTAAAGTGGGCAGATGTTTAGAAATAACGACATTTATTACCATTTTGTACATAAAAGTTTCTGTACTCTCATAAATAATGTACAATGGTTGCTGGTAGAAGGCAAGATGCAAAGATTCAGTCATCAGATTTTAGGACTCTCTTTACTGCTGTAAGAGGCTGATCTGTCTACACTAATAACAGGGATATGGACCAAGGAGCTCAGTTTTCTGAAGGCTGACCATAATTCAAATGCTTTTATGCTTTTTAAATATGACTAGGAATTCTGAGGACTAGGCCATCCATTATAGTCATTTATCCAGTGAATCTTGAGATTGCAGAATTCCAGGTCATATGAAAGAAGCTTCAATGAAACTGCACCAGAAATATGAACAAAGAGGCTCCTTAAAATCCTAAGATGACACTAAATCCTGGGAGCAGATGGCGTATTCAAAAGTGTCCACACAGAAAGCAGAAATAAATATAGATACTAGATTCATAAATGTACCACATTCATAAGAGTGTTGCATTGACAGGTTTGATTTAGAATGGAAGAAGACATTTAAAGACATTTTAGGGGAGAAAAGATGTTTTATGTACACTGAGATTGTTAAATATGGTATTAGTAGAATGATGTGACTTAAAAGAAAAATGTTCAACTGGAAGACACATTTGCGATTGTGACAGAAGGATGGGAACGGTAGAAAGATGGAAATGACAGGAATTTGACTTGAGAGACCAGGAGACACACACAGATGCAGGCCATGCAGAAGAGTGATGAGATAAAACAGACAGCATTTCATCTTGAACAGTTCACTGGGTGCTGGCAGGTGTTGAAAAAGAAAAAAGTCCCTGGACTTTGTAAAAATAAATAAAGCTTACAGAATAATGTCTTACAAGTATCAGATAGAAAAGCCAGATGAGCTGAATAGAGAAACAATTGTTTTGAGTCGCCTTGTCTTTCTTACCAAAAGCAGTAAGTGCTCTGAAATAGAGATCACTGGAAAAGAATGTTAACATGGAAATGGGGTTCAAGTAAGCTTTTGTGCCACATATAAAGCCAAGTTGACCAGGTTTAAATATGTAAGGGATTAAAGCCACATAAAACTATATTTAAAAGGCCAAATGAGAGTCTGTACATCAAAATCACTTAACAGGATATTGACTGCTTAGCCATGAAAGGCAAAATTCCAAAATTTTAGAAGACCATCTATGTGATCTCAGAGTTGGTAATGATTTCTTAAATGAGATTCAAAGAATTAGAAGGATGTTTGGTAAAAGTACTGGGGAAGCCATTTTTAGGTGATGTAATTAATTGTACCTTCTTTACTATGATCAAAACTTGTGACTGTGAAATTGATTAAAAAGTTTCGAGCATCTGTTTCAGGTAGGCCTACACTGTGAGGCTTTTAATAGCATGATTCCCTAAGTTGCTCTTTATTGTAGACAAATGCCTGCATTTTATCTGTGTTCATTCCAAATGAAATACTGTAGAAAATGCTGGTGTATGGGGTGAGAATGTGGATTTGCAATAACAGTAAAAATACTTGTGATCACCTCTGAATGATTTGCAAATATCACTTCTGCCCTGTGCTTGAGACCGCTTGTTGAAGTCCCATTTGTCTCGTCTTTTCTGCATCGTAGGTTTGTGGCCAAGAAATCGTTGCCAAGTGAAGTGTTTATTCTCTTTCATGTTTTTCCCCCCTTGGAATTTTAAATTTTGGGTTATATCTTTCTGTCTTTAATCCAGTTTGAATTAATTTCTGTATATTATATAAGATAAGCTTCATTTTCTACATGAATATGTAGTTTTAATTGGCTAGATATTCAAAGGGACAGGCACAGAAGTATTGAAGTGTGTTAAAGATCTTTATGATAGTCATGTTTTTATAGTAATGTTTCATTCTGTATTTGGTTTCTTATAGGGAGAGTGTTTTGAGACAGATCTTGTTCTGTGGTCATGACTGACCTAGTGTTCTGTGAAGTACAGGCTGGCCTTGAATTCACAGCAGTCTTTCCTCAGCCACCCAAGGGCTGTTACAGGCATCCATCACCACAGCTAGTGATAGTTTTTGTCTATTTTTCTCCATAAGCTTTTTGTAAAAGCAACTTTAACAGTTGTTTTTATAATGTTATGCTTGTCCTATCACTCTTCCACTGTCCCTAGCTTCTCTTAGAAACTACTCTATAGAGTGATATACCTAACAAGCATTGATTCAAAAACCAAACAGTAAATAAATTCTTTGTTCCTTCTTCCTTTTTCCTTGGATATTGGTTATTAGTATACAGAATAGTAAAAGGGCAAGTGATTGAAAAGAATTGTTGCTGTTTCTTAAAAAGCGCTTTACAGTTATCTGGGTGGGGTTCCAGAAATACCAAGACCTCTAACTATTGCTTTGTGTACCTTTAGGAATTCAAAAAGCAACCAAAGTAAAAAGAAAGGGCCACGGACTCCCAGTCCACCTCCTCCTATACTAGAAGACATCATTCTGGGGAAAAAATACAAAGAAAAGTATAAAGTGAAAGACAGGATAGAAGAAAAACCAAGAGATGGAAAGGACAGAGGACGAGAATTTGAAAGGCAAAGAGAAAAAAGAGATAAGCCAAGGTAAGTAGAACTGCTTGGTCAACATGTAAAATCAAGAAGCTCTGGGGCATAGGCGGATAGCTATTTAAAATTATTGTTTTCAACTATGTGTATTAAATCTAACAGTTCTCACAATGAGTTATGAGTTATTCATTTTTAAAAAAGATTTATTTATTATTTATACAGTATTCTCCCTGCATGTGCCTACACACCAGAAGAGGGCACCAGATCTCATTATAGATGGTTATGAGCCACCATGTAGTTGCTGAGAATTGAACTCAGGACCTTTGGAAGAACAGTCAGTGCTCTGCTCTGAGCAATCTCTCCAGCCTGAGTTATACATTATTTAACCTCAAATTATTCTAGTGTATTTACTGTAAGTGAAAATTGAAAATGATAACCTTATTAGATGTATAGCGTTGCATGTATGAATGGCAGTGTGAGACAGGTCTCCATAATGTCATTTTATACATTTGAAACTGCAGTCATCACACTGTACCCTCTGACACACCATTCTGATTGTGTTTCTGTGATGTAATGACTTCAGGTTCCTCATAAGTAGAAGAACCATGCACTCTTTCCCTGGAATACTTCATTTAGTGTAATGTCTGCACCGCTCATTCATACTGTATATATGGCAGAATTTTCATATGGCACACATCATACTTTGTTTATTCATTCCTCCATGGAGAGCGTTTGGTTTGCTTTCACCTTTAGGCTGTTTTTAAATAGTACTATTATAGCCTCAGACCTATAAAGATTTCTTCAGGAAATCGCTGCTAAGTCCAATATATGAAGTTTTCCACTGTTTTGTTGGTTTTTTTGTTTTGTTTTTTTTTGGTGGGGGGATATCATCTTGGTGTGTGCATTTGAAAGGACATGTGGAGATTTCGCTTGCCATCGTGTTTGTTAAAATGACTGTTTTTCCCCTTTAATTGATTCTGGCATCTTTGTGGAAGATCATTTGAGCATATGTTTGCGGGGTTATTTCTGAGCACTCAAAACATTCGAGTGCATGGTTCTGTATGTGCTCCCATTGGCAAGCATATGGATATGAGATAGCATTCAAATTATTTAGGAAGGTCACTATAAATATGACAATATTGTGCTTTTAAAAATATATCTTTGTACTATGTTTTGAATTCTGAAAGAGCGAAATCTCCAACTTCAATATTTTCAAAAGTTTATTTTGGCTATTTGAGCTCTGCTAGGTTTCCATATAAGCTTTAGGATAAAAATTTTCTCTTGTAAAAGTAAAAAAGCTATTGGAATTCTGATAGGCATTGGTTGTAGATTGCTTTCATCTGTGTAGGCAGCTTAATAAATCTCTAATCTAAAAGTACACATACCTTCTACTTGAGTATACACACCTACTTGAGTACACACCTTCTACTCGAGTACACACACCTTCTACTTGAGTATACACACCTTCTACTTGAGTACCCACACCTTCTACTTGAGTACACACACCTTCTACTTGAGTACACACACCTTCTACTTGAGTACACACACCTTCTACTTGAGTACACACACCTACTTCAGTACACACACCTTCTACTTGAGTATACACACTTTCTACTTGAGTACACACACCGTCAACTTGAGTACACACACCGTCTACTTGAGTACACACACCGTCTACTTGAGTACACACACCTTCTACTTGAGTATACACACCTTCTACTTGAGTATACACCTTCTACTTGAGTACACACACCTACTCGAGTACACACACCTTCTACTTGAGTACACACACCTTCTACTTGAGTATACACACCTTCTACTTGAGTACCCACACCTTCTACTTGAGTACACACACCTACTCGAGTACACACACCTTCTACTTGAGTACACACACCTTCTACTTGAGTATACACACCTTCTACTTGAGTACCCACACCTTCTACTTGAGTACACACACCTTCTACTTGAGTACACACACCTTCTACTTGAGTACACACACCTTCTACTTGAGTACACACACCTTCTACTTGAGTACACACACCTTCTACTTGAGTACACACACCTTCTACTTGAGTATACACACTTCTACTTGAGTACACACACCGTCAACTTGAGTACACACACCGTCTACTTGAGTACACACACCTTCTACTTGAGTACACACACCTACTTCAGTACACACACCTTCTACTTGAGTATACACACTTTCTACTTGAGTACACACACCGTCTACTTGAGTACACATACCTTCTACTTGAGTATACACCACCTACTTGAGTACACACACCTACTCGAGTACATACACCTTCTACTTGAGTACACACACCGTCTACTTGAGTACACACACCTTCTGCTTGAGTACCCACACCTTCTACTTGAGTACCCACACCTTCTACTTGAGTACACACACCGTCTACTTGAGTACACACACCTTCTACTTGAGTACACACACCTTCTACTTGAGTACACACACCTACTCGAGTACATACACCTTCTACTTGAGTATACACACCTTCTACTTGAGTACACACACCGTCTACTTGAGTACACATACTGTCTACTTGAGTACACACACCCATCTACTTGAGTATACACACCTTCTACTTGAGTACACACACCTTCTGCTTGAGTACCCACACCTTCTACTTGAGTACACACACCTACTCGAGTACATACACCTTCTACTTGAGTATACACACCTTCTACTTGAGTACACACACCGTCTACTTGAGTACACATACCTTCTACTTGAGTATACACCACCTACTTGAGTACACACACCTACTCGAGTACATACACCTTCTACTTGAGTACACACACCGTCTACTTGAGTACACACACCATCTACTTGAGTACACATACTGTCTACTTGAGTACACACATCGTCTACTTGAGTACACACACCCGTCTACTTGAGTACACACACCTTCTACTTGAGTACACACAGCTTCTACTTGAGTACACACACCTTCTGCTTGAGTACCCACACCTTCTACTTGAGTACCCACACCTTCTACTTGAGTACACACACCGTCTACTTGAGTACACACACCTACTTGAGTACACACACCTTCTACTTGAGTACACACACCTACTCGAGTACATACACCTTCTACTTGAGTATACACACCGTCTACTTGAGTACACATACTGTCTACTTGAGTACACACACCCGTCTACTTGAGTACACACACCTTCTACTTGAGTACACACACCTTCTGCTTGAGTACCCACACCTTCTACTTGAGTACCCATACCTTCTACTTGAGTACACACACCTTCTACTTGAGTACACACACCTACTTGAGTACACATACCTTCTACTGGCTTCTGATTTTGTTAATTCCTTTTAGCAGTCTTTTGCTACCTTGCTTAGATTTATTCCTAAGTATATTGTTTTGGATGCATTGTAATATGTTTTCTTAATTACCTTTTCAGATTTGCTCATGGTAGTATGTAGAAATATGGCCGATGTCTTTATTTCTCCTAGAATTTTACTGAACTCATTCATCTAAAGAGGATTTTGCTTTGTTTTTGTAGAATCAAGGTTTCCTACATACAAGATACTATCATCTACAAACATTTTTACTTTCTTCTTTCCCATTTTAATGACATTTATTTTTCTGGCCTAATTGCTCTGGCTAAGATTTTTACATAGTGTGTTGAATAAAAAGGGCACCCTCACTTATTTAACCTTGTATTATAGGAAAAGCTTCAGTCTTTGTCTGACAAATGATATATTTACTGTGACCTTTTTATAAGTGGCTTATTGATTATTATCATCATCATTATTTAAGATACAGTATCACTATGTAGCTCTAATTGGCTTGGAACTTGCTATGTAGGCTACGTTAACCTTAAACTCACAGAGGCCTTAAATTCTGCCTCCTGAGTGCTGAGATTAAAGGGATGTGCTATCATGCCCAGCTCTACTGAGGTTAGTCAATGGTATTGAACTTTGTCAGACGTTTTTGTGTATTGGTATTCCTGAGTATGGTTTGTTTTTTCAGTTAGTGTGGTATATTGCATAGTCATTTTTCAAAATATTCAACCAAACACACTTGCATTTTGGCAATAAATCCATGTAGTCAGGATATGTGTACCTTTAAAATGCTGTATGAATTACTTGCTAGTACTTCGTTGAAGATTTTTTTATGTGTATTAATTATCTTGCTGGTTTATAAGATTTTTGAAATACAAATTTGATGAGAGTCAGATTCATTCTTGATTAGTTCTCAGGATAATTATTTAAAGTTAGTGCTTCCCTTGAAAAGTGTAATCCTTCACAGAGACCTTGTTTTCCTTCCCTCACCCCCACCCCCAGTAGTTGGAATTGGAAAAGATTTTAAGGAAATAGATGGCTTGCTGGGTAAGAATATTTGGTCTGTGTGCATGAGAACCTGAGGTCAATTCTCAAGTGCCAACAAAAAGCCAGACATGGCTGCACTTGTCTGTAACCCCACCATTGTGGGGTAGAGACAGACGGATCCTGAAAGCTCCCTGGTCAGCCAGCCTAGCTGAGGCAGCGACCTCCTAGTTCATCAGGAGCCTTTCCCAAGGCTCTCTCAAGGCAGGCATTGATGGAGGAAGCTGCTGACGTCTTGCTCTGGCCTCCTCATGCGTCTCCTCTCCACAGAAGGATTTTAATACAGGAACTAAAGGAAGTCCACAGGAAAGGATGCAACACTCACTTTCCATGACAGGTGTGGGGTTTCTCAAGAAAGTGGCTAGTCTTTTCTTTTTTTGTTTTAGTGTAATCAAAATTTTGTTAGTGATACCAAAATTTTGAAGTTAAAGGAACAGGACAGACATGTTACTTGATTCTGCTTCTACCAAGCAAGTTACTTGTTCTCTAACATTTTTTTCAGCTTCAAAATATGCATAATGCACTTCATTGGGTTCAAGTCAGGATTAAATGAGGGAATACTTTTAAAACTAAGCTAAAATGGCAAAAACAAACAAACAAACAAACAAACAAACAAACAAAAAAAACCCCACCACTACCACCAACAAAACCCAAGTACTCCATTTTTGTACCAAAATGGCAGAAACTTAGGTTTGTGCTCTACAGGTGGCTGGATTTTCACCTCCTGTCTTCAGTGGAAATGCTTATGTATTTTTACTGTACTCTAGCACAAGCTGGCTTCATTGCTTAGTGCATACCTTTTATCTAAGCAGTGCCTGTGAGGATTAGGGTCCATTCAGGTTCTCAGCCATAGCTGCTACTTCCTGTCTGGAGCTGCAGTCTTTTTGTTTTCGTGATTTTTGCTCATTGACTGCTTCCTCCTTTCTCCCCACCCCCCTTCTCTGTCTCTCTCCCTTTCCCTCTTCCCTCTTTCCCCCTTCCTCCCTCCCCCACCCTCTCTTTCTTTTTCTTTTTTCTTTTCTTTCCTTTTTTTTTTTTTTTTTTTGAGATGGGTTCTCTCTCTCTATAGCTCTGACTCTCCTGGAACTCACCCTGTGGATCAGGCTGGCCTGGAACTCAGATCCACCTATTTCTGCCTCCCAAGTGCTTCCATGGCTACCATGCCTGGCTGGTCATTAACTCTTAAAGTAGTAGTGAAGAAGAAAGTGTAACATCTTTAAATCAACAGTTTTCTGAAACTTAAATGGGTATTTGAGAAGAAAATATGGCTAAAATGATAAAACCATTATTTGGTGATCGATTAATGCTCTGGCTTTAATGTGTTAGTTTGATTATCTTAAGCTTGAACTGTAGTTTTCCTTCATGTTGTAGATGCCAAGATCTAATAGAAATGGGCTACATGTTATGTCTTTAAAAGATAGTGTGGGTTAATTACTGGAATTTTTGTGTGTGTATTCTTTGAGCCAGCCATCAAAGAATATTATAGATACTCTTGAATCTTTTTTTTCTTTTTAAACGTTTTCAAGTTTATTTTCTCTTATACATGACTTCCCTACTAGTTTCCCCTCCCTCCACTCCTCTTAGAGCCCCCACCACCTCCCTTCACCTCCAGATCCATTCCCTTTTGTTTCCCTTTAAAAACAAAAGAAGAAAAAAGTAGGCTTCCCAGGGACATCAACAAGTTACAATAAAATTAGGCACAAACCTTCATATCAAGGCTGGAGGAAGAAACCCAGTAGGAGGGAAAGGGTCCCAAGGGCAGGTAAGAGTCAGAGACACCCCACTCCCGCTACTGGGAGTCCCACGGGAACAGGAAGATACACAGTCATAAGGATTATGCAGAGGACATAGCGTAGACTCATTCAGGGTTGATGTTTGTCACTTCAGTCTCTGTGAACTCCTATGAGCCCTGCTCAGTTGATTCTGTGTGCTGTGTTCTCATGGTGTCCGTGAGTCCTCTGGCTCCTGCAGTCCTTCCTCGCCATCTTTTGTAGAAGTTCTCCTGGCTGTACCTAGTATTTGGTTTTGGGTTTCTACATATGGTCCCATCAGTTGCTGGATGACAGCCCTCTGATGACAGTTGGGCTAGGGAACAATCTATGAGCATAACAGAATATAATTTAAAATATGTTAGAGTAACCCTAACCAAGCAAGCTTAAGACTTTTATGACAAAAGCTTAAAGTCTTTGAATCACTGTTTTTAAACATAAATTAAGTCATTTATTATAGGATAGGCATGTCTTATGTGATATCTCTTCTACTGGTCTTTCAGTACCTTCAGTCTTTGGATTGCAAACTTGAGTGTGACAGAAGTAATGTTGTAGGTCCAGGCTCAATCAGTCATTGTTTTCATGCATGAACCACAGCTTCATCTCTTTGTCTTGGTCTTGCCACAGAAGGAGCAAGTGTACTTGGCATGCTGGCTGATTTTTATTTTCTTAACCATTTTCTAGAGGGAGGCACCATAGCGGGTCCCATATTTCCCAATGATTCCAACCTTCTTCGTGTGTTTAGCCATATCACCAGAAACTAAGCCCAAGCCTGGAGAGGGCCACTTGCATCAATTTTAACTGTAACCCTGAAAGGAACTCAGAACCGCAGTTCTGTGGCAGTCGTTCCTGTTTTGATTTTTAAATTTTATTTTGGGAATTAAAATATAATTACACTATTTACCCCTTCCATTTTCTTCCTCCAAACTCTCATGTACTCTCCCCCATTTTCTTTCAAATTCATGGCCCTTTTTTCTTTGGGGTGTGTGTGTGTGTGTGTGTGTGTGTGTGTGTGTGTGTGTGTGTGTGTTCGTGTGTTCATTCTGTTTCCTAACTACATAATATGACCTTCTTAGTCTGTATAATGTTACTTGTGTGTCTATTTTCAGGGCTGACCATTTGGTATTGGATGACCAGTTGGTATGCTCTTCCTTAGGGAAGACTATTTCTCCTGCTTCAAGTATTTGTTAGTTGCCTGTAGTTCTTTGCCTAGGGTTGAAGCCTCATGAACTCACCCCTCATCCATGTCAACATGTCTCTTGGTGTCATCCTTGTTAAGCTAATGTATAGGCAGTCATGTTGGTGAGACTTTATAGGTGTAGCTTCTGACATTTCTAGGAGACACAATCTCTGGCTCTTAGAATCTTTCCATTCCTACTTCTGTAGTGATCCCTGAACCTTAGGTGCAAGAGTTATGTTTGGATGTAGCAGCTGGGCCAGGGCTCCACAACTGTGCATTCTGATTGGCTGTGCTCTTCTGAAATGGTGACCGTCTGTTGTACTTGTGGGCATGAGGACACAGATTTAGACTGCAGCTAGGGAGTATGCTGGCTCAGTAAGGTGCTGGCTATAGATCTATCGCCAAGATCTCTTCTAGAGCTTGTTTGCACTTGACTTGTAGATCAGTTATATCTTTAAAAGCCAGTGCCCTTGTACTTTTACAGTATTGTGAATTAAAATGTATCTTTAGTTATTACCTGTACTTCCAGTATTTAGTTTATATTCCATCTTATTTTTAAAATTTTTCCTTGTCTGGAATTGAAAACTCCTGAATGAGTGTCTTGTTGTTTTCACACTAGGTCCTCCTCCCCGGCACAGCACCATTCTCCTCTGTCCTCTAGACATCACTCGTCATCCTCACAGTCAGGATCCTCTATCCAGAGGCATTCTCCTTCTCCTCGTCGGAAAAGAACTCCTTCCCCGTCCTACCAGCGGACGTTAACTCCATCCTTACGACGTTCTGCCTCTCCTTATCCATCGCATTGTCTGTCTTCTCCTCAGAGAAAGCAAAGTCCTCCAAGACATCGCTCTCCAATGCGAGAAAAAGGAAGGCATGATCATGAACGGACATCACAGTCACATGACCGGCGTCACGAAAGGAGGGAAGGTATACTCCGTATTTGTGAGTTTTGTTTTTCAAAAATTGCACATCCGTGTCTACCCTTACATAAGGACTAGAAGAGGCCTGTGCTGTACTGTGTCTTCTGTTACGTGCAGACTGCAGCAGTAGCAAAGGCTTATTAAATGCAGGGAAATGTAAAACAGTAAGTACACACAGGTGGCGACTTAGAGGTATGTAAGCTGGTGCTGCCTTCTAAAATATTGTATTGAGTACTTTTTGGCTGTCTGAGTGCTAAAGTATCACTTTTTAATTCTTAATGTTTCATAAAAAAGCAAGGGAAAAAATGAGCTAGGGACTTGGCTCAGTGGTAGAGCACTTCCCTAGCATTTGTAAGACTGTAAGGTTCAGACCCCAGCACCACAGAACAGATAAACAGACAACCCAAGAAAGGAAAGCAGAAGGTAATTGATCCAAGTTGAAAAGCACTGGGAAAGTTTGATAAAGGAGGTCAGGGGAAAGTCCAGGTCAGTGCAGTTGACTCATGGGATTTCTTGGTGTAGGTCACAATGGAGTAGTGAGTAGTGGTTGGGAGTACAGCCCAGCGACAGAGCTCTTCCTGTGTGTGAGTGCTAAGCTTGACTCCCCAGCAACAGTAAGAGAACAGTTCTTTCTGGGCCCCTGAAAATTAAGTTCAGCCTAGATCTGCTCTCCCAGCTCAGACTGAAATGCTGTATAGAGTAATAGCTCTCATGTCTTTCTGTGCTTTGTGTGTGTGCTGTCCACATGTATACATTTGTGTGTGTGTGTGTGCGCGCGCGCGTAGTTGTGTGTGCATGTGGAGGCCATAGTGTGTATCCATTGAGTATCTTCCTATTACTCTTTACCTTGTGTTGAAGACCCTCTCACAGAACCTCAGCTCACTGAGTAGGCTAGACAGCCCAGAGATGGCCTTGTCTTTACCTCCCCAAAACCAAGATTATAGGTGGATGCCATCACACCTGGTTTAATTTTGTGCTTTATCTTTATTCTCTCTTTTTCTGCTTAAAACATGAATCTTTTTGTAAAATCTTAAGAGCTTTGTGTGAAATATATCTAGTTCCCGAAAACTGTAAACAGAATTAGAGTTGTTCCCCTGTGTTACAGAAACTCGAGGCAAAAGGGATAGAGAAAAGGACACCAGAGAAGAGAGAGAGTCTGAACACGACCACAGGGATGACAGAGAACTGCGAGATAGCCGGGACCGGAGAGACACTAGAGACCGCAGAGAACTGAGAGACTCCAGAGACATCCGGGACTCTAGAGAAATGAGGGATTATAGCAGAGATACCAAGGAGAGCCGGGATCCCAGAGATTCTCGATCAGCTCGGGATGTCCATGACTACAGGGACCGAGAAGCTCGGGATGTTCGGGATGTTCGGGATGCTCGAGACGTCCGAGATGGTCGAGATGTCCGAGATGCTCGAGATGCCCGGGATATTCGAGATGTGCGGGATGCTCGAGATGTTCGGGATGCTCGCGATGCTCGAGATGTGCGAGATGTTCGAGACCCTCGCGATGCCCGGGATGCTCGGGATGGTCACCGGAAGGAGGATGTGTACCAGGAAGAAACCCGCAGTTATGGCAGAAACCACCTGCGAGAAGAGAGTTCTCGAGTTGAGCTAAGGAATGACTCTAGAAATGAGTCTCGAAGTGAAATTAGAAATGACCGCATGGGCAGAAGTAGGGGGAGAGGTCCTGAATTGCCCGAAAAGGGTAAGATTTTTGGCATGTTAATGAACTGTATCTTGTATTTTTATACCAAAAGCATTAAACAACTAAAGTTTCTTTTCTAAATACATTATTTCTTACATTTATTGTTAGTGTTTTTTTCCCAAGATATATATTATTTTATTAATTTGTTCTTGTTACATCTCAATGGTTATCCCATCCCTTGTCTCCTCCCATTCTTCCCTCCCTCCCATTTTCCCCTTATTCCCCACCCCTATGACAATTGCTGAGGGGGATTTCCTCCCCCTGTATGTGCTCATAGGGTGCCAAGAAGAGACTTGTTAGCGTTTTATGAGAATAATTTGCAGTCAGCTGAATTCCTTATTGGAATTAGTAACTTGAGGAGAAAAACCTAAGTGGAGTTGGGTAAATCATGCCCACTCTACTGACTAATTTAGAGTGCTATGAAAATTGCTACAAATACAACAGAATCACAAGAAACCAATTTCTAATAAACTGGTGTATACGTGACCAAATTATTATTCAAGTAGAGTTTCAATGATGTATTATCTTTTTCTTTTTTTAGAATATTTTATTAATTTATTCTTGTTACATCTAAATTGTTAGCCCATCCCTTGTATCCTTCCATTCCTCCTTCCCTCCCATTTTCCCCTATTCCCCTCCCCTATGTCTATGACTGAGGGGGACCTCCTCCCTCTGTATATGCTCATAGGGTATCAAGTCTCTTCTTGGTAGCCTGTTATCCTTCCTTGAGTGCCACCAGGCCTCCCCATCAAGGGGACATGGTCAAAAATGGGGCACCAGAGTTTGTATGAAAGTCAGTCCCCACTCTCCACTCATCGGTGGAGAATGTCCTGTCCATCGGCTAGATCTGGGTAGGGGTTTGAAGTTTACTGCCCATATTGTCTTTGGCTGGTGTCATAGTTTGAGCAGGACTCCTGGGCCCAGATCCACCCGTCATAATGTTCTTCTTGTAGGTTTCTAGGACCCTCTGGATCCTTCTATTTCCCCCATTCTCCCATGCTTCTCTCACCTAAAGTCCCAATAGAATGTCCACCCCTCTGACCCACTTTCCTGGTAAGTGAAGACTTTCATGGGACATGCCCCTTGGGCTAGTGTCCAGACATAAGCGAGTATATACCATTTGACTCTTTCTGCTTCTGGGTGAACTCCCTCATTATGATCATTTCTAGTTCAATCCATTTGTCCACAAATTTTGGAAATTCCTTGTTTTTAATAGCTGAGTAGTATTCCATAGTGTAAATGTACCACACTTTCTTTATCCATTCTTCTACTGAGCGACACTTAGGCTGTTTCCATGTCCTGGCTATTATGAATAAGGTCACTGTGAACATGGTTGAGCATATGTCCCCAATGTGTGGTGGAGCTTCTTCTGGGTATATTCCAAAGAGTGGAATAGCTGGGTCTTGAAGAAGCCCTATTCCCATTTTTCTGAGAAAGGGCCAGATAGATTTCCAAAGTGGTTGTACCAGTTTGCATTCCCACTAGCAATGAAGGAATGTTCCTCTTTCTCCACATCCCCACCAACATGTGCTGTCACTTGAATTTTTGATTTTAGCCATTCTGATGAGTGTAAGATGGAATCTCAGTGTCGTTTTGATTTTAATTTCTCTGATGACTAATGACACTGAACATTTCTTTAAGTGTTTCTCAGCCATTTGATATTCCTCTGCTGAGAATTCTCTGTTTAGTTCTGAGCCCCATTTCTTAATTGGGTTATTTGGTTTGGTGGTGTTTAAGTTCTTGAGTTCTTTATGTATTTTGGATATTAGACCTTTGTCAGATGTCGGGTTGGTGAAGATCTTTTCCCAGTCTGTAGGTTGCCACTTTGTTCTGTTGACAGTGTCCTCTGCCTTCCAGAAGCTTCTCAGCTTCATGAGGTCCCATTTGTTAATTGTTGACCTTAAGGCCTGGGCTGTTGGTGTTCTGTTCAGGAAGTTGTCTCCTGTGCCAAAGTGTTCCATGCTCTTCCCCACTTTTTCCTCTAACCGATTTACTGTCTCTGGTTTTATGTTGAGGTCTTTAACCACTTGGACTTGAGTTTTGTGCATGGTACAAATATGGGTCTAATTGCATTTTTCTACATGTAAACATCCAGTTAGACCAGCACCATTTGTTGAAGATGCTATCATTTTTCCATTGAATGGATTTGGCTTCTTTGTTAAAAAATCAAGTGACCAAATGTGTGTGGAGTCATCTCTGGGTCTTCAATTCGATTCCTTTGATCCACCAACCTATTGCTGTGCCAGTACCATGCTGTTTTAATTACTGTCGCTCTATAGTATGGCTTGAAATCAGGTATGGTGATTCCTCCTGAGGATCTTTTATTGTATAGGATTGTGTTGGCTATTCTGGGCTTTTTGTTTCTCCATATGAAGTTGAGAGTTGATCTTTCAATGTCTTCAAAATATCTTTTAGGTATTTTGATAGGGATTGCATTGAATCTGTAAATTGCTTTTGGTAAGATGGCCATTTTTACTATGTTAATTCTCCCAATCCATGAACAAGGGAGATCTTTCCATCTTCTGATATCATCTTCAATCTCTTCAGAGATTTAAAGTTTTTTTTTTTTTCAAACAAATTCTTCACTTGCTTAGTTAGAGTTACTCCTAGACATTTTATATTGCTTGTGGCTATCGTGAAGGGTGTAGTTTTCCTAATTTCTTCCTCTGCATGTTTGTCATTTGTATATAGGAAAGCTACTGACTTTTTTGAGTTAATTTTGTATCCAGCCAATTTGCTGAAGGTGTTTATCAGCTGTAGGAGTTCTCTGGTAGAATTTTGGGTGTCACTTACATATACTACAATGATGTATTTTCAAAATTGATGTCAAAATAATTGATTTAAATATTCTTCAGTATTTCTACTTGCTTCAAATCACCACATAGAATTTTTCTTAATCTAAATAACTCTGAAATATTTTGCCTGCCTCCAGACTACTGAAATTTAGTTAATTTAGCCTCCCTCCTCATCCCTTTCTCTAACCTCTTCCCAAGTTCTGCAGACTCACATCTCTTGGGCCTCTCACTGGTTGCTGTTGGGTTATTAGAGACTTACTCCCATTTAAGTGTGAAGGTCTTTCAACTTCTTTATAATTGTCTTGGTTATTGTGTTAAGGAGTTGTTTGTTTGCTTGCTTGTTTGTTTTGTTCTTGGTCTGAAGCCCAGGCTGGCCCTAAACATGAGCTCCTCCTTGCCCCTGTTTTTCCAGCACTAGAAATATAGCCATGTACCAATACCTAGCGTCTAGGCTTTTCTTCATCCTTTACTTTTTCATGTAAATATTAGAAAACTTTGCAGTTTATGAAAAGCTGTTAAATTTTTATTTCAGGTCTATTTAGCATATCAATTTATACCTTTTCCCATAAAAATTTTATGTATTTTAAACATTTAAATATCTGTTTTGAAGGATCCATAGGCTATTACAATGAAATGAACAAGAAGCGTCTGTGCACTAGCTTTGCCAGTGTTAACATCTTCACAGCATCAGAAGAAGAAATTAGCATGGCCACAGCCTGTATGCATGTGTCTGTGTGTGCATGTACATCCTGTCATGAGGAGTCGTAGTGCCTTCTCCTCGTCAGGTTGATCATTATACAATTGAAAGACTCCTCATGTGCATTGCTCCTTTGTAACCACACTCACTTCTTCCCCGTCCTGGACTTGTGGTAACTTCTTAACAGGTCTCTTGTTTCACTAATGTTTCATAAATGGAGTCATGCTGTATAAATCTTACAGGCACTGGCTTTTTTACTTACCACAATCTTCTTGGAGTACATAAAATTCGTTGGTAGTCATTTTTCTTCTACCATAGAGTGTGACTGTATGGGAGAGCCACATCATTTGTTTAACCCTTCACCACTGAGAGGCGTTCAGATACCTTCCAGTTTAGTGACTGTTAGGCATTTTGTTACTATGAACATCATTTACTTTTTTCACATCTTACTTTGTTGGGGTTGTTTTGTTTTGTTTAGAGACTTGGTTCTCATTGTGGCCTAGGCTGCCTTTGATTTCCTTTTTTTCCTGCTGGGAAAAACAAGCTTGTTCAGTCTTGTTCAACCATGCCTGATTCTCACATCTTTTAATTAAAAAAAAAAAAAAAGAATTCACAGACTACTTCATGTTGTCAAATTACCTTGGCTCTATATTGGAATGTTTTCACAATAAACATACAATTAAAGTAATAATATATATCCCCTCTTTTCAGTTTTTCATGCTGTGTCTGTATTAAATATGAGGAAATAGTTTTAAATTTTTTGTTTTACTGTTTGAGGAATTAGTATAAGTCAGTCTTTGTAGCTTTATGTTCCCATCAGATGACTTCCTTATAGATAGGACAAACTGTAGCTTAGCTTACTGTAATGTAGTCAGTCCTTAGACTGGTTCTCTGACCCATTTTGTTTTGTTTAACAGTGTTTATAACATTATAGAATGCAAAAAAATTAAAATTTTGTACTGTTTTGAGGAAAGATTATGACTGATAAGCTTGTTGACTAAAGTGTGTCTGTTAAATATTTTTGAACATCCTTTGTGTAGGAAGTCGAGGAACAAGAGGTTCCCAAATGGATAGCCATAGTAGTAGCAGCAACTATCATGATAGCTGGGAAACTCGAAGTAGCTATCCTGAAAGAGACAGATACCCTGAGAGAGACACTCGAGATCAAACAAGGGACTCTTCCTTTGAGAGAAGGCATGGAGAAAGAGACCGTCGGGACAACCGAGAGCGAGGTTTGTTAAACAGCTTTGTATCCTTTAGTGCTCAACAGCTAGGGGAGAATGGTTCTTTAAATTGGTATCAAGTCACTTTTAACAGGAAATGTATTTTAGGATCTATACTTAGTAACATTTAAAGCTATTTATATAATCTTTGTTTGTGTGGTGCAGAAGTATATCAGTAGCTACTGGAACCTAATAAGCAGATCTAAAGAGCTGGGGTTGCCCTATTGTATGTGGTAGGCAGCTCTCTAAAGAAGGTAGATTATCATGTGCCTTTACCAGTTTAACCCCTGCAGCTGAAACTCCTGGCTACTCAGTAATTAGCTGTTGTCAGTCATTTTACAAAGTGTCAGAGATCAGCTAATAAAATAAAAAAGAGTGGAAGTGGGGGCGGGGACTAAGAAGGGGGTAAAGTATGGTAATCCAGAAGACCGTGATGCTCACATTCTGTCCTGAGAGTCTGTACTTGCTGTTGCTAGTTTCCTTTGTACATCTCTAGTACAAGTATCCTGACAGTCTACTAGATGATCTTTTAATCCATTTTGTAGCCAGATTACTGGAAAATACATAAGGATCAGATGCAGAACAGAGTCTCTTTGATACCGTCTACTTACTTTAGAGTTCTATTAAACATCAAGAAAAGGTATTTATGTAGAGGTGTAAGGCAAGAGAAGCAACTAGCTTTGCAAGATGGCAAACAGAGTGTGTTGGAAATAAAGAGTAGGTACAGATTCCTGAGATGGGAAGTCCCCTACCATGTCCCAGAATATGAAGGGAAATCGGCATGGCTGTAGAGTGAGCAGAGGGAAGCTGGAGAGAGGCCGAGGGCGGGCACATGCTCAGGCATGCCTTGTTCCCACTTTCACAGTGTAAGCGCAACAGACAGGTAGCCAGGACGGAGTGATTGCCAGAGCTATGCAAAATTCTGTTAGGCAAATAACAATTCTGCGGAATATCAGGAAAGCTCCCTTAACTAAAGAGGTATTGTCTACATTAGCCCAGAGCATGTGTCAGTTAGCTGGAAGAAACAGTGGGAAAACCTAGGATGGTGTGATGGCATAAGTAGACACACAGGTCTGAAAGACTCACCTGCTCCCCAGGAGCAAGCATTAGCTTCTGAGGCTGGAGTGTGGCCTAGAGGAGAAGGCTAAAGAAGGATGATAGCACAGGCTGCAAATGGCCTCTAGGCCAGACTGGAATGGTCAGATTGGATTGCTGTGCGCTGCCTACAAGTAACTGCCTTTAAGCCTGTGGATCAGCGTTTTCATGAGAAACATCTTATGCATCTGGTCGGGGAACTGAAGGCAGAGATACCAACCACTTAGACTGTTGATTATATATCAGCATCTAACAGAGCTGAACAGTTTCCTTCTGCATTAATGAAGCAACTGTAGAGATAGGGTTTGGAAAAGAAACAAGTGTTAGAACGAAATCAATCTACCTATATAGAACAGAATTGGGAAACACATAAAGAAAGCACAGCTTTGAAGAACACATTTTTAGGAGAGATCAGAAAGAAGACAGTTTGGCATGTTATTGTGGCATTTTTAGGTGCTTTATGTTTTCCTTTAAGATAGGAAGTGTTGGTTGGCATCATAAAGGTTTCACTGCCATTAAAGTGGCTGGACAGCCGGTTTCTGGTGATATTGTGCCAGGTCACTGATAGGAACTTCTGGAAAATTGCCATATTTGTTTTTTCAGACTGTTTCATGATGGTGCTTTTTGGTTATAATCACTAAATCAGAAATTTTTCCTAAGCATAGAACTGCTGGAAAAAAGTTATACAGTAGATCCATTTAGAGTTGTAATGGATTTCAGCAAAAGTAAAAGGAGAAAAGCGGACTTTGTCATATAACATGACAAATGTTTTTGGGCATCAGTACCACTAATTCTAGCTTATTAGAGATTAATAGCCAGCCTCAAGTTTTAAACATTGCTTTATTTTCTCACTTATTGCTGTTCTTTGGTGTGTGTGTGTGTGTGTGTGTGTGTGTGTGTGTGTGTGTGTGTGTGTGTGTGTGTGTATGGTTTAGATGATAAATCAAAAGTGAAGTACTTGATCTATAATTTATTGCTACTGTAACCTGATGTGCTATACTCAGATAAAATTTAAGACTTACCTGTAGGTTATCTGACAAATCAATCACTGACAAATTTGATTTTTATTGTAGATCAAAGACCAAGCTCGCCTATTCGACATCAGGGAAGGAGTGAGGAGCTTGAGCGTGATGAAAGAAGAGAGGACCGAAGAATAGACAGAGTAGACGAGAGAAGAGATGAAAGGGTTAGAGACAGAGATAGGGATCGAGAGCGAGAAAGGGAGCGGGAGAGAGAGCGGGAGCGAGACCGGGAGCGAGAAAAGGAAAGAGAAAGAGAACTAGAAAGGGAGAGAGCTAGAGAGCGTGAGAGAGAAAGAGAGAAAGAGAGGGAGAGGGAGCGAGAACGAGAGAGAGATCAGAGAGATCGTGACCATGATCGAGAGCGAGAAAGAGAGAGGGAGCGAGAGAGGGAGCGGGAAAAAGAGCGGGAGCGAGAGCGAGAAGAGAGAGAGAGGGAAAGGGAACGGGAGCGGGAGAGAGAACGAGAGCGGGAGAGAGAGCGAGAGAGAGAGCGAGAAAGGGCCAGAGAAAGAGAAAAAGAACGAGAACGGCAGAGAGAGTGGGAAGATAAAGACAAGGGACGTGATGACCGGAGGGAGAAGCGTGAGGATGTCCGAGAGGACAGGAACCCCAGAGACAACCACGAGGAGAGGAAGTCCAAGTAAGGAGGGCGGGACCTCCAGCGCAGTCGCGTGTTCTGTCCGATGCTTCGCTGTGCTCTGCTTCCCTGTACTGCAGAGTTGCCTCGTGTGTATGCATGCATACACCGTACATATATTTATTTGGTGTTTAAAAATGTTTGTAGTTGTCTAGAAAACTAGTTCTGAGTTCTATTTATGGATCCCAGGGCTATGTTTCTCCATATTAGTCTGTTTCTGCTCTCTTCCTCGCTCCATGTTAAGAATAATGAATGTGTCAGGTGATGGTGGCCCACGCCTTTAATCCCAGCACTTGGGAGGCAGAAGCAGGCCGGTCTGTCTGAGTTCAGGACAGCCAGGGCTGTGTAGAAAAACCCTGTCTCAAACATACAAACAAAAAGGATAATGAATTCAAACCTCAGACATTGTAAGGCAAATGTACATTTCTTTCTAATTCTGTCTTCTAAGACTAAAAATTTTAAGTCTTTATCTTGGTTTATCTTTGGTTCCATGGTTTGATTAATATTTTTCATGTGTCTATTGTGTTACAGTAGCATTTTTTTTCCCTGATTTTTTTTCATATCTATCCAACCCAGAAGTTGAGCCTAGGAACTTAGGAACCATGTAACCAAAAATTAGTTAAATGAGACTAATATCGTCATCTTTTTGTTGCTTTTTCATCTCAGTGCCCTGAACTTACACAGAACTTTAAAAAACAAAAACAAAAAAGACAAAAATACATTGTTTTATGTAGTTTTGCCGAATTACCATAGTGTTTGTTTTATTATTCTAACTTTGGCTTTTCCTGTGTTTTAAATTTTGCTTTATGAGCTATTCCTTGCTGTGTTAACAGTTCACCCCAAACGTGAGCAGTTAAAGACAAGTCATAAATGCTTTCTGATGCTTCTGTAGGTGAGCCGTGTCACCTGGGCTCAGCAGAGTACGCCTTCATCCCTTGTCTAGCAATCGCAGTGTCCTACCTCTCCTCCCTGTGACCTTGGAGCCTGCGATAGTTCAAACTCTGAAACCCCAAAGCCCTTTGAGTCCTCTCCATGTTGAGTGTGACTTCCATTCCCTTCTCTCTTTTGTGCATAGCAAGTGTGAGCCAAGCCCAGTTTAAACAGTGTGGAACAGACCACCTTTTAGCAGAAAAAGCATTGCACAATGAAGTACACAGGCTGTGGCCTGGGAGTTGTCATACTATGCCTGGGGCTGCCCGTTCACATGATCACTCATCTATGTAAGAAGTTGGTTTTCTTTCTTAGCTTTGACCTTGGTATCTAAAAACAGTGTTAGCTCTTAAAAGTTTAGAATTTAATGAAAAAAAAAAAGTCAGAATTTAATGAGCATATGAGAAAACTCTAGAATAGTTTACCCAGGGTGTCTAAGCCACTATTCAGTTAAAGTTTAGTTATGAAAACAAATACAGTAAGGAATTTTTATAACATACCCACAGTGTGCCCGCATGGTACTGGACTTACCACATAACTGATTTAATTCTCTTTAGTCTTATGAGAAGGGATTTTGCTTTTTCTCCCAATTTCAGATGAGAGAACTTAGATTTGGGGAACCTCCAGGAACTTACTTAGGTTGCCTGAAAGTAATGTGGCTGTTAAGTCACACTCACAGCTCTTAACTCCTAAAGTAACTCTTTATTGTTTTCATCCCTTGTCTCAGCACGAGGCATATAAAATTGACAAGTTATAGTACAGAATACATTATTGCATTGATTTTTCTGCTGTATGTTACCAACTTGTAGGATTTAGATCTGACAAGTTTCCCTTGAGTGTTCCTTGTGTGTGATAAGAGGAATGTGCCTCTGGATTTTTTACTCACAGATGTACATTTTAGCAAAGGAAGTAAAATAAATTGTATTAGAAGCCCCACACTGCCTTTGTGAGTACAGCTGTAACAGCGCAGCTTTCCTGCAATTGTACGTTCTACTTACAGTGAAGAAACACCATTAAAAGCTGAGTACAGAAGTCTTTTTTCTTTTTCCAATGTAGTACCTTATAACTTGTATTTGTCCACACTTAGGAAGCGCTATAGAAGCGAAGGGAGTCCCAGCCCCCGGCTGTCCCCCAAGCGCCGGCGGGAGCATTCTCCAGACAGCGACACCTACCACAGTGGGGATGACAAGAGTGAGTAGTCTGTTTTCTGTCTGCGCATGCTCACTGTTGCCGTGAACCCACCCTTATTGCAACTAATGAACAGATTTTTTAAATGTTCTTGTTCTGTGCTGCTGAACGTTTCCATATGTGAGTGGTGTGTTAGGAATACCATTTTACACAAGGCTGCTATCTCTTCCTAATATTGCTTGTTAGAGATGTGTTTTTATCTTTATTGCCATTTCGAAGGTTTTGAATGAAAAGTCAGTTTGTACTTTAAATGAGATGTTCTATTTACTGACCTAATGAAGATGTGAGTACTTCTATTTTTTGTATAGATGAAAAACATAGACTCTTGAGCCAGGTTGTGCGACCACAGGAATCGCGTTCTCTCAGCCCATCACACCTCCCAGACGACAGGCAGTGTAGATGGAAGGAGGAGGATCGCAAATCCGAGAGAAAAGAGAGTTCCAGGCGCTATGAAGAGCAAGAACTCAAAGAGAAGGTTTCTTCTGGCGATAGGCAAAGGGAGCAGGCGGAAAGCATGGAGAGCTCAAGGGGGCGCGCGCAAGACCTGGTGAGCCATCGCCAGGCTGAAGAGCGAGACCGCGACGGGTCTGATCGAGCCCACGATGAAAAGAAAAAAGCAAAAGCTCCGAAGAAACCTGTTAAGAAAAAAAAAGAGGATGATGTTGGACTAGAGAGGGGCAGCCTTGAGGCGTCTGAAGATGCTCAGGTGTTTTCACCAAAAAAAGGACAGAAGAAGAAAAATATCGAAAAAAAGCGTAAACGATCCAAAGGCGATTCTGATGTTTCTGACGAAGAAGCGGCCCCACAGAATAAAAGGAAGAGAGGCCCGCGGACGCCTCCCCTGGCCATCAAGGAGGAGCTGATTGACATTTCCACTGACAAGGATGGCATCCTGGAGGACGCTCTGAAGAAAGAAGATACAGCCTTCAGTGACTGGTCAGATGAGGATGTGCCTGACCGCGCAGAGGGCATGGAACCGGAGCACAGCGCAGCCGCCGCCACTCCTGGAAGTACCCCTTCCCCTCTGTCCTCTCTGCTCCCTCCTCCGCCGCCTGTGGCTGCTGCCAGTACTGCAGCAGCTGCTCTGGCCTCCTCAGCTACTGCTGCCGCCACCTCTGCTGCTATTCCCAGTGCTGCTGCCACCTCCAATGCCAATGCCAGTGAAGACTCACATAGAAAATGCCACAGGACACGAGGGGAGAAAGGAGAGGCACCCCATATGACCGTAGAAGACACACCACATCGCAAGCTGGTGGACCAAAAGAGAAGCAGCAGCCTTGGAAGCAATCGAAGTCACCGTAGCCACACCTCTGGTCGCCTGCGCTCCCCGTCGAATGATTCTGCCCATCGAAGCGGGGATGACCAGGGTAGTCGAAAGAGAGTGCTGCATAGTGGTTCCAGAGACAGAGAAAAAACAAAGAGCCTGGAAATCACAGGAGAGAGAAAGTCTAGAATTGATCAGTTAAAGCGTGGAGAACCCAGTCGAAGTACTTCCTCAGGTAATAAAGTTGAATTGTGATCCAATTAGTGTTTTCTGTGATTTTTGTCCGGATTATAACTCTAAAGCAGTGCCAACTGGTTATTTTACATGCTGCCTGAAATTGCATGCAAGTTCAAAACAAAACAAAAGGTTAATAACGATTTCTTTAAAATCTCATCTTTTGACACTGAAATACTGACCTTATGAAGATGCATACGCAGCGGAATGTTCACATCAGGATCTTAGTGGTGTGTTGTACTGATCAAGCTTACATATTTTACTTTCAACTCCCTCCTAGCCAGTGCCACCGTTCTCACTATAGAAAACAAGATAAGGAAGAGATCAAACACTAGAGCAATCAACTGTATCATCGCCTGGTCGTGGGGGGCGGGGGGGCGGGGGGGGTGGGGGGGGGTGAAAATGGATAAGAACACTTGAGAGACTATTTTAATTAGCACTTTAATTGAGAGACAAATTTTTCCTTAAAATGAGTTTGAGTATATGGGATTATAGATGTAAAATACAGAGTATATAAACAAATAAGTAGAAAATACAAACGTTATAAATTGTAAGTGATATTCAGAGTGTATAAACAGAACATACGTGGAAAATACAAAAGTTAAAAGCTATAAATTGAAGCATTCTGTTTCTGCTTCTTGTGTTAACTTTACGTATGCGTACTTGATTTAGATCGCCAGGATTCTAGAAGCCACAGCTCACGAAGAAGCTCTCCTGAGTCCGATCGGCAGGTTCACTCGAGGTCGGGGTCGTTTGACAGTAGAGACAGACTCCAAGAACGAGATAGGTATGAGCATGACAGGGAGCGGGAGCGCAGAGACCCCCGGCAGCGGGACTGGGACCGGGACGCTGAGAAAGAGTGGCCGCGGACCAGAGACCGGGACAGGCTGCGGGAACGAGACAGAGAACGGGACAAAAGGAGAGACTTGGACAGAGAGAGAGAGAGACTGATCACTGACCCCATGGAAAGGGACAGAGAACGAGATAGAACTTTTGAGACTTCTCAGTCGGAATCTGTGAAGCGCAGTGAAGCCAAGTTGGAGAGCGAACATGAAAGAGACCTCGACAGCAGTTCCCGGGACTCTGCGGCCTTGGACAAGGAAAGACTGGATAGAGACCTGGGCTCGCTGCAGGGATTTGAAGATGTGAGTAAAGCTGGAAGAACAGAGAGTCTGGAAGGTGAGGGCGCCGCTGTTCTCTGTCGTATTGCCCCATTCTTTTCCCAGTTCCCTGTAGGACAGCGTTTCTAAGTCACCTATGGGTCACTAGACAATGGACTCTGTTCTGTGAGTGGAAGTCCTTGAAGAAGGAAAGCCTGTGAGCGTAGAAGAGCGTTCATTTTAGCAGTAGTGTCCAGGCAACCTTGCTCGGAGAGCTTAATGAAATAAAGAAGTGGTGATGAAGTAAAGGGGAGCAGAGCATCAAAAGACAGAACAGTCGCTCCTACTGCTGCCTAAACATTCAAATAAGAGGTCCCTTAGGTGCATCGCATGTAGCCTTTAATAAACATCACATATTTTACTTAACATGTTTAAAAAAAAAAAAAAAAAGGTCATCTGAGCGTGATGACTCACCCATCGTCCTGTCTCCAGGAAGGCTAAGGCAGGAGACTCATATTCAAGGTCGCCTGGCCTACATAACAAAACCCTGTCACAACACATGAAGAAATTTGAAGTGAGGAATTAAAAAGCAATTACTAGTTCCTGTTTGCTAGAACAGTTGAAAATGAACATGTTATCATCACAGTGCTCCCTAAAACTGGTTGATGGCAGATTGACTGCAGCAGCCGGGTGGCACTCCCTGGGCCTAGTTAGAGCACAGGGCCACATCAGCCATCTGACAGACCCAGTTAGCCAGTCTTGAGTCTTTGGGACCTTAGTCCTCACTGCCTCTCCCTCCTTTCACTTTCCCACTGTGCCACACAAACTGATTCATTTTGAGGAGGAGGGATAGTGACTTCAGTCAAAGTTATTTCAATCAGTTCAGTTCGTTACAGTTTGATTCAGCTCAGTTTAGTTATACAGAAAGTCTAAACCTTTAAACCCATGATTTTGTGGGGTTTTTTTTTCCCGTTTGGTTTGGGGTTTTTGTTGTTTTGGTTTTTGAGACAGGGTTTCTTTGTGTACCCTTGGCTGTCCTGGACTCGCTTTGTAGACCAGACTGGCCTTGAACTCATGGCAATCTGCTTTCCTCTGCCTCCCGAGTGCTGGGATTAAAGGTGTAAAATCTGTGAGTTTTACTATGGGCCAACTCCTGTCATACGACAGTTAAAAAATAGCAAAGTATTCTTGCTTATATATACTTGTTCCCAGGCCATAGACAGCTGACACAGCATCTCCAGTCTCTCACCTTTCTCCATCCTTCCTTTTCCCTTTTATCATTTCTACTCAAACCAGAACCTTAATGCCTCGCTTGTCTTCAGGAGCTCTCGCTGCTCAGGGCAGCTGCCCTTTGAGCCTCCGCTGTGCTGTGTCTGCGTAAGCCTCCCTGCACCGTAGCAGAATGACTTTCCTGTGTTTCCCTCCCCATAGCCTCCTTTTTATGAATCATGGCTTTTCTCCTTTGTTGTGAGGACTGTTTCAGGACACACTGTGTTGCTGACACTCTGCCGTATGTGCGTTCTCCACATGGTATTTGTGGTGGATTATATAAACCCCAGGCTAACGGGATGGCTTCTCTGAGAAGTCTTAGGAAAGTCTGCCTTCCTGAGACTCTCCAGTTTCACTGTCAGAATTTAAATCATTGTTCTGACATAACCTTTCAAGTCCCCAGGCTATTAGTTTTTGTTTGTCTTGTTTTGCTATATAATCACACTGGCTTGTGTAGTAAAGCCCCAATCTTTACACCGGTGGAGTGTTAGATCTGTTGGTTACTAACCCCCAGTATGCCTATTTTTCCCATTTAACAAAAACATCTATCTTCAGCTTTCATTGCATCACATTTTTATCTCAACTTTGAGTATAAGTAGCATCAGGTCAAAAGTTATGGTTCTAATGGAAGTACTTGGGATGTAATGGAATATAACTGAACTAATTGTTATTATAGGTCTTTTAGGACTGGGTCACAGGCTTCATCCTGAACATATCATTTATTTATGGTGACTCCAGACAATATGGCATATGTATTTAGAAGTGAGTCATTTGCTGTATCATGTAAATATTTTACTCAACTTAAGGTAGAAAAAATGAGTTAGGTAAACTTAACAACCTTAACTCTATTATGTACATCTATTTTTAGAAATATATTACTATGAAATTTGCCTTGGAGATGAATTAGTGGGGATACTGGGAAAGTACACAACTTTCCAGTAAAGAGTAGTCAACAAACCATTGTTGGCAGGGGAGACTGCCGTGCAAGAGAAGTTGAGGGCCACAGTGGTGCAGCTTTCATGGCTTGGTACCCATGTTGGCGTGGGGTTTTCATTGATACATGTGTCTGAGGCCCACCAGTGCTTCCGTGGACCACTTAGCTGAGAGTAGCACCCAGTCCAGCTGTTGCTGTTGCCCAGGCAACCAGACCTGACAGTCTAAAAGGCAGCCTGCAGATGCTTTGGTTGTGGGCTGTGAAATGCATTAATCAAGTCAAGATTTCCAAACAGAAGAAATCGAAAATCTGCTCTGCTGACCAAGTTGCAGAGCATTAAAATAAGTCTGGCCAAGAAGGTGTAAAACCCTAGGTTACACGTCTCTCATTCGTAGCAGCTTCATTGCTCAGCTTGGCCAAAGAAGACAGTGTTCTCATTGTATGGAAGCTCACTAAGGTGCTGCACAGTGACCTCATACACCAACCATAAAGAGAGTTTTCTTTTGAAAAGTAGAAAAACTATTAGAGATATTTCATAGCCTCATACTTTTCATGCTGCAGATGCATCCCCATGAGCCTGTTATTACAGTTTGAAAACAAGGGTTATAGATCCATAAAATATGTAGTTTAGAAATAATTAAGCATATTTATAGTTTGGGGACTAGGTTTACAACTAACTCAGCAGGAAATAAAAGCTTCGCCTGGGAATAGTTGAAGGAAAAAGTCAATGAAAAAACAAAGTAGAATTTATGCTACTAATGCCATAAAAAACACTCTGATCACATATTATTACAGCATTCTTCCTAAGATTTTATTCAGTAAGGAGAAGAAAATATTGAGATCAAGAAGCAGAATTGAGAGGTAGGGGAATTTAAAAGCACTTTAACATTTGTGCCTCAGTGCTAGAAAGTTTGTGCTATGAGCTGACTATCAGAATAAGATTTGAGCTTAAAATGCAATTTGAAATAGGTTTGTGAGTTTTGAAAATGAGTTTATTTAGATTTTTCTTAGTGTTGAGATGGTATCATTGAAAATTAACACACAAAGAAGGCATGAGATAGGAGGGACTTGGTGAGGAAGGACTCCGGGAAGGAGGGAAGCAGGGGTAGAATGGCCAAAACTCAGTGTATACAGGTGTGAAACTGTCAGTCAATACAGTGTACATACTCAGCATTACTTCTGATATTTTAAGTGTGACCTTACAGTGTGTTTGGATATTGCTATTATATTCTTAACATTTAAGATTGTAACTAGTAAAATTTGTTTTCAGGTTAAATTATCAAGTGTTCAATTACAAAACGTAGTTTTCTAGCTAAAACAAACAACACCTTTTTAGTTTTAGTTTTTGTTTTTCAAAACAGTGTTTCTCAATAATCCCAACTGTCCTGGAACTCACTTTGTAGACCAGGCTGGACTGGAATTTACAGAGATCCGTCTGCCTCTGCCTCCTGAGTGCTGGGACTAAAGGTGTCTGACTCCATGCCAGCTATAAAACAACTTTTTTATAACCTTTTATTGTGCCCAATAGTTTCTGCCTTTCAGTTCCACTTAGATATCACTCTATTTTATCTGTCTGTCTGTCTATCTATATATCTTTCTATGACATGAACTTAATTTGTCTGTGCAGCAGGAGACGACGAATCCAAGTTAGATGATGCACATTCATTAGGATCTGGTGCTGGGGAAGGCTATGAGCCCATCAGTGATGACGAACTGGATGAAATTCTGGCAGGGGATGCAGAAAAGAGAGAGGACCAGCAGGAAGAGGAGAAGATGCCAGGTAATGTACCCAGAGCTCAGAAGAACTGGAGTGTGGGGTTCTCGGCCATGCTGTGAGAAGTAAGGGGCACTTACACTCCTCCTGTTAGGTCTTAAGTAAGGGGGCCACTAGAAGGAGTGTTAGAGTTTGTGCATCTGTGGTTTTCCACACTGCCTGTGTAAAAGAGTGTCCTAGTGAAGAGCAGAATTGTAAGATTTCTTTTCCAGAGTTTAAGATTCTTATTATCTCACCCAGAACCTCACCATATCCCAGCTGCTTGCCAGTGTCCAACATGGCAGGTATGTGGTGCAGCAGGACTTCACAACTGTGGTGGCCTCAGCCAACTTAACCCACATTCAAAAATAGATAAAGGTTGTTTGAACACGGTGTCAGTTCCATGACTATGGTGAACGTTGCCTGACTCACTGAGTGGGCACTGTGAACTCAGGGAACCATCTGTTTCAGTCAGGGTCTCATTGTGCAACTTTTTCACTTATTTGATTCATTTGTTTATTTTTTGTTTTTGAGACAGCAGTCCTCAAACTGACTTCAAACCTGCCGTGTAGCTGAAGATGGCCTTGAACTTCTGATTCTTATGCCTGTACCTTTCCAAGCCCTGGGGTTATAGGATTGTGCCCCACACCTATTTTGTTTTTTCATTTTGTTGTTGTTTTTATCATAAGGAGACACTTTGCTTGGTCATGATATGTAAAATATACTTACTTCACTTGACCTTATATTTCCTAACTTATAGATGCAATTTGTCACGTCCTTTTCAGTAGATCATCTGCTGTGTGTCAGCATTCACTGTATTACTCTTTTACATCTGTTCATCTTTTTGTTGAGGGTGGGCATATGCCTCAGGGCGTGTGTGGAGCACTGGGAGTCAGTTCTTCCACTGTGTAGCTTCCAAGACTCAAACTGAGGTTGACAGCTTTGACTGCAGGCACCTTTACCTGCAGCCATCTCTCCAGCCTCAGACTGGTTTTCTGGTGTAAAATAAAGCCCTGTCTTTACTTCCTTAACTTTGTTACAGATCCCTTAGATGTAATCGATGTGGACTGGTCTGGACTTATGCCAAAGCATCCAAAAGAACCCAGAGAGCCTGGGGCGGCCCTCCTAAAGTTCACGCCCGGAGCTGTTCTGTTACGAGTTGGGGTTTCCAAAAGGCTGGCAGGTTCTGATCTCTTTACTAAAGTTAAAGAAACGTGTCAGCGGCTTCTAGAAAAACCCAGAGGTAAGTGCACTTTGTTTGCCTGAACTGTGTGATGTACTGTAGCAGTCAGTGTGCTTTGGGGAAGGGGCCCGTTTGCTTGTCTTATACAGTCTGTGCACTAGGGACTGCTTTAGGAGTGTTATTTCTTAAGTTCAAGAAAAACTTGATTCTGGAAAGAAAGAAAAAAGAGGTTGGAAAAGTAAGAAAGAAAATAACAAAAATATTTTTGAGGCCTGAAGGTTTAGCTCAGCAGCAGAGCATAAGCACCAGGCACCAGGCCCAATTGCAGCACCGTAGGAGAGGAAGTTGCTTTTTAACAAACAAGTTCGTGTGTCAGAATGCACAGACGTTTGCTTAGAACTAAACAAACAGTTCCATGAAGTTGGGTTTTTTTCCCAAGCAAATTATGAGTGACTTGCAACCTTTTCACCTGGCTACAAGCAGAGGAATATATATATTCAAACCGGAATGTCTAGGTGGAGCCTTTAACAGATGGTTTAGCTTGGTGGGTATGGCCCCTTGTCTGTCGCCCAGAGAATACCTGCTTGCCCCCTGGTCTCCACCTGTTCCTGTGAGGTGTAGTTGGAACAGTTACACCATCAGCTGAAACACTGACAACAGTACTGCAGTGGCGTGGCATTATCACTCAGAAAATACTTCATCTGAATTATTGTTCACCTTAGTGAACTTCTGGAGACTTCTGGTTTTGTTTTTGTTTTTCTAGATGGGGTTTCTCTGTATAATAGCCCTAGTTTCTAGGCCAGGCTGGCCCTGAACTCACAGAGATCCGCCTGCCTCTGCCTCCTGAGTGCTGGTATTAAAGGCATGTACCATCATGCCCAGCAAATCTGAACCTTTTAGTGTATGGATTCTGGTGGTTTTGTTCTGTTGTTTGTTTTATAGCTTTTGTCAATGAGAGGCTGAGCAAATACTTAAACAAGGGAAGAGAGAGAAGGTGAAAGCACCATTACCTAGGACTTTATATTATATCCCTAAAAGTTTAAACAAAAGTTTGGCGGGAGGGAGGTGTTTTATGTTTCATGAGCCCGTGTCGTTCTGCCCATTCCCATAATCAGTAAAATTCTCCATTTTAATACTACTAGTAAATTATATGTGAATATTTTGTAACCTAAAAAGTGACCTAAGGGTTCTAGCCACATTGTTTTTACTTTTGTTAGATCTGTGGCCCTCAGAAAATAACTCATGCTAACCCCAATTTTTTACTTACTTTATCCCAGTTGAATTTTTTAATCAAAATTTTCCTGAGAGAGAGAGTCAGTGTGTGTCAAGTTAAGTGAACACTGAACTTGATTTAAATGTTCTCATTTGACCCTTCTTCCAAGTAGTAATCAGTGGCCTCACTTTCCCTCTGAAGTCTGCTTTTGATACTCTTAAATTAAAATAGCATAACACTATTGTGTTTATTCAGGCTAGAAATGTATCTACACATTGAAAGTCCTTTCACAGGAGACCATTGCTGCTAGCCTTGACAAGTCACTAAGGCTGCTAACTTGAGTAAATCAGGTTCTTGAAGTGTTCAGTTAAGTCAGTGGTGACACTTCCTCTTTCAGGGAAACTTAATGTGTGCTTGTTTTGATTGAAAGATGCAGAGAGCCTTTTCGAACATGAACTAGGCGCTCTCAACATGGCTGCTCTACTGCGAAAAGAAGAGCGAGCAAGTCTTCTTAGTGACCTGGGACCATGCTGTAAAGCGTTATGTTTCAGACGAGATTCTGCAATCCGGAAGCAGCTTGTGAAGAATGAAAAGGTACCACGCAGTGGGTGGTAGGAATAATGTTTTTCCTCTTAATTGTTTTATGACTTTGCTTTCATAGTCAGCCAGTCATGTAAAGGAAGAATTCACATTTCATCCTCAGTAGTATTGATGAGTCGTTGTTGAGAATGGCAATTGTCATTCCTACTTCATGCACAAAACATTACATGAAATGTTTTGCATGTGAGAAAAGCAAACATACAGAGCATTTACTAGAGAATAAGGAAGATAAGAAATACGAGTTACTTTGGATTAGAGAAGGATCTGATGAGAAATTGAAAGAGTCTTCAGCATTTTAAAGTTGGGAAACTGGGACTGTAGGTGAGTGTTGTAGCATAAAATTAATAAAGCAACAGTTTTTCTTTAACCCCGCTAACTCCCAAAATAATTAACAGAGAGACTATAGTTTATTTTATAAGCTTAAAGCACTAGAGCTAGGCAGATGTCAGCCCTCTAAGCTATTTTGTGCACCCTCTTCTGGCTTCTGTGGGTGATCTGTCTCTCCTTCTGTGTGTCTTTCCATTTCTTTCATTTCTACCACCTTTGTCTGCCTACCTCCTTCTCTGTCTCCCTCTCTGTGTCTCCTCTGTCTCTCTTTCCCGCTACTGTCTTGTCTAGCTATCTGTCATCTAAATGACTTTTGAAAAAGTTACAGTCATCATTCTCCTTTATTGTTCCTGTTTTGCATATGGGTGGCCATCTTTAGTGGCTACCTTTCTCAACTCAGCATTTTTCTTGTGTGTTCCCACTCCCATCCCTAGGCGTGTTTGTAGTGAGTCCTCTGCAGTTGAGCACTAACAGTAGCCACCATCATCTTTATCCTTCACTTGTAAATTATCACTTGCGTCATATTATAGCTGCTTCTAATTAGTGCCAGTATCTTCAGGATACTGCCCTCTTTGTATAAAAAATATTTTATGGCACTTGTTGGTTTCTCCCCAATGTACTGTTGTGTTCCTCAAAAACTATAGCAACTCAGACACCCTTAAAAAAATCTCATGGAGAATGTTTAGAAACTTACACCTTGTAATTTACAGTGCAGATAATTAACGGACCACATGACACATTGTGACACTTTAATAACTCATTGTACATGTCTTAATTGACCCCTCTGCAGAAAGAATTGCAAGTATTCAGATTTCTCAGTGTGAAAGATGTCAGCAGCAGCTGGGCCTGTAGTGCAGGCTTGTGAATGCTGCTCAGGTTGAGGTGGGAGGATTTGAGACCAACCTGCATTACAGATAACAGCACAAGCTGACGGGAAGGGGTAAAACTAAGCAACAGTTCAAATGCTCAGCAGCCTCAGGAAGAAGACTCAGATTAGTTTTATCTTACTTTAAAAGAGAAGTACGAACAGGACTGTGTCCTGGGAGAAGAGATAGATTCCTCTCCAGTGACAAGAAGTGAAAAAACCATTAATCATATATTTGACATTGTCTCTTTATAGGAGAATTACTTTGAAGTGTGTAAGTATAAAGTGCCTTAGAAAATAGCAAGAAAAAACATTTAGCTATTGTAAATTTGTTTAAATATCATTTTAGCATCATAGTATTAAAATAGCACACAGATAGCAAATAAAAGGAAAGAAATAATAGCCAATTAAGAAAATTGAAGATAAAAGGACATTGGAGAAAATAGTAAAACCAAAAGCTGTTTGTTTGTTTTATTTAAGAAATTAATAGTGCCTTGCTAAACCGATAAAGGAGAAATACAAATGAGCAGTAATGAGAATAAAAGTTGAGATGTCACTACAGCTATCATAAGTGATAGGAGAGTAGTAGAGGCTGGGGTGTGGCTCTGTGATGGAGGGCTTGCCTGGCATGCCCAAGACTCTGGCCTTGATGCCCAGCACTGCTTACCAAAACAGAAGAAGAAAAGCAGAAACTCCACATACATAAAGTTCAGTGTAGTACTGTGTAGACAGTTCTCAGACAGCCAAACCTGTGTCAGAAGCAGTAGAAAGCTTAAGCTAGCTTTACATCTGCTTCAGCTCACATCTTCCAAAAAGTGGGATTTCCACTCTAAGTATTAAAAAGAAAAGATGGACAGCAATAAAAAGACTGATTCTATGCAGTGTTTCCAGAAAGCTGAAGAAGGCAGGGGCACTTCCCAGCTCATGTTGCAGCTCCAGCACCGAGACACCTCAGGAAAACTCCTGCTCATCCTTTCTTGGGAAGATGGTGGTGAAGACCCTCAGAAATGTTGAGAAGTCAGATTCAGAACTATATGAAGTGAATCCTGCACTGCAGTCAGATATGGGTTACCTTGGGAATGAAAGACTGGCCAGTGTTCTAAATCATTTAGTATGATCTACAGATCAAGCTAAAAAGGAAAAAAAAAAAAGATCATATTATACAGTAGTTAAGAGTATTGTTTTCTCAAAAACTGTTCTGCCGATTCAATAAGATTCTAATAAAAACCCAACCAAGATCTCTTTGTAGAGATGAACAAACTGATTCTAGAGTTCTTGTGGAATCTGGTCATATTGATTTTACACAAAACCCAACCACTAACAATAAATGAGAGAATTTACTACTTGTTTCAAGATTTACTATAAAAAATATATTTAAAATAATGAAGTACTGGTAAAAGAATAGAATTTCAGCTAAATGGAAGTGAACAGATTCTACAAGTAGACAGACACAAATGTGACCAGTTAAGAGGGGGCAGGGGAGAGTATAAAATAGTTCTGATTTTTTAAATTAATTTTTATTATGAAATAATGATTTTTATCTTCATAAATTAAGAGACTGATAAAAAAAGAAAAAGACAAACAATGGGAGACAGTATTTACAGAATATACTTCATTTGTTTGTTGTTTTTTGTTTTTTCAAGACAGGGTTTCTGTATGTTATCTTGGCCATCCTGGACTTGCTTTGTAGACCAGGCTGGCTTTTAACTCACAGCAATCGCCTGCCTCTGCCTCCTGAGTACTGGGATTAAAGGCCTGCACCACCACGCCCAGCCTGAATACACTTCTTAAATACTCCAAACATATGAAAATATTCTCAAGAATTAATAAGAAAACAATTCAGTTTTTCAAAATGGTGAAATATTTAAACAGACATTATGCCAGTGTGCTTAGGCCACATGATTGGATGGGTATAGATTAAGACTGCACTGACATTCTGTTACTTACCTGTGTTGATGGCCTAAAAGACCTAACCAGTTAAAACTTGGTGACACACTCCCCAAACTGAATCCACTTCCAGGGGCCAGTAGATGAACTGTCACACAGCCAAGCAGTAGGAAGTCACTATCAACAAAACATGACCGCCCTTGGCATGTTGAGCGGCATGCGTGAATCTCAGGCACTGTGCTGAAGAGAGGGACTAACACCGGCAGTAGCTGAGACTTGTCCTGTATTTCTGGGACATTCTGAGAAACATAAACAGTGGTTACCAGGGTTAGGGTTGAGGATATGGGATTTTGTCACCATATTTGCACAAATCTGTATGTGTATTAAACCTCATAGAATTGTACATAAAAAGTTACTTTATCCAGTTCTTCAGCCCAAATGTTACAAGACTAATAAGGAGTGAAGAATGTTTGGCTTGTGAAAGAAAAATGAGGAAGAAGTGATTCTTCTCTCAGAATTTGTACTTTGTCGGCAAAAGCAGGATTGAATACAAGTGTCAGTCAGGAGGGTGGGCGCTGTTGCTTCCCTCAAGAGAAGCAGAAGCTCAGCACACACGCCTCTGCTTGGCTGCAGTGTTCACTAATTACTTGGTGGGAAACCTTAGTAAGAGCTAGACAAGGTGCCCTCTGGCCTTGCTTGTTTGGTCTTGAACAGAGCCCAGATTCGCTTTAATATCAGAAAAGTTCAGGTCAGTGCTCAGCTGTCATCCGGGCTGGGGTAGAGCTGCGCTGCCTCTGTCCCACTGTTGCCCAGCACAGTGTGTTGCTTTTGTTTCCTCCAAATAGGGAACCGTGAAGCAGGCGTACACAAGCACTCCAATGGTGGACAACGAGCTGCTTCGGCTGAGTCTGCGGCTGTTTAAGAGGAAGACCACCTGCCATGCCCCTGGACAAGAAAAGGCTGAAGACAGTAAATTAGCACCGTCCAGTATCCAGCAGGAGCTGTGTGTGTCCTAGGCAGAAACTGAGGATGGCCCTCTGGTTCCATCTTCTCAGCAGTGGGTAATCTTCCTTGAAGGTCTTTGCTTTGAAGACATTGCTAATTACAAAGACAGAAGATTCACCAGCCACACTGCGAGTGAAGAACTTCTATCTTTAGAGACACTGGTTTTGGTTTATTTAAGATTGTACATTAGTTTTTATACAGTAATCAACACTCAGGCAAAATAATGTGAAAGCATCTAGATTTAGTAGTTTCGTCTGTGTCTTCTTTAAAAATTGAAGATTTTAGGAAACCAGGTTATCCCTGCTCTTCCAGCCTGTGAATATATCCTATAATATAAAAGCACTGATTTTTATTCTGGATTATCGTACAGAAACTGACCTTAGTCAGAAAGGCGGTGTAGATGCAAGCTGCTGCACATGCTGTGGTGCCGACCGAGCACCGAGGGAGCGGCCTGACACACGCCTGGAGGCAGTCTCCACCAAAATGAAGCCCAAGTGCGCTTTTTTGTTTTTTCTTTTGAATATTCTAAAATAAATGACTCCATGGGATTTTTTTTTACACATGTATATTGCTACATTATATATTGGAAGTCTTTGGACTCTTGAGTGGGGTTTAATTGTTTATTATCAGAGACTGTGTGCTATTTTATTTTTAATAAATGTGTGTTCCCTTTCCTTGTTGTAGATTTCCCTTGCTCTTTCTTACTCAGACTCCATACACCTAGACACATCCAACATCAGCGTTATAGCTCCCTGCCTGTGTGGGAGGGTATTGAAGATGCACTCCACGTCCAGCTCTGTGACCCTGGAAGCAAGTGGAGAGCTCACGGGCCTGTCAGCAGGCGGGAATCCTGCCTGCCACCACATCCTGTCCTGTGTACAGAATGCGTTTTTAAGCTTTAGAGCACTCTGTTCTCTGTGCGTCCTCTTAGGAGGACTTGGGATTGGCTGCATGTTGAGGGGTTTGGGCACACAGGAGTGCTGAGGCGAGAGTAAAGGAGGTGTCTCAGTCCACGCCTGGCTTTTCCTGAGGTTTTGTTAAAGCCATGAGCCAGTGTTTCCTGTCTCCGGCTTTGTGTTCCCGTCTCTGAAGATTGCACAATGGCACTGGTGTGTTCCTGTCCATCTTGTTCTAGAAATAGCGTGTCTTCCCAGTGAGAGATCAAAGACGATCTCTTCAATAGTCACACTGGCTGGGGCCAAAGCCCACATTAAGGGTCAGCCGTGAATAAAAGGTTTTGCCAGCTTGCATATACCTCAGGCTTATGAATTTTATCTGTTAGGTCCTGGCCCCAGGTTACACTTTAAACAAATTTAACAGAGACAGGAGACCGGCCACTTTGGCAGATGAGAGATTTACACTGCAAAGATATTGCCAGATTTATTTCTTAAGTACACCTGTGTTGTTGTTGTTGGTTTTTTGTTTTGTTTTGTTTGTTTTGAATAGTTGTTACCTAGGGTCATCTCACCCACCTGGCAGAATTATGCTTTTCTCAAGATGAGAACTGGGGCTTTATGGCAGACAGGACTTAACGTTCATTGTGGCCCTGCACTGTCCCTTTGAACTGCCAGTCAGAGGCATGTGCTTTGGGGATGGGCCTGATGGCTGGTCCATCCTGATGGACAGACATTTACGTCATCGCATCCTAGATTTCCCTTACCCCTAGTCAGCTAGTTAGCACACTACTTACGTCTGGGGTGTTTGGAGGCAGCGCACCCTTAGCTGAATTCTGTGTGATTAATGCTCCTAAGCAGATCTATTAGTTAATCCTTCAGAACATCAGTTCTGTTGCCTTGAGTTTCTTCTACATCAATCTCAAGAAACAGTTGTTATGTAGGATATCCACATAGCAAAGGAAATAATCTTATTTTCAAAGTAGCTTTGAGGACATTTCTAAGAAAAATCACCAGAGGAGAAAGGAGAAATCTAAGTAAATCTCCTGGTGTCATTTTCTCTTTCCAGATGCTCTAAACAAAAAGAAAACAACAGACAGTTACGACCTCTGAGAGTGAGTGCCAGCAGGAAACCACTTCTTCACTGAAGTGGATAGCTTTAAGATTTGAATTTTTTTAAAAAAACAGTGTTTAAAGAAATTTAAAGTCCTAGAACTAATAGCTTCCAGGATTGTGAAACTTGACAACAATTATGACTTCATTTGTCCATTTGCGCTGAGAATATCTAAAATGACTTATTTATGTTAGGGGTAGTGGTGCATGCCTTTAAACCTCGTGCTTGGGAGGTCGAGGCCAGCTTGGTGCACATAGCAAACTTCCAGACAGCCAGAGCTACAAAGACCCTGCCTGCCTCGTATGTCCATGTGGAAACTTTGTGGCTGAATCTGCCTTTTATTTTTGTTAGGCAGCAAAGGAAAGCTTTAGGCTCATCCATTTTGCATGAGATCGCCTTTTCCATAACTTCATAGTCCCAGGTGAAGATTATTCAGTCTTGTTTCCAAACTTAGTGTTACACAGAAAAAAATGCTACCCAAGTCTTGTTGGGTCTCTTAATAAGAGCTCTAGACCTAATATCCTGGAAAACACCTTCCCGTGTGTAAGAATGGGCTGTTGTACTTAGAGGTCTAACAGGCTTGTTCGTTTGCTGTAATGGTGCCTCCTAATTGTAGCTGCTGGTTAGAGAGAAAGGGCAGAAGTGCGTCTGCAGTGGAAGATAAAGGAGAACGACATGGTCAGACAGCTGAGTCAGCTCTTCACCTAGCCTCACTGTAGACGAAAGTTTGCAAGTATGCATAAGCCGTAACGTAAGTGCGCTGTTGCCAGAGCTGGTCTGCGGGAGCAGCAGCCACGCAACTCTGATGATGCCCATCCTGCCTCGTAGCCACATTGGGAACTTCTGACTTGTCTTTACCTGTGGAACATTAATTAAGTCTACAGAACACCCACTTTGTTCCTGAAGTGAAGCCATTGATGGCGCTTTAGAGCCTCAGGAAGGGGCTGCCAGAAGAGCCCTGCTGCTTGTTTTAAAGGTAGATGGGGTTGGAGAGAGTTTAGTCCTTACCAGATAGTAGTGCTGTTCTTCCCGGAACCCACACGACAACCGGCTTGGCTCTCCAGGGCTCACAACAACCTGGAACTCCAACTCCAAGGAGCTGATGCCTCTGGCCTCTGCACTCGGGTATACAGACACAGGCAGACATAACTTGAGAAAGTAAATCTTAAAAGGTTTGTGGTGCTGGGAATATAGCTTGTAGGTAGAATACTTGCTTAGTGTCTTGGGGTTAAATCCTTTCTCAGAGGGGAAAAAGGTCAATTTCTCCTTTAAAAGTCTATATAGTACATTTTCTTTATTCACTAGTCCTTTTGCATTTTCCAGGTAGGCATTTTGGACATAGTAATAGACTCTATTCTGAAGGTGAAGTTTTTGTTTAGTAACTTTCTGTATAGAGCTGTAGGCAGAATTTCTCAGCTCTAGAGTTATTTCTTCACAATCAGATTGCCTATTACACTGTCTTGGTATGCACGTTTGCTGATTTGTCAGTTTCAGCGGCTGAGGCAAAATGGGATGTAAGCAGACTTCTAAATTGCATTAGTTAGAAGGGAGGGAAAAGCTGATCAGGGAAATAAAAGAACAGAGACTGGGTAGGGTAGGTGCTGTCTTAGGTTGCGAGATGAGACCTGAAAACTGCAGGGCAGGGCAGGGCAGGGCCAGCAGGGCAAAGAAGGGAGGAGCACTGGGGGCTGAGGGACTGGAGAGCCTGGCGTGTGCTCACAGCTGGACTAGATCTGCTTTCTGTGGTACTAACTGCTATCGCGCAGCACCAGAATGGGCAGTGTTGTTCTGCAGTTTTCCACAATGGTGGTCTGAGGGCCGCCTGATGCAGTAGCCTCATGGGAATGTGACCAACATAACCTGCAACAGGACATAAAATAGTTACATGTGGCTCGGTGCTGCTGTCTGGTGCAGCGTGTGGACATTTTTCCCAAAGCCCTTGTAAATTTATTACTGCTGTGGGTGATTCTGTTACGGCAAGTGATGCTGCAGATTTACCGCAGCACAGCTTTTAGAGTCAGTGTTACTAAACTTAGATCTGGTGTTACGGAAATAGGACAAAACGCTGGTGTGCAGATAACTGGTCTTATATAATGTGCAGACTGTGGAGCTGAGAGGCACAGCATGGGATAGTTAGTGGGTTATAAAGAGACCTGGGCATGTCCTAAAAGGCAAATAGGAACATGGTCAGATAGGACACGTCTAAGACATGGGTAGCTGGGTGTGGTGGTGTGCACATTTAGTCCCTGCACTCCGGAAGCAGGCAGAGCTCTATGAGTCAGCCTGGTCTACATAGCAAGTTCCAAGACATCCAAGGCTACATAGTGACACCTTGTCTCCATCATCATCATCATCATCATAAGTATATTCATTAAGTTACATCATATAATAATATATTTAATATTTCAGTTAAAGATAGTAATTGTTAAGTGCAGAAAAGTAACTCCATGTTACTTATGAGAACATGTTTGAAAGTAACTGAAGGAGAAAAGATACATAGACATAAAAGAACAGTATGCTAATATTGTCTATATTTTATATGTCCGTTCACATCTGTTGCTATGCTGAGGGCCAAGTGCTGTGTCTGCTTCTCTCGTTTCTCCCACAGTTGTCAGTGTTCTGCTTCAGGAGCTCTCCTTACCTGTTTGCTTCTTCATTCTTATCAGCATGAATGCTTCTGTTCTATTTTAGCTGTTATAATGCATTATTGTCACTACCTGCATTCTCTAAATGCCCGTGTTTCTCATGCTAACAGCTGAGTGTGTGTTTGACAATACTGATATTTAGTGTTACTCTTGGCTCGGTGTTTCTGGTGGTTCTTTTTTATATATCTACCTTTAGGCTTACTCATCTTTTCTTACAAAATAAAGTTTACAAAGTTGTCTGTAGCAAACATTCAGGATCTGAGTTGCCACCCTGGAATCCAGTCTTTTTTTGTTTCTGCAGATTCTGGGAGTCACTGTCGTCACACTGGCGACATTCTAACTGAGTTTTAGGACCAGGCTGCCTGGATCTCCCTGTGACCCAGCCTGGACTAAAGATTATGCTTGGGCCCTGGTGACCCACCAGCATTCCACAAACTCAAAGGGCACGGGCTTCTCAGAGGCCGTGTCCTTGTCCTTCTGTGCCTGTGTTTCTGCCTTCCCTAAGAACATCCCAACTTCTGATTTGCTCTTCAGTTGCCCTTTCAGATTTTAGAATGACGTGTGGATAAGGCCAGCTCAAATGCCAGGTACACTTTGGGTTTCTGGCTCTTCTAGACTTCTTATAGACACAGCCCCACCCCCACCCACCACACACACATACTGTCTTACCAGTGTCCAGTATCCAAGCAGCCCTTTTTTTTTCTAGATAAGTGATGTCTCAACTTTCCATTACTCCTGCTGTGAGCACTGTTCTCAGTCTGTGACCCAAGGAACAAGCAATTCTTCATTCTCTGTCTCAATTGCCTTGCTCAGTGTGCTGTGTTTCATTTTGTTTTTGTAACTTCTGAGCTCATGTTTTTCTTCCCATTTTTCTTTTTTTTTTTAAGATTTATTTATTTATTATGTATACAGTGTTTTTGCCTTCCTGTACACCTGCACTTCAGAAGAGGGCACTAGATCTCATTATAGATGGTTGTGGATCACCATGTGGTTGCTGGGAATTGAACTCAGGACCTTTGGAAGAGCAGCCAATGCTCTTAACCTCTGAGCCATTATTTTTCAATCTGTCACCTGGTAGTTTTCCTGAATTAAATGATACTGAATGATTTGCAACACTGTAGTTTGCAGGGAATCCAGCCCAGGGTTGCCTGCTATACTCCATGGCTATCCTATCTTCTCAGCTGTGTGCAGCCCTGCCCAGCCTGAACCAGCCTGAGTCCAGGAAGAGTTCTGTGGCCAGTCTGGCTTCTCTGCCCCTCACTGTTCCAAATAAAGGACGTTGGCAGCCCTTCTGACCCTCTTTCCATGTGAAGATTGTATCTGTCTCCCAGAACTTCAATTTGTAACCAATCTTTGTTTGTTTGTATACACGTTGTTAGGGGGGAAACGAACAGATTTGGACAGCATATTTCTTCTGATGTCCTTGCCACTAAGTGTAAAGCAGTGGTCCCAGAAACCCCCCTCCCACCCATAAAGTTCCCTCAGCATGCTTTGTCTTAAACACCCATGGGTTACACTATTAATATAGGTTAAATAAACAAGGGTTGGTTTGTATCTTCTATATTTCTGATAGGTGATAGGAATCATTTGTCATCATTTTATCACATGGCTACCTCTGAAAGCAAAGGAGGGGTTGTGAAGTTGAGTATCATTTTTTTTCCTGGCCCCTTATGTTAGAAATGCCCAGTGAAGATGAGAGTTGATTATGTGTTTTAGGTTTGCCAACCAACCATCTCTTCATCAGTTTTGGTAGTAACATGGTATGCTGGTGCCAGTTCAGGCCCGATGATGGCAACTTTATGATACTCAACGAAAGCCCAGAATTGTGTTGTCCCTTCTCTAAAGTACATTTCAAACAGCTTTACAGTATACATACATACATACATACATACATACATACATATATACATACATACATACACACACACACTCAAGAATTGCCTTTAAAATGCCATGGCACTCTGTCTGCAATTGGTTAAACTCACAGAAGTTCATCCTTGAATAATCAGCAGCTTAGGGCAGAGCATCCTTCAGCTTATTTAGGATGCCTGCTTGGCAACTGCAGGCGGAAAATGGGAGCTGCACCTTTATTTCTGGTCTCTAAAACGTGATACAGGTCAAGAGAATTGTGTGAAAAAATGGATAATTCTGATTTAGAAATACATTCAAGTGGCAAACTAATAAAATAGTACAAAAAATAGTTAATACACGATCCTAGATCTCATATCTTTTTGTTTTGTTGAGATGGGGTTTCACTCTGCAGCTCAGGCTGAGCCTGAGTCCTCTGATTATAGGTGTGATCCATCCCAGCTCCCAGTGTCACCTCATGTGGACCGTTCCCTAGCCACTGGCTATTACTCCACACGTGGGCACTCAGCTTCACCTTCTTCATCTGTTCTCAGTATTGTCACCAGAACTCTGTGCAAACCATCCTTCTGAGCATCACTTCATCTACAAAGAAAGGGAGTTTGGCTGGAGCATGTTTCAAGCTCCTAGGACTTTCCCTTCTAGCTAAAAATCTTTGGCTGCTTTAGATTTTCCGTGGGACACTGTGCTACCAGATGGGCCTTCTCTCCACATCCCCTTCCCATCATGCCCTCGTTCTTACATGGTATCTTCCTGACCCACATCCCCTTCCCATCATGCCCTCGTTCTTCTTACATTGTCTGTATCTTCCTGACTCAGTGTCTGACCATCCATGAAACTCCTATCCACTGAACATCATCAGTATTGTACCATAGCACAAAGGTGCCATGACAGGACAGCAGCAGTTTCTGTATGAATGCCGACCGCTGCTTCCTCTATCCTGCTCACAACCCACCCCCCAGCCCCTTTTCCTTGTTTGTACTTGTTTTTCAGATACATCAAATGTCAGTTCTGCAAAATAACTTCCTTCATCCCGTTCTCTCCGCACTGTTTTTTTTTATTATTGCACATATTTAACGGTACAGTATATTACTGTCATCTGTGGTAATACATTTCTATATTTAGACACTAGGAGCTTATTTTCCAAACTATTATTAAAATACCAACTTTGCTTGTTTTTTGTTTGTTTGCTTGTTTGTTTTTAGAAACAAGGTTAACCTCCAACTAGATAATGTAGTTGAGGATGACCTTGCACTCCTGCCTGAATCTCCCAAGTGCTGAGACTGAAGGTATGCGCCACCGTACTTGGTTCTGTGTGGTGCCAGGGCGGGACTTCCTGTGTACTAAACAAGCATTCTATAATCGGAGCTACATCTCCAACCTCAAAACGCCCACCTTGGCCATCCTGGGCTACACAGAGAAACCCTGTCTCGAAAAACCAAAAACAAAAAACAAAAAACAAACAAACAAACAAACAAACAAACAAAAAACCGCCCACCTTTAAAGCATTGATTTGCTCAATCAACAACTTATGAGTCAAGCAGCTCCAGAGGGAAATGGCTGAGACCTCCACGAGAGGTAGTTAAGTCTCAGGGCAAACTCAGAAGCACAGCCAAGGAGGCATTTGCTGGTTCAGGTTGGATCAGAGCCTTATTTGGACTGTCCCTGCGGAAGTTCAGTTGCCCAGATGGCCACTTGTGAATGAGTGATCGAAAGTCTCATCTCCTTTTAAGTCCTGAGTTCCGTTTTGGTTTGTGTACATACGAACTATTATGAAGAGAAAAAGAAAAAACGTGACAAGTAGGCTCCTGGAAAGGAGCAGAAACATAATTACCCTTCTGAATTAGCTTCATTGCGCGAAAGGGTCTCAAGTCTGTGGGCAGGCTTTGAGATGGGAGAGCATTGGAAAGGAGCAGTGTGCAACACCACAATACGTTAAAACAGAGTGGTAGGTCGTTAAGGAGAAGAGAGGCTTTCCCTGAGGTCTGGAGAGAAGCTGCATGACAAGACAGCTTAATTTAAAGAGCTGAGATAGAATGCTGAGTGGATGTAATATCTATCAATAAAACGCTGTTTAGCCAATCAGCTGGGCAGAAGGACAGAGAGTGGAAGGCGGAGCTTCCTGGAGAGGAGGAGGTTTGGCAGTTGGCAGAGAAAACACATTGACTGAGGAGGTCTACGAACGGGAGTTAATGGCCTGTTGATCATTATAGTGATAAGTGCTTGCGATACAAGTATTATATATCAGTTTAGAGTGGTTTGTTTACCATAGTTTAGGAATAGATTTGTATTAGTATAGTTTCTGCCCGGAGCATTGTGCTAGCAGCTTTAAAGTACGCTTTGGACTCTGTGTCTTTATTTAGCATCTTAGGCTGAGCTGATACATTTCTAATGTAACAATAGTAATGAAAGATCTGTCAGGGATAGAATGATGGGGCAGGGAGGAGACTCCAGAGGAAGCCTCTAAACCAGTGGTTCTCCATCTGTGGGGTGTGACCCCCGAAGACCTTAGGAAGACATAGAGATTCACATTACTATTCATAACAGTAGCAGAATTATAATTATGAAGTAGCAATGAAATTAATCTTATGGTTGGGGATCTGGGGAACTGATTAAAAGGTCACAGCATTAGGCAAGGTTGAGAACCACTGCCCTAAAACAATAAAGACCTGGCTTTTATAGCCTTTTAGTGGATGGTGGGAGTTTTTCCAGCTCATGATTTGTCCTGGCTAGCTTATGTGACAGAGAATGGAGGAGCCAGATACTGCCACCTCCTGTGCCATCCTTATGAAGAATTTCAACTGTCACAAGTCATCAGGAGCCATTTGAAGCAGTAATTAGATTTGTCAAAATTGTAGCTGCCATCAACCAACTGCCTAGAACAGTTGCCCATCGCAGGCATAGATTAAGTTCAAAATGTCGCTTACACTGACAAACCTATTATCCACTCTGGGCAGCTGGTAAAGAGATTATTGCCTAATTAATCTTCATATTTTTGCTAATGACAATCCTAAGTTGGTTCAACCTTGAATTTGATTGTTCACAGACAATGGGAATTCCCCTAAAGGGCAAACGTAGCCAGGTTTCCTCTTAAACTTACCCACCTGACCAAGGAGCCTTTAGTTATTTTGAAGTGTAAAATGCTAACCAGTAATTGTAAGCGGCACGATGGCATTTCTAGCAGCCACACGTGAGCTGTTAATACAGACCTCTTCTGAAGCCCTTTGACTGACTTCATTTGGAACAGAATCTTACACTACTGTGTTTAAATAGATAGCCAATATCTATTATCTTTTATTTCCCATCAAGACTTCTTGGGTGCAGCATAAATGAAAGTGTAGCGTGCATCTCTAAGAAGCAGATAATGGGAACGGGGGAGAGAGAGGGGGGGGCTCAATTTATCCATGTTGGCCCTCATGGGCTTTGTGGAGACGTGATAACCCAGACCACAGTTGGTCAAGTACTTCATGGATACTGGTAATTGATGCCAATGCAAAGCCCAATTGCATGAGCACGCCAAGTCAGAAACAACATGAACACAACCCTGTCTTTCCACAGTGCCGGAATAGTCAGGGCTTCTAGGTTTTACGCTGGATTGTCTGATGCTCACGCTCCACCGAGAAAATAATATATTTGAAGGTTGTATAGACACAGAACCTGAGGAAATTATCAAACAAGGCACTAAATACATTGGTAGGAACATCAGATAGGCAGGTAACACTAAAGTGGGGTCTTAGATGATAGTGCTAGCTTTAGGATTGGTAAAACTGGTTAGCTAATACCTTCCAAAGGTTTTACCTATTCCCAGGGAGGATCACTTTTGCCTGTTTCTTTAGAAGACAAAAGACTTAAGAGTGGACTCACTTGAAAAGAAACTCAAAGACAGTTTTGTTAAAGTTCAAGAAAAACAACAGCACCCACAAGGTGGCAGAAAGCAGGAGACAGAGAGGAGAAGAGGCATGCTCTCTGAGTTTGCATCCTGGAGAGCAGGCAGGCTTGGCAAGCCTGTGAGTTAGTGCATTAGGTTGGGGGCCAGTCTTTAGAGAAAATGCAAATGGCCCAAGTGTCAAGGCAAGCAGGTTTAGGATGCTGGTCAGTATCCAAAAGGTGAGACAGAAAGAGGAAAAGGGAAATCATACTTTTCTAGTCAGAATGCAGGAAGTGCATAGATAGACTTGGCCCTGAGACTCTATAAGTAGCCACTCCAAGGGAGAGGCCTCTAGGGTACATAAGTGCATATATCAGTGAGGGGATAATTATTCCTCCCACCTAGTTAGCATATCTTCAGGTAGATCATGCTTCTTGAAGTTTCTGGGATGGATAGTAATCCAAGAAGGGTGGTTTCCTGGCCAAGTCATTGACGAGTCTATTTTAATTAACTCTTGAACGGACAATACTGTTGTCAGTATTATAATCTTTTAACAATGTAGAATATAATGTTATCATCCAGGGCAGGGATAAGACTCAGATCTCATTCTTTCAACCGAAAACCATGTAATAGAAAAGACAAAAATAAAAACAATAAACCTATGAAAAAGTAGGCACTTTCAGGAGGAACTGGTCTTCCCTTAAATGGACTTCCACAAAGCCCTGCCCTCCTCTGTCTTATTTGGTACTTGAAGTTGGTTTAGGCGCAAGTCAACTAAGATGTCTACCCTCCTTTCAAGATATTTCAAGGAGGGTGTTTGTGGGACTTTCTCTTCTTTAAATGTAATGTGTTACCACGGACGTGAGCCGTAGGGGCCAATGCTGATTGGGGATCAGGAGGAGAAGAGCCCACACTCAGTGACCTCTAGGCCTGCCTGTGTCCGACTAAGCTACCCAAGAAAAGACTGTTAGGTCAGATAGAGAAAGTGGGTGCAAAATGCTATTAAGGGGCTAGAATATCTGGATATTCCAAGGCTCCCCACTCCAGAACTTTTCCCATCCAGGTACACTTCCAACTCAGCTTAGCCTCCAACGTCAGATCAGACGTGTAGTGTATGAGATAGCCTTAGGCCACAGTCAGGATGTACTTATCAGTCAATCAGCCTAGTAAAATCCATTAACACAGGTATGGTTTCTCCAAGAAACTTCAGTTTACACTAATTATACAGTGTGTCCCAGGGCCATTTTTGCTGTTTCCATTCTGTCCCTTCTGAGTTTAAAATGAAACAAATACGTACAGGTTTCTATTTACTCATCCAGGCTGTACATGCAGAGATTTCGATGAAGAGGGAGCTTGTTATTCTTTGGCGATGAGTCCCTGGTTCTTTTCATTGCTATGGACAGGAAGGATGGAGGGTTCTTTAGGGGGAGACTGACGTTGCTGGCCATTAGCACCCTTTCTCTTTCTTTCATACCCACACTCCAAAAACCCTCCATGTGGAGACTTCATTCTTTCCTCTTTGTAGTTCTACGTGGGAAGAGAAAATGTTTGTTCGTGATGAGAAGGATGAGTAGGAGGCTTTTCCTTGCTCCTGGATGTGTTTTGAACACATAAACTGAAAGTCACTTCAATTATGAAAATGTTTTTTCCTTGCTGTTGATGCATAATGTTGAGTAAGCGTTTTTTGCTATTTTCGCTGTGGGAACAGCTTCAATCCTGAGATTCTAAATAAACCTGCTGAGTGAAGGATGTAAGTGATTTCAAAGACACCAAGAACGTGTTTCTAAAATACATCATAGTAGCTGGGCAGCATCTGGCTGGTTCAAGTGGGGCATCCATAGTTAGAGGTTAGGAGGGAGTTTCCCACTGGTCAGGTGTGAGTCTTGTTCCAGTATAGGGAGTGAGTTACCCTAAGCTTGTGTGGGAACCAAGATGGTGGGGCAGCCTCAGCCCTTGACTTAAGAAGCACAGATTCGGGCTGGAGAAATGACTCAGTCTAGAAGACCCTGGTTCAATTCCCAGCACCCACATGGCAGCTTACAACTGTCTGTGACTACAGTTCCAGATTATCCAATACCCTCACACAAGACATGCATGCAGACAAGGCACCAATGCGCTTGAAATAAAAATAAATAATAATAATAAAGCACAGATTCATGAGGTGGGGAAGTCCCCAAAACATGACATGTATGCATAGATACTGAGCCAGAAGTCACAACCATCGATTTAGTTTTCGCTTTCTACACTCTCCAAGAGCAAGTTCTCCTAAGAACTCCTCAGCCTGTTCCATCATGAAAAACTGCAGGCTGAAAACAATGGAGAACTCTGCCCAAGGTGAGACAGCTGTACCTGGCCCAACCTCAAGGCCTGTGGTAGGAGCCCTCTAGACATATAGCATGCTCCCTTCAGAGGGAAGGCAGCATCGGGAAGAGAAACTCAAGTGTGAAAGATTCAGTGCGAACCAGTCACCCAGGCTTGAGCATTGTATTCTGTCCCCCTTTAGGGTTCCAGTCATGTTTTGGTCTCTCAGCCTCCAGGCCATGGGTTTGGTTTTTGGTTTGGTTTGGTTTTAAGACTCTGGAATTTGGGAGGTAGAGTCTAACTGGGGAAAGCGGGTCAGCGAGTCCAGGTTGTTGAAGATTATACCTGGCACTGGCTCTTGTCTCGATATCTCTGTTGCCTTATATTTAAAGACATAAGGCGCCTCTCTGCCACATGTGCCTGACACCATGAATGCCACCATGCCCACACTAGCATGTTGGATTGAAGTATTTGTAAACCATGACCCATTGTGACCTCTCCTCCTTAGTTGTTTCTGTCTAGTGTTTTACACTAACTTCTTTTTCCCTCACCCTACAGCCTTCTTCATTCCAGTTTTTCAGCTGTCTCTCCCTTTTCCCCAGCCTGCAGAACCTCACCCTTAACTTCCGGTCAACTGCTCTTCAGCAAGGTATTACCCGATAATGGGTTGATCCTTTTGGAAATCATAAAACTATTGACCCGGATCCTATAAGAATGTCTTTTTTAGGCCAGTCTAAAAGAGCCTGTATTTCCTGAACCTCTTCCCTCCCCTTTGCCCTGGCTAGGCTATCAAGTCAAATTATAAAATCAAACTCTCAACTAGTGGGACAAGATCCTGTCGCCACCTTCTTCAGGGACAAAAGATGGACCTGAGTCAAGTGTGCTTGCTAGCCTGGGTTTAGTTCTGGCAAAGCCTTTCTAGAAAAAGAAATCACCTGCCAAGTTATATCATCTTTGTGTGTCACCAAGATACGCTTTTCCCAACAATACCCCTGCCAGCACCATCCCAGATGCTGAAGACAACTCCCTGTCCATGTACAACTTCCAGTCTGTGTCAATAGGAAACAAACAAGTCAGTCAGAGTCATAGGTGTTTCCACAGTTAGTAAGCACTGGGAAGACGCTGCAGCCGTTTAGAGAGCAAAGGGTTTGTTTTGGATGAAGCAGGAGCCTCTCTGAGGAGTCAAGGTTTTAATATAACAGCGTTGGATCACTTAGTAAAAGTCTCACCCTAGTGGAGTCTTTTCAGATTGATTGCTAAGCTTTTTTTTTTTTTTTTAACAACTCAACATTAAAAACAAAAAACAACAACAAAAAAAGCTTCCTATTTTTAAGGGTCATTGCATGCACATCTTTCCAAGACCTTTCTTGCTTTTTTGCTCAGTTAGTTTCCTAGTACTGTGAGGAGACACCCCAAGGCAACTCTTATTAAAGAAAATATTTACTGAGACTCACAGTTCCAGGGACTTAGCACCCATGACCATCATGTCAGGGAGCATAGCAGCTAGTGGGCAGCCATGGTGCTGGAGCGGGAGCTAAGAGGTAGAGAAAGAGCTAACTGGGCCTGCCCTGGGCTTTTGAAACCCCAAAGCCTACCCTCCAGTGACTCACCTCCTCCAACAAGACCACACTTCCTAATCCTTTCAAAACAGTTCCACAAACTGGGGACCAAACATCAAATACATGAGCCTAAAGGGACCATTTTCATCCAAACAAACACAGTGAGGAATGATATTTAGAGACTATAATCTTGATTCTAGGTCCTTTAAACGAATAGAACAAGAAATACATATTTTATTTTCTCATAGAGATAAAACACTGTGAGTTCATATCAAGACAAGCACACTTCAATTCAGAACCACAAAGTTTTCAATCTCTTATGTCTCACACCAGTATCTTCTCTCTCCTCCATTAATAATCCTTCTTCCCATAGCTGGGGAGATGGTTCAGTCTGTAAAGTGTTTGCTATGCAAACATGAAGACCAGAGTTCAAGCCCCAGCACCCACATATAAAACCAGGAGTGGCAAGTGGTCCTTCAATTCCAGTGTTGGTGAGGTAGTCCTCTCATAGGAGGATCTAGCTATTCAGTGAGAAACACTCTCTTAAAAAAATAAGGTGGAGAGATTGACAAAGACACGTGATATTTACCTGTGACCTCCACATGTATGCTCATGCACACTGGCATGCCTACATGCACACACACGAACACACAAATTCTGCTTCACTAAATAGCATCAGAACCACACACTTTCCTTTATGCTAGATAGCACACACAAACAGAACAATGCTATCAGTCTGTCATCCCGAGATTACTGAAAATGGTTTGAAAAATTTTAAACATATCCTAATCTCTTTTTTTTTTATAAGATGTTAAAAATGGAGCTTATATACAAGTGATGGGATAACAGTTGAGTTCTAATCTGAATAAATTAAATTATTTTCAAAAAGAAATAGAGCTTATTTTTGTATGGTGGGACAATCTGAAGTTCTGTTTAGCTTTATGGATTAGGTAAGTGCATTATTTTTAGTGATATTAATGATGTAGTCCACCTCATATTCTTTTACAGCAGCTCCTAGCTTATGTGTTCTCTCAGATAGCTCTTCTGTAGTTAACAGTTTGTATTTGGGGGCTGGAGAGATGGCTCAGTGGCTAAGAACACTTGCTGTTTGGCCTGGACCAGGAGGGTCATTCTTCAGTGACAAGTTCCTGAGAAGAAGTATGGGGGGGGGGAAATGAGAAAATAAAGGAGATGAGAAGCTGGGGTCAGGAGGTCGTGCACAATCTACATCTTATGCCAGACTAGTTGATAAAGAAGTGCAGCATCTTATATACAGTTTGCAGAGGGGAAATGGGCCTGAGTTCACAAAAGGTTATCACACAGTGGACCAAAGGCAGCTGGAAGCTAACCAAGCAGTGTTGCCAAAAGGAAACACAGGACTTCACAGATGCAGCACAGTGGCCTTGGGAGGAAGAATTGGGTTTTCAGGATCCAAACCCAGACACACACACACACACACACACACACACACACACACACACACACACACACACACACACAAGGCCCAGGCTCTAGGCCACCTGCTCTTCAGAGGACCCAAGCTCACTTCCTAGCACGGGTGAACTCCAGACCCAGGGCATCTGATGAACTCTTCTGGTCTCCGTGGGTGCCTGCACTAACAGGCACAGGCACACAGACACATGTATACAAATAAATCAGAATAAAATAAATCTTGTAAAAAAAAAAAAAAGGTTTATACTTTTGTCCAAGTGTCGTTTTTTTGTTATTATTTTTATTTTTAATTGCATTTCTTTTATCCTGGATTTATTCCCGCACCTTACGTTTTGTTTCCTCCATGATGTCTTTCTCCCATGCAATCCCCTCTTCTGGCTTAGGAAGTTTGTTTCCCTTCAGTGAGGCTCATCATCCATCTCTGTGTGGCAGGGGAGCCCACGTATGGATTAATCTGGCTGTCAGTTCTGTAAGTTTGACAGCATACCTTAGATGCCTTGTTCACTTGGCATCTACATCCAGAGCCTTCAGTTCAGCCTTGCTCTCTGCATTTTTAAGCGTGTGCAACAAAAATACAGCACTCTTTTTGGGCCACTGACCCTGTGCCCAGCCCCACTGTTTTGCCCGGGCGCACCTACAGACAACCATCATACTGCTGGAATAGCACACATTGCTTCTTTAAAGTGACATCTTTTGGATCCTTGGTGGCTTTTTGGATATTGTACCCTCGATGGCCTGAGCAGTTTTCAGGGATGTTCCTAAAATAGACGCAAAGACTTGAGCCTGTTGGCTTGCGGGATTTTGTAGGGTAAACCACCCTCACAGAGCACCTGAAGTCGCTTAAAGGAAGGGGAGGTGAGCATCCTAAACGTGTGCTCACTTTTATTTATGACGTGTCATCCCTCTATTTGAATCCTACTCATCAATTCCTCACATTATGCTATATGATAGTAGCAAGTAATTCTCCCCCTCCTCTTCCTGGATCCTTCCAGGCATACTATTCTAAATAATAGTATTTTCCTCTCAGGGCTTTTCTATATCCCATATGGCCTCCAGTTTCTCTCTCCATATTTCAGTGGTTGGCCTCTGTGCTGGCTTATTTCATGTCAGCCTGACACAAGCTAGAGTCACTTGAGAGGAGGGAACCTCAATTGAGAAAAATGTCTCCATAGGGTATAGGCAAAGCTTTAGGGCATTTTCTTAATTATTGATTGATGGGGGAGGGCCCAGCCCATTGAGGGTGGTGCCATACCCGGGATGGTGGTCCTGGGCTCTATAAGAAAGTAGGCTGAGCTGGGCACGGTGTGGTGGTGCATGCCTGTAATCTCAGCCCTCAGGGAAGCAGAAGCAGGTGGCTCTTTGAGTTCGAGGCCAGCCTGGTCTACAAAGTGAGTCCAGGACATCCAAGGCTACACAGAGAAGCCCTGTCTCGAAAAACCAAAAGAAAAAGAGGTGCAAGAGGAGGAAGAGGAGAAGGAAGGGGAGAGAGAGACAGAGACAGAGACAGAAACAGAGAGAGCAAAGAGACAGAGACAGAGAGACAGCAAAAAAGCTGACTGCACATACCATGGAGAGCAAGCCAGTAAGCAGCACCCTTCCATGGGCTCTGCATCAGCCCCTGCCTTCAGGTTCCTGCTTAGTTTGAGTCCTGCCTTGGCTTCCCTCAGAGGACTGTGACTTGGGCTATATGCGCCAAATAAACCCTTTCACCTCCATATTTCTTTTGGTCACAGAGCTTCATCACAGCAATAGTAATCCTAACTAGGACAACTGGTGCATGCATTGTCAGTGATACAAAGCCTACTGTCTCCCATATTTCCACCATTAAGCTCCTTAAGTAAACATATGTTGGCCCTCACAAGTCCATGTGCCCATGTCCCACTGGGATTTTGGTTGTTTAAAACCTGTTCTCAAATCAGTTCCTTAGGAATGGTTCATAGGAACTGTATTCTTACATCCTAATGTGCTCTGTCCTGCAGGGTCAGTTAGTGTGTGTGGATGGGCCATATTCCTACTCTGTGTTTTCTATTCCCCACCCATTACCTTTGGCGTAACACGTGACTGCACAGAGTCTGGTGATGCTCTTGGGTTCTTTCCTCTTAGCTCTCTGCTCAGCGCATGGTTGACATGAGATGCTGTTCTGTGGAGTGTGAGATGCTGGGGCTCCACCACGTCCTTCTGGACTAGAGCTGTGATGGGCCGGTGTTTAAGCTCACCATGCCTCTGCTGTGAGAGGGATCACACACCACACAGGATTATTGGGTGATTTTGGCTAAGCAATGTGTAAAGGACCCTTGCCTTTCAAATGAACACAAGTAAGAGGTGTTTGGGGCATTTGTTCTGGAGAGAAAGGGGGAAAATGGAATTTTAGGAGCCATGGGATAAAACGACTCGCTCTTTAACAACTAATGACTCATGTTTTAATAAATTTATAAACTGCTTTTGTAACTGGAAATAACTTCAGAGGGCATCTAGCTCAACAGTGACAGGAAATGGCAAAGCCCACTGTTTATTTTCACAGTGGGTTTTCACTACACTTTTTGCTCTTACTACTTCCAATTCTTGCCCTTTTCCACACCCAGAAAAGACAGCACAATTAACCCAGTCCAGGAATTCTTTAAATAATGCTGATCAAAATGATCAATACTTAACCAGCTTTATCAATTCTTTGGACAGGCCCATTAACTAATGAAGATATCCTGCTAGCTTGAAGAGTAGCCAGCTCGCCACGAGAAGCGCGTTTGCTAGAGTCTGTCTTTCTCCTGGGATTTCACGCCATCTATCTAATCTTCTAGTCAAAGCACTTAGATGGATGTTCCCCGAGGACAAAGAACAAGAACAGTCAACAAAAATGGACTCTAGATTTACCTTGCCTGGGAGGAAAATAAAAAAACCGCATCTGGGAACTGGGAACAGGCACCAGCATTCCATCCTGGCTTTGAGATTGCTGATGCAACCAAGGGTTGACCTTTCCTGAGGCCAGTGCTTCAGGAAGAGGAGGAGAGGAAATGTTTAAACCCTCGTGGATGGTGGCAACTCCTCCTACTATGGAGAGTAATCTTTTGACAGAGAATGACACTGCTCAGCATGTAGGCCACAGATGGCCTTGTTGCTTGTGGCCTTCCCATACACTTAGTCCTGTGGTCCTGCTAAAATAAATGCAGTCCCTGTTGCCTAGGTGTCCTGTGCTGAAACAAAGCATCGTGGTGGCAGAGTCACTGGAGTGGAGGCTTACATTGCAGCAGCTGGACATTAGAGAGTCACAGGAAGGGACAGAGGACGAGACACTGCTGAAAGACACTCCCCCAGTAGCCTATTTCTTCCGACTTAGCTCTGCCTACCAGCATCTGGTGATGACATCACGTTAGGAATTCATGAATGACTTAATCCACTGAGTAGGACAGAGGCCTGATGACCCCATCACCTATCCGTGGTTGACTCTACCATGAGGAAACCAAGCCTTTATTTAACGTGTGAGCCTGAACCATCAGACTGCTGCCCTGGCCCCACCTGTTAGCCTCAACATATAGTGGAAAAGTTCTGGTTTCGAAAGAAACTTCCATTTCCTAAAGAGAAATCCTGGGCTCTCGTTGATCTCCTCAGTTGATCTTTGCCCTGTGATATAGGGGCTTCAAAAGGTTACAGAGTTCTGTGGGGGTTTTGTTTGTCAAGTGGAAATTCTGACAGTAAGTGATCCCCAAAATGGTCTTGTCCTCACAGATGAGATGGAACAGGACGCCCTTCAGTTTCACTCCTCCCCCTAGGTGACATTTTATCTCTTCCACTTCCAAAACAACTATGATTTGGACATTTCCTTTCTTCTCCAGCTTTTGTCTAATTTATGGGGTGTTTTGTCATTCCCTCTCACTCTGGAGTCCAGGGATCCGTGAATACCAGCAATGAAGGCAAAGTAAAACGGTGGCTCTTGAGCAGGGCAGGAGTCAGCAGTTTGGGCTACAGAGCCGAGACTGCTAGTCTCCAAATGCCCGGGCCCGTCTGTCTTCCAGCTCTGCAGCAACCAGGCAGCATGTCAGAATCAGAACTGCAAAGTATTGTGTCTCTCATCTCAAAAGTGATGCGGGTTGGAGGGCTTTGGGTGCCAGTAGGAAACCTCATGAATGGGAGCAGAACTCAAAAGGAAAGGAAGACACAGCAGGCCTGCCTGCCACTGTGCATACATGGAGGAAAGACCATGCGAGGACACGAGCAGAGCACCGCGTGCCTCAGTGCACCGGTGCATTGGAGTTTCACCTGCATGTATGTCTGTGGGTGTCAGATCTTGGAGTTATAGACAGTTGTGATCTGCCATGTGTGTATGCTGAGAATTGAACCCGAATCCTCTGGAAAAGCAGTCAGTGCTCTTAACCACTGAGCTATCTCTCCAGCCCCCCCACCCCCACCCCACCCCACCCCCGCGGCCCTCATTTTCATTGTGTTTGTTTTTATATGTTAGGTATTTCTGTATGAAAACCTTATTTGTTTCTGCTGACCTTTTCAAGTGAAATCTGAAAGAATAAAGTAGAGTGAGCAAAATAGTGAGGAGCCAGGAAAAGACTGGCTAACCTCCTTTTAGGCTAGAACCGGGAAAACCCACAGCCTAAAATATCCCTCTGTGATCCCTGGATGTCAGCACTCTCTGACTCAGGGCGCGGGGCATTGGCATTCTGGGAATTCTAAAATACTGGTGAAGGTAGGACCCAGGTTCCCTAAAGAGTCCACTGTGCCTCTGGCCCCAGAAAGTGCAATCCTGTCTTCCGGGCTTTGTAGCCTGAGAGCTTTTCAGGGTTTGATCGGTTTCTTCTAGGGTACCCAGATTTTTGACTTGGTGACAGAAAAGAATTACAGAGCCAGGCATGGTGGCGTATGCCTTTAATGCCAACACTCAGGAGGCAGAGACAGGTGGATCGCTGTGAGTTCAAGGCCAGCCTGGTCTACAAAGTGAGTCTAGGGCAGCCAAGGCTACACAGAGAAACCCTGTCTTGAAAAGCCAAAAAATAAAAAATAAAAAAAATTACAAGACCAGTGAGAATGGAACAAGGTTGGAAAGCTTATTGATTAAGAAGGAATATGAGACACACTGTGAGTCAGGTGTGAGGAATACACCTCAGTGTGTAGCAGCAGCTGTGCGCATGATTTGCAGGCATATGTGCATGCCCTACATCAGAATGGCTTACAGGCTGCGGTCCTAGCTAATCCAACAATGGCTGTCTCCCAATGAGAAGTTCAGGAATCCAATTGCCGTTCATCCCACGAGGCTGGATGTCTCCGCTGGTCTGCAGTGTATGCTGGAATCCAGAAGTAGGCTCTCATGCCAGTGAACATGCAGACTTGTTAAGGAGAGCGAGGGCAAGATGGCAAAGAGCAAAAGCTGCTTCCTAGTTTGCCCTTTATAGAGGCTACCAGCTGAAGGCATGGCCCAGATTAAAGATGGGTCTTCCCACCTCAACTGAGCCAGTTAACTAAAACTCCCCCACAGGTGTACTCAGCAGCTTGGCCTATTAGTTAATTCCAGATATAGTCAAGTTGAAAAAAACAAAAAACAAAAACGATTTGCTATCCCATCCAGCCATCATACCAAGGGGTTAAAGAGAGGTGGATCCTGGGAGCTTGCTGGCCAGCCAGCCTAGTCAATATGGCAAGCTTCCAGGTCAGAGAGAGAGCCTGTCTCAAGGGCTGATGGGGTGATTGTGACATCTGCTGATGAGATGGTATGGGGGAGATGAGGTGGAAAGATGCACCTGCCAGGCACCATCACGGCTTTCCAAACGTGCACAGTTTCTTCCTGGTTTCTGGTCCTCCCAACAGCACATCCACTGTCCATTCGTGGGTCTTTCCACTTCTGATTAGGGCTTCTCTCTCTCTCTCTCTCTCTCTCTCTCTCTCTCTCTCTCTCTCTCTCTCTCTCTCTCTTCTCTCTCTCTCTCTCTCTCTCTCTCTCTCTCTCTCTCTCTCTCTCTCTAATAATTCTTCTTGGGCCACATGAGGTCCTGGGCTCCGGTCTCCCCTGCCTCTCGTTCTTAGACAGATTTCCCTCTCATGTTTCTAAATGCCTTCCAGTGTCCTTCCCCCCCCCCTCTCTCTCCCCCTCTCCCTCTCCCTCTCTCTGTTTTCCCACATACCATCCCTACTTGGCACCCCCTCCCATAATAGTCCTTATTCTTCAAGCTGTATGGCAGCCAAGAAGCCTTCTGGGATCAGCACCCTTGCCTACTTATCTTATGCCAGTTTTCTGTCCTGTTGGTTCATTTGTGACATTTCTGACATGTTTCAGTTCAATGTGTGAGAATGAGCAGCAGACGAAGCACAAGGGGCCTACGAGCAAGGTTTCTGCTGAGTCGGTGGCTTACTAGTATTCCCCCTGTGTGTGCGTGACATGCATGTGTTGGGGAGGGGTGCATGCACATGGCATGTGTGTTGAGGTCAAAGGCCAATCTTGTAGAGCCAGTTCTTTCCTTCTGCCTTTACATGGGTTCTAGGATTGAGCTCCAGTTGGCCGGCTTCTGCATCAACTGCTTTTCCCATGGAGCCATCTCACCAGGCCTGTTTGTGTGTTTTTGATGCAGGGCGACATGAGGCCCAGACTGGTCTTGAACTCACTGTGTAGCTAAGGATGACCTTGAACTTCTGAACGCCCTGCCTCTACTCTTCCACATATTGGTATTACAAGCCTGTGCTACTATGCTTGAGGAGATATGGTTTTCTTTTCCTTTTTGCATATAATCATTTTTTAAACTAATTATTCAAGATCCAGTTTTCTTTCTTTCTTTCTATCTTTTTTTTGTTGTTGTTGTTGTTGTTGTTTGTTTTTTGAGACAGAGTTTCTCTGTGTAGCCTTGGCTGTCCTGGACTCGCTTTGTAGACCAGGCTGGCCTCGAACTCACAGTGATCCACCTGCCTCTGCCTCCCAAGTGCTGGGATTAAAGGCGTGTGCCACCATGCCCGGCTTCAAGATGCAGTTTTCAATCCGTTGGAAGAGGGATCTTTGTGAGGAAGGTGAAGAGAGAGCCACGTCCCCCTGGAGTACTGGGCAGCTGTGTTAGGCTGTGAAGGCACACTTAAAATCTTGTGTTCATTTTCCTGGAAACAGGTGAAGGTGTTGGAGGGACAAGTCAGCTGTGTGGTCGGATCTAATGTCCAGTCATTAGATGCAATTTAATGGGAAAGAGTAACTCAACTCTATGATTGGCTGCTGTTGATTCCCTGCTGTCCTGGCTGCTTGAGCAGAGGACAATCAAGGACAGTCTGCCTTGATGCTGGCATCGTGGACACCTGGCAGAAAGCTTGAGTATCTTGCTTAGTAACTTATTACTTACTTGGCTACTTGCTACAAGTATCTTATCTGCTTCCTGAGGGTACACAGCTGCAGTGAGGGCTTTTAGCCTGTTTGTAACACACAGTTTTTGCTATCATAAGTCAACTCTAGATGACCCTACAACCACTTCCATCTGGGCTACAGAAGGGAACACTCCCCTTGGTGGCCAAGTAGAGGAGGACTAATATGACAGGTCTAAAAGAGACACTGCTATCGCTGGTGCAAGCACAAGCCAAGCCTTCATTACATGGTTGGGTCAGTCATCCCTTCTCGCTTGTATAAGTTCACCAACTGATCAGGCGAGAGACATCCTCCTGTCCCGCCTCTCTCGGTATGCTGACATCAGATCCAATACATAGGTCCTCTCCTGTGGTCCTTTCTTGGCTGCCATTCCTAGAGCTGACTGACTGGGCTGGTAACATGAAGAATGATGTATCAGAGACGATGGGGACGCAGCAGAGAGGCAGTGATGGTGGTGCAGGCTGCAGAGCCGTGGGAACACTGGAATGGTTGTCTGACAGCTGAGGATGGAGTGGAACTAAGCAGTCACAGGCTGAGCTGCAAAAGCCACCACGTGACTATCAGCTTGGACAGCTGTGAAGGAGACAGAGCCACAGACTGAGGGCCAGTGGCAGCGCAAGCAACAGCAGCGGCCGAGGTGAAAAGGTGCCCCAAACTGCCTCCCAAAAGCACCCGAGGCCATCACAGGAGCCAGTAACCAGGATGGAAACAAGGGGAACGGAGAAATTAGAGAGGCTGGCAAGCTTTAGGATAAAAAGTCTCAGACACTCCAGGTCCAGAAGTTGTACACTGGCCACTGTCAAGGTCTGAGGATCCTGATACCTAAGCTTGCCCGGAAGCTACAATGGCAGCTGCTGCTTAGGCCTATGGTATAGAACTAAATACCCACTACCCAAGGCTTGCAGAACAACCCTCATACCAGAGGGCGTTGCCTGCCACTGACATCACTTCCTGCTGCCCAACACCGAGGAATAAAAGCCATGGAACATCAGCAAGTGGAAAAACCTCCCTTCCTATCCATGATTTCTAACTCAGAAAAAGCAGAGGGGCCCCAGCCAGCAAGTAACATGGTACATCACCGTCCACAGTGGATGCCATATTGTCCCAAGGACAAGTATGGCTGTCGTGTGCTGGGACAGTCAGGTGGCAGCAGGCTGTGCTGGAGGGGCTCAGTTTCACTTTGGGAGCCTGGAGGGCAGAGGGCTTAGACCATCCGGGAGTCTTTGTGCTGCTCCAGGTGGGTTTGCAAGTGAGGACACGGTGCTCGGTTACTTTTCGTCTGGGTTCAGGAGCATCGTGTTATACGTTGTCATGTGATGCTTTGAGGAGCTGGGTCTGAAAGTGAGGTTTCCCTCGCCATTCTACCTTCAGGCATGTTTGTTCAAAGTGTCCTTAAGACCCTTTGTCACCCAACCAATCTGTGACAAGAAGAAAAAGAACAGCAAAGCAGCCCAAGAGTAAACTCACTGTGTCCTTGAGAGCAGCTAGAAGGCTTCTGTTTCCAACAGACGTTATGTTGCTTCTCCATAAAAGTGCTGGTGTGGAGACAGGAAGCCAGCGGTTCAGCCACCAGAAATGTGTCTGTGCAGAGACAACTGCCCATGTGGGAACAGGAAGCTGGAAATCCAACCACCAGAAGTGCAATCTGTGCAGAGACAGCTCAGTTGGGAATTCCAGCTGCCGCCCTCAACTTCCCCAGTCATTTCTGCTGGGTGCTGTGAACCCCTGATTTAATGCCATCGCTCTTATTTGTTCTTTTTCTTGAAAGCCTCTCCTAAGGTGACACTCTGCCCTGGGACTCTGTCCATTGGGATCTCCAGCTGACTCCCTTAAAGGGACGTCCCCTGTGGGTTTCTAGTAGATAGTTTAGGTATCTGATGTGACAGTGTGTTGCTGTACATCTGTCTTCCTGTCTACCTGTCATCATCTATTTATCTCTTGCTAAAGTTTGTTTTACTTTTGCTTGTTATATAGTTAAGAAGCCCAGCTATTCAAAACTCAAAGTAGGTTTATCATAACATACAGACCATAGACAGTACTCAGCCGTGCCCTTAGGTGTGCTTGTCTGGGTACCACATGCAGCTCTAACTCAGAGTGGAAGAGTCTTCAGGACTCCCACCATACCTTATCCATCCCAGTGAAATCCAATCATGCTTCCCCAGAAGGCTACAAATCCCATGTGGCTAGCAAAGAAACGGGGTGGGGGGGGCTTCCTGTTTGACACTGAGGGATACAGTAGACTGTTTTCTACACATCCCAGAAGATGCTGGCCTCACTTCCCCTGTCTAGGCTAGGTGTGGCTATAAAACGGGCACAGCTATCAAACGCAAGGCTGTAATTTGAGGGATCGCTGCTAGTCCTTTGACTCTGCTTTGGTAAAGTGACCCCATCAATATTAGCAAAGTCAGGAACGCTGAGCCAAGCCTCCTGTGAGCTGTTTCCCACTTCACTGGGAGGAGCTCCCAGGTAGAGTGAGTCTTCATTGGGGCTCTGGGTGACCTGCATGCCTTTCCCTCTCCTGTTGTCCTTGCCAGGGAGTAGGATGTGAAACAAGAGTAAAAGAAGAACAGGAAGGCAGGGACATTCTCCAAGGCTTTGTTTGAGCCCCTGCAGGTTGCTGAGGGCATTTTACGTTCTCCTTAAAGAAGGAAAGTTAAAAGCTGTTGAGTACGCCCTTGTGTGAAGGAAACTGAAAGTTCCCCAAAGTACTGACAGAGCGCAAATCACTGATTTGCTTGAAAATGGTTGAAGTCTCAGTCCTCAGCCCTGGGGGTGAAGGGGTGGGGATGGGGGAGTCGGGGGGGGGGGGCTTCAGCAAACTTTCAATGGGAAAGAGTGAGCTTCTGTCCTTGGGTGTCAGAGGCAATGGGTGGTGGCAGGCACACCTCTCTCCCAGGGCCCAGCCAGCAGGTGCTGCTGCAGCTGCTGCCCTGGGCAGCCATGCTAGGGTGACAACAGGGACTACAGGGAGTCACCTCCATGTCCGTTCACCCCACTCTCCCTTCCCGAGGTTGCATGCATTAGCCAGTAGATGGGCTGAGGGGTGGGCATGCTAGGAGCTGGGCCTTCATCAGCCACAGTGCTTTTCTGGAGCCTCTACTTTGTGGAGAAAGTCACCTTGAATCTAGCCCGGGTGGACTGCATTCTCCATTTCCCAGTCAGCGCTGAGAGGTCCCTGAAGTCACCAGCCACTATAAATTTCATCTACCAAGTCTGTGGGAATAGGTCATAAAAGGGAAAAGAAATTGGAGTTTACGAAGCCCCGACAGTCTGCCCAGCACTTTGCAAAGAAGATGACCTGCTTGCCTGGCTGGAGTCCGTGTGGCACACCCTGTAGTGATGATGGCAACTAGTGCATGACAGCCAGCGTTAGGTCATAAGATGTGCAGAGTGAATCATGCTCCTGAAAATCCCACTGTCTGTTTTCCTCAGGCTCCACACCGTTCTAGTTTTGTCTGTGTGCCCCAGGTTGGTGCTTTCTCCTCAGCTCAGGCCTCAACCAACAGCCAGAGGCAAAGGCAGCCTCTCCCTGGACCCCAAGGTGTTCCCTCACCCCACTCTCTTGTTCCTCCTCCCTTTCTCTAAGTGCCCTGACTTCCATGACCTTCAGATTTGATATATTGATTGTTCCCAATGGATAGTCCCATTGACATTGGATATGCTGCTGTGTGGAGCTCAGCAATAAAAAAAAAGGGGGGGGGGGAATTAACAGGCATGTATATTCTGAAATTAATGAGGAGAGGTCATCATCTTCAGAACATCTGTTTTCATTGTTTTCCAGGGGGGGCCTTCAATTTGCAGTCAGCACTCAGCCATGTGTGGTTAGTGGCTGTTAGTTGTGGCTATTGGCTCTCTGTGAAAGCTGGGCGGTGTGACTTGGTCCATCTCTCACCCTTGTGGCTCCTTCTGAACAGTGTATTCCCTGCATTATGGAGCCCGCATGCCTGTCTAAAATAAAAAATACCTTATTCGGTATTTTCTATGTTTCAAAAAAAAAAAAAGAAAGAAAGAAAGAAAAAAGTCTAGGACAAAGAGTTAAAAAAAAAAAAAAGGCATCTTTGTGCCAAGGAAGGGGACTTGAGACTCTGGAGGACACCACTATCCGATGTGAAATAGATCACATAGATCACATAAAGTGTGGCTCTCCTGAGCTGAAATGCATAAACAGACACATCATCATGGATTTCAAAGATTCATTAGGATAAGAAGTACAAACTCTCTAACAATTTGGCATGGATTATGGTGGTGAGATGGTATTATTTTTAGTAAACTGGGTTATATAAGAGACACTATTAAAGTCATTTTTAATTGCTTCATCTTACTCCTTCATTGCAGTGCCTGGACAATTTTAAGTTGCATCTGCTTAGCAGACTTCCCTTTTTGAAATGGGGGCTCATGTAGCCCATAATGGCTGTGGCTTTCTTCCTTGTTCCAGGGACCATGGGCCGGCCACCAATCCCTGGGGACAAGGGAGCAGAAGAGATGAACTGGGGATTCCGATGGCCCATGAGTACAACAGAAATGACTTCCGGGGCCAGCTTCAGTGAGACTACTCAACTTTATTCGGAGTGACCGAAGGCTATATAGTTATTGAGGAGTGGGTAGTGGGGTTCCTAGGATAGGCGTACACCATTGGATGGGGCTAGAAGTGCCAGGGATGCTTTACTTGCATTTGGCAGTATGGTCCAGTCATACGAACAGGAACACAGTACCTAATTATCCTATAGACACGGGGGGTCGGGGGTGGGAACTGTGCCAAAGGTCATCTACCAGATGTGGTTAGAAGCATCCCTACCTAAGGCCACTCTCCAGAGGAGGTCAGCCAGAGAGTAGGAGGTCCTGTCCATCTAGCACTGAGTTCAGAAGCGGCCTTCCGAACCATGGAGGACTTGCAACCTCAAGCCACAAGGTCCTCCAGTAACTGACAGTGAATTTAATATGTATGATAGGGTGGCTTCGAACTTCTGATCCTCCTGCCCTCCACTTCTCTTGTGCTGGAATTGGGGGCATGCACCACCACACATGGCTGTATGCAGTGGTGGGAGCTCCAGGGATGTGAGGCAAGCACCTTACCAACAGAACCACAAGCCCCGTGGCTCCCGTAAGACACCAACCAGTGTTTGCTCGTTCTCTATTTGGTTGTGGGGTGCGGCCTGGGTGTAGGAGTATGTTATCAACACCCAGGGAACCTTCTGGAACTTTGGAAGATGCTGGGATCATATTGCTGCTTTGGCATGGATTGGACATGAGAAAATGTCAGCAGGTCCAGAAGGCACAGCAGAATTAGCTACAACCTGCATCATTTCAAATGTCCTAGCAGACAAATGGGAGGTGGAAAACTTGTTTGATTTAAATTTTTATTTATATGTGTGAATGTATGTGCTCAGGCGCCTTTAAAAGCCAGAAGAGGGTATCATCCACTGGAGGCGGAAGTTACAGGTGGTTGTAAGCCTCCTAATGTGGGTACTGGGAAGTAAACTTGGTCTTTTGCAAGAGCAGCAAGTGCACTGGACCGCTGAACCTTCTCTCTAGCCCTTAATTACCTAAATCTCCACCAAATTCCATTTTACATATACATACTAAGTTCTTTTCTTTTTTCACAAGCTAAAAGTTTAGGACCACAGCTCTGGAAATCAAAGAATGATTTACAGTTTGTTTTGCCTGGAGTATTACCAGGTTTTTGTTTGTTTGTTTGTTTGTTTGTTTGTTTGTTTTAGAAATTACCAGCACTTCTGGTCACACTGGTGTTTGAGTTGCCAGTATAACACATGGCTGTCACGCTTGCAGCCCTACCAAGGGGCGCCGCTCTCATTTACTGTGGCTCCATAGCACGTGGAAGTCCTGCTTGCAGCACTACCGAGGGGAGGGGCACACACTCTCATTCACTGTGGCTGCTAAGACAGCCCCGAGTGAGCACTTTGACCTGACATTTTTATATAAACCATTCTCCTTCACTGCAGTTAAGATTGTATGTTGTTTTTTTAAAAACTATATACATACATAAATTATACCACTGGAAAATGTTATTTATTGACTCATTTTGAGACAGTGTCTCTCTCCATACCTCGGCTTGCCTGAACTTATTGTGCAACTCAGGCTGACCTCAGATTTTTGATGGGGAGAGTTCTCACAAAACGTCCACGTTCCTACGGCAAAGGTCCTGTTCATGCGCTCAAATCCCAGTGCACCGCTCATACTCCTGATAGCTAAACCTATGGAAATGCTTTCTAGCTAGCGCTCCTCACTTCGTCATCCTCTTTCATTATCACACCGTGTGCCTGCCTGTGCCCAGCTTCTCTCCTGAAGGAAGGACACCAGTCGTGTAGGAGCTACACTCACACATACAAGCATGCATCCTCTCGAGCACACGCACACACTCACATACACGCACACACACAGACACTCAACGCATGCAACCACTCATACATACACACAGACACATATTTGCATCGATGTGTGTACTTACATACATATTGGCACATAAACACACACACACACACACACACACACACACACACACACACACCACACGGATATATACAACACAGCTTTTACCCCTTGCCCAGAGCATGGCTGTACATACGTACACTCACACATATCTAGCATACGTGTCTCTGTTCTCTTCTCCGACTCCCTCATGAGTAAGTGAATAAATGCAGATGAGGAGGAGTCAGCTGAAAGGCACACTGCGGTTGATTGGCACAAAGAGAACACAATCCACGGGTCTTGGGGCCCTCAGACTTTTGCAGACTGTGAACAGAAACTAATTGTCCAAGAAGATGAAGGGAGACACGGAGAGGGGCATCAAGTATCATGGAGAGTGAGTTCCAGGTCTCAAGTCACAGCAGAGAATTCTTACCTGGACTGAGTGAACTTCAGAATCCCTGTGAGCTGGGACTCCTGTGTGCGCCCCTCTTTACCCTTGGGAACAGCGGCGGCGGCTCTTCAGGGCTACCTGCTCGGCTCACTGCTGAGTGCTGGGCTAGAGCATGGGTGAAAGGCTTACCCCTGCACTTCGAAGTGTGATGGATTGGGAGAAACTGTGCTCAAAGCACAGCACGGAGACGAGGCGCGTCCATACTAAGGCAGATGACGAGATTCTGGAATTTGAGTTGTCTTTAAGGGAAGTAATCAGATGATATTTTGGGGAGGACACCTAGAGAAAAAGATGAATGTTGGTCTGCTATACTGTGGGCTGTGGAAGCCAGTCTCCAATGTGGCTGTTGGTGCAATGTTCTTGTGAACTATGTACACTTTACCCTTGTTCATTCAAGTACTGATTTCTTTACCCCTCCACCACTATCTGGTTTCAATCCAGACATTGCATTGTGATGTTTATTATAAGTATCTCCTGTCTCAAGTTTCTCTAAACATGACACCATTTGTTTTCTGTATTGCCAATAAAAGCCAACTAGCTAATGCAGAGCAATACAGAGAATAAGGTGGGACATCCTGGCTCAGTGAGGGGAGGAGAAAGAGCAAGAATGACAGGAGGGATCCACATGGAGAGGACCAGGAAGCACCAGGAGAAATAAACCGGACCTAGGAGATGAATAAAAATCAAGCATAATGTGGAAAATCTGAACGGGAGGAAGCTACACTAGCTTGGAGGTTTAGGACGGAGTAATTATTGCTCAGTATTATGTCCTAGGCTAATTAAATATATTCTAGTCTCTCTGTGTGGTTATTTGGGTATAAGCCTGGTTAAGGAGTAACTGCTGATTATACTAAAATTATAAATCAGTATTAAATATTAATGATCTTCAACATATGGCCCTCTGTTCTCCCTGTCTCCTGATGTTTAAACTTTGTGTGCTCTTTTTCCTCACTGTGTCAGAGGCTTGTCGTTTCTAAGGACCCCTGCAATGACTTCCCACTGTGTCTGGCCAGAGGGATGCAAGAACCAGGACTGGAGGGAGGGAAGGAAGAGAAGATGGTATGTCTGGATGAGGGCTCAGTACGGGAGAGAGTGATCCAGGAAGATGTGTGATGTTGCTCTCTGGCCTGCGCACACCACCCATGTGTACATATGTGTGCACATATACACACATACTAGGTGGAAGAACAAAGGCTTCCAGGCTGGCAGCTTGCCTTCCTTATCCTGTTTTCTCATGCCGCAGAATTCAGCCCCTTCATCGAACCGTGTGCACGTCCCCTAGCTAGGCATCACCGCGTCCACGCGGAGCCCCTTATGCTGAGACATGCCGCTGGGGTCCACGCCTCTTAAGTTCCAACTTGGCAGTAGTTTCTAGGAGGTCTTCCCCAGATACTCATCGGTACGCCTAAGTAAGGGTTTCTGGCCGTGGCCATGGCACATCTGCAGGGAACGGCACACGAGGACTGTACTGTGACAAGGCCCTTGGCAAGGACCCGTGGTGAATTTAGTGGCCTCTGTGCTTGTGACCTAGATCGCGTGTGCTGCAAGCTCCCCTTGCTTTCGCTGTGCTGTTTATACTCATAGTGATACAGTGTCACTTTGTGAGTCATGGTCAAGGCCGGGATGACGCAGGCTGAAAGCCCTGGGGGTGATTCTATGTTTTCTTGATACCTTTTTGAAGGGAAAAACCCTCTTCTCCTCTCTCTCTCTCTGGATCCTCCAGCTGTGACCATTAGTCCTGGGAATCCTGGGACACGAAATCACATCCTTAGAGAAACAGGTGCAGTCACCCTGAGTAAGCTTGTGGCAGTTGTGGAGGGCGAGGGGTCCTGCTTCATGACCGTTCTGTCTGATCGGCAGAGACTTAAACAGCGGGGAGGCTGGGCCTGATCGATGGAGGCTTAGAACATGGCTCTTAGGAAGGTGGTATGAGAAATTGACGGGTGCATGTCAGGAAAGCGTGCTCGGTGCAGTGCGCACGTCTCTGTCTATAGTTTAACAAGTCCTGAGGCGGAGGGATGCTATTTGATGAGGGGACTCACAGCCACAAATGGCTAACCTGTCTCTCACCTCGCGCCACCATGTGACTGCATTTGCTGCCAGCTGCATATGTGCTCATGTCCACAGGACGTGCTGGGCTAGACATCTATTTTTGGCTTGCTGAAATTATGCTCTGTAGTTTGAAATATGGTTGGAGGGGAGGGGGAAGGAGGAAGGGAAACTATTGGGGGCTCTTCATAATGAGGGACTTATTGTGGTGCTGATGCTGTGATTTTTTTTAAAAAATAAAGTAACCAATGATGTCAGTGCTTAGGCCAGCAGCATTGTGACTGTATAAATAAAGACAGTTTGAGCTATTGGGGGGCGGGGACACTTGCTTGAGAGGCAACAGGTGGCCAGTGTCTTCACTTTGTGCCGATGCCCCTTCCCTGTCTCAGGATCTGAACCCTTGAAGATGGTCCCCGGCAGGTTTTCCACCTTGTTTCCTCATTCTGTGAAAACATTTGGTTTATGAATTAGGTTTTCCTTGTTTAAAGGCCAAGGACACCACTGCTGTCCCAGTTCAAGGCCCCGAGGCAGATGGCATTCCCTCTGACTCCTGGGAGGGTCAGTACTCTACTTTGGCCTACAACCTGCCAGCACAGGGCCCTCCTACTCAGGAGCCTGCCCGCTGGGTCACTCAGCATGTCGATTTAAATGCTAAACCTCATAGAAAACTACCTTCAGAGAAACACCCAGAAGAGTTGAATGTTTTGTCCCCTGCCCCTTGTCCCAGCCAAATAGACCAACAAAATTAACCCAGGTGCACAGGAATATGTGCCCACCAAATGTTGGCTCTTTCTGTGTCCCAGAATGAGGTGCCACTAATGTGGAATACTAACTGAGTGGACAGTGGTGCTGGCCTGGCTGGAGGATGCCATCTCCTCAGCAACGCCCACTTCTTCTTCAACCATTCGCTCATCCATTACCTGACCTTGGAGTGCTCCATCTGCTGCAGTGTGAGCCCCGTTCCGTCTCACGCAGTCGTTTTTAGAATGTACTAACAGATCCCTGGCTTCCACCGTCACAAAGGCTAAACATGTCACCAGACAGTAAGGCCTAGAGCAGAGGTTTTTCCACTCTGCTCTGACCCACCTACCCAATGTCTCCACCCATGTGTTTGGAACGCGCCTTGATTTGTAACTTTGTCCTACAACTATAGAAACTTCTCCAATCTGTCGCCATGCTGTAACATGGGATTTGAGGTAACCAGAAGCTGTGTTCCTGGGCCACGGTTATGTGTCTTTGGCTCTGGAATACAATTCCCTCTTATTCTCTTAGAGGTGAGCGCTGGGTTTTTGTGTTGACACCACATAGACTGGGCAGTGGCCGCTTCGCTCTTACTTTAGACAGCTCTTAGCAGCAGGCTGACTTTCCCAGACATTTCTTGTTTCTGCTAAATCAGGGGTTGGCAACCCTTAACCGACATCTGAGTCCTGCTCTCTGCCTATTTTTGCCTATGGAGTATGGCCAGCCCTGCACTTCCGAGGACTGTGGCAGCTTTCCTAAGGTGGCGCCGTTGAGTGGCTGCTCCCGAGACTATTCAAACTCTCAGAGCCTAGAAAATGCACTGTCTGGTGCTTCCTAGAAAAGCTGGCCAGCTCGCATGGAGCCCCGAGGGTCAGGTGCAGTTATTGTCATTATTTTCACAATGCGAACTCCGCACCGCAGTAACGCACAGTCCTGCCCCAGGTCTCAGAGGTGGGGGGAGGGGGGACGGGATTCACATGCAGCGGGCAGAGCAAAGGGCAGTACTTTAAGCTTTCTGTTCAAGTAGCTTTGACAGTTGCACAGTGTGGCCTGGACCCACTTGCTGAGTCAGCATGACTTGGGACTTCCGGAAGAAATGCTAACCCCTGGTCCACGTCTCCTATCTCTCAAAACACTAAGAAAGTGTTCATGTTTCCCTAAGCACTCCAGGGGATTCTGAGCCACTAGCACTTGGAGAGTCACTACCCAGTGCATCATCCAACAAGCCTAGCATCTCATTTCCTTAAAATCTTAAGTTTCATTACCTTATCGGAGAGTGGGGGGGGGGGGAAAGGAGTGGGGGGCAGAGGAACCTTAGTGGCTCTGAACATTCAAATATAGGACACAGTGCTTGCTGTCTGTGGCAGGAGCTTTTCCCTCTCTGAGAAGGGATGGGTAGCCACTGGAGATGTGTTCTCTGAAAGTGTCTTTTGGGCTCAATGACCCTGGTCTTGATGACCACAATAAGGAGATGTACCTGTCCCTTAGAGCTGGCAACAAACAGCCTGCACTAGGGCTGTGAATCAGACTATTGACTGAGCATAGGCTGTAGAAGGCCGGGTCTCTTTCAGAGAGGGAATCTTGATCCATTTCCAAAAGCAATCAAAATGCTCACAGGCTGTAGATGTGCAAGAAATATAGGTGGAAAGGGTACCATGAGCAAGAAGCCTGGAGTCTTCTGGAAAGGGAGGTCCAGATTTTAGGGTGTGGCCTCAGTTCATCCCCAGGCTCACAGCCTGCTGGCTCAGTCAGCCAAGGTCATTGCGTCTGTTCTCCACACCCCCTGCCCAGAGTCAGAGATGCTTCTCCTGGGCCCGTTCTCAAAGCCATCCTGTTGAAAAGGAGACACAAGGCTTTGGCTTTTCTTGAGAACTCATTTTCTGACTCTGCTGGGCTTCTTCCAGGAGGATGTCCCTTTCCTCGCTCACCTGGGGGAGTTTAGAACAGGTAGAGGACAGGGCAGCTCATGGGAGACTCTGCTCCTGATCTAAAAAACCCCAGTGTCCTTGGCTCTCGAAGCAGGCAAGGATAGTACTGGGTAGCCTGAAGGGTGCTGGGGGAGGGGGGCAGGAAGAGGCAGCCATTCGACTTAGGCAAAAATATGAACCAGGATAACCTTGGGATGGATGGATGGATGGATGAATGACCTGGATGAGGTGAGGCCAATGAGGAAGTAAGGACAGGGAGGCTGCCAGCAGGAGTCAGGCCAATGAGAGGCAGGAGACCAGCATCAGGGTCTCTCAGCATGACACACCTCCAGGAGCCAGGTAAAGGCTGTATGTATCTGTGAATGCTCCTGCGAGATTGCGCAGTGCACACAGACAGCCTGTGCTGGTTCACGGAGCCGTTCTGAGAAGCGCTAGTTTGGCTTATAAAGTTCCAGAAATAGACCTGGGAAATGAAAGGTTAATTCTACAAGGATAAGGCGCGCGCGCAGGCGTGTGTGTGTGTGTGTGTGTGTGTGTGTGTGTGTGTGTGTGTGTGTGTGTGTACGAAAAAAGCGGAATAAAATTAAAGGGAGCACCCTGGCTTTTTGTGCAGGTCTGCATTATTAATGGCCGAGGCCTGCCTTGGAGCCAGCGATCTAAGAGGCTTTAAGAAGGCATTTTTGCATAAACAGGTCAAAAGCAAGGGGCAGAGAAAATGCCAGTTTGAGACCCGGGCTTCTCCCTGGCGCCTGCGGTTCTTCGCTCCTTTAACTGGAAGGAGCCAGGAGGCCCCCGTGTTCCCATCCAACCCCCACATCAATATTCGCCATCAATTTCCTTCCAATACCCTCAAAACAAGATGCTATCGGCTGTAGTCAATTTCACGTAGGCTTGTAAGGAAATGAGACCCCGCGCTTACTGGAAATGGCGCAGGTAGTGCTTCCCAAACTTGAGTGGACTCAGAATCCCAGGCAGACTTGAGACCACACCGGTAGCCCTACCCCCAGACTCTCAGGAGTCGAGGAATAAAGAGGATAAAGCTCCTACCCCCACCCCAAACCCCACACTTTTGAGGCTAGGTCTCAAGCCAGCGGAGGATGACCTTGAATCCTAATCCTGCTTCTCCTTCCTGTGTGGGGATTACAGGAGTACACCCAGGTCATGTTGATGCTCTGTCTCCAGGGTCACAGGTGAGAAGTTCGCTTTGGATCCAGATTGTCTATGTGTGGGTCTCCCCGCATCTTACCTCACTCGCTCCGTGACCTGGAACAAGTTTCTTGTATTAGTTGACTAGTGGTACTAAAGTGAAATGCTTGGGGCAATTACCTTGTAAGGGGAAAATGCTTATGTTGCTCATAAGCTTTAGTATGGCGGCTGCGATGGTTCAGTTCTGGTGAGGGCTGCGGAGCGAAACGTTGAGAAGGGGCATAAAAGGAGGAGAGAAAAGAAGAAAGAAGAAGGGGCGGGAGGAAGAGTGGGACCAGGAGGACATGATGCCCTTTGAAGTCATGTCCCCTGTGACCGGAAGACCTCCTACTAGGCCCCACGTCTTTCGGGTTCAACTACCTCCTGATAGCAACACCCTAGGAACCAAGGAACCAAGGGGACCGCTCGGTATTCAAACCTCATCACCCAAACTCGGCGCCTATCAGCGTCTGGAAAATGAGGTTTTGCTGAGATTGAATCAAGTAATAAAACACGCACATATATAGTCCAAGCCACGGAACCCAGTGAACGTGCCCTTGCCTTTCCCACTTCACACTTGAAGAGGAGGAAGGATCCGCGTGGCACAGCACAGTGGTAGGAGGCGAAGTGAGGCGGGGCGGGGCGGGGTGGGGGCTGGGGGCGGGGCAGGGTAGTGGGCGGGGCCAGGGTCATCTTCCTGTCTCTGCTGGCTGTTGGCAGTGGCTGTACTCCTCTAGCCCATTCACAATCTGATCACTTTCTACTATGCTGCTGTGGTCCCATCAATCAAAACCAGGAGGCATGAGCACCGTTGGCCTCTGCAGCAGCTCTGTCCCAGCACTTTCCGGCATGATGCTGGCCAGCACTTTTATGATTAATAATTTCGGCAATAAGATATAATAAGGCAATAAGGTACCAGATGCCAGATATTATGTTGTAGAGGAGTTTGTTAAATGAGCGTGGGGCGGGGGGAGGAAAAAGGGGGAGGGGTCCCTCAGAGAAAGAGACAGAGACAGGAAGAGTGAGAAGAAGAGAGAGGGAGGGAGGTGGGGGAAGGGGACAGAGATAGAGGAAGAGGGAGGGACAAGGTAGGACTGTCCTTTTATATAGCCCTGGGCAGGTCCACGCCCCCATGGCAGGTAGACAATGACATCATAGGTAGGCCGACTGACGCAGAATTCTAACAAGCACCTCACCCAGGCCCTGACTTTATTTTTCTAGAAGCTCCTATTCTCTCTCTCTGGAAACAGAGCTAGAGACTCTTCCTGCCTCAGAGGTCTCGGGCTTCTGCCACACTCGGACCTGGGGGTTTCCCCCACATTAAAACCAGAATGACAGCAACCCAGGGAACAGGTCCAGAGTGGGGCAGGGTCTTGGCGTGGGGTGTCAGAGTCTCAGCTCCCACAGAGTTTTCAAGACACGGTGAGACCGACCCTGAGTATACCTGTAATCCAGGGAGGGGTCAACTGGAAAAGAGAGTGACAGCAGCGGTGTCCAGGAGAGGGCCCGAGACACCAGGCCACACAAGCCCATCCTATTAAGGGTGAGGACATAAGGTGGCCATCCTCGTCCCCACCACCTCCTTTCTCCCTGGCTTGCCATGCTTAGGCGGAGCCCACCTGATGTTTAGCCGCATCTCCTGTGAGCACACTAGTTAACCCATCTCTCAAGGCTGGAGCTCTGACTGGCTTGGCCTCTCTGCACTCAGGCACAGTCCCCCAGCTCTGAAGGGAGTGGAGGCCTGCAGCAGTCCCCACATTGGCTGTCCCCAACCCTTGGCCTTTCTTTTCTGTTCATTCCAGAGAAGAGACAGCCTTGGCTCTTGTTTTCCTCCCCCTCCATTTTCCACACCAAGAACATCAGCAGTGTAGCCACAGATGCCCACAGTCACGAAGGCTGCCGTCAGGAATCTCTTTCTGCCCCAGTCAATCCAAAGAAAGATTTCAGGGGACACTAAATTGCAGCCTGGTGACAGATGCAACAGAAGCATGCCACAAGCCTCATAAGCTCAACGACGAGCTGAAGCAAGCTGAAAATTAACATGTCATAGCCATGTCCCTGGCTTGTCTGTTTTTCTGACTTAACCACATTTAGACATTTATCCGTACTAGATAATCCTCAGCCACTTAATGGACCTTTTGGGGTCATACATGTCTTTTGATGGACCACTCAGTGCTGAGTCTCTTCGGGTAAGAGACAAGTTTGAAGGCTCTTTGCAATGTGAAAAACGGCCTCTGTCCCCAAATCTTGTTCTTCCTCACCAGGCTGGAAAGTTCACAACTGAAAGCATTTAGTTGGAATATGGTCCTGAGGATGACCTTGAGTTCCGCCCCTAGCTTCCCCCCGCTCCCCCCTCCCCTCTTCCCTTTTCTCCTTTTTTTTACTGTTTCCAGAGTGACTCCCATGAAGGAGCCCCAGGGCTCCGAGCTACTAACCGCAGGTCCAGGCTCCAGTGACTGCATGGCATGGCATGCCGACTTAGTAGGTGTGGGGTGTGTGAGACCAGCCTTCCGGGAAACTTCTTCATTTCTACTCTATGACTCCCCAGAGGAAACATCCCACTGGACTCTCTATTTTAATTGTATCCATTTAGAATACTCTTCTGGCCCAAATCCAGAAAAAAGAGGGGCACTGGTGAGCCCCCCTGGATGGAGCTTCTAATCAGTCTGGCTACATGAACATGTGTTGAGGATGTTAGTGCAACACACCCCTGGGTGTGATGAGAGGTGTTTCCAGAGACAGCTAGATCTTGAGGGGTCAGCGTAATCAATGGATCCATCCTTTGATGTCGTCTTTGTCCCACAAACATCAGGGGTCATGGGATTATCTCAAGGCCACACTCCCCCAGAGGTTGGCTGTCTCTATAACCTTGAGGCCACATGCCTCCCCTTGAAGGCTCTGTTTTCTGGGCCTGTCTCTCTTTTTTAGTTTTCTCCAGATATATGAAAAGTGTGGCCTGTGGAGCCAACCTTAGTGAGTGATGGGAGGGCAACCCACAGAAGACAATTTCATTAATGCTTAAGGAGAACTCATATCCTTACCTTCAAAGAAACTCATTTTAAAATCAACTAACCAACCAACCAACACTGAAGACAAGGCAAAGCCAGGGACTTATTACAAAAGCAGCGAGGCTTTCGACAGCTCCAGGCAAGAGTGTGCTGTCCTCTGCCGCAGCTGGAGCTGAGGCGCCAGAGCACCAAGCTGCCTCTTCTCAGGCCATCTCCTTTTGGTCTAGTTACTTGCATAGGCCTCCTCTTGGGCGTCTGCTTCTGTTTCCTGTCTTTTTCTTTTTTTTTTCTTTTTTTTTTTTTTTTAGCACATTCTCTGGGTTGTGTGGCCAACTGACTTCCTCTCTACTCATATCAGGCACCAGAAATGACAGTGGGTTCCAGATGGTTCTTTTCTGGTTGTACCTCTGAGTGGCAGAGGATTTGGCAAACACTTTATGTACTTCACCCTCCTGCCCTCTCAGGTCCTGATGACATAGAAGAGACTAGATGTTTTCTTCTTCAACTGGTTCTGGTGTCTCTCCTCATAAAAAGTCACACTTCGCCTGCTAGGTCACTTACTGCAGTTCCCTCGGTCCTCACAGAGAGGCTACAGTACAATCAGTAACTCTCAGACTGTAGGTCTCAGCTGTTTCCACAGGTCCATGATGCACATCAAGGAGTTAACATCCCAGAAGGGAGCTGAGGTCTTGAACCGTGATCACACTGATAATTTCCTTTCCATTAAATTGCTGGAGGCTGTTGGGGTTCTAAGGATGGCAGTAATGATTTCTAAATAATGGTGTCTTCTGGTGTGAAACTGCTGGGAGTGATGGGTCAGGGGGAAAGAAAGAAAGAGCAGAGGGCCTGGCCTTCCCTGGCTCCAGATGACATCAATGCTACTGTTCTGATGTTCTAATAGGAGCCTGCCATAGACTCACTGCAATTGCCAGAAATGGTAGGTGCAGTCTTGTTATTTTTTATTTGTATGGATCACAACTGGACAGAAGAAAATGAGACTTGATTCTGGACCAGAATTTGACCCACCTCTGGGATTTGAGGAAGAAGGCAAGGCCACTAGCCATGCCAAAGGAGAACATTGCCTGTGGCCTTCCTGCCTCTATTGTGGTCCCAGGAGAACTAGAAGAATTCAGGCCAGAGAGAGTGACTCCACTCAGTTGGAGCTCTTGGCCAGGACCAGGATCAGGTATGGCTTGCAAGGGCTTTCTACCAGGATGACAGCTAAGACAGGACCAGCTCTGGAGCACCAGGAAGGTGCATCCACCGTCTCTTCCTTCTTTTAGCCAAGCTCACATCATCCTCCAAAGTGGACCCCCTTCTCCAAATTAATCTCCATCAATCAATCTCTCCCGCTGTCTGTCCCTCTGTGACTTCCTCTCTGCAAGTCTTTGTCTCCCCAATGTAAGTCACTGTCTTCCTAAGTGGTTACTCTAGTTTGCTCTCTGTTGCTTTGATGAAATACTAATGAAAACCAACCCAGGGAGGAAAGGATGCAATCATCTGTAACTTCCACGTCAGGGTTATCACAGAGGGAAGCCAAAGCAGGCACCTGGAGGCAGGAATTGAAGCAGAGACCATGAGAAACCCTGCTTCCTGCCTTGCTCCCCGTAGCTTTCTCGTTTTGCTTTTGTGTAAAACCCAGGCCCACCTGCCCAGGGGTGGCATCCCCTATGGTGATGTTTCTTCTTCATGACTTATTTACATATTCAGTAAAGAACAGTGACCCAGGGAGTCAGTGAAGAGTCAGCGTGGGATAGAGAGGATCAGAGAGTTCTCCACATGCTAAGGAGGGAGTACAGGAAGATGTAACTAGCTGGGCGCCAACTGCAGAGCTTTGGGATTTAAGAATTAGGAGATTAGAGCTGTGGAGAGGGGAGATCTGATTCTGCCAGAGATAAAAAAGAGCAGAGCCAGGCCGAAAAGTTAAGGAGAGAAAGAAGGGTGGCTAAGCCAGCGTTGGTGAAGTGTCTTAAAACGTGACTCACAGACACAGCTGGATCTCCTCTTGTGTAGGTCCCACACTTGTGGTCTCAAACTGCAGTATTTGGCAATAAATTGGCTATGTATTGGGTGTGTACAGACCTTCTTTCTTGCTGTGATTTATTAAACAATGCATTGCAGTAACTATTTACCTAGTATTACACTGTGTTTGGGAGGTGTATGTAATCTACTGGTGACTTTAAGTGTGGGGAGATTTGCCTTCATTATATCAAATGCTGTCTGTGTTAATCAGAGCTCTAAAAGAACAGAATGGATAGGGTGACTATATATCACAAAGGGGGCTTACTAGATTGCCGTACACAATGTTAGCTGATTTTACATCCAATCAAGATGGTAGCTAAGGCTAGCCACCACAATGTCATTTTACATAGGGTATCTTTTAAATTTTTTCTATTAATTAGTTAATGACTTAATTAATGGTATAGGGTCTTCTGTATTCCACACTGGCCTCAAACGCCCTGTGCATCTGAGGATGCACCTTGAACTTCTGGCTCTCCTGACTTGGCTTCTGAGTACTGGGACTACGGGTATGCACCTCCATACCCAGTTTGTGTGGTGCTGAAAACGAAACCTGGGACTCCATGCTCGGCAGGCAAGCCGTACTCTACCAACTGAGTACTCCCCTGCCACACACAGTTCCAAGGATATTCAGGAACAACTGAATAAACTTATGTCACCATGTGTCAAGACCTTTAAAAATTCATAGACCTGGGGCTGGAGAGATGGCTCAGTGGTTAAGAGTGCCGTCTGCTCTTGCAGAGGTCCTGAGTTCAATTCTCAGCAACCACATGGTGGCTCACAACCACCTATGATGTGATCGGATGCCCTCTTCTGCAAATAAAGTACTCATATACACTAAATAAATAAATCTTTTTTTAAAATTCACAGACCTTTATCCCAGGATATCATTTCTAAGCATGTTGTATAGACAAATATTTGGACAGAAATCTGTTTATAACACTATATTTGTGGAGGAAAAACATATGTCAATGTTCAATACAGGTTATCAAACATGAAATGCTTCTTAGCCATGAGCACTATTAAGAACATTTAAGCCCCTAGGATTACTATATCATTTTAAACCAAAATTTGGAGTATAAAACTATACTCGGAATGAGCCAAACTTGTAAAACCAAAAATTAGAATTGTGTGTCTGTCTAGACATATACCCATCTAATTGCCATCTGTCCATCTAACCCCATAGATAAAGAGACTTGGAGAGAAGCCTGCTAAGATATAAGTAGTTAGTGGTTACCTCTTCGTTGTGGGCTTGTGGGTAATTTTAAAATATTTTTCTGTATTCTCCTCCAAATTTCTGTAGTAATCTGAACCAAGCCTATAATGAAGCAAACAGAAACCTTTATATGCTTTTCAGCATGGGATCTAACTGTGTAGTTCAGGCTGGTCTTCCTGCCTCAGCCTTTCCAATGCTGGGATCACAGCCATTCCCCACCATGACAGGGATGCTGGGGTCATAAGCATCCCCCACCATGACAGGGATGCTGGGGTCACAGGCATCCCCCACCATGACAGGGATGCTGGAGTCACAGGCATCCCCCACCATGACAGGGATGCTGAGGTCACAGGCATCCTCCACCATGACAGGGATGCTGGGATCACAGGCATCCTCCACCATGACAGGGATGCTGAGGTCACAGGCATCCCCCACCATGACAGGGATGCTAGGGTCACAGGCATCCTCCACCATGACAGGGATGCTGGGATCACAGGCATCCTCCACCATGACAGGGATGCTGAGGTCACAGGCATCCCCCACCATGACAGGGATGCTGGGATCACAGGCATCCTCCACCATGACAGGGATGCTGGGGTCACAGGCATCCCCCACCATGACAGGGATGCTGAGGTCACAGGCATCCCCCACCATGACAGGGATGCTGGAGTCACAGGCATCCCCCACCATGACAGGGATGCTGAGGTCACAGGCATCCTCCACCATGACAGGGATGCTGGGATCACAGGCATCCTCCACCATGACAGGGATGCTGAGGTCACAGGCATCCCCCACCATGACAGGGATGCTGGGGTCACAGGCATCCCCCACCATGACAGGGATGCTGAGGTCACAGGCATCCCCCACCATGACAGGGATGCTGGGGTCACAGGCATCCCCCACCATGACAGGGATGCTGAGGTCACAGGCATCCCCCACCATGACAGGGATGCTGAGGTCACAGGCATCCTCCACCATGACAGGGATGCTGAGGTCACAGGCATCCCCCACCATGACAGGGATGCTGGGGTCACAGGCATCCTCCACCATGACAGGGATGCTGAGGTCACAGGCATCCCCCACCATGACAGGGATGCTGGGGTCACAGGCATCCCCCACCATGACAGGGATGCTGAGGTCACAGGCATCCCCCACCATGACAGGGATGCTGGGGTCACAGGCATCCCCCACCATGACAGGGATGCTGAGGTCACAGGCATCCCCCACCATGACAGGGATGCTGAGGTCACAGGCATCCTCCACCATGACAGGGATGCTGAGGTCACAGGCATCCCCCACCATGACAGGGATGCTGGGGTCACAGGCATCCTCCACCATGACAGGGATGCTGGGATCACAGGCATCCTCCACCATGACAGGGATGCTGAGGTCACAGGCATCCCCCACCATGACAGGGATGCTGGGATCACAGGCGTCCTCCACCATGACAGGGATGCTGGGATCACAGGCGTCCTCCACCATGACAGGGATGCTGGGATCACAGGCATCCTCCACCATGACAGGGATGCTGGGGTCACAGGCATCCCCCACCATGACAGGGATGCTGGGATCACAGGCATCCTCCACCATGACAGGGATGCTGGGATCACAGGCATCCTCCACCATGACAGGGATGCTGGGGTCACAGGCATCCCCCACCATGACAGGGATGCTGGGATCACAGGCATCCTCCACCATGACAGGGATGCTGGGATCACAGGCATCCTCCACCATGACAGGGATGCTGGGATCACAGGCATCCTCCACCATGACAGGGATGCTGAGGTCACAGGCATCCCCCACCATGACAGGGATGCTGGGATCACAGGCATCCTCCACCATGACAGGGATGCTGGGATCACAGGCATCCTCCACCATGACAGGGATGCTGGGGTCACAGGCATCCCCCACCATGACAGGGATGCTGAGGTCACAGGCATCCTCCACCATGACAGGGATGCTGAGGTCACAGGCATCCCCCACCATGACAGGGATGCTGGAGTCACAGGCATCCTCCACCATGACAGGGATGCTGGGGTCACAGGCATCCCCCACCATGACAGGGATGCTGGAGTCACAGGCATCCCCCACCATGACAGGGATGCTGAGGTCACAGGCATCCCCCACCATGACAGGGATGCTGGGATCACAGGCATCCCCCACCATGACAGGGATGCTGGGATCACAGGCATCCCTCACCATGACAGGGATGCTGAGGTCACAGGCATCCTCCACCATGACAGGGATGCTGAGGTCACAGGCATCCTCCACCATGACAGGGATGCTGAGGTCACAGGCATCCCCCACCATGACAGGGATGCTGGGATCACAGGCATCCCTCACCATGACAGGGATGCTGAGGTCACAGGCATCCTCCACCATGACAGGGATGCTGGGATCACAGGCATCCCTCACCATGACAGGGATGCTGAGGTCACAGGCATCCCCCACCATGACAGGGATGCTGAGGTCACAGGCATCCTCCACCATGACAGGGATGCTGGGGTCATAAGCATCCCTCACCATGACAGGGATGCTGAGGTCACAGGCATCCTCCACCATGACAGGGATGCTGGGGTCATAAGCATCCCCCACCATGACAGGGATGCTGGGGTCACAGGCATCCCCCACCATGACAGGGATGCTGAGGTCACAGGCATCCTCCACCATGACAGACTCAAAACACATTGCTTTTAAAATGGAATGAGCTGGCAGTGAGAAAGGAGAAATAAGGAAAGAAGATCAACTTGAAGAAGGAAAAAAAAAGAAGGAGGAGGACGGGGGGAGGAGGAGGAGGAGGAGGAGGAGGAGGAGAAGAAGAAGAAGAAGAAGAAGAAGAAGAAGAAGAAGAAGAAGAAGAAGAAGAAGAAGAAAAGAAGAAGAATCATCATCATCTATGGGTACCTGTGTGTGTGTGGTGTTCACCACACCAGTGCAGGTGACAGAGCAGGGTATCAGGTCCCCTGGAACTACACAGAGTTACAGAAGACTGTGAGATGCCTGCTATGGGTGTTGGGAACCAAACTTGGATCATCTGAAAAAGCAGCAAGGGCTCTTCACCATCTGTTCAGCCCCAAAGATTGACTTTCAAGAAGCTTAACAGTGAAGGGTTGAGGAGGAAGAGTGATCAGCCCAGGAGTGGCCAGGTAGACACCACAGTACTCCATGCCTTTGGGCAGAGAATGCAATAGGGAGGGTGAAGCTCAAGACTCAAGGCATAAAAAAAGAAAACGACAAGGAATTCAAGGAACCCAGGAAACCCGATCGGCAGCACAGGGGAGGTTGGTTTTTAGACAGATTCTTCTTTCCTGATGTGTTGCCAGGCACGGAGTTAGGAGTCAGCTCAAATGACCCGGCCCTGCCCTGCAGCTCCTGGCAGGGTGAGGTGCTTCCTTTGCTGGTCTTGCATATTCAAAAAGGGCCAGGCTGTTTCCTGCCTCCTCAGAACACCTTCCAGCTACTATCTCTGGCTTCTTGTCCCTTGCACACACTGTCATGTGAGGCACAAGGACACAGAATCTGATGGACTATAGGCCTGTGGATCTGGGTGAGCCTGGAAGAGTGGTACTTCTTCCACACAGTGAAAGGTGGAGGAGGAGTGATGAGCCAAGGAGTGGCCAGATAGACATCACAGCATCCCACGCTATGGAAGAGTGGTGCTTCTTCCACACTTCCTTCCTCCCTGGTTTCTGATCCACGAGGGACATTGCTTTTCCACCAGTCTGGGGGCTGGGTAACCCCAGCTCCTTGGGAAGATGAGATGAAAAGATCGCAAGATCAGGGCCTGCCTGGGCTAACAGAGTGAGGTTCAAGGCTAGCCCAGGAAACTTAGATTCTGCCTCAAAATCAGAAAATGCAAACGAGGGCTGGGGAAATATAGCTCAGAGGTGGAGCTTGCCTGGCAGGCTTTAGGACCTAGGTCCAGTCCCTGTCACTGAGATGACAAAGGCAGTGATCTCCCAGGGCTGAGAGCCCAGTGCCTTTGACCCCTCACTCAGGCGTCCTTCAAGCTCATTTCAATGGCTCCTGTGCCATGGTCTATTTCCAACCTCTCTCAGCTGGTGGCCTCGGGTTGTAGTCACCTCTGTAAGAAATGACAAAGTCCCTGTCAGCTCTCCCCACTTCAGCCGCTTTCCTCTCTTCTGACCACCTTCGGCTTGTCCTCTGCACCCATGCTGTTTCCCCCTCGGGAAATGACGGCTCAGCCTCCTCTGGACTCCAGTGGCCCTTCCCAGAGGAATCCCTGACCCTCTCACTTGTTCTCAGCGTGTCCCCCGGAGTCTCGCCCTGACCTTCGCCCTGCCTGACTAGATTGCTAGTATTTACATCTCTGGGTGACCTGCAGAGTCATGAGAAGAAAGGGCCATGGTTCAATCTGTCCCATAACCCCTCACATCTGACCTGACCCTGGGGAAATGTCCTTAGGGATCTGTTGACGGAAGGAATGATGCGTCCGCGTTATTCTGCTCAAGGAAGTGGCAGTCAGGTCTTAGGTCTGCTTCAGGGACACTGTAGTGTCTGAGGTGCTTTTGCAATGGTATCTCTGTAGGTCTCGGAGCTAAAGAGGGAGGAGGAAAAGCAGGAGGATATTAATATTCTCCTAGGTTATGAAACAGGCTCCGAGGGAGAGAGTTCATTGGATGGGACCCTGTCAGCACGCAGTGAACACCACCCCCTGTCAAACATCAAAGGCCTGCAAGCATGGGGGGACACCATTATATTCCCTCCCCAGTGATACTGCCTAGAGATGTTTTTTTTTTAAAGCCACTTAGGAAGCTTCATGTCATCTATGCATCTGAATATGTATCTTTCATCTGCACAGCCCTATAGAAGGTCCTTGCAGGCAGAAACTGTGCCATCCATCTTTTCTGCAATCTCTAGTTCTTTGCAAGCCGTAAGTATTTTGTAAATATTTACTGACTTTAATCATCCATCAAGTTATTGGCTGATTTATTAAGTTAAACTCCGATGGTGAATTTTCTGGAGTCAGAGCAAGAATTGTTTTTGAGCAGATGGCCTATTCCGGGGCACCCATCAAATTAGACTAGATGGGTCATTTTCTAAGCATGGGACCAGCCCTGAGGCTATAGATAGAACAAATTCAAATTCATGATGAATTCATTAGAAAATTTCAGGACAAGTAATCTTTCAGGGACACTAACGACATCCCCATTTAAGACCAAATTAATTCTGTGTGCTTTAAATGTTATTACAGTAAAGTGCAAATGAGCTTAATGCTGATGAGGCCCCACCTCTGAAAGGGACCCATTGAGTCAGTCAACCCTCATAGCCCAGCTATTCATTAGTGCCATTTGACATCTCCCACGTTATGTGTCTTTTCTCAGTTCACGCAGGCAACATAGTTATGGAGAACTTCCTTGAACACACAAGATGGCGGCATACAAAATGGAGATGGGAGCGGCCGGGTGTGGCCTCGGCTCCACGGAGCCTCACTGGTCCAATCAGAATGTAACAACCAGTGGCTCCCACACCTCCTGGGCGCTTATTACAAATGTCTGGGCTCAGAGACTTCCTGCTTCGGGACCTCAGTTTTAACAACATCCCCTGGGGACCTGAAAGATCATGACGATGGGAGAAGGACATCATGACCACGTAACTGAATATAGACCGGCCACGTGAGGTTAACTGCAGAACAAGGCGGAGCCTTCTCAGTGAGGTCTACCGCCACCCGCAGCACATTCAACTCCAACAACCCAAGTCTCCCCCGCCGCCGCACCACCCTCACCTCATTGCCCTGCACAGCTTTCTTCCGTACTTATCACGTTGGGCCTATAGTGCATACTAAACTATACATTTATTGTGTGTGCAGTTCACTGTGTCTCTATCGCCTGCTAGAATTTAAGTCCATAAAATCTTTGCCCACCTCAGGGCTGGAGAGATGGCTCCGAGGTTAAGAGCACTGACTGCTCTTCCAGAGGTCCTGAGTTCAATTCCCGGCAACCACATGGTGGCTCGCAACCATCTATAACGTGGTCTGATGCCCTCTACTGATCCCGCAGGTGTACATGCAGGCAGCGCACTGTGTACGTAATAATAAATAAATAAATAAACCTTTTAAAAAAATCTTTGCCCAGCCCACCTTATCTAGAACAAGCCCCAAGTGTTACAGATTTAAGCTCCTCAGGGGCCCATATATGATGCTTCTCTGTCTCCCAGCAGCAAGAGGCTTGCTAAATGCAGAACATATCATTCTTAATAAGTGGATAAAGATACAGATGGCTGCTTCTGGGGTTCAAAAGTCCTTCCTTCCTTTTCTGAGGTCTCTTTGTTCTAAGTCAATGAAGAGTAACCCATTAGAGACCCTCTAGGGAAGGAGACCCTGTAATTCCCCATTGGGGCATCTTTGGGTTGGTGGGGTAGAGTGGGGAGACATGAAGAATTCTATAGCAGCAATAATAAGTAGCATCTCCATCGCCTGTTGCTGATGGAGCCTCCTGAGCTCTGTCCTAGACGGCCATTCAGTTCTGGGGGATGTTATGAGAAATTGTCTTCACATCAGTTTACATTGTCACCTTTTTGTGGCAAAACAGTACCTGCTTTCTCATGTAAGTAGATCATTGTATTACTTACTTGTTGTCATGACAAAATATATGGCAGAAGCAATTTAGGTGAGGAAGGCTTGGGGCTGGAGAGATGGTTCGGGGGTTAAAGAGCACTGGCTGCTCTTCCAAAGGTCCTGAGTTCAGTTCCCAGCAACCACATGGTGGCTCACAACCATCTTCTAGCACGCAGGTGTACATGCAGGCAAAACACTGTATACATAATAATAATAATAATAATAATAATAATAATAATAATAATAATAACAGAGAGAGAGAGGGAGGCTTTATCTTGGCTCCTGGATTCAGAGCAATTTCAGCTTGGCTGGCAGGGAAGATGTGGCAGAGGGACAGGTTCAACCTGTGGTGAATGGGATGTGCAGCTGAAGGCGTTCTCATGGCAACAAACCAGCAGGCAGAGTAGTTCACACATGAATAGTAAACAGGATGTAGAGACCAATGGCTAGAACCAGAGATGGGGGCTAGTCTTTAAAGGCCCCCTTCTTATAATCTGCTTCCACCAATCAGGCACACCCTGATAATGCTCCACAACCTTCAAAACAGAACCACATTTCAGATTCAAATGGTAACAATCACTAGACTGGCCTTCACACCTTTTATGATTGTGATTTGGACGTGAAGCGGCTCCCACAGGCTCCATCACCAGGCTGCTTGGTCTCTAGTTGGTGACACGATTTGGAGGAGTTGTGGGACCTTTAAGGGGTGGAGTCTTGCTGAAGGATGTAAGTGAGTACAGGGTGGACCTTACCGTTGTGTAGCCCAGCCCGACTTCCTGTCCGTTCTCTGCTCCCTGATAGGGATGCACCCTGACTCCGCAGCGGTTCAGGTCCCTGGTGTCTTGACTTCCCTGCGCTGATGCATTGTCTCCTTGAACTGTGAGCCAGAACAAACCCTTTCTCCCTAAATTTGGCTTGGTCAAGATAATTTATCACAGCAACAAAAAAGTGGCCGGGATAATAGTATCCCAAAATGCTGTTTTCACTGGGTGGAGGCAGGATGTAAACACTTATTTTCCCAGAAGGGCAATGTGCCCCTTAGAGGGAACATCAGGTATAAGGCTATGTTGGGGGAGGGGGAGGGGCCAGGTCTTTCTTTTGCCTCTTGTGTAAACGTGGCCTAAGCCTCTGTCTTAAAACCAAAAACCGGAGAACCGAATAAATACCGCCCCGCCCCCTGCAGCCCACTTTTTCCTCTTTCCATCATAAATCTCAAGTATACAATACACTTTTTTGGGGGAAGGGATCATATTTTCTTTTCTTCAATTTAATGATGTAGGGCTGGCTGGGCGGGGCTGTAGAGAGGGCTCAGCAGTGAAGGGTGTTTTCTTCATTCACCCTTGTAGAGGACCAGAGAGTGTCGCTCCTGAAACCCATCGTCAGGCAGCTCAACAACCATCTCTAGCTCCAGCTCCAGGGAGCTCCCCTACTCCCCCTTCTGGCTTCTGTGGGCACCCACACATACTCACGTGCACATACTCATGGCAAAACACACACACATAGACATAAATAAATAAAAGAAGTTTTAAAAAGCCTTTAAAGTAATGATAAGGGTATCATGATAATCATTTATTATTCTCCCTTTAGTAAAGCAAAGACTGGCAACAGGTCCTGCCACAGTGTCACCCCATCATTGTTAACTCTAGGATATCAGAGGAGGGACCTCAGCAAACGTTCCTGTCTTCTGGACTCCTTTTAGGTAGGTGTATCTACACACAATCTCTTTCCTTCTCCCTTCTTCTGCCTGCCAGTCCCTCCCCCTTTATTTTCTCTGTTTCCACCTCCCCTCAGCTTGCACATTCTCTTGCGTCTTCCAGCCTCCTGTGAACACGTGATCTTAGTGCTGCCCACCCCTCCTGCCTTCCAGATAACACAGCACAGCTTACTGAAGCTTGGGCATACTGTTTTATAGTCACAAGAACATATGAAAGTGCCCTAATTTACCCCCCGAATTACCATACTTTCTGCTTATGTGTTTGCCTCGCACAGCTGTTCCCCTTTGAAGAGGCCATCACAATGCTCAGAAGATAATCAGAGAAGCTACTTAAGAACAACATGAAGCCATTTGGGGAAGGGGGGGAAAAAAAAAACCAAGAATCAGAAAAAGCAGTGCCCGTGTTGAACTGGAATGGTAATTAGCTTGGGCAGGAATCCAACTGGGACCTGCATTGCCAACCCACACAGCTGGGAGGTTTGCATTTTACACCACCCGTTTAGTGATGCTCTGCGTATCACGGCCTAACAGGCACAGGCCCTAAGCATCACAAGGGCCGTTTCTGAATGTAGCTTTGGTAAAGGGAATTAAAATGCTAAACCATTACCAGCTCCTCCAAGGTTGCATGCCTTTATCTGACCTCTAATGATGCTATCATGGTTTAGGCATTGAAAGATCACACTTGGCTTGATTGGCTTAACTTAAATCTCCAGGCAGTGTTCAGTCAGGTTTCATTGCTTCTTTTCTACAAAGTTAAAAGATAAGTTACCAGTAACCACCCTGAGTACAGAATAGCAGATGCCAGGTGACTGGAGAGACGGCTCGGTGGTAACAACTGCTTGCTGTTCTTCTAGAGGACCCAGCTCTGGTTCTCAGCACCCATAACAAGTGGCTCACCACTTCTTGGCACTCACGTGCTGGAGGACCCAGCGTCCTCTTTTGGAGTCTGTGAGCACCTGCATTCACACACACACATAGCCACACAAAGACACACATGTGCACATAACTAAAAGCAAAATAAACCTTTAAGACATAAATAGTATATCAAATAATAAGTCTAGTATAAGCCACGAACACCACTCTTGTTGCCTGTTAGAACTTTCATTAGTAAAACTCAGCCACCTCAAGGAACCCACATCTCTGCTTACCAGTTGGTTCCCAAACAAAACCTGCCTTGCCACTCCTACCTTTTCCTGGCATTGTTTAACCTCATCCATGTGACGTATCTAACCTGTGCTTTTTACAGTTGCTGGGTTTTTAATGCTGCACATGTCTGGCAGGTCACTCAAGGGCAGTTCTGAGATCTAAGCAAGCATTTGACTTCAAAGGTACATTTGATTTATTTAATACTTATGCTTAGCCGCAGTGCAGGTGGTTCTGGGGAAAGTCTCCGTTTTGCTCAGTTGTGTTTTATGGATCAACTCTATAGCTTGGGTAGAGAATCTGAGTGGAGGACGTGTCATGAGACCGTCTCCTGCTTCCCGGAAAACATCTTTTGCATGAAGAGGTGTGCAGTGTCGTGTTGCTCCCACCTGTCGGTTGAACAGTGGAATTGTGGGCACGGGACACAGGGCATAGGGTGGCAGTTGGCTGGGCATGGCCTTCCTCCATCCCTGTCTTCAGGATCCAGGCTCCACAAGGCAGCCAGGGTCCACTGAACCTAAAATACACTCTTACATGGCAAGAGTGTGTGGTTAGTGACATCATGGCATGCTGGGAGAAGTGGAGAAGTGCTGTCCACACAGTGAGCGTGGGAAGCTGAGGCTGAGATCCTTCCACTAAGCCGTGAACACGCAGCTCCATCGTACGCTCGCTTTCACCTCTCCTCTCTGTCTGTCTCTTTTTCTGCCCCTCCCTCCCATCTTCCTCCTCTCTCTCTTGTCCTTCTCCTCCTCCTCCTGCTCTGTCCTTTTGTTCTTTTCTCTCTTTTTTCCTCCCCACATCAAGGAGGAGTCAACCAAATGCCACTCTGCAGAGGTCAAGTGGTGAGAGAAAAGAACTAGGTTCAGGTCAACATGAAAGTTCTTGTTTTGTTGCTTGTTTTTTGGTTTTGGTTTTGTGTTTTTGCTTTTGTTTTTTTGACACAGGGTTTCTCTGTGTAGCCTTGACTGTCCTGGACTCACTTTGTGTGACCAGGCTGGCCTCCAGCTCACAATGATCTGCCTACCTCTGCCTCCTGAGTGCTGGGATTAAAAGTGTGCACCATCATGTCCCGCAACATGAAAGTTCTTGATCAGACCCCCATCCCAGTACTTAAGTAAACAGGAATCTCAGACCCACCCAGATCAGCCACATTAGAATTCTCAAGGGCACACAGACTCAGAAAGGGGTTTTGAAAAATTGTCCCTTTAACTTTGTTATGTAACAACTGTTCTCTGATGGAGAGCAATAGATACTCTGTGGTAAGTGAGGGGAAAGAGGTCTGAACAAGAGGCTGTGTTGATGGGAAGAAGCTATGGACACAGTTGTTAAAGAGTTTGGTGGTAAGAGGAAATGTTATAAGGGTCTTGAAGGATGAATAGCAGTCTGTGACTGGGGAGACAGGTGAAAGCCCAAAAGATAGGAGAGGTCATTAGACTGATCTGTAGGTCACTTGAGGGACTTTCTAGCTCCGCATACCTGGGATAGCATGAGCAAATGGGGAGGGCACTGAGGTGTGACCAGAGTGCGGCAAGGGGGCCAAGTGATGCCAGCTTTAGCCCTCTGCCAACTCAATTTTATTTTTGCCTGAAATATTTGGGAAAACCTTGAGAGTTTTAAAGAGGAATCAGATTTATATTTGAGATAAGTAAAGCCCAGGGCAGTGCTATGAGGCCAAGGTAAGAAAGACCTGCAAGGGGTTCTTTTTCTTTTCTTTTTTTAAAGATTATTTATTTGGGGCCAGGACTTCACAGGGAGACCATCAAGGCCAGCAGATCTGGACACAGGGGGACCTGCACAAACTGATGCACTAACCGAGGACAGTGCATGCAGAGAACCTAGCCCCCCCCCCCCCCGTTCACATATAGCTGATGGACAGCTCATTCTCCACATGCCTGGGGATTGGGGGAGGCTGCCTCCGAACTTCTGACATGAACTCCGGTGCCCATAATCTGATCACTTCCCCTTGGCAGGGTGGCCTTGTGGGTACACAGAGGAAGGGGATGCAGGCTATCCTGATGAGACCTGATAGGCTGTGGCCAGACAGTGAGGAAGGATGGCCCCCCACCCCCACCCCCATCAGAGGTCTAGGGGAGGGGAATAGGGCAGAAGAGGGAGGGAGGGTGGAAATGGGGAGATATAAGCAAGGGAATAATAATCAGGATGTAATGTGAATAAATTATAATAAAATATTTTTAAAAGATTATTTGTTTTATGTACATGAGTGCTCTATCTGCAGAAATACCTGTATGTCAGAAGAGGGCATCAGATTCCAGGATAGATGGTTGTGAGCCATCATGTGGTCGCTGGGAATTGAACTCAGGACCTCTGGGAGAGCAGAGCATGCTCTTAACCACTGAGCAATCTCTCCGACAGTCATGTAAAACACAGGCTTTGTACCCACTGTGGCTTGAACATGAGATCAAGATGGATCTGTGAGTCACACAGGCAGAATTTACCAGTCACTTTCCAAATGCATCCATTTGTTCTTTTGCAAACCAAGGGGGCAATACTTCTGTCACACCATAGTCTATCGCTTTAATTTTATTGTACAGGGTTGTATAAGGCCACTTCCATGCAAGTACATGATGTACTTTGAGCATGCCCCGCCCCTCAGACTCTATTCCCCTCCCCTTTTCATGAGTCCTCTTTCTTCCTAAGACAGCTTTACTTCTACTCTGCCATCTGTAATATATGATTTCTGTATCTATAATTCTAGGACCCACAAAAGAGAGGAAACATCTTAGTTAGGGTTTCTATTGCTGGGAAGAGATACCATGCCCATGGCAACTCTTACAAAGGAAAACATTTCATTGGGACTGGCTTACAGTTCAGAGGTTTAGTCCATCGTCCTCACTGTGGGAAGCGTGACGGCGCACAGGCAGACACCGCGCTGGGGAAGGAGCTGAGGGAAGAGAATAAGGAGAACGAGACACATAAGGCCTGGCTTGAGCTTCGGAGACGTCAAAGCCTGCCCCGCCCAGACCATTCCTACTCCGACAAGGCCACACCTCCTGATAGAGCCAGTCCTTATGAGCCTATGGGACCACTTTCTTTCTTTCCTTCTTTCTTTCTTTCTTTCTTTCTTTCTTTTTTCTTTCTTTCTTTCTTCTTTTCTGTCTGTCTGTCTGTCTTTCTTTCTGTCTGTCTTTCTTTTTTTCCGAGACAGGGTTTTTCTGTGTAGCCTTGGCTGTCCTGGACTCGCTTCAGAGACCAGGCTGACCTTGAACTCACAGCCATCCTCCTGCCTCTGCCTCCCGAGTGCTGGGATTAAAAGCGTGGCGCCACCACCACCCAGCCTATGGGGCCATTTTCATTCACACTGCCACTGATACTTGTGTTTCTGAAACTGACTTAATTCTCATAATATGTCCACTTGTATTTATTTTACCTGACACAGAGCAATTAAGAAAGGTCTGTTCCTGTACACATTTGGGCGGCCATGGGGGGGGGCATTCTGTCATGGTAGAGAACGCAATGCTACCAAGAGGGGAAGGAACAAGAGAGCAGTGGGTCACTTGTGTCCACAGCGGTGAAGCGGAGTATGGCGAATTCCGTGTACAGCCTACTTTCTTCTCTTCGTTCGATCTAGAACCTCGGCCTATTGGATGGCACCCTCCACATCTAGGACAAGCCGCTCTACCTCTACTGACACCGCCTATACCTGGAAATGAGTTTGTATATTAATTCTAATTCTCACCAACTTGGTAAGACTAACCACCACAAAGCCTGAAGCGGCCAGGGAAAATACCTCAGTCAGCTCCCCCTACTGTCTGGGGTCATCTAACACCCAGCTTACAAGGTCTCCCGTCTCTGGAGGACGATGGCTCTGAGGCTTGGCCAGACGAGAACCCCCACTTTCAAGTTATTCATGTGGTCCTTCCACTCTGGAGGACTCTGGAGTCCACTTCCTGGTTCCATTGTTCAGTCTATCCCTAAGGCCAGAGCAGCCACCAGAGAATAGGACAAGGCAGCTAAGAGAAGATTCCAGAATAGGATAGAAAAAAAAAGTCCCCCTTCTCTTGGGAGCGCCCCATCCATGTAGCAGAGCTGTTTCCCTCTGAGTACCAGGATGAGGGCTCAGAACCACTGCCCATCAGTCAGTCCTATGCCCAACCAGCCCCACCAAAGGGCATACCAGACTTGTGCAAAACAGTTCTTTCCCAACACTAGGGTGACTCTGAAGAGCACAAATGCTCCTGTTCTTTTTCTGTCACCATTAGAAAACAATTGTTGGAATTCTTGTAGCCAGCATATCTTCTGGTCCATTGAGTCTGAACATAGCAGTCTGGACTTGCTTTTGATAATGCAAGTTTTTTGTTTGTTTGTTTGTTGTTTTTGTTAAGAAAATGCCCTGGTGGAAGAAGAAAGGGAAAAAAAAAAACAGCCTGCAAAGCCCTGCGCTTCAAGCCCAAAGCCTGTGGAGGAGTTATGACTGCAGCAACTGCAGACTAGCTCCACTTGGGGGTCTGCCAGAGTCCCCACACCAGACGCAGTCTTTCTGAAGTCTACACCATCCTCTCTGAGGTAATCAATTTAAAAGGCTTTTATGAGATGACGGAGTACGTTACTCAAAGCATTCCCATTTATTTTGCCTTACTCTGTTTTTATTACCTAGAATTTAAATCCAATCTATTTGGCAATGTTTTACAGAGGCTGAAAGGCAAGAGAATGGGAATTTGTCAGCCAGGGAAAGGCTGGTGGGGCAAGACCCTAGGGAAGACTGCAGACTGCGGTACCTCAGGGTGAAGAAACTTAAAATCTTCCCCTCACATGGGTAAGATGGAAAGTCCCTCATTGCTTCATGAGGATGTGCCCCTCTCCTCGTGAGGATGTGCCCATCTCCTCATGAGGATGTGCCCCTCTCCTCATGAGGATGTGCCCCTTTCCTCATGAGGATGTGCCCTTTTCCTCATGAGGATATGCCCCTCTCCTCATGAGGATGTGCCCCTCTCCTCATGAGGATGTGCCCCTCTCCTCGTGAGGATGTGCCCCTCTCCTCGTGACGATGTGCCCCTCTCCTCATGAGGATGTGCCCCTCTCCTCATGAGGATGTGCCCCTCTCCTTATCCTTCATTTTGGAGGGAATTAAATCCAAGGCCTTGATCACACTAGACAAGTATCCCCCTTCCAGTGGAGGGAGGGGGATACTGACCCACCTATAAAACCTTCAACCCAAAATTTGTCCTGCCTACAAGAAGTGTAGGGATAAAGATGGATAGAGATTGAGGGAATGGCTAAACAATGCCTGGCCCAACTTGAGACCCACCCCCTGGGAGAGATCCAACCCCTGACACTATTAATGATGCTCTGCTATGCTTGCAGCACAGCGTAACTGTCTTCTGAGAGGTTTCATCCAGCAGCTGATGGAAACATATGCAGAGTCCCCCAGTCAAACAATAGGCCGAGCTTGGGGAGTTCTGTGAAGGAGTGAGAGTTCAGTTCAGTGACCACAGGACTACATATTTCTTTCTTTCTTTTTTTCTGAGAAAACTGCCCTGTGAGGATTGCCCAATGCTAATGACCACATTCTGTTTCCTCCATTTCACTGCATTTCTCTGTGTCTTTCTCTCTTTCTCTTTTCAAGAGTTCTCTGGCTGAGCAGATGAATCCCACAGTGAGCATGTGAGCCAATGTCAATCGAATGTATAATACATGCCAGCCACTCTCGGAAGCGTGCCCCATAATTACTCATTTAATTTCCCCACAGGCCCACACAGTGGCACCGTCCACATCCTCATTGCAGAGGCTGGGACTGCAAAGCACTTCTGCTCCTTGTCAGGATCACAGCTCCGGTGAAAGGATGTGATCCAGGCAAGTCACCCTAAGGGTCTTTGACCTTTGCATGGGCTCCCCTTCTGGTCTACTGGGCCCTTCCCTCCACCTGGCAAGAAAGAAGTAGGGTCAGGAAAGGAAGGTACAGAGAGCAAAGGCCGGACAGACAGACAGACACCTGCAGGGCCAGCCGTGTTGAAACTTAACAAGTACGTGCCATGAAGGCAATTGTGTTGTCTCTCCGAGACGCAAATGGAGAATAAGAGTGTCTATCTTGGACGTTAAGGATTAACTCAGGCCAGGAACAGAAATCAGCTCAACTGATGGGAGCCACTGTGAGTGTGACTTTTACTTCAAGCCATCATTTCCGCCTCAGGCCTGCCTGCAGCCATCCTAGACCAAGCCCCGCCTCCTGGAGCAGCCAAAACTCTGGGAAACAGTTACACTTCTCTCTTGACTGGAACAGCCCAAAGCCTCGCCCCAAAAGTCTTAGGCAGGTGGGAAAGGATGAAATTCCCAGGCCCACAGCAAAACACTGAGATGTCTGTAAGTTGTAATACACAGTATTTGTTTAATTTGTACAACAATTTCTTAGCCGACAGAAGCTAAGGACATGGGGGCAATTGCCAACCGTCAAAACAGGGTAAGGGAGAAGCCAGTGTTCACAGCTGGGCACCTAATGGATTGCGGCCTTTCCTGCCAGCAAAGTGTGTTGCAATGACAGAGACAGGGACCCACAGAATGTATCCTAAAGGAACCTGTGAATGGTCTATGGGAAGCCCCACCCTATCTTTGCAGGATTTTATCCAACAGGTGAACCTGCTGGCTCCTGAATCCTGATGCCAGGTGAACACCGCCCTGCCTGCCTTTCTGGTACCCTGCTTCCACTGTCAGTTCACAGCACACAGGGGAGAAAAGTGTGTGTGTGTGTGTGTGTGCTGCCTGGAAATTTTAAATTGAAAAGTTAGTTCCACCTCAGAACCATGACAACAGAGAGCTACCGTTATTACGGGACACTTGTTTTGTCAACTGACTGTTAATTTCTCATTATTTGCTTCGTACTTTCTTGGGGAAAAGTCCACTTTCTGCTTCTCTGCCCCATGGGTAGATGTCTAAAGATATTGATTGTGCTTCCCTTATTCCGGTTTTATGCTTTCAAAAACTGTCTTTTTACTTTATCATTCCCTAGCGCTTGTAATAGGTTGGATAAATTGTACAGCCTCAATTATCATCTCTCTTGGGGCAGAAAAAAAAAAAAAAGTACCTGAGATCCAACCATCAGCTGACATCGGCCCTGGGGTTTCTCATCTCCTTACATGCAGGGTTCCCTTCATTTCTCTTTTTCCATCACTCTTGTCCAAGAGGAGCCTTGAAAGTCCAGCCCTGTGCCCAGTATTACACTGTCTTTTATCTCACATGGAAGCGCTCTTCAAACACAAATGCAAAGTTAAAGACTAGTGAGACGGCTCAGGCAAAGGTGCTTGTCACTAAGCCTGATGGGTTTTTAAAAAAAATATTTTATTTTATTTTTAATTTATGTGTGTTGGTGTGGGGGTGTCAGATTTTGGAGTTACAGACAGTTGTGAGCTGCCATGTGGGTGCTGGGAATTGAACCTGGGTCCTTTGGAAGAGCAGGCAGTGCTCTTAACCACTGAGCCATCTCTCTAGCCCCCAACCCTGCTGTTTCATCCCTTGGTCCTTATCTTAGTGTTTCTACTGCTGTGAAAAGACACCATGACCATGGCAACTCTTATACAAAAAAATGTTTAACTAGGGTTGGCTTACAGTTTCAGAGATACAGTCTGTTATCATCATGGCAGCATCCAGGCAGACATGGTGTGGAGAAGGAGCTGAGAGTTCTACATCTTGGTCTGCAGAAGGAGGCCACACCTCCTAATAGTGTCACTCCCTATGGGCCAAACGTTCAACCACAGGAGTCTATGGGCCCATACCTATTCAAACCACCACAGTACCTCATGATGAGAGAGAAACAACTCTCTCATAAGTTGTCTTCTGAATTCCACACACAAGACATCACACACACACACACACACACACTTTAAATCCCACAAAGTTATTTCCAATCCTGGAAGAAGAATTAAACTCTGTAAAATCACATTGTTTTTATCCCTCCCATATAAAGATCCTTAGAGACCTTTGTCCCCAGACATTGCACGCTAGAATAATTTCATTTCATACACAACCTTATTGAAATTAAGAAACCCTTAGCCTATCAAACATGGGCCGTCACCTGGAAAACTACCTGACCAAGTCACAAAAGGGTGGACTGGCTTGTTTTGTTTCCCACTTTCAGAGGATCCGTCATGGCAGGGAACTCTCGTAAGGCAAGCTGCTCGTAAGAAGGGAGACAGGAAGCAGAGAACTTGGGCTGGAACCAGAAGCAGGAATGACATCCAAAGGCTTACCTCCTCCGGTGGGACTGCCTTCCTTCTGTGGGTTCTAGAACCTCCCCGGCTGGCTCCCAGCAGACACAGAGTTTAAGCAAGACATTTCCTACGCACACCACAATGCCCATTCTGTTCCTGCCTGGAAAGTGCGTTTTTGCACAAGGCTAAGGATACAGCTTTGCATTTGGCTTCAGCAGAGAAGGACAGAGGAGCCGTCTACCCTGAAATCTTGACTAACTCATGATCTTCAGTTGTGAGCACCTACTTTATACCCAGCTCTGAGTTAATCCTGAGCAAAGAAACAGATACCTTGAGAGAATCCCAGAGAAGAAATGAACCAGACTCCGGTATCTATTCTTTGAGCATAAAACCAATGAAGATGTGTAATTAGGAATCTGGGAAGTGGAGATTAAAACAGCAAGTTTGGTTATTGGTAGAAACTGGATTGAAGGACATCCTTTAGATGCCCAGCCTCCGGCTACCTCTCATATCTGTCCCAGCCCTTACTGCAGAGCCGGACCACAGCAGCCATAGTGAAACATGCACAGGCTGAGGACAGACACCATAGCTGAGGGAGGAAAGGCAGGACCCCGGGTCCTCTGTCAGGGTTAGACCATTACTCAGGTGCAGAGAAGAAACCACCAAGGGTGGCGCAGGGCCAGGAGTGTGATTCTAGCTGAAGCTACTCCCCCAGGGAAAGAAGGTTGCCGCTAAGAAATATGTTTTGCCCTCTCAAGGTGTGAGGCTCGTGGACCATGCCTGCAGGGGAACTGGCACGGGACTATCGAGATTGGAACATGTTCAAACTCTGGAAGTCTTGGAAGGCGTGGATCAAAGCTGCCCCTTTGTTTTCTGTTTGTGCGTCTGGAGCCCCCAAGGTCACAGGCGATCACTCCAGGTTACAGCCAGTCAGCCAAAAGAGCTTCTCTCCTGTTACCCTCCCCCCCCCGCCCCCCGCAAATGCAGCCTTGCCCCCATCCTAGTCTCAGCCAATGACATGCATTCATCTCAGAACCCCGCCCACTGCCAGAGGTTTATAAGTCCGTGTTTCACACGGAAATAAGGGAACCAGGATCATTTCATCAAAAACCATCTGAGACTCGTCCCTTCTGGACCTCCAGCTTGATTGCCAGTCAGGCAGCCATAGCAGACACCTGCCCTCCACCTCCCCATCCCCTGTCAGCACTTCTGCTCTTCATCTTCGTGTCAGTATGGGTCGCTATCGCTGCCTTTCACGCTGCTCTGCCCACCGCAGTGCTCATCTGTGGAACAGCGGGCTGTTCCCGAAGCTCACCTGGCCAGGCTCTTGTTACATCCTGGCTCGGGTTTCCGAAGCCCTGAGCTCCTTGCTGCCGCCTGGCCTAGTGCTGGCAGCTGGTGCTGGCAGCCAGCAAAAGAGTGGCAACACTTATTACAGAGAGATCTTTTCTCCCACACCGGAGATCTGGCAAGAATCTGAGTTTTGTTTTCCGTTCTCTTTGTTGGAAGACGAACCGGGAGGTGAAACCTTTAACCTCACGCGTAACCCTTTTTCCTCTCAGAAGCCTTAGGAGCTCTGACCTTCCCAAAGGAGAAGCATGCACTTCCCGCTGGGAGCGGGGGCTGGGGGGGGCGGGGGGCAGGGCTCATCCGGGAGGAGACAGCTCGGTGGAAGGGGGCAGCTAAGTGAGGACAGGGAAACATAAAACTACTTGAGAGGGCAGGTAGCCTCAACACCAAACCAGTTGCTAGGCGACTGGAGATGGGTGTAGTAGCATCTGCTCAGAGCTCTAAAAGCCTGTAGTCCTCAGCCCAAGAGGGAGGTAGATGTGCAGAAAGTGACCAAGAAGACATCTGTCTTTCTGGATTTCTGAAGGTCAGCCTTCACCTCCGTCCCTTCTGGTGTCGAGGAGTAAAAATTGAACACGCGAAGCAGAAGAAGCTGGCAGCCGTGGGACATGCCGCCTGTGTGCTTCCCGAAGTGTTCTTGATTCACACTGTCACTTTGGCTAATATGAGGCCACAGGGACAGCCCGTATTCCCTCTAGGCTTCTTTCTTTTTCCAGTGGAGCTGGCAGTTCCAGGCATCTTCCCGCTTCCCGGAGGCTCTGCTGCGAGCATTCCAGGACCATGTTTGCTCAAGGCCGGCTGCTCTTGGAAGCACAGTCCTGTGTAAACACAGTTTCGTTACTAGAAGAAGATGACGAAATTTTAAAATGCCCGTTCTGGCCTTCACACCGCAGTGTGCAACTCAGCTCTGCATACAATTGGCTCCTGTTTTTAAATCAAACACCTCTCGCACCTCCCCTGTGTGCTGAGGTCACAGCTTCTGGAAGCAGTCAAGGCTGCACTGGTTCTAGGGGCCTATGAGTGACGGAGTGTGCTGCCACCCAGCAAGTGGAGGTTGAGGAATGCAGGCCCTCTCTGCTAGTCAAGAGAAGGTAACAATTTGTGTCTTAGGTAGAGTCTCTTAAGTTTTAAATGTTGGTCTCACATTTTAACATTTTAAATAATAAAACATGGTGACGGTCACAGGATGGTTACTCCTTCTACTGTCCCTGCCAGTCCTTGGCTCAGCATCCCTTGACTGTGACCCTACTACAATCAATAGAGCTTAGTTGCAGAGGAATCTGCCCTCAGTCGCCATGGGAAGGCAGTGCCCTACAGTGTGCAATACTTTATCCACCTTTCTTTCTACCTTAATGTGTGCATTTCAGTTGGAGAGTTCATCCTATTTCAAGTTTGTGGCCCATAGCAAATCCAGAGGGCTTGCTTGGTCCAAATCCTGATTCCATGGCTTGCTTGCTGTGGGACTTAGGCAAGTTGCTTAATCTTTCAGGCCTTGCATTAGCTAGTGTTTCAATGCTGTGACCAAAATACATCACAGAAACAGCCTTAGGAAGGACTCGCTTGTTTTGGCTCATGGTTTCGGAGGGTTCAGCCTGCAGGTGCTTAGCCATTGGCAGAGTGTCCAGTCGGCGGAGTGTCCCGCCAGCAGAGGCACATGGCGGACAGCAGCTGTTCACTTTGTGGATTGGCGCATCGGCAGCTGTGTCGCAGTTGGCCTGAGAGTTCTCTTTCCCATTGTCAACCTGCCTGGCAGCTGCAAAGCTGTAACAATCTTAAAATAAGAAAGGCAGGAAGACAGGGAGGGAGGGATGGAGGGAGGGAGGGAGGGAGGGAGGGAGGGAGGGGGAGGGAGGGGTAAGGAGTGTTGAGTTGGCTCTTTGGAATGAGGCCCTGAGCTAACTAAACATGAACAGAATACCAGCAGGCCTGGGGAAAGTATGCTAGGTGGCATCTCAAAGAATAGTGACACTGTCATACCATGGCTATTTTACTAATACCCAAATAAAATTAGTCTAAATTTTCAAGATGTTTATGGTTGATGACACATTTGGAAGCATAACAAATTCATACTTGACACTGGATTGCCACTTACCTACTCATGAAGCATGTGTGGACCCATGACCATACGTTGCATCCTTTGGCCGATGGGAAGATCAGGCTCAATGGGGAATTATGCTTTGGTTTCAGAGACTGAACGGGAATTTTTCAGGATCAGTGTGGATGCAGGGAGAGTTAGGCATAAGACTGAGAGCCAAATCAGAAAAAGGAAGAAAGATTAGGGCAGAGGAACAAAGCTACTTAAGGCTCAAATAATATGACGATCCATTTACAATATTTATGGTGCCATAAAGCTAGGCAATGCTAGAAGAAAATTATTTTGAAGTAAAATGGCTTTCCTCTCAAAATTGATCAAACAATTATCTGACAATGTTAGAAGATAAATCAAGACAATTTATGATACATCTCCCTTATTCTGAACAAAAAGAAGCAAGCCCCATTTGTCCAAAGTTGCAGCCGATACTGTTATCCCACAACAGCCCTGGGCGATTCTCCTGGGCAGTTCTGGGTGGGGGTGGGGGGCGCATCTTTTTCTTCCCAGGTCCTCCCTAAGGAGTCCCTGCCTTTCTACCCTGCCCCTTCCCAGGCCGGCTGCAGCCCATGTGAAAGTGATCAGGTAGTCTAGTCAGTAGGCACTGGCAAAGCTCAGAGCTGCAGCACCATTCACCAGCCTTTTCTGGTCACAGTCACAGCCCTGAGCACACACTCCGGAGCTAGCACATCTTCTGCCTTAAAGTATGCTGATTGCCACTTGGAGACTGATCATGCAACTGGCCAAACACTGGCAAGATGCGGGATGAGGGGTTAGTGTAACTTTGAGCCATTAGTATGTTACATTATTTAATTCTAATCTTTTGGTTGTTGATACTTCTGTTTCAGTTTCCAAAGGGGGAAACAAACAAACCAGTCACTGAATGTCTTAACCTTGTTATCAGAACCAAATTCCTCCTTTCAAGCCTTCAAATGTCCCTGTCTTTTTTTTTTTTAAATCTAGCTTTGTTGAACCAGCTATGCTGCCACTAGCTTGCAAATCAGTGCTCTTTATGAAGAAAGCAGGTCTGCTTTTAAGTGTCTGACCTTGAGGCCAGAAGATGGAAGAACGGAGGAAAATAAGCAGAGCCTTGCACCTGAGGCAGGGGACATGCTTCTGATGTTCTGGTCACCTTTGAGTTTTCCTCATGGCTCCTGAAGATAAGGATTTAAAGCAAAAGCTGACTAGAGCTGGTGGCTGCAAGTGACCACACCAATTTGGAAGTCTCTCTTAAGTATTTGATCTTACCATCTGTGGACAAAGGTTACCATGGTAACTCCCAGGGGGCATTTTTTTTTTAAATAGGCAGACACATTCCATTACTTGAAGGTGGTTGGTTAAAAAAAATCTGTCTTGAAAGAGTGGACTTGCTAATTTGAGACAGATGTCAAGAACCGCTGCGTGGGGCCTAGAGCTTCCTCAAGTGTGTAGACTGCATCACAAGACAATGGGCAGAGCCTAAAGCAGTGGTTCTCAACCTTCCTAACACTGCAACCCTTCAGTGCAGCTCCTCATGTTGTGGTGACCCCCACCACAAAATTATTTTCGTTGCTACTTCATAACTATAATCTTGCTACTGTTACTAATCCTAATGCAAATATCTGGTATGTAGGATATCTGATATGTGACACCCCCCACCCCCCCACCCCCCCACCCCCCGCAACAGAATCATTCTACCCTCAAAGGAGTCATGCCCACAGGTTGAGAACCACTGGCCTACAGCGTTTGGAACAGTCTCTCTTTAAGAAGGGCTGCCCAGCCAGGCAACGACGCTGCAAGTGCTGTTCAGAGCATGGTCAGTGGCTCCACTCCAGGGAGGCCAGCACTCTTACTCCTAACCTAATGGAGTTTTCCTGTTCTTACCAAGCTCCTACTCTCTCAGGAGACACACCACAATGGGTTGCACATGCGTCTGAACATGGAATTCCATCCCAGCGGTGTGACTTTGTCTCTTTATCTGCCCCCACACGAGACCTTTAAATGCTAAGCGAAGATGGACCATTTACCCTGGGGGCTGCCACTGAGCAATAAACAGCTTACATCTATAAGCTACTTAAGTGTGTTGGGTCGTTTCCATCTTAAAACTTTTCATCTTTGCCGTCTTTACTGCACGCCTGTGATGCTAGCACCCAGGATACTGGGACAAGTGAATCAACAATTTAATGTCAGCCTGGACTACAATAAAAAAAAATGTCTCCCACTCCCTGACCCCATAATAAGAGTGAGTGTAAACTATAGGAAAACATGTCACATCTATGTTTTGTGGGTATTTGAATGATATAAGAACATGAAAGTGACTACTCAAAGTATAGGAGAGCTGTCTGCAGGATGAAAACATGGTATCTCAACAGAGTCGGATAAGCAAAAATATCTGTTAGTCAATAAAACCTTGCCATGACTACTGTGTGATCGTAGACTGCTCAGGACCAGAACAGGAGAGAGTTGAAAAGAGACCACAAGCAGAACAACAAAATGGGTGTAGTGGCACACACGTGCTTGAATTAACTTAAAACACAATCCCTCGTCTGAAGTAAGAGGTACTTTTCCTAGAGCCAAATAGAAATGACCATGGTGTGGGGACACAGAGGCAAGTTGTCCCAGATACTATGTTCCACTGTGGAAGTAGTCATGTGAAATATTGTTAGTTACAGAACAGAGAAGTCATAAATCAAACCTTTTACCAGATACAATAGTGAGGAGCACAGGTGGATGTGTGAGACCACAGATGGGTGTGGTGAGACCACAGGTGGGTGTGGTGAGACCACAGGTGGGTGTGGTGAGACCACAGGTGTGTATGGTGAGACCACAGGTGGGTGTGGTGAGACCACAGGTAGGTGTGGTGAGACCACAGGTGGGTGTGGTGAGACCACAGGTGGGTGTGGTGAGACCACAGGTGGGTGTGGTGAGGACCACAGGTGTGTATGGTGAGACCACAGGTGTGTATGGTGAGACCACAGGTGGGTGTGGTGAGACCACAGATGGGTGTGGTGAGACCACAGGTGGGTGTGGTGAGACCACAGGTGGGTGTGGTGAGACCACAGGTGTGTATGGTGAAACCACAGGTGGGTGTGGTGAGACCACAGGTGTGTATGGTGAGACCACAGGTGGGTGTGGTGAGACCACAGGTGGGTGTGGTGAGACCACAGGGGGGTGGATGATAGCAAATCGGCTATGGCCCTGTTAATAGGTCTCAGAGGCAAGCTAATCTTTTCTTAGCTTAGTCTGTGAAGAATCCACTTTGGAGTTTTGAATAGTCACAAGGATATTAGGTCAGGCCTAGGGGTGGCAATGGGTGGCTTGCAATGGCACTGAAATAGTCCGAGATAATTTGGCTCTGGTCTGCAATATTTTAAGTCTTGTAGAATCTTTGGCATAGTGAGGTTTTGTTGTTGCTGTTGTTGTTTCTTCTCTTAGAACTTCAGTTCACACCTGTAATCCCAGCATTGCAAAGTTCAAGTTATATAATGTGTCTTTGTCTGACAGATAGTTAGCTAGCTAGATACTTGGCATGACAGTATAGTAGGAAGACAGTCAATGCCAGGGAGCTATATACTTTAAATGGTTAAGATAGTGAGTTTCATACTACGTCTTTTAAATAAAAGGATGTCCAATTGTTTCCCAGGGATTACACTTCAGAAGAAGCAATGGCAGCAATCTGGAACACAGTGATTGTTTTCGAGTAACAAGGGGACCCGTTTAGGTTTCTCATTTGTAACAGCAAGGACCAGCCTAACCCAAGCTCTTTAAAATGGCTTCGTACATTTTGAAAAGCCAGGGAAGGAATAGAAAAGGATCACACCACACAGATCCCAAGCCTCCTTCTCAGTCCCCTGGAACTAGAGAGCTTACACACACAGCAGCAAGGCTGCAGGCTACACAGGGATTTGATTTCCTCACTAATGTTCCTCTATGCTACCGAGAAGGCATATTATCTCTGTGGAATCGCAGAGTCATTAGCCAGCCATGGCGTTGGTTTTTTGTCTGGGATGAAACATCTTAGAAAGCCTTCTGACTTTTTAGGCCACCCAGTCACCAAATTCTAAGGACACAGCTTTAGCCAAAAGAAAGTGGTTAGTATATGCAACCTTGGCTCTAGAGAGACCTCAGGGAAGTCTTTGCTGTTAGTGAGGGTCGCAGGATAGTCGAATCATATTATACTTAAAATGGAAACACTTTATTTTTTTTAAGGAGTCTTCCACTTGCAGGGGTTGGGTTTTTGTTTTCCTTAAATAAAATTGTCAAAAAGTGGCTGGGATGTAGCTCAGTTGCATGCACAGAGTACTGGGTTTAATCCCCAGCTTGACCAAAAGTTGACACACAACTGTAACTCCAGCACATAGGAGCAGAAGAAGGAAGATCCAAAGTGTGTGTGTGTGTGTGTGTGTGTGTGTGTGTGTGTGTGTGTGTGTTTTCAGTGAGGCACCCTCAATATCTTCCAGGTGGGTATTTCAGTCCAGGGAAATGATATTTATCCTACAACAGTGTGGCACCAAAAAGGAGAACTTTCCAGAGAGCCCTCATCATGTGGCTGGGCCAGCCATCACCAAGTGGCTTCTAGAGTCTGGAGAGTGAGTGAGGCTAAGACACCATGTGCCAGAGGCATGAGGCCAGCCATCTGCTGAGAAATGGGACTGCAGGCACCACCCCTGCAAGGCACCCAGGAGCCTGTCCTTGCTACCTGCTCCAGCCCCTCTTTGGGAGGGGAGGGGAGCTCCCTGAGTGGAACACTTCCTCTGTACCTTTTCTCTCTACCCTTGCCTCACATTCGTGGCATGGGTGCAATTATATCCATCTCCTACAGTGGGATGGCTCAAAGCAACTTCCTGAGGTTCATTCAGGCTCAAACATAGCCAATGGGTACCACAATGTTCTGTTTCCGTGCTGTCACAGCTCCCTTCAGCTACCTCTGAGCAGGGAGCACCGCAGCAACTGTGGGGAAGGGAGGAAGGGGGCGGGGCCAACCCCAGTCCTGAGAAGTCAAGGGCAACCCTTGATAGCCTAACAATATGGCAGTGTCTTTAGGAGAGATCTCTTCCTTCTGCAGAGATCAGGCACAGCCTCAAATGAAAGGCCAGTGGTTTGGTGGTGACTGAGGCTGCAGGGTTTTAATGTTCTCTGTTTTCTGAGCAGTTATGTTCTCTCCTACTCGGAACACATCCCCTCCTGGGAGCAGGCAAGCATTAGCAAGCTGGTTAGAAGTTCTGCCAAGCTCTGCCTCTTTGTAGCTGTGTGACTCAGGGAAGTTTCGCTCTCTGCGCATAGTTCACTCTTCTGAAAAATGGGCGGGATAATACATACCTCATTGAGTCATTATAGAAAGGAAAGGAAGGTACTTGACACATGGCAGAATATTGCAAATCTATAAGTGACAGCCTTTGTTGTCACTATTGGGACTGGATAAAAGCATCTTGATTCCCATGTGCCTTGGCAAGTAAACCTACCCCCTTAGAGCAGCTGTTCTGAACCTTCCTAATGCTGTGACCCTCTAACACAGCTCCTCATGTTTTGGTGACCCCAACCATAAGATTATTTTTGTTGTTACTTCATAACTGTCATTATGCTACCATTATGAATTGTAATGCAATTATCTGAGTTTTGGGATGGCGACCTCCCTCAAAGGGGCCACAGCCTACAGGTTGAGAACCACTGCCCTAAATCATGACGGAAGGAAGAGATAAATTTCTGTTGTTCTTTTCTTCCATTGAAAATCCCTTTCTCCAAGCTCTAAAACCAGTGTTTGCTTCATTGGCAAAGTCTGCACTGAAGTCAAGGGTTTGGACAGCATCTCACCAAGTGTGAGCTACGGTTTGCTGAGGGATGGGCCACAGTGCCAAGCTCTTTGCTCAAACACCCCTTGAGGATTGTTGTGAACATATTTCTAAGATGTCACTGACCTCTGCAGTCAACATACTCTAAGTACAGGTGACTAGCTTTCATAAGGTGAGCAGGCTACGTGCTTAAATGGCAAGATTTGACTTCTTAGTTGAGGAAGCTAGGATTGGAGATTATGGTGTCTGCATATGTAGCTTCAGCTGAGTCCTCAGCCAGCCTATGCTCTAGTGTCTCCTCTTCTTAAAATGCATTTTTATTATTGCTATTATTATGATAATAATTACCATTAGTGTGTGTGTGGGGGTGTGCACCATAGCAGAAATGTAGAAGCAGAGGACAGTTCTGTGGCGTCAGCTCTCCCCTCACTTCTTGTGGCTTCATGACCTGAGCTTAGGTTGTCCATCCTGTGAAGCAAGTGCCTTTACCTGCTGAGCTATTTCTCTGGCCTAAATAACTTCTTTGTGTTTGGCTGGTTTTTGTTTTTGTTTGGTTTGGTTTTAGTGGTGGTATAGGGATTGGACCCTGGCTGGTTTTTGTTTTGTTTTGTTTTTGGTTGTGGTGCAGGGCTTTTAAAATACTAGGCAAATACTCTGCCATTGTGCTAATTCCTGGTCCTTGCTGGGTTTTTGTTTGTTTGTTTGGTTGGTTGTTGTTGTTGTATCTCTATGCTGAGGGTTGACCCAAGAGCCTTGTGCATGCTAGGCAACTGTTTAGTACACACAAAGCTCTGGGCTCAATCTTCAGTATCACAAAACCAAACAGACAGAGACCAGGTGTGGCAGCTCACACCTGTAATCCCAGATCTCTAGGAGTGGAAGATCAGAAGTTCAGGGTCATCCTTGCCTTCACAAGGCCAGCTTGGGTGGGCTATCTAGAAACCAAAAACTAAACCCCAAACAAACACAGCTGTGTGTCATATTACTACACAGCGGGAACTTGAGCTGATACATAATAAGTTACCTCACATCTTGTTCACACAGGGGAAAAGAGGGGGGGGGGAACTTATTGCCCCTGTTCTCAGTTGAGGTAAGAGATTCAGCATGTCACAGTGCCAGTGGCCCTCAAAGACTACACTGCTAGAGGGGACTGTGCTGTGTACACTGGCCATCTGGCTCCTCAGATGTGTTGCCACGCAGCTGAAGACCTGCCCCTCCCTAGAGCAGCCCCTTAGGGATCAATGCCATTGGATGAATGAAGGCATCCTGCTTTCTTTCATTAAGCATTTCTCTGTCTTTGGTGGTCAGTGCTTCCTGGGACTTTATATTTGGTCCACTGGCCTTCTAAGTGATCTTCATTGTGACTAATTAACTCTGCTAACCACTTCGAGTCTTCTGCCTCCAGCCGTGCCACAGACACCAAAGGTCTTGCTGGCAAATGACTTAATCTATCTGAGTATATTGGTTATTCCATGGGCTTTTAAGGCTTTTAAGTGTTCTAAGAGTGTAAGGGTCTGAGCTTGGTGTGTGATGGGTAACAACTATTCTCCAAATGGGAATAGCTAGCATCCTTCCTCCTGCTCCAAGTCTCTTCACGCATAGAGCCGATGAGAAGAACGTGGCTTCTTTTCTGCCTCTTTTTTTTTTAAACCACAACTCTTTATAAGAAATGCTCTGCATTAGGCAGGCACTCCAGAGGACTGGAACAGACAGACTGAGTGCATTACAAGGGGGGAGCCTTTTAGATTGGACCACACAGTAGGGCTGGAAAGTGCAACAGTGGTCATTGGCACACTAAGAGACTGAGACCCCAGGAGATGCTCAGTCCTCAAAAATGGGTACCTCCTGTTCCAGTGCTGGACTGGAGAGCCCTCCTCAGAGCTGAGGATAGTCAGCCCATGCGGAAGGCAGAAGAAGCTGTAATCTGTTGTCAGGGGAGGATGGTGACAGCGACAGCGGTAACAGATGTACTGACTCAGGACGAAGCAAGAGAAACAGCACAGCAACTTTTTCTTAGACCCTCTTTACCCTGTCTGTGACTCAGTCTTGGGGTGGCTCTTTTCCCATGTCAACCCTCTCTGGAAATGTCTTCACCAACACAAACAGAGGCGTGTCTCCTAGGTTGAGTTTTAAATCCAAGTGATCAGTTAAGACCAACCATTGCATGTATTTTTACCAAACTGTATGTGAGCTGGTGGACGGAAGGTGAATGAAGATGTTAAGCTCTTCTGCATCACCCTGTCCATGTGGGAGCCAACCCCGCTCCCGGAACAGCTCCGCATCGCCAACAGCTCCACACACATACCCAGCTCCGCCCCTCCCCAACAGCTCCGCGGGCCCCCATCCCCACCCGGCCAATAGCTCCGTCCTATGTATACAGAG